>NC_045558.1:83294676-84014051 GCF_009769535.1 Thamnophis elegans | reverse complement strand
GCTATCATTTCTAATTCTGTCATAGCTGAGATGGCTCAGCAAGATTGAAAGACTTCCATTTTGTCTGATATATTCCTAGCATGGCCACAATGACATGGTTGGGAGCTGTGGGACATATTTAAATAATAATAATAAAGCAAGAACCAATTCAAAAGACTCACTCAATTTTTATTTTACTGATGACTTGAGCCCATGAATAACAGCAAGTTACACTTCAATACTTAATGCTCACTTCACTATTTAATGCTTTCTACTACCTAACAGAACAACAGAATAACAGTTGTAGAGGACCTTGGAAGTCTTGGGGGAAAAAATCCAAGTGTCTTGAACAATATATATAAGCAATGGTGGGATCCTACTGGTTTAACAACCAGTTCAGTGATTGCATGTTTCGTGTCTCCTGAAACCCGGTGCACAGTTTTACCAAGACTGCACATGAGTGTGCAGTTTTACCAAAACTGCGTGTGCGTGCACAGTTTTACCAAAATGTACCTTTCACATTACTTTTTGGGGAGTAACACAGCTGAGGCACACAAATCCGCTCTGCATTGCTATTCAACTGATATAGGTATGTAAAGTGCAAGGGCGGGCAGGCGGACCAACCTGATCAATGGAGCGAACCGGTTCGCTCTCAGCTGATCATCAGAGCTTCCAGTTTGCCTGAACCAGCCTGAATTGGCTGAATCTAACCCCTATATATAAGCGTTCCAAAAAACAAGGCCTGAAAGATTAGTTTTAAAGCTTAAAGATTTAAGATTTATCTTTTATGCTCTAATTGCTTGCTTTCTTAGCTGCCAGGTTTTCCATTTTTTTAAAAAAAAAATGTCAAACATATTTCCTTGGCAGCTATAAAAGGTGGCTCATGAACATGAATGACCATAACATAAATATCCATGTTTGCAGCTTATGGCAATACTATATGTTAGATATCAGAAGGGTTGCTTTTCTGAAGAGAGATCGGATCTTGAATTAACAAGAAATTTTCTGACAATGGGAATAATTAATGAACAGAATAACTTGCCTTTAGAAGTTGTGGGTGCTCCATCATTGGAGGAAGAGTGACCGAGAAGAGATTGGACAGCCATTTGTCCAGAATGATATAGGGGCTCTTGCTCAAGCAGAAGGTTAGGCTAAAGGCTGCCCAAGTTCCCTTTAAACTCTGTTATCCTAAGTTTTAAGTTCTTGTTAGGAACCAAATCAAATAAAGCCACACTAAATGGCTCTCATTAGGACCTTATTCTAATCGCAGCAACTGGTATATATGAAGTATCACACTCAACAGTGGCTCTCCACAGATGAGACTTATTGTGTTTTAAATAAGAAATCATTTATTAATTGCCCCATCACACAAACTATCTGAAAATGTTGCAACATTTCTTTAACCTGAATTAAGAATGTGTACGAAGTCTTCTTTATTTAACAGGCTGCAACAGTATATTGTATGCCAGTCTACTAGGTGGTCCAAACCAGAAAAACAATTGTGCAGGAAGTCTAGAAGGCTTCCAAATATTGTACCCCTAGACTTAAATAATGTTTCAGTACTCTTTGTCTAATGGTTCTTGCAAAATTACCTCTCTTACTCTCTACAGCATGTCATTCATTAAAATTTGAGAATCAGAGATGTGTTGGCCAGCAACTATTATTTACCAATTTAAAGACCTCAGGAAGCAGAATTATTTTAATCTTTCAAAAGTCCATAGCCTATTATTCAGAATATAGTTTAATTCAAAAGAATATTCAGTAGAAATAGTTTAGTCTAACAAATCTATTTCTCAGATTTCCAACCACATAGCAATTCTTTTAATACCTAACGGTCAACATATCTTGGAAATCAGAAAATTAAGACTATATTTAAGCAATTAAAAACTAATTTGGAATTAGGAGCAAGATCAGCAGTATCCTTTTGGTATTTGGTCTATCTTTGAGAAATGTTTTGCTTGGACCAAGAAGACAGACAAGCCATCTGCTTTATAGGGCCAGGTGGATATTTGTTTTCTTCTGTCTCCTGCTGAGTTTGGTAGCTCCAGTTCTCCCCTCTGAGCATCCTCAGTGATAATGTTATATCCAGAGAAAAGATAATTAGCTTCAACTCCAACATACCGTCTGGGATTCTGTTGCTATCACTCCTTGAGAAACTCCTATAATTTTACAAAAAACAGATGCTATGAATGAACTGTTCATGGGATAGTTTATTCAAAAAATTATTTTTGTTCTTGTTATCTGATCTAGATAATAGATATTTCTGCAAGGGATAAACATACATGTTGAAAATATGAAAAAGTCAGGGAAAACATATGGAGTAAGTGAAGAGTTACCCAATCTCTTTCACAGGGCAACCTTAAGAAGAAGGTCACTGCTAAGACTGTAATATCCAGATAAAGCCAGAAAATATGGGAAATATATTTTTTGGCACATTGGATTGGCAAGGAAGAAAAACAACTCTACTTGACTGTGTCCTGTTTCCTCAAGCAAGAATAAAACAAATACATTTTTGAAAATGACAACTGGCATCCTACAGATTTGATGTTGTCTATCTGTTAGTACCTCTGGATGACATTAATTGCAAAATATTCACATAGCTTCATTGGATATGGAAAGTGCCCCCTGTTACTAGTTTTTAAAGTTATCTTTTCTTACAAACAAAAGGAAACATTTTTTTAATTTACTTTAAAGAAAATCCTGTCCCTGGGAATTAATTTGCATTTTTAATACTTAGTCTACTGAATGTATGCCAAACTACACTTTATTAGACAAATTAATTTTATTCTGATTGCTCAGTTGTGGTATTTATTAGACTAAATTTAATGAAGATGTTGCTCTTTAGGGTCTTTAGATATTTTTTTGTAAAATTTTATGAAAGAATAGAATGAATTAGTCTAGGAATTTATTCACCACAAATTATCATTTATTAAAATTATCTCTCAATTATTATAACTGGCCACAGTCATCATTCTGTTCTTCAGTTGCCAAACAGAGTAATAAGTGGGGGAAGGAGGTTGGAATGCATTACTAGACACAACAAGGAGCATGGTCATCGAGCCACTGAGTGCCTGGCACCAACACCCTAGCTGAAAGCATCCCCAGCCACATTGTCTAAGCTGAAAAAGCTGCTGCAGAAGGGTTGGGAGAAGTCAAGCTTGGCATGCCAGGCCATCAAGGTCTCCCCCCCCCCTTTAGAGTAAAAAGTTGTGCAACATGTGCAGCAATGAAAAAAACTCTGGGAAATCCATAGGATTGTTACAAGTGGCTGAACCATCATGACCCTGAGAGGAGATAGCAATGGACTTTATTGTGGAACTCTCAGAAAGTGAAAACAATGTAATTTGGACAATGATTGATCTTTTTTCCAAACAGGATCATTTTATCCCACGTTCCAGCCTCTCTTCAGTCCAAAAGCTGTTCCTGAAGCACATTTACTGACTGCATGGAATCCCAAAGAGGATCATATCAGATTTGGGGGTCCAGTTTATGGTGAAATTCTGGAGGGATTTCATAAAGTCAAGTGGGTTCTCCATCCAAATACTAATGGGCTGGTAGAACGTATGAATGCAATGACAGAGCAGTACCTGAGTTGCTATGTAAACTGCATTTGATAAACTAGACCACAACCTACTACTTGATAATGTGGGTTAGACAACGTCACCCCCAAATGGATTGGTAACTGACTGACCAATAGCACTCAATGTGTACTCCTCAATGGAATTGCATCTACATGGAGGAAAGTATGCAATAGAGCAGTATTTTTCAACCTTTTTTGTGCAAAGGGACACTTTTTTCATGAAAAAAAATCACGAGGCACACCACCATTAGAAAATGTTAAAAAAATTTAACTCTGTGCCTATATTGACTATATATAAAGTAATTTCCCACGGCACACCTTACACTATGTCACGGCACACTAGTGTGCCGCGGCACAGTGGTTGAAAAACACTGCAATAGAGTACCCCAAGGCTCTGTTTTAGGCTCAATACTCTTCAACATCTTCATAAATTATTTGGATGAGGGGATAGAATGGAAACTCATTAAATTTGTAGATAATACCAAGCTAGCAGGAGTAGCTAGCACTCTAGAAGATAGACTTAAGATACAGAAGGATCTTGGCAGACTTGAAAATTGGGCACTATCTAAACAAATGAAATTCAATGGTGAAAAAAGTAGGTTTTAGGTAAGAACCTTAGGTTATATTTAAGTAAGAAAAACCAACTGCACAGGTATAGTATAGTGTTCTGTCCCCCCTTCTCCGCTCGTTAACGGACGACAGGCAAACAAACTTTAAAGGAACTCTCTTTATCATTTCTCGGCTCAGACTGGCTGCGAGCCCAAAAATAAACAGAAATAAAGTCTCTTTCAAGAAGATAACAGAATACAAAACAAAAACTCTTACAAAGCAATGCACTTCTCCAAGTGCCTCCTTGAATCAGGATTACAGAAAGCAAATTACTTCTCCAAGTGCTGTCAAATAAACCACGATCAATGATCACTGAATGCATGAATGAATGAAGGAACGTTGATTCCTGCAACCAGGACGTGGCACCATCTGTCCTTTTATCACCCGAAGACCCACTAACGAGCCCCAGCTGCATTATTAAACTTGCATCCCGAAAAGACTTACAGAAGACTGCTGCTGAGTCACAACAGTATAGTATAGGTGGTACCTCATTCACTAGTAGTAACTATTAACAGGATCTTAGTGTCTTGGTGGACAATCACTTAAATATGAGCCAGCAGTATGCTACAGCTGCCAAAAAAGCCATACAGTCCTATGCTGCATTAACAGAGGAATAGAATCAATATGACATGAAGTGTCAGTACCACTGTATAATGCCTTCGTAAGGCCACATTTGGGCACCATGATGTAAAAAAAAGTTGAGAATTTAGAAAGAGTGCAGAAAAGAGCAACAAAGATGATTACGGGACTGGAGGCTAAATATATATAAAGAACCTTTGCTGGAATTGGGTATGTCTACTGTAATGAAAAGAAGGATTAGGGGTGACATGATAGCAGAGTTGCAATATCTCAGGGGTTGCCAAAAAAGAGGGACTCAAGCTATTCTCCAAAGCATTGAGGGTAGGACAAGAAGCAGTGGGTGGAAACTAATTAAGGAGAGACGTAATCTAGAACTGAGGAGAAATTTCCTGACAGTTAGAACAATTAATCAGTAGAACAACTTGCATCCAGAAGTTGTAAGTGCTCCAACACTGGAAGTTTTAAAGAAGAGATTGGATAACCATTTGTCTGAAGTGGTGTAGGGTTTCCTGCCCAAGCAGGGGGTTGGATTAGAAGACCTCCAAGGTCCTTTCCAACTCTGTTATTCTAGTCTATTCTCATTTATTTCAGAATGATCATATGGCATCTAAAATAATTTAATGCTTATGGAAAGGGCACTACTTAAAAGAAATTTGAACAACATTAAAGTGATTGCTTTTAGACAATTAAATAACCTGCAGCAAGTTTAGTACAATGCAATTAGCAAGCATTTTCATTTAAAGAGTCATTAGAAATTAAAACTGTTCAAGCAATATTGCTGAAAGGTAAATGTCAGAGAATTTATTTGATTTTTTTTTCAGCTTCTCTCCATATAATTTGCAAAATAATGATAGAAAACAGAGAAAACTAAATTATGCTGTTATCCCAGATATACCTAATGACAACATTCTTTTTAATGACTTATTTGCAACAAAGTGAAGAACAGCAATTAAAGAGACGTGATTTTAAGCTGAATCATTATTTTAATCTCAAACTTTTTTTGTATTTTCTGAGACTAAAATAGTGATGATGCTGACATTGATGATAATGATAGTAGAGGACAAGGACAAAGGTTGCATGGCTCTTTTAGTTTGCTCATAGTTAGGGAAAGAGTTCAAGGAATGTTAATAACAGTGACGTGCAGTGAGGTTTATGGCTGGTGAGGCACTGACACAGTGGTGGATTTCAAAATTTTTTAGACTTGTGAACTTCACTTCCCAGAATTCCACAGCCAGGCATGCTCAGTTCCGATTTAAAGCAACAGCATTTGTTCTTCTCCTTTGCAAAAAACTTTCCTTCATTCTTTTTCTTCTCCCTCCCCCTCCTTCCTCCCTCTCTCCCTCCCTCCCCCTCTCTGAAACAGACACACGCACACAGAGAAGATGGATTGGACTATCTCCTTCCCTCACTCACTCACTCACTCTCAAACAAACACAAACACAGAAGTTGGATTGGAGCCGATCTGAGCCTTTGATTGCAGTTGGAGCCACGTTGCCTTTTCAAACTTGTAATCAGTGAAGCTGGGCTTATATAGTTTTATCCGTGTGTGTGTGTGTATGTGTGTGTGTGTGTGTGTGTGTGTGTGTGTGTTTGAAAAGGCAACGTGGCTCTGCCTGCAATCAAACTACACTTGGGAAGGGATCTACACTTGAGGATGAAGTTTGAATTCCTCCCCCTCCCTCCAACCCACACATACCTTTTTCAGCTGCTGAAAAAGGTATGTGTGCTCTGCTCTTGCCTGCCATCATGAAAAGAAAAAAAAAATGTAAACGGAAAAAGGCAAGAGCTGAGGTCAGGCTCAGCTAGTTGCTGCCAGAGTCACCATGGATGACTCTGCTTAACTGTTTAAAAAAGCCTCTAAAAAGTGCCCTCTACAGGAGGAGGCGGGAGAATGACGGGCCTCACCTACGTCAGGAATTTTTCGGCTTTTAACCCTTGCTTAACTCTGCTTGAGTGATCATAAAACGCCTAAAGACAGACAAGATGAGGCACGTCGTTCTCCTGCCCCCTCCTATAGAGGGTGCTTTTTAGAGGCTTTTTTAAACAATTAAGCAGAGTCATCCATTGGGGACTCTGGCAGCAACTAGCTCAGCCTGACCTCAGCTCTTGCCTTTTTCCTTTTACATTTTTTTTCCTTTTTATGATGACAGTGGTGAGGCTCTGCCTCCCCTGCCTCCCCTGACTGCACGTCCCTGGTTAATAAAAGCCTATTCTTAGCCACTTTGTGTAGCACCACATTTACTTAATGCTTTACAAATGCTACTCTGCAACTTTAACATCAACATGAACTCTGAAAATAATATAGATTGTGTCTATCTGGAATTATGCAGGGCAATATTTAAATAATAACATTGGAGAACTCAATTGTATGATACAGACAGACAGAGTTGAACAAGGTTATAGTGAATACATTATTTTTTTGAAGCAGATTAAAATGATAAGACTGTAGAAAATTGTATATTAAAAAATAGGTATGTATTATTGGAAATAACTTGTGTAAAGTGGTTTTTCTCTGCTAGTCTAAAGATATCACATTCAAAACCAATTCAGCCAATTATGTTACTCTGCCCAAATGTCTTCAATATGAATCAAAGCATTAAAGCAATCAACCTTGATTAGTCATTTTGCTCCATTAGAAAAGAACCACCATATGCCACATACATAAAAGCCTCTTTGCCCATTTGGACTGAAGCAGGATAAAATATTTCTTTGAAGAAAAGCAAAAATAAAATAAGATCAGTCTCTTTACAGGTAGTCCAACCAAAATTAAGACTGGCAAATCTATTACTAAACAATGCAGTCATTAAGCAAGATTTCAGGTGACTGGGATGGAATTATGACCTTACTTCTGTAATCATTAAGTGAGTCAGTATGGATCATTAAGATATCACATGAGCATGACTTGTGATTTTACTGCTTTTCTGTTGACTATAAGAAGCTGCTTCTGGAAGTACACAAATGTTTATTACAAGACCATGAAATGCGACAATGGTCATAAATGCCCAACAATTGTAATGTGGTCAAATCTCAGTCATATCACCACAGGGATGCTGCAAGGGTCCTAATTGCAAACACTAGCCATAAAGTTACTTTAGATAGTCACTAACCAGGATAGTTGTTAAGTGATATCTCTCTCTCTCTCTCTCTCTCTCACACACACACACACACACAGACAACACACACACACACACAACACACAACACACAACACACACACAACTATTTGTGCAAATAGTATACATATAATAGCAAAGGAAGACGTTAATGTAGAAAGCCTGGAACAAAGATACCCAGATACCCATTTCAGAAGGGATCCTCACAGGTTGTTCGCTTTTCGTGCAAAATTCAATCCTCTACTATAGGGATGGGTTAACTGATTTTGAACTTTTCATAGTTCCAGATTACATGAAACAGAGTTTCCTCTTCTACCTTTTGGATGGCAAAATTGTCAGCTACGTTGGTTAGGAACCTGTTGGATCTCCCACTTGATACAGTTTGTTTCCCAGTTGATGTCAGGGTAGTTAACATCCCCCATTACTATTGTGGTGTGTTTCCTGCATACATTTGTTAACTGGTTGCTGTTAGCTAAAAGGTTCATCTATTCCTTCTCCTCGGTTGGATGGTCTGTAGTATATACCTAATGGCAATGTCACTCTTTTTTCCTTTTATTTTGACCCATATACATTCTAGGGAGTTTTCATCCTTGGTCTTGTAGATATATAGTGATCTCTTACCACTGGTGGGTTCCAGATACGGTGCAACAGGGCCCGGCATCCTCCACATAAATGCATGCATAGCACACGCAAATGTGTGCAGCGCGCACCTGTGTCCTTACCTCCTGAGATGCTCCGCGACAGTCCAGCTGCTCGGTGGAGCATCGTGCAGGTGCCGTATGCTACATGTGCATGTGTGGAAGCCCTGAAGAGCTCAAATACAGGTAAGGATGCCATGCAGGCTGGTGGGCTCTCTGGAGCACCGGAACGGAATGGTATCCAGTGCTCCCGGCAGGCACCGGTGTGCCAGTACCGGGGCATACCGGTCATAACCCACTACTGTTTCTTACATATAATGCAACCCCACCACCTTTTTATTATAGGTCTGACTTTTTTTTTATACAATTTGTATCTTTCCATTAGTATCTTCCAGTCATGAGTTTCATCCTACCAAGTTTCTTTAATTGCAAGTATGTTATACCTACCCTCATGTACTAGTGCTTCTAGCTCACTCTTGTTACCCGAACTTTGAGTTTTTGTATATAAGTATTTGAGACATTGTATCTGTCCCTGGATGTGTTTCCCACATCTCATACTTATACTAACCAAACATAACCTCTATTACAAATAAATGACAACACAATTTAAAAAACTATCACTCAGTACTAATAATTAAAAATATTATTGCTCTTTATTTTTATCTTCTCATTTATCCAAAAAGTTACCATTGTTTCTGACTTCAATTTTATTTTAAAAGAATTTATTCCAATCCAGCATTTACATTCTCCTTTTATATCATGCATGTAAATTAACCACAACAGAAAATATTATTATTCCCAAAGTAATTATGTATTGTTATACAGCTATAACAAGCATAAAATATAAGCACAATACTTCCTTGGACATCACCTCCCAGTTATACAGATCCCATAAGGAATTAATATGAAAACCATGGCCTTAATTAAGTACACTGTTCTTCTAGCAAATTAATGTCTGCACATATGATAATGAATTTACAATCCTCTTGGGTGATTTGGCATTCATGAAAAAAGACTGCTAGTCACCTTTCCTTAGGACCAAATACATATTTCTCCAAGCTGTTCTAGTTCCTTATGGAGAACATTTGAGGAAGTTATTTTGTGATGGCAGATGGCACATATTGCTCAAGCTGTTATAGTGCAAATATACATTTGCTTTTTATTTTAAAATTGCTTTATCTTATTATTGGTGGCTCACCTTTATACTGAAATTATTTTTGTTTAACATAAGCATTTTTTTAAAAAAAAACACCATCAGCAAAATGAGCCATTCAATACTATAGACACCCAAACATTATAAACACAATACATTTTGGTAAATAGTTTGTCCCCTTCATCTTTGTGATAGCCTATCAAATACTGGAATACTGCTATCATATCATCCCTAGTCCTTCTTTTCATTAGACTAGACATAATGAATTCCTTCAACTGTTCTTCATATATCTTACCTTCACCCCACTAATTATCTTTGTTGCTCTTTTCTGCATTCTTTCCAGAGTCTCAACATCTTTTTTATTTTGTGGTGACCAAAACTGGACACAGTATTCCAAGTATGGTCATACTAAAGCTTTGTAAAGTGATACTTCATGTGATCTTGATCCTATTCCTCTATTAATGTAGCCCAGAATTGCATTGGTGTTTTTGGCTGCTGCCACACATTGTTGGTTCATCTTTAAGTGATTGCCCACTTGGACTCCAAGATTCCTCTCAAAGTTACCGGCATTGAGCCAAATTTTACCTACTGTGTACCTGTACAGTTGACTTGACTTGCCTAAAAGTAAAACCTTACTTTTATCTACATTTAAGTTTATTTTGTTAAGGCACAGTGTTCAAGTCTGTCAAGATCCATGAGGAACTGGAGCCTATCTTCTGAGGTGTTTGCTATTCCTGTCAGCTTAGTATTAACTGCACTAAGTTCCCCTTCTATTCCCTCATTTAGATGGTTTATGAAGGTACTGAAGAGTATTGAGTCTAAAACTGAATCTTGGGGTACCCTATTGCTTACTTTCCTCCATATCAATGTAGTTCCATTGAGGCCTATACATTGAATACAATTTGTCAGCCAGTTACAAATCCATCTGGTAGGGATGCTGTCTATCCTACATTTTTCTATCTTATCAAGAAGTTGTGATCTACTTTGTCAAATGCCTTACTGAAATCTAAATATACTATGTCTATGGCATTTCACTCATCCATTAATTTAGTCACTTTTTCAAAGAATTAAATAAGATTTGTTTGGCATGGACTGTTTTAGACAAAGCCATGTTGGCTACTGCTTATAACTCCAGGTATATTTCTAGGTATTTGCAGATTTGTTACTTCATTATCTTTTCCAAGATTTTCTCAGGGATTGATGTCAAGTTGATTGATCTGAAATTTCCTGGATCTGTTTTATTTCTCTTTTTTGAAGATAGAGACCACATCAGCTCCTTTCCAAGAACTTGAAAAGATGTGGTTCCAATGTTCTGAGATTGCATGTGCCAATTTTTTCAGGACTCTGGGATATAATCTGTCAGGATCTGGAGATTTGAATCCATTTAAAGCTAAAATAAGGCATTCTCTTACCTTATTTTTGCTTATTTTAATTTGCATTCCTAGTCTGTCTTCTACAGTTTTGTTTTTGGTAAGTTGGTTTGTATTTTCTTTTTGCATGAGGACAGACGCAAAGAATGAATTAAGCAGTTCTGCTTTCTCACTACTGCCTCTTACTAATTTGCCATCTCCCCCATTAGTGGACTGACTGTTTTTTGACTTTTTTCTTGTTTTTTATGTGTTGAAAAAAAACTTTTTATTGTTTTGACATTTGTTGCAAGTATTAATTTATTCTGAGTCTTAGCTTTACTAACTTCATCTTTACAGGTTTGGGCAATTTTGGTATTCTGCTTTAGTTATTTGTCCTTCTTTCCATATTTTCTTCTTATTGTTTTTTTTCTTTCAGTTGGTTAGAAATGTATGCATCCATACTGGTTTTTTTCTTGGTTTCCTGGGTTTTCTTTTTCAGTGGTATTGAGTTGGACTGACCTTTTATAATCATATTTTTCAAGGTTTCCCAAGCTTTCTGAGTAGATTTCCCTTTTAAGATTTTCATCCATTCTAAAGCTACCTCTGAGTTTGTCAAAATCAACTGTTTTAAAGTCTAGGACTCTTGTTTGATTATGTTCTTTTGCTGGTGTCTGTTTTATATTGAATTCTAATGTGACATGGTTACTCTCCCCTAAAGTTCCTGCAAGTTCTATTCTCTTTATCACCTCTGTTAGTAAGAATAAGGTCCCTCTACCATTTGCATCACAAAGTTTTCAGCTAGGTTGGTCAGGAACCTGTTCAATTTCCTATTTATTGCTGAATTTGTCTCCCAGTTAATATCTGGGTAATTAAAATCCCCCACTACTACTGTGTTGTATTTTTTACATACATTTGTTAACTATTTAGCAAAATATTCATCTATTTCTTCTGCTTGGTTGGGTGGCCTACAATGTATACACTTATGACAATGACAACATTTTTTTCCTTTTATATCAATCCATAAACAGTTTTTCATTATTATATTAATGCATCTATGGGGAGAGGAGAAGTGACATCTAACATATAATGGAATTCCTCCTCCTTTTTTGTTAGGTCTGTGTTCGTATATTTCTATAAGTACATTTCAGTCATGAGAATTATCTGATGAAGTTTCTGTAATAGCAACTATGTCATATCTACCCTCATGTAGTAGTACTTCAAATTCAGGCTTTTTGTTCCCTAAACTTGGAGTATTAGTGTACAGGCATTGTATCTGTGGCTAATGCTGGGTATGCTTTGTATGTCTCTTACTTTATGTTTTATTTTTTCTTCTTTTCGGTCACTATCTACCTCCTTGTTTGATTGGTTGGTTTTTGCTTGGAATTGGGTCCTAAAAGTTATAAAGATTGATCACTCTCCCTCCTCAATTTTACTTTAAAGCTCTTATGATAAAATGAGTCAGTTGCTTTCCAATTACATTCTTTCTTGTATTTGTGAGGTGCAGGCTATAGTTTGTGACCATATTCAACTACTGGCTTGGATTACCTTTCCCCCCCTTGACGTTGCTCCATTAACCATGAGAGATTATTTTAAATGAACATGGAAAAAGTCAGTTACAACTGTATAAAGTTAGCATCCACCCTTCTCCTTACTTTGAAAAATACTTTGAGAAATATTTAAAAAGGCAGAATATTATATTTTCCCTAAAAGAAAAATAGAAATCTTAAAGGAAACAGAAACTCAGAGTCAGAGTTCCCCACTCCCAAGCAGATATTAAGTTGAGGTCAGCTTTTAGAAATGCAAATTTGGTAATCCATTCAAGACAGGATATTTTGAACAAAGGCAGAATTAGATAGAATGGTAAGATCAGCCTTCACTCAAGATGCAAACCAGGAAAGCCATTAAGATACAATAGGAATTGCCCAACATCCTTTCAGGGCACACTCATTACATAGAAACCAAGCTTCAATCAAACTTAATTCAGACAACCTAAAAAAGTTAGTTATGACCCCCTCATAGCTCCCTGGGAGTCTGACAACGAATAGAATACATTTCTTTCATAGGAACAGGAAGTTCAAGACTCTCCATGATTTCAACACAGTGTGGGATGTGATCAAGCAAAGCACTCCATAAACAGTGTGTGGCAATCAAAGCACCAATTGGATATAGTCAGGTCTACAAACTTTTATTGCCAGTGAATTCAACAGGAGTTCTGCCTCCCCCATGGCACACCTGACCAATCTCAAATTACCTAATCACCAGAGGACCTTGTACTACTTTGGCAAATTGTCCTTGAAGACTGATCCCTACTTAGAGACACAATGCCTCTGTGACTCTGGGCACAGAGAAAAACCAGAATATGTATTTCTCCAATTATCTCTAGCACAAATGCCTTATACATTTGTAGTAGCTCATCTCATCATTATTGCATAAATTCATAGGGCACACATGACAATTTTATGACTCCCTACTGCTCTCAGCTACCAATCCTGCTACAAGGTACAGTTCTGCCAGTTTCTGCTTGGTTGCACTTTAAAACAGTCAGAAAACAACCTGTGCCACAAACCAGTTTTAATGAACTTGCATTATAGAATGTTTGTATTATAATAGGTTTTTTTTCCTTGGTGCCTGCTCATGGCTTTTATTCCCCACACCCCAATTTTTAATATCACTTAGACTTATATATTGCTCTACAGAACTTTAGAGTACTCTTAGCAGTTTACAAATGTCAGCATGTTGCCCCAACAATTTGGGTCCTCATTTTACTGACCTCACAAGGATGAAAGACTGAGTCAATCTTGGGCCCAACAGGATTGAACTGCAAAGAGTGGGCAGAATTAGCTTGCAATACTGCATTCTAGTCATTGCATTACCACAGTTCTTTTTTAAAATATATTTTTAGTTTTTCAAAATATATTTCAGTTTTTTATATGTAATTTTATTTTATCATTTTTTTTAATAAAAATTGTACCACACCTTCCTTATGTTGCTCTTTGGCCATAATAAATATTTTATTTCATTATCACCTTTGTATTGCCTACAGAATTTCATGCTTGAGGTGAGCCGAGGTGGCACAGTGGTTAAATGCAGCACTGCAGGCTACTTCAGCTGACTGCAGTTCTGCAGTTCGGCTGTTCAAATCTCATCGGCTCAGGGTTGACTCAGCCTTCCATCCTTCCGAGGTGGGTAAAATGAAGACCCGGATTGTTGTTGGGGGCAATATTCTGACTCTGTAAACCGCTTAGAGAGGGCTGAAAGCCCTATGAAGCGGTATATAAGTCTAACTGCTATTGCTATATTCATTATATCTGCATAACAATCTAATTTTTCCACAAATACTATCAACCAATTTAATATTAAATACACTGAATGAAACATACTGTATATAATAACCATGCTTTTTGATGCATATTGAACCATTCTGTAACAGCTGAAATCTGAACCCGTATAATGTAATTTTGATTGTTGATGTTCCACAGATCAAAAATAAATTACATTTTATGACAAATGTCTTCAATTTTGCAACATTTGTTCTAGTATTATTGTTCTATTCTTCCTGAAGTAAGACCATCAATCCTTCTAAATTATGAGGACATCCAAGGCCAGTTGGGTTGCTGCTCCTCCCCACCCCCAACCTGATCCTGGCTGCCTGATACCAAAGGGGCAGAAACTGCACCACTGTGTTCTCCTGATGCACCACCACCACCACCGCCATAGCCCCACAGCCACTATGATCGGCACACTGCCCCCCACAACATTATGACTTCTGCCAGCCACCTGATTGGCTGGTGTCTAACTGTTCTGTGTGGCCAAAGGGCCAGGACAAAAGATGTCTTGCCAATGGGCTGGGCTAAATGGCGTGAGGTGGATAAGCAGAGGCCTATTCGCCAAGAAGAATGGTTGGGGGAGGATCAGCAGAGGAGGGAAGCCTGAAGGTCCGATTTAAACAATGCTGCGATTCAATGGTTAAATGATCTAGACATTGATATAGGAAAATACAACTTTTTGACATTTATATTTTATTGGATTCTACTAATCTACATGAAAAGTTAATTTATGTTGCTAGTGCATGTACGAAATGCCATGTGCTAAGTAAATAAATGAATAAATAAGTAAACAAACAAACCAACTCTGGATAAGAATAACAGCAAGACAAAAAATAAGGAAAAGTAAAAGTTGTTAAATGCAAAGTATTACTTTGCAAGTACAACATATACATTTTAATTTTTCATCATATCCTAAAATAAATATTCCAAAACCAGTAAACAATTCTTTAAAAAAAACTTTGGCTGATATGTCATAATAATAAACAATAAGTAGTTTTTTCAGATATATTATTGAGGTAAGTCCCATGTTTTGCCAGTAACATAAATTATTCTGGAAAGGGAGATAAATTCCACTGTTCAGATATTTGTACAAAACAGAAAATGTTGGACCAGTTTCCTTGGTAACTAAAAGTACCCATGTGAAATGTTTGTTTGCTTTTGAGAGCCCCTGAATATATTAACTTAATCTTAATTTATATAAACTATAATCAAATTAGAATAAGATAGCAATAGCAATAGCAGTTAGACTTATATACCGCTTCATAGGGCTTTCAGCCCTCTCTAAGCGGTTTACAGAGTCAGCATATCGCCCCCAACAACAATCCGGGTCCTCAGATAAAACTTAACAAATGAATTTTATTTGTAGTTGAATATGATTGGAGAGTCTCTTTAAAATATTGTACTCAATTAAGTTTCTTAATGGGAATTGTACATCCAATTAAAATCCTATACTTTGGTCTTATGTTTGCAGGTGGAAGCATCATTAAATAAAAACTAATGGTTTTGCTGTTATTTGTGCATTTTAGAAATCTTAAGAAAAAGTATTTGCTGGTTCTGATAGAGTTTTCTGAATAAAAAAAGTAATGTTAAAATTAACCAAGCTATTTATGAGTTATTGTAAATGTAGTCTCCTTGTTAGATTGCTTGCCAGATGTAGAATACACAATCCAGTCTGGATTTGGAACAGAAATGGCATTGGTCACACTTGTCAATGATCTCTGGCAAGATCAGGATGGGAGTGGCACAACCATCCTTGTTTTCCTTGATCTCTCAGCAGCCTTCAATACCATCCAGTTGTGGCTGTGTGGTACACTTTTGTGCTTGTTGGCTCCTTTCTTCAGGGCCAGTCCCAATTGGTATTGATAGTGAGAAAGGAGCAGCCTATGGCCACTCTTTTATGGTATAATGCAGGGATCAGTACTCTTTCCACTCCTTTTTAACAACTACATCAAGCTGCTGGAGGAGATCATTTGCACCAGAGGTGGGTTGCACCCGATTCGGCCCAGTTCGACCGAACTGGTAATGGTATTTTGGCCTGGGTCACAGAACTGGCAGTGACCCAGCCTGGCTACACACCCCAAACCGGTTCTGCAGCATGCCATTGCAGGCATGTTGTTTGGTAGTGCAAGAACGTGCACAGTTCACTGTAAATTGTTCTGGCATGCATGAAGAACAATTTACATTGAACTGCACGCATGTGAAGGGAAGCAGTAGTAAAACATGGAGCAACCCCCTGTGATTTGCACCAGAAATTGAGGTAGCATCTCTTTCTGATTTATATCTCCATCCCTAGTGTTCCAAATGATACTGTTGCTGCCCTCTAATGGTGCCTGGAGGCTCTTGTCAGGGGTGAAATCAACTTACCTTTGGTACCAGTTCACAATTGTGGCTTTTGGTGCATGGAGTTTCAAGATCTGGGTTTTTTAACCAAATTAGTTCTGGGTGGGTTGCACTACTCCAGACAAACCTTGTTTTCAACTTGTGGGTTCTCCTGGACTTACCACTCCTGCTTGAAATAGAGGTGGCAGTCACAGATAGCAGAGCCTTTGGACAATTTCAGTTGCAGTTTTTCCTGGATTAGGAGTCCCTTGCAGTTAGTTATTCAGGCCTTGGTTATCTTGCATCTGGATTACTGCAATGTATACTACATGGGTTTATCCTTGAATAGCATGTGGAAGTTTCAACTGGTGCAGAGTGCAGCAGCATGGGCAGTTCTTGGGGTCCTAAGATGACCTATGTTACATTGACTTCAAAGTATTAGTTATTACCTTTAAAGTCCTACATGACATACATCCAAGTTACTTTGGTAACTATCTCACTCCACTGGGAATACAGAGAAAGCATGCTGCAGGCCCTGTTAATCAAGGAATTCTGGCTGGCAGGTCCTGGGGAAGGGCCTTTTCTGTTGCAGCTCCTACCCTTTGAAACATCTTATCTCCTGAGGTAAAATTGGCTCCCACCTTCCTGATCTTCTGCAGGAGCCTGACGAATAAGGTGACCAGACGTCCCGATTTTGGCGGGACAGTCATGATTTCTAACAATTTGTCCCGTGTCCCGGGGCGTTTTAAAAAGATTTTCTGGCTTCATGTTGAAAGCCCAGTGGATTTGCTTAAGAAATCCTAACTGGGGCAAGACAAAAGACACTCTGTCTAACCTCTCTCTCTCTGTCTCAGTACTTTCATTGAAGATATTAAAACATTAAAGCAAGAAAACAGAACACACACACCCGGCCCTTTTACTTACTTTTATAAGAAAAGATGACCCAGTACCATAGAGCTCCAGGAAATACTTTGTCTAGAGAAGTAGCGAGTGTTCCTTCCTGGATTTTCCGGGAGGGAGGGGCACAGAGGTTGGAGGTCAGCTTGTGTGGGAAAAATGGTGAAATATTTTCTTTGAAAAATATTTCCCTGGGACTAATTTCACCATTTTAATTTGCTCAGTTCTTTGTATTAACATCTAGATCATTCTGGATTGACTTGGAGTGCCTGCTTGCTGGCAAGTAAGCTCTGTTTTTTCTTTTATTTTTTTAATGTATTTTAAAATAATATTTTATTTATTGTGCATAGGATTTTTTAAAATAGTTTTATTCTGTGTGGATTCTTTTTTAAAATTGTCTTAGACTATTTAAAAAAAGATTCTACCCAAAATAAATTGAAGTGAAACCATTTTTAAAAATTCTATGCACAATACTTTGAAATATATTGTGCATAGAATTTTTAAAAATAGTTTTACTTCAATTTATTCTGGAATAGTTTGAAATGTTTTACTTCAATTTATTCTGTGTGGATTCTTTTTTTAAATTGTCTTAGACTATTAAAAAAAGATTCTATCCAAAATACAAAATAAATTTTAATAAACATTTATTTGTTAAGATTTTAATGTTTTAATGCCATAATCTGCCTGGACTCATTGCATTATAAGTTGGTTGGCAAATAAATTCAATAAATAAAAACATAGTTCAAACTCAGCAGCTGCTCATATCTGTAAATCTTTAAACAGCTACTACTTGACAACATACTAGCAAAGCACAAATACAAGCCAAACTCCCTCTTGAGTTTGAATCCATATGCATTCTAAAGAGGGAAGTAATCAACCAAAAACTAAATAAATGATTAAAAGATTTGCTTTTCATAATTAAAAGGATTATAATGATTAAAAGGATTAAAAGATGCAAATGCACAGGTATAGAATAAGTCATACCTGGTTCAACAGCAGTAACTGTGAGAGAGATTTAGGTGTTGTAGTGAATAACCATTTAATTATGAGCCAGCAGAATGCTATAGCTGTCAAAAAAAAAACCCAATGCATTCCTAGACTGCATCAACAGACGAATAATATCAAGATCATTTGAAGTATTAGTACCACTGGATACTGCAAAGGTAACAGCACACTTGGAATACTGCATCCAGTTTTGGTCACCATGATATTAAAAGTTGTTTAAGCTTTTGAAAGAGTGCAGAGAAGAGCAACAAAGATGATTAGGGGACAAGAGGCTAAAACATACAATGAATGGTTGGAGGAGCTGGATCTTGAGAAGGACTAGGGAATAACATGATAGTAGTCTTCCAATATTTGAGAGGCTGTCAAAAAGCAGGCAGAACAATAAATAATGGGTGAAAGCTTATCAAAGAGAGATCCAATCTAGAATTAAGGAGAATTTTTCTATCATTGTGAACATTTAATCAGTAGAACTGCTTGCCTTCAGAAGCTATGGGTGTTCCATAATTGGAGATTTCTAAGAAGATAGCATTCAGTGTATATATGACTATTTGTTTTTAATGAATTGTTTGCACATATTTTTCCATATTGACCTACTTTCAACATTAATTTAACTCCTCACCTGATTTGAAAAGAACATACTGTATTTTTTTAGAGTATAAGATGCACCGGAGAAGAAGACGCACCAAGGTTTTGAAGAGGCAAATTAAAAAAAAGTTTTTGCACTCTGCAAACCTCCCAAAAATGAGCCATTTTTCACAAGAAACAGGCCCATTTTTCCCCCCAAAAGGGGAATAAATAGCCTTTAGGAGGCTTGCAGTGTGTTCCTGGGTGGTGGTGGGGGCAAAAATGAGCAGAAAATGTCCCATTTTTCGCTCATTTCTGCCCTCCCCAGCTCCCAGGAGCTCTCTGAAATCCTACTAAAAGCTATGCACAACCATTTTGGTGAAGGGGGTGGGGTTTGGGGAGGCAAAAAATGCTGTATTCAGTGTATAAGACACACCCAGATTGTCAGCCTCTTTTTTGAGGGGAAAAGGTGCGTCTTATATTTTGAAAAATACTGTAGCTTTTCATTCCTGCCTATTTTGTATTATAGGTAGTCTTTTGGGATACAATGACAAATGGGATGTGAATTGATACATAAAGTGTGATGTCATATGGTCTCATTGCTTAGCTATGGCAGTCCTAGCAGTTCTAACTGCTGTCATTGAACAAGGATTCCTCATTACCACAACCTTTGACATGCTGGTGGCTTCCCAATTGTTTTCCAGAAGCTGGCAGGGAATGTCATAAATTGCAATAATATGATGGGGACAGCTGGAACCCCAACCCCCTGATGTTAAGGTCCATGTGGTCACAAGATTGAGTGGCACTAAAAGAGTGGAGATAAATAAGTACTCACTCTCTAGATAGCTAGTGTGTGTGTGTGAGAGAGAGAGAGAGGGAGAGGGAGGGAGTTTTATATACATACATGCATGCATACATACATACATACATACATACATACATACATACATATCTCCAATAGATATCCAATATTTGAAGGACAACCACAAAGATGAGAGGTTCAACCATAAGTGGGTTGCTGCAGAACCAGCAGTGACCCAGGCCTGCCAGCCCCCAACCCAGTTCCCTTGCTGCCACCATTTTGGATTTCAGTTTCAATTTACATTGAACAGCGTACACACAGTAGTGCATGTGTGTGCGGGGTTTACGAACCGGTAGTAAAACCGTCAGCAACCCATCCATGGGGTCAACCTATTTTCTAACTCACCAAGACAAGAAATATCTATATCTATATGCAGATGCTCTTGTTCTTTGCCTGAAGCCTCTATGTTAATCTGCTACAGCTGTGGTTGTCTCTGTTCAGTTTTTCCCTGCTGGTCACTCTGGCTATGGCTGCTCCGTCAACCTGGAGATCTCCATTCCCTGGTCCATATCACCTGTACTAACCTGTACTTCCTGTACTAACTTCCCCAGAAGTTCCAGGTCCCTGTTCATCCTCCTCCTCCTCCGAGCTCACATCTGGAGAGGAGGCCCAAAAAGATATTTTCAAAATCTGGTACAATTATAAAAATGGTGAAAGTAGTATTAGTCCATCATAACACAAGGTCTACCTCTTATATGTCTATGTGACATCATACTACATATACCAAAGAGGTGGAATTGCATTCAGCATTGCAGTGATGCAACACTACATTTGTCATTTGATTACTTGTCCCTATTTCAGCCCCCTCTTGCTTCTGATCAACAAAAGTATTTTCAAGAGAAATCATAAAGCCATTGAGCACCATAAAAGAAAAGTATTTTTTTGAAAACTGAAGAACAAATTTAATCACAGTATGTGCATTGATCTATCTAGCTGTCTTTTGCCCTGTTATAGTGCAAATATACAATTGCTTTTTATTTTAAAATTGCTTTATCTTATTATTGGTGGCTCACCTTTATATTGAAATTATTGGCAGTATAAATGGCAGGAACCTATCAGAATTTCAGGTTTTCCTAACCACGTCCCTGAAATATTTAAAATATGCTAGAGACATATCATTGGCCTTTCCCGATGCAAAACATGTACAAGTGTACTGAGCTATTGATGGCAGTGAGATTAAAGTCCAACCACAGCAATTTGTATTCCAGATGGAAAAAACTGATTTTTCTCAAAGTGAAATAGGCAATCACCCTGATTGCTAATTAACGCTTTGATCTTAAAATGCTAGCATGAGTGCTGTTAAATGGAAATCTGCCTATGTGTTATAAGGGCTACTTTAAGTGAAAGATGAATATACATGAGAAGAGATTATGATCTTTTTGGTTGTCAGAACTATAAATGATTGGTGAGGAGTTATGCAAAAATGTGAGGGGCATGATGGCTCAGTGGTTAAAGATGCTTAGCTTGTCATCTTGAAAGTTGACATCCTGGGTTTGAGACCCAAGAGCCGTGTGGTGAGTGAACTCCCATTACTTGCCCCAGCTCCTGCCCACCTAGCAGTTCGAAAGCATGCAAATGCAAATAGGTACTATTTTCGTAGGAAGATAAGTGTTCCATGTACCTTAGTATGTAGTCACACTGGCCACATAACCATGGCAATGTCTTAGGACAACATTTGCTCTAGTAAATTCTCCTGTGTGACATGGCCAAAATAAGTGAGACATAGTTTCCTGATTTTGCCTTCTATTGACATGTCTAGTGGTATGAACCCCAGTACTTGCTTGTTAGTCATCTTTGCTGTCCATAGTATACCCAGGTGCCTTCTCCAGTACCACAGCTCAAATGAATTGATTTCCCCCCGTCTTCCTGTTTTAAGGTCTAACTTTCACAACTATGGGTAGCTATGGGGAACACATAGCTTAGAGCAAACTAACCTAGATGTCCTTGTCTTTGCATATTTGACTGATGTTCATCATTGCTCAGAGCAATCTGACACTTTATTTCTATGCTTAATTCACTACTTTGAGCTATCTGAGATCCTAGGAAAATAAATTTTTCAACACATTATATCAATTACATGAATTTCTATTTTGATTTTTCCCTCCAAAATAGTCATAAGCTTGGTCTTTATGATGTTCAGAAAGAGATGAAAAATCTCATTTTCTTCTTTGATTTTCTTGATCAGATGTTCCAGGCCTTTTTTGGTTTCTGAGATGAGAGTTGTACAATCAACATATCAAAGATTATTGATATTTCTTCTACCAATCTTTACTCCAGTTTTTGATTCTTCAAGATCTAGCTTCTTCATAATAATTTTAGCACACGGCCTAAAAAAGAAAGAAGACAGAATCTTTCCACACTCCTTTCTTTATCTTAAACCAATTGATGTCTCTATATGGTCTTCATCCAGTGGCTTCCTGATTTACATATATTGATTGCATCAATTTGAAAAGATATGCTGGTACCCCTATAGCTTCTAATGATCATCCCAATTGAAGGCTTTTTTATAGTCGATGAAGTACATGTAAATGATCTTTTGATATTCACAGCATTTTTCCATGATCCAGCTTAGATTTGCAATATGGTCACGGGTGTCATGATTCCTTAGGAAAGCCAGCCTTGACATCTAGTAATTCCCTTTTGATAGTTGGTGCTAAACGTTATTGTGGAATTTTAAGCAGAAACTTGCTGATATGAAGGTTGAGAGGAATTGGGTATTAAGAGCAATCTTTTTCGGTAATGGAATGAACACTGAGCGTTTTCAATACTGTGACCATGTGTTGGATTCCCAATTTTTTTGTTATAGTTTTCTAATGACTTGGGTGGTACAGGTATCCGTAATTCTGCAGGGATAATGTCAATACTTGGAGCCTTGTTGTTTGGCAGTTGATTCATTATCCATATGATCTCTTCCTCATGGAAATCTGGTTCTATTTCTCTTTCCTCATAATCTTTTGCAACCTGGATCAGTGGTGGATTTCACTTATTTTTACCACTGGTTTGCCCCCCGCACGCATGCACACTTTTCTCGTGTGCGTACCTTTTGCTCATACACCCAGCCTTCTGTGCATGTGCTTTGTGCATACCTTCCATGCATGTGCCTGGCCTCAAGAACATGGCTAAATAGGATGGCATAGAGCCTGGGTGGGTGGACAGGCCCATGCACGATCTCCACTACCGGTTCGTCCCAACCGGTCCCAACCGGCTGAATACCACCTCTGACCTGGATACAACTTTTCTGTATATGCTTGCCATCTGTTCTTGATGCCTTATTGGTCAGGCAGTTATTTTTCTTGCTTGGTTTTAATGATGCCATTATGAGAAATAAATGGTGCAGTGATCTTTTTGGTTTGCATAAATGGTGTGACCCTTCATATAATCTGCTTCAAGTTGTTTACATCAGTCATCCCAATGAATGTCATTTTCCTTCTTCTGAAAAGCTGTGTTCAGTCTTCCCATTTGCCTGCTGCCTTGGTTGCTTTTCTTTGCTCAGTTATTTTGATGGTTTCATTTGAGACTCACTTTTGCTTTTTCTCTGGCTTCTTGCGTCGTGTTTGTTGTGTATTTCTTCTGCAATTCCAATAATGATCAATCGAATTTCTTGGCACAGTGCATTAGGCATTTTCTCAGCAATTCCAATAATTCAAACCTATTTTTAACTTGTATGGTATATATATAATAGGGATTTTGGTGACATTAAACTTGTTTGGAGACACTGCTTTTTTGATGGTATAGATTAAAGAAGAGACTTAAAAACTGTGATTTTACCACCAACAATCCATGATCTGCACCACAATCTGTCCTTGGATATGATTCAATAGCAAGAACTGAGCTGATCCATTGATGACTGTATAAGTGATACTCAATTTAATTATGGTGAGGTCGAAGTGTATAAGTAGTGCTGTCCTATTTGAATCATGTATTCATGATCCTAAATCTGTTTTCTTGGTAAAATTATACCAAATGATCACTTGCACCATTCCTATCACTTAGTCCAAAATGGCCAGAGGGTATATAGCATATCATATTAATGTCCTGTTTTTACAAAATTAAAGTTCTCCTTTTAAGCAGCATAGAACAGGATGAACCCTCCATTATTGTCATTGAGCTTTTGAAGCAAATATTAATATTAGGGCAACTTGTTTCAGAAAAAAATCCCTGCCTTTTGCAATTGAATGGTAGTGATCTTCCCATTGGCAATGCAGTTGCTCAAGTGGTGCTTCAGATGTTTTGGGATTGCACCCAAGGTTACTGTTACTATTTATGCAATCTTTACTTTTGTCACAGTTGTTCTTTTTTTATTCGCAATTCTTTGTATTTTTTGAGGACCCGGACTGTTGTTGGGGGCAATATGCTGACTCTGTAAACCACTTAGAGAGGGCTGAAAGCCCTATGAAGCGGTATATAAGTCTAACTGCTATTGCTATTGCTATGATTTTTTTTTCAGTTCTTTCTCTTCTGTTCTGCTCACTTCATATACTGCCACATCCGCTATCCAAAATTTTTCTTTCAAAAATATTGCCGGATGCAGGTGCAGCACTCACAAACTCCTGCTTTCTAGGCCAAGATTATGTGCGGTTCAAAAAGATTTAGAAGTAAGTCTTTGAATCTTGTATGTTGCTCCCTGCTATTCATTAAAAAGCCTTCAAGCATGAAATTAACCCGCTATGCAGTAATTGGGGATTCTAGCATTGATAGGTATCACATATAACACCTGCATAATAGTTATGGACAAGAGATATTTCAGGTTATACTTTAGCTGGAAATATTTAGAATTAATCTAGCTAAAATACTTGCAATAAAATTATTCTGAAATTATGACCATCCCTGCACTACGTGTGAATGGCATGTTGTTTAATCTTAACTCAGTTACTATGACAGCTTTTGAATATCACCCATCTCTTCTATAAATATAGCTGTGCATTGCATCCTTAAGTAGGTATGTAAATCCATACATTTTATTTCTACTAGTATTCAGATGTTCTGCTTTCAAATTTGGCAGATTAATGCCCAGGCATCCAAATAATATGTGATGATAATACTACATTTGGAGAATGGGGATACAATTTTGGTCGCCATGATATAAAAATGATGTTGGGATTCTAGAAAGGGTACAGAGAAAAATAATAAAGACAATTAAGGCATTAAGGCACTGGAAGCTAAAACATATGAAGAATGTTCACAGAAATTGGATGTGTCTCGTTTAATGAAAAGAAAGACTAGAGGTGATCTGATAGCAGTCTTCCAACATTTAAGGGCCTGTCTTCCAATGTTTAAGAGTTTGTGGACCCTTTGGGAAAACAATTGGTTTCCTAAATTGTTGTTTTCTTTTTAAAAAGTAATGTTGGCTTTAGCTATAGATGATAGTGGTCTTTCCCGTTGTGGTCTTAAGTCACTGAGTAGTTTAAAATAAGTTGAATATTCCTAAACTGAAAAAAGATACCATGTACTTTTGAACAGCAATAACATTTTGATTCCTTGTTTAGATTAGATGAATATATAGTAAAACCAGAGGTAATGTTTGGATGACAAATAGAATACTCCAAGAATGTGATTCAGATTAGAACGTGGAATAATAGAGTTGGAACTTGGAGGTCTTCTAGTCCTTTTGGTTTATTCAAAAAGAGTAAAACACAAAACACCAAAATATTTTAAAAGAGATAAAAGAATAAAAATCACAACAAAAAAGTTATTAATAAGAAAAATGTCTTTAAAAAGGAAAAAGGAAAATAGACTGAACACATATACACATAACAGTTGAATGCTGATTAATATAATACAGCAATGTTGGTTTCCACCCCTTGCAAAAGGGCCCAAAAGAATTTTAAACTATGAAACTACTAAATCTATTTACAAATTGTTATCCAGACTCTATAAACTATATTAATAATAAAATAGTTAACAAAAAAAGCAGTAATGATGAACATATTATTATGTTCATACTATAAAAGTATGAACATAAAAGTAATAAAATTGTGAACAATAATAAGAGAAAGACAAGATTGAAATTCCAAAACTGTCTGTTAACAAACTATTATTATAATCAACTTGCAGAAAATTTACTACGGTTTACTATGGCTTCAATACCAAATCATTCAAAATATTAACTCTAATTGGTCCCAGATCAAATATCCACATTTTTTCTTTATATCATCCCTTATCAGTTGCTTATTGATTGATTGAACACAATAAGTCCAATCTCCAAAGCCTATCTATCTTCCTCAAAAAAAAAAAAACAGATGAAATCATTTTGTAAAATCATTCCTCAATTAGAAGTATTAAATCTATTTCCCACTCTCCTTCAATTCCCTTAAAAATGTTTTTCCACTTGTTGACCCAGAAAGTTCTCTGCTATTATATAAAAACATAGTGTTAAGCTTCCAGAAGATGTGTGGAAATGGCTCTATTATATCTAAGTCTATATTTCTTCTTGGCCAGTTTATAGCTTGGAAATCACACTTCTCCATATTTTCCACCATCTGTGTCATTTCTGTGTCTATATTTCTTCCCAATGAATCTGCTACTTTGAAAACAAGTTCTTCTTTTAGGTTTAAAATATTTAGTGTCTTTTTTTAAAAAAAGTTTTCCATGGTTTTTATAAGTTCATCAAAACTTTTAGAAAAAAATCTGCTAATGATTGCATGTTGCTAGCCAGACTGTTTTCCCCCTTGAGTGTCAGCCTACTCCTTTTTGTATCCAATATTTGTTGCTCAAAGCAGAGAGCAAGCAAAGAAGATAGAGAGATATTTTCTGATTAGTTTTTGCAGGTTAATAAAATACAAATCCAGACGCCTTTGCCATGTTTCATGCAGAAAGCAGAAATTGATAAGAGCAGTCAAGTAAATTAAAGAAAGCAAGCAAAACAGAAAACAGAAAGCATCCAGTGGGGGTTGAAATAAATCAGTATTCAGCCAGTCAATTAATCTTTAAAGATAATAACAAAAACAAAAGTTCAAAAAGTCAACTTAACAATACCAGGCGTGCTTACAAAAACATTCTGCTGGTAGAAAGAGGTGCAAATGCGCATTGACTTCCCAGCTCCCTCACAAGGAGCTATAATCTTCAAAGACGAAATCAGATATGGGGGGAAGCAAAAGTCTCCTTGGAGACTTTCCTTTGGGGGGGGGGGACTTGTAGAAATCTGGAATTTCAAATTTCATATTTTTCTAGTTCAAAATGGTGTCACATTGAATTTCCACTAGTTTTGTATATTGACTTCAACATGATCAGTTTTCACAACAAAATAGCAATAGCAAAATAACTTAGACTTATAATACAGCTTCACAGTGCTTTACAGCCCTCTGTAAGCAGTTTACAGAGTCAGCATATTGCCCCTAACAATCTGGATCCTCATTTTACTGACCTCAGAAGGATGAAGACTGAGTCAACCTTGAGTTGGTGAGAATCGAACTGCTGAACTGCTGGAATTGTACTTTGTTGTGTATTGAAGAAAGTCCTCGCTGTTACGAATGACAGCTCGGAAGCAGCCAGGCGCGTCTTAGCCAATCAGACGCGCCTGTCAGTTGCCGAGCTGTCATCCGCGCAAGCTGTAACACGAGCCAGGTGCTTGCAGTATAAAAGGCAAGCCGTTTAAACAGTTAACTGTCTTGTTAGAGCAACATCCTTGCTGATTGCTATATTGTTTCAGCTGTTCCTGCAGCCGCCTAGCCGGCTTTCATTTAATACATTGTTGCGAGTTTTGTTACACTCCTTCAGCTACTGAATAAAGGTTACAGTGTTTTAAAGGACCTGCTTGGTTTTTTCAGTTATAATACTGGCGACGAAGACTGGGGACCTGTAACCTGAAGAAAATCAACTGCAATTTTCTTCTCTCAGTTGTTTAGAGTTCTCCTCACCGTCATGGCTGGTATGCCTACTTTTGCACCTTTTGGAGTCGGAGGTGAGACTTGGGAAGCATTCCTGGAAAGGTTTGAGTGCTTTCTGATCGCAAATAACCGCCAGGGTTATTCTCAAGCGCGAAAGTGCGGATTTTTTCTTACAGCTTGCGGTCTGGAAATGTTTGCCACCGCAAGGTCTTTTGCCGCCCCAAGAGCGGTTTATGACCTCTCCTGGCAAGAGCTCACAGATGGGCTTCAGGCTTACTATGCCCCTACCCCCTCCCAAATAGCAAGACGTTTTGCGTACCGCAGGCGCGTCCAAAAGCCTGCAGAGAATGTCAACCAGTTTTTGCAAGCTTTAAGAGTTGCTGCAGCACAGTGCGATTTTCCTGACTTAGAGGCTAATCTTGCAGAACAATTTGTCTGTGGATTAAAAGACATTTTCCTCAGACTCCGGCTTTTGGGCAAGCCTAAAGTCACGTTAGTTTATGCCATAGATGAGGCTCGCGCTGCGGAGTTGGCAGATTCGTCATCCAGCGAGATAGAACGTTACCTCGCGCAGATGACAGTTGCTGGCAGTTTACCAACGGGTCAAGCCTCAACTGCCTTGGTTCCTCCTCCACTACAACAGTCAACGTACATCACCAATTTAATTGATGAGCTTGCCCCTCTTCCAGACTATTTACTTAATTTACAGGTGGACAGGATTGGGGCACAGCCCCGCAGACAGCAACCGCGTCAGCAGCAGTCTATCAGCCGTCCACTTTCTAATTCAAATGCCTGTTTTAGCTGCGGTGGTCCGCATGCCAGGGCTTCCTGCCCCTTTAAGGCTGCAGAGTGCCGCCGTTGCGGAAAAAAAGGACATTTGGCCAAAGTTTGTAGAGCTGCTCAGCCTGCTACAGCTGCATCGTCTGCTCCTCCACCTCCTTATGGGACAGCTGCTTCAAACAGAAGTCCTCAGCCCCGCGCGTCTGCTCAGCGACAGGATAATTGCTTCAACGTCAAGCAAGCTGGCCTGCTGCTTCCTGATGTCTCCATCAATTCTTCCTCAGAGGGTACGAACAAGATAATTGTCACTCCATTGATCGAAGGTCAACCTTGCAACATGGAAGTAGACTCTGGAGCTTCCAAATCCTTGTTATCTTGGGACAAATTTTCTCTTTTGTGCCCCCATGTTAAACGCTGTCACCTTTCTCCTCCTGACTCTATCTTAAAGGACTATCAGGGGTCTAGCATTTCTATTGTTGGTTCCTATAATGTCAGAGTTTCTTATGGGCAGCATTGTACAACTTTGCCTGTTTTAATTGTGCTTAAGCCCTTGCCATCCATTCTAGGTTTGGATTGGTTCAGCCCACTGGGTCTCTCAATACATGGAATTCATTCCATGACAAACACTTCTGCTGATGTGGCATTAGTTTTGTCAGATTACGCTGACATTTTTGATGGCCAGCTGGGCCGGTACAAGGGTAACCCTATCTCTCTCAACTTGGATCCCCAGGTTGCTCCCATCAGACTGAAGGCCCGCAGGGTGCCTTTTGCTTTAAGGCCCAAGGTTGAAGCCGAGCTCGACAAGCTCGTGGCACAAGGCATACTGGAGCCAGTCGACCATTCACCGTGGGAGACCCCAATTGTCATTCCAGTGAAGCCCGACGGCTCCATTAGGGTCTGTGCCGACTACAAATCCACCATCAACCTCGCCTTGCAAGCAAACCCATATCCAGTCCCTGTTGTACAACATCTGCTCCATTCCCTGGGGCAGGGTTGTATTTTTGCCAAACTGGATATGGCGCAAGCCTACCAGCAGCTTCCTGTGGATGACGATGCGGCGGCTGCCCAAACCATCGTCACCCACCGGGGGGCTTTCCGTTGTCGCCGCCTACAATTTGGCGTATCCGTTGCCCCGGGGATTTTCCAGAGTCTCATGGAGCGGTTGCTCCATGGGCTTCCAGGAGTGGTACCATATTTTGATGACGTCCTGATCGCTGCAAACAGCCGATCAGACCTCATCAAAGTTCTAAGGAAAGTCCTCGACCGTTTCAGGGGCGCGGGACTTAAATTGAAACGCAGCAAGTGTTTCTTTGCTGTTCCCCAAGTGGAATTTCTGGGCTTCACAATTGACGCCCAGGGAATTCACCCTACCCCTTCAAAATTGGCAGCTATCAGGGACGCACCTGCTCCAACTTCCAAGGCGCAGCTACAATCGTTCCTGGGGCTTTTAAATTTTTATGCACCTTTCATTCCACACAAGGCATCACTGGCCGAGCCCCTGCATCGGTTGCTGGACCGATCAGCGCCTTGGCAATGGAGCAGCCGCGAAGCACAAGCGTTCGCAGCTGTCAAATCCCTGCTGACGTCAGATGCAGTCTTAGTCCAATACAGTGACAAGATGCCTCTGACTCTAGCATGTGATGCCTCGCCCGTGGGTTTGGGAGCCGTTCTGAGCCATGTCCTGCCCAATGGTTCAGAAGCTCCCATAGCTTTTTACTCCCGGACACTGTCATCAGCAGAAAGGAATTACAGCCAAATTGACAAGGAGGCTCTAGCTGCAGTGTCAGGAATTAAAAAATTCCACGATTACTTATACGGGCGGCATTTCACCTTGTTTACAGACCATAAGCCACTCCTTGGGCTTTTGGCAGGTGATAAGCCGACCCCTCCTATTCTATCCCCAAGAATGACACGATGGACGGAATTCTTAGCGGCGTACTCCTACGCCTTACGATACCGTCCGGGCAAGCAGATAGGGCATGCAGATGCCCTGAGTCGCTGCCCACTTCCATTGAAGGAAGTTAAACCAGTTCCTTGCCTTTCAGTTTTGGCAATTGCAGAGCTAGAATTGCCTTTGTCTGCTACAGACATAGCAGCCCACTCTCGGTCTGACCCTACTTTGGCAAAACTTCTTAATTGGGTCCTGAGAGGTTGGCCTTCTGGTACATTACCACCTCAATTCAAACATTTTAAAAACAGACAAGCAGAGCTTTCAATTCATTCCGGCTGCCTGTTGTGGGGCGACCGTGTGGTCATCCCAACGGTCCTGCAACAACAGATTTTGCAACGCCTTCATGAAAGTCATCCTGGGGTCAGTAGAATGAAAGCTCTTGCTCGCAGTTTTGTTTGGTGGCCAGGGTTAGATGCCGACATTGAAGCCTGGGTTGCCAAATGTGAGACATGCCAACAGTCCCGGCCTTCTCCTCCTTCCTCTCCCTCCCGGGAATGGGAGATGCCTTGAGGGCCTTGGTCTAGGTTACATATTGATTTCGCTGGTCCATTCCATGGGCAGGTTTTCCTTATAGTTGTGGATGCGTACTCTCGATGGGTGGAAGTATTGCTAATGCACTCCACCACATCTGACAGCACGGTGTGAGCTTTGCGACGGTTGTTCGCAACCCATGGGTTGCCAGACACAGTGGTGTCTGACAACGGCCCGCAATTTACAGCCACAACTTTTCAAACTTTCCTGGCCGAACTAGGGGTACGACATGCACTGGTTGCCCCTTACCACCCGGCAAGCAATGGCCGAGCGGAAAGGGCGGTTAGATCGGCCAAGGAGGCTTTGGGCCGGCTAAACCGTGGTGACTGGCAGGCTAGGGTGGATGCTTACTTATTGGCACAGCATTCCACACCTTGCCCTCTGACACAGAAGAGCCCCGCGGAGATGTTGATGGGCAGGCGCCTGCGGACCACCCTGGATAGATTGCATCCCGTCTATTCAGGAATTCAGTCTGGGAACCTGGGGCCTCCAACCCCATCCCGTTCTTTCCAACTGGGGGATCTAGTTTGGGCTAGAAATTATGGAGGGGACTTGAGATGGGTTCCAGCAGTTATATCACAAATAACAGGACCCGTTTCCTATAGGGTTGACTTATCCGATGGATCCTCATGGCGAAGACACCTGGATCAATTGAGGAAACGGAAGACAGCAGCCGTAGCTTCTCAAGCGGATGTTCAAGGGTTTCAACTGCAAGTTCAACAAAATCTAGCCGGTGTAAATGCTCCTCCCATTCCAAGGGTTCCAGATCCTTATATACATAGCCCAAACCCCTCAGAGGCAGACTACCAGCCTCATGCCCCTCCAGCATCATCTGCCACCATGTCTCATCCACACACTTCACCTTTTAGTTATGCAATTCCTCCACAATTACCACAAGGACATCGTTGCCAGGATCCGCCTGCAATAGAATTAAGGCGGTCTGAGCGAATCCATCGTTCCCCTGCTTATTTAAAAGACTACGCGTGCTTGCGCACAGCTGGGGGGGAAGAAGTGTTGTGTATTGAAGAAAGTCCTCGCTGTTACGAATGACAGCTCGGAAGCAGCCAGGCGCGTCTTAGCCAATCAGACGCGCCTGTCAGTTGCCGAGCTGTCATCCGCGCGAGCTGTAACACGAGCCAGGTGCTTGCAGTATAAAAGGCAAGCCGTTTAAACAGTTAACTGTCTTGTTAGAGCAACATCCTTGCTGATTGCTATATTGTTTCAGCTGTTCCTGCAGCCGCCTAGCCGGCTTTCATTTAATACATTGTTGCGAGTTTTGTTACACTCCTTCAGCTACTGAATAAAGGTTACAGTGTTTTAAAGGACCTGCTTGGTTTTTTCAGTTATAATATACTTCAACTGCCTTAAAATCTTTGAAAACCAAACACTTTCTATAAATTAGGAATGATATCTGTAAACCCTTTCAAAGATTTTGGTTCAATTTTATTTAAGGGACTCAGAATGATGAGGTTACAGAGGAGTATGAAGATAACATTGAGAAGAAATGCAGAAATAGTTAAATAAATGATAACTCAGTCTTGGAAATGAAGGGATGCTTGAATAAAACTCAAATTAATTCTGTTTTCTTTTTTTTAAGTTTTTTGGCTTCTGCCAACTTAAGTTTTAAGTTTTACACACATAAACACATCAACAACAAACACATGACTTAGGACAACATAGGAACCAAAAGTTCCATCAAAAATCATAGGGCAGTTCCATATCGGTTTCTTTGCAATTAGTATTTTCCCTTTCTATAATTAGCTATTTATAACCAAATATTGTTTATCTCTAATGTGCTATATATACATACATACAATTCCAGGTAAACATGGTTATTCTTTTTCTTTGCCCATCTTATACTATTGTTATTCCATTTAAGAAATTATAGAGTACAGTTTCGATTGTATTGATTACCATCCTAAGCCTCTATTATGACACCACCTTATTTTCTTTTTCTTCTTTTCTCTCTCCCTTCCTTCTCTACTTCCTTCCTACCTCCTCTTCTTCCCCTTCTTTCTTCCCTTACCTCTCTCCTACTCTTACCCTCTCTCTTCCCCCTCCTACTCTCCCTCCTTCTCTTTTTTCTCCCTTCCTCCCTCCTCTCTTTCTCTTATTCTCCCTTCTACCCACCTTTCCTTATCTCTTTCTTCTTCCCTTACCTCTACTCCACTCTTCCTCTTCCTTCCCTACTGTCTCTCCTTCTCTTTCTCTCCTTTCCATCCTCCTCTCCTTTCCCTTCCTTCTTCCCTCCCTTTCTTTTTCTATTGTTACTGGTGTCTCTTTGAAATCTCAGTTTATGATTTCTTGGAGATGGTATTTCCACAAACCCATATAATGTCATACCATTTCTTTTTTTTCCTTTTTCGTTCTATAGTCTATATACCAACATTCAATCCATTCAAATTTATAGAGATAATTGTTATTTCTTGATCATCTTTAACTGGGGTTGTTCTTTTTGCTTCTGGTTTATATCTGACTTTTCCCTTTCGCGCATTCCTTCTCTGCTCTCTCTCTTTCATGCCTCTGTTCTTCCCTCCTATTTCTTTTGTTGTGTTCTTTTGTTTCTTCCTCTTGACCTCCACTTTCCAATTTCTCCTTGTTTCCTTTTTCTATTTCTCTCTTGCGGAATTCATCATAGAATTTCTGTGCATCTTCTGTATTTTCTATCTTATATCTTTTTCCTTGCCAAGATACTAGAACCCCTTCTGGTACCAACCATCTGTACATTATTCTGTTTTTATTTAATTGGTTTGTTAAGAATTGGTACTGCCTACGTTGTTCCCGGATTCTTCATGGAATCTGTTTGAGCGTGATCAACTCTTTTCCCTGTAGAGTAATTGTCTCTTCTCTGGGTTTTTTTTTTTTTTTTTTTTTTTGTACACTTCATCTCTCGTTATTTTTTTAGCAAATCTTACATGCACTTCCCTCAGGAGTCCATGTCTTCTGGCATAATCAGTATGCACCCTGTAAGCCTCATCAATGTCTCCTCTCACTTTCATTTTCTTTAATAGTAAAAGGAACAGAACAGAAGGAACAGAAATGCACTTTGACTGGTTTTGAGGGTTATATTATTATTCCTTATAACAATACAATAGAATTGCAGAAGTCTGTTTAATTTTTACTATATTTATTGTCTGTTCCCTGCCCTTGGCATGGACACAAAGCACGAGTGCGCATGCGAAGCACACTCACATAGAACTGGTAGGAAAATATTTGGAATCTCACCACTGCTTTACAGTATTAGACATTTCTGTTGTCATCCATTTTTCACCTGAAGTTTTACATTTAATGCATTCAAAGTATCACTTATATCGTTTAGAAAAAGAAGACTGCAGATAAAAGCATAATCAGCAGCAAGAGAATTTTCTTATTTTTCATTTATAAATCTCTTCTACAAGAGCAAAATGATATTTCAAGATATTTTTCTAATTTAGCCAAGTAATCACAGTGTGATATAGAAATTTGCCGTACTCATTGTCCATACTTCCTAGAAAAGAACAGAATAATCTATGATTTAACCATCGTAAATTTTTATATTATTATTACATTCATAACTTCCTTCATTTTTCATTTTTTCTATATAAGTGTTCTTGATGCAAAGTGTGTCACACTGAAACTAATTGGTAGCATATTTTGTGCATTTTTCTTAAATAATCTATTTACATTAAAAATTTCAGAATATATGAATGGTGTACCTGCTATAGTCAAAAGAGTTTCTTCTAATATAGTTCTTTTCAATGCTTTTCTTCAATCTTAGAATATGTCAAAAGCCATTTTGGTACTTTTCACTGAAATTAAGCCATTTTTTCAGTTGCTTTTCAGTTACATCTACACCTTTAATGAATATCATTGTATAATATCTAAACCATCTGTGCTTTTGTAAATAGCAACTGAATATAATTTTTTAAAAAAGTATATCTGAATTAATTATTCCTTCACATTTCTGCTAAAGCCATAATCAACTTTACTGGAGATGAGTACATGCTTTCAGAAATTTTCTTATCAGTACATAAAAGTTTGTAAGACATTCTTTTATGAATAGATTTTTGAAAAAAAAGTCACAGTGATTTAGTTGTGTTGGCTTTTTGACAGTTCCCAAATATCAAAAGATTCTTTTCAAGTATAAGTCTCATAGTTCTCTTTAGCAAAATTAGCAAAAAAAAACCACCCTCTTTAATTCCCCCAGAAATGTATAGCAATTTTGAATCATATGAGAGGCAGAGGTGGTATTCAGCAGGTTCTGACCAGTTCTGGAGAACCAGTAGCGGAAATTTTGAGTAGTTCAGTGAACCGGTAAATACCACCTCTGACTGGTCCCAACCCTATCTATTCTCTGCCTCCCAAGTCCCAGCTGATTGGGAGGAAATGGAGATTCTGCAGTAGCCTTCCCCTGGAGTGGGGAGAAAATGGAGATTTTTCCGTATCCTTCCCCTGCCACACCCACCAAGCCATGGCCACCAAGCCATGGCCACTAAGCCATGACCACCAAGACACGCCCACAGAACCATTAGTAAAATATTTTGAATCCCACTACTGATGAGAGAGTGCAGCTAGGGAAACCACAGAGAGCGGGTGAGTGCAGCAGATTCTTATCCAAGTAGAGTGGTCTAGAAATTGAGTCAAGGCAATAGTTCTCTGATGTCCTCTGGAGATAGGTTTGAAGGGCCCACCGGACATCTAGCATGTGCCACTGCTCCTCTAAGGGTCTTGAAGGTGAGGGACAAAAATCAGGTAATACAATTTCTTGTGCCCGATGGAACCACGAATTGACCTTGAGGCAGAAGGAGGGTCAAGCCTGAGGACCACCCTATCTTCATAAAAGGTGCACAGACCCTCCCCAATGGATAGTGCCTGGAGTTCTGATATCCTCCATGCAGATGTGATGGCAACTAAGAATGCAACTTTCAGGGAAAGAAATTGTAGAGGAATAGAATCTATGGGCTCAAACGGGGTTTTTGTGAGGGACGTGAGGACCTTAGACAAGTCCCATGTGGGATATCTGTGTACTATAGGTGGCCTTAAATTAGAAGCCTCTTTCAAAAATCTCCTAACCGCCGTGTGTTGAGATAACGATTGGCCCCCTCTCCAGGACAACATAGTAGACAAGGCCGCTACCTGTCGCCTAAGGGTATTGGGTGATAATCCCTTTTCCAGCCCATCCTGGGGGAACTCCAGGACTTGGGGAACCAAGGCTGAAACTGGCATTATCCTATTAGAACACCATTCACAAAACACCCGCCAAGTAGGGTTATAAATACGATCTGTGGAGTGTCGCCTGAATGCCTATATAGTATCTATGACCCTAGCGGAGAACCTGTCCAATATCAGACCTTCCCGTTCAAGCGCCAGGCAGTTATCTGGAGCCACTGGAGGTCCAGGTGCTCCAGCAACCCCTGGCTGAGGGATGCTTGGTCTGGCGGGATCCTCCAGGGCCTCTCCATGGACAATGTCTGAAGATCCGCAAACCATGGCCGACGTGGCCAATGCGGGGCAATTAGTATGATCTCCGCCCTGGATGCAATGATCCTGGGTACGATCCTGGGTAATAGTGGAAGTGGAGGGAAGACGTATAGCAGTCCCTGAGTCCAGGGCCAGTGGAGGGCGTCTGTTCCTTCTGCCCCTGTTGCGGGGAACCTCGTGAGGAACCATGGTAGATGGACATTGGCTGGAGAGGTAAAGAGATCCATGACCGGAACCCCGAACCTTCGTGTAATCGCCTGGAAGAGAGAAGGATGTAATCTCCACTCCACCTGATCCAGGGTAGAGTGGCTAAGCCAGTCTGCCCTCACATTGTCAATCCCTGAAATGTGTTCAGCGATGAGGGATAGGAGGTGAACCTCTGCCCAGTGACCCAGCACTTCCGCCTCCCCCATCAGCTGTCTTGACCGGGTGCCCCCCTGCCAGTTGACATGGGCCTTGGCTGTAATGTTATCTGTCAGAATCCGCACATGGGTCCCCTTGACCATGTCTACGAAGTGGAGGAGGCCAAGACAGATGGCCCTAAGTTTGCAGAGATTAATACTCAAGGCACTCTCCTCCTCTGACCACTTGCCCTGAGCCAAATGTGCATCAATGTGGGTGCCCCAACCCGTGCGACTCACATCAGTTGTAATCGTGATCCTGTCCTCCACCCTGAAATGACACCCTCTATTAATTGCAGGAGACTTCCACCAATGTAAGGAGCAGCATATCTCGCTAGGCAAGGTAACTCTAGCCAGGGAAGTGTTCCTCCGTGCCTTCTGGAAGGGCAGTAGGAGCCATTGCAATTCCCTGGTGTGTAGTCTGGCCCAAGGGACAATTGCGATGGCCAAAACCATCTTCCCCAGCAACTTAGACAAGGTAGCTAGTGAAACCTTCCTCTCCTTCTCCACCTGGGAGATTAACTGTTGGAGGCTGTCCTGTCTCTCCTCAGAAAGGAACACCTTCCATGTCGATCCAGGCCCCCAGGTGTAAAATGGGGGTGGTAGGTACAAGGTGACTCTTGGTCTTGTTGATGGAAAACCCATGGGACTGGAGGGCATGGTGGTGTTGAGGTCCACCACGGCTCTATCTCGAGAGCGTGACAATATAAAGATTTCATCTAAATAGGATATAATCCTGATGGGCACTGTCCTCAAATGAGCTGTCAGGGTGGCGAACATCTTAGTGAAAGCCCGAGGGGCAGATGAGAGGCTAAAGGGCAAGGCCTTGTATTGATAATGGCAGTTATTGTAGCAAAAATGGAGGAAACAACGGTGGTGCGGGCATATAGATATATGCAATATGCCTCTGTCAAGTCGATAGAGGTGAGGTAGTCACCCTGCCTTACTCCTTCCAATATTGACTGCAAGGAGTGCATTTTAAAACATCAGTATATCAAGTATTTATTAAGAAGCTTCAAATCGAAAATAGCCCTCCAACCTCCCAAGGGCTTGGGGATAACAAACAACACAGAATAGAAACCCTGAAAACACTGGTTGTCTGGCACCAGTTGGATGGCTTCAATGTCTAGAAGATGACGTATGGCCAAGCTCGTTAAGAACTGCAGTTGCCTATTCCCCGAGACTGGAGACCTAATGAAAAAACCTGGAGGGAACAAAAGGAACTCAAGGCCAAACCCGTCTTAACTATAGTGATGACCCAACTGTCAGAAGTGGTGGCTTCCCACACTTCCGTGAAATGAATTAACCAGCAGCCAATGGGGAATCAAACACCAGGTGTCTTAGGGCCTACGGTAGAATCGGTTCCCCCTGCCCTGAAAGGGCCACTTGGACTGATTGCCCCACTGTTGGCGGTACAGTTGCTGTCTCTGGTGTTGCCCAAAGTTACCCTGCTGCCTAAAGGTGGATGGGCTATAATCCTGGTTCCTAAAGGATCCCCCGTAATCTAGTTGTCTAGCCCCCTGCCGCCTGGGATATGGCCCTGGGCGATACAGCCCCTTCTTGTAATTAGTGGGCAAGACCTTATGCTTATCTTTTCCCTCTACTAGGAGAGGCGTGAAGGAATCCCCGAATGGGTCTCCCCTTTTCTATGGCTCCGAGATCAGACGCCACTTGTGCCAGAGAGCTGTCTGCCATGGGCGCAGCCATAGGAGTCTACGGGAGGCCACGGAGGACGCCATGGCCCATGATGCAAATCTGGTGGCACTCAGGGTGGCATCAGCCAAAAACTTCACCGCAGCTATGATGTTGTTCAGGTCCTGGTGTGCTCTGGAATCCCTGGCCAGGATTCTCCCCTGTAGCTGCTACAACCAGCTCAAGCTAGAATGAGAAAAAAGGAAGCTGCCACTGAATCCTGGACCACCCAAATGGCCACTTGGTGGCCCGGCTGAAGGGTTTGGTCGGCTTTCTTGTGTTGGCTGATTTGGTGGCTCCAGAGTTGAGGGAGCCTCCACCTGTCCCCCATATCGGCTGCAGCAATTGCCTTGGTTAGCAAAGGCTTGAACAGGGTCGGTGGAAAGAAACCCAAGACTATTGGCTTGTCTGAGCTATCCCAATCTTCCTCAGATAAGCCGTCCTCCCTGATCTCCCACTCTTCCAAGGCTGGAGAAAGACTGCGCTCTGGGTGCTGAGGTGATTGGTCCGCCCCCAGGTTGGGCTCAAGGTCATTGTGTGTGTGAACCTGGGTAGCTGGTGGAGGTGGTGGTTGTGCACGTTGCTGCAACCCAGCCGCAATCCCGTTTAATGGCCTCTGCAATGAAGGACTGGTAGTCCAGATGTATGGCTGGGGCTGGGTACTCGTAACAGAGGCCCGCAGCCATGGGCGTAAATGTGGCTTCCACATGCCTGTTAGGTAGGCGAGGTTCCATACGGGGTGGCAGCACAGATTGCCCCCAGATCCTGAGATATTAATAGATAGCATTGGACTAAATGGACCAGGCCCAGAATCCAACTGTGAGGGAGGGCTGTGGTCTGAGATGGTAGTGGGGTAATAGGAATGAGGCCCAGCCTTGGTCTAGGGGTTGGCCTCCTTGTCTGCTGATTTGGAAGCCTTCTTAGACTTGGAGCCCTTGCTGGAGGATTTAGAGTCCTTAGAGCCCTTATCATGTAGCTTATTTGCACTGCCACTTTGGGATGAGGCAGGCAAGTCCAGGAGATCGGGGCCTCCAGCCACTGTCAGCAAACCTCCCTGACTGCTTCCTTCCATGTCAGGTTGGCCTGACCTGCAGCTCGAGGCTGGTAGAAACCTCAATGAGCCTCTCTCCAATAGCCTAAGGCTCTCCTGGTCACTGATCTCCAGCTCACTCTTCGTCCCGTGATTACTCACTTTAAACAAGTTCACTAAAGAAGGATTCAATCAGTACTGGATAACACGACTGTCCAGAGTGGACTGAGTCGAAAAGCTGGGTGCAGTCACTCACAGAGATGGGTTATATAGGTGGCTAATTAATTATTAATCAGACTCGGTCCAATCGGAGAACGGACAGGGTTAACCCATAAGTGGATGCTATCTCCAGCTCTATTGAGAATGGTAAATACAATATTTCAGAAGAACAATTGTTTTTCACCATATATGACACTCTAGAAAGTTTTGGAAAGGCTTTTTTATTTATTGTGATCTTTCCTTTGTAAATGTATTTGGAACTCAAAAGATGCTTAATTTATCCAATGTTGAGTTAATCCTGGTTTCTGTCTGAGAAATTTATGCATGGATTATTCCAATTTAATCCAGCCTGCAGGGGGAAACATAGTTGCTTATTATATTTTTGACAATGAAATGGGAGTTATTACAAAGTTGCTAATGGATGGGATCTTTGTGCCATATTTTGTATAGATAATGTTTTTTCAGGATCTAAAATTGATTTACTATGCTTATTCAATACTAAAACGGGATTTAAGATAAATAACCAAACTGAAAATGTACACTGTGGAAAGTGCTGCTAAAATTGTAGTTGTATTTTTGTACTTGAGGAAATGTAGTAGGAGCGAAAGAGAGGAAATGTAGAAGTTTCTATCCAAAGTATTTAGATTTTAGCATTATACATGTTCAATCTCCTTAAATATGTTAAGCCTCCTAATATCCAGTTTCAACTATTCATTTACATTTCATGTCCTTTGTGAACTAGGAAAACAAAAGGAAATGCTGGCATTTTGTGCTTGGCTTGCCACTAATATATTTGTAAAAATACAAGCCTATGCGTCTTATAAATATAATTATCATGACATCATACTTGAGTCTTTCTAATTTGGTGACCATATAGATCTGAGTAATAATTTGTTTTCCATAAAGTGTGTTTAACATCAGTAAAATAAATTACTCATGTAATTGCCCATGTTCACTATCTTCTAGTTAATTATATCTACTAATAAGAACAGAAATATGTATATGTGAAGAATTTGATTTCACTAATATCTGTGGAAATACATTATTCAAAAATTGAATTGTTTTACAAAAGAAGTTTAGGAGTATCTGACTATTTGGAATGTCAGAAATAGTTTAAGTGTATAGAATGTAAATTGTCTAAATGTATGGATAGTCAGATGGTGTAACAATTGGATTTCCACTTAAATCAGAAGCATCAAAGCACTTTCAGACTGAAAGGATTAACTAGTGACATCACTGTAGCCCTGGTGACACCCAGCAGGAGCTAGAGTGACGATGACGAGAGCTCAGTCCTGTGCCACTGCAGCTCTTGGTTCTCAAACGCAGGTTTGCTTATCTCCTTCCCAGCATTTAAACCAATCAAGCCACCTTTCCAAAACCTGGATGAACACACAAAAAAGGAGTGAACATAAATGATAACATCAGCTGAAAAAGAATGTGTAGCAACTCAAATAATTAACCTCAATTTAACTCCTTGCATCATCTTTAATTTGAGGAGAGCATCAGGTCACAGAGACCACATCAATTTGTTACTAATTAGTGATAATCTGAGTGTTTCATTGCCATATCAAAAATGAAAGAGAAGGTCAGCTGCCTATCTTTAGAAAAGAAAAACTTTGGGTCCAAGACAGATGGATTTCCTTAATATTCTGTAGTTTTCTGCATAATAAAACTAACTTTATTTTGCTTGTGATGTATTTATATCTTTGGTTTGAAATCTTGATTGCAATTATTCTGTAATTATTTTTCAATTGTGTTATGGTTATTTATAGTTATTTTGTAATTTTATCTTTAATGAGGTATATTTTATTGTGTTCTTTATTCAGTAAGCCATCCAAAAATAGTTGAAGTCAGATCACATCTATGAATAAATTAAATTGAATTGAATTGATTCCACATTAGCTACTTAGTGGAACTGAAATTTATAGTAGAAATTAACAAAATCCAAGCCTTACTTCAACTACCTCATATTATAGAGGTCTACAAACTACAAACTACCTCATATTATAGAGGTCTATCAAGTGTTTGAAGGAACTGTCCTCAATGAAACTGCCAAAATGAACAGAACTTTTTAATACAGAGGTTTAGGAGTATCTGACTATTTGGAATGTTTGGCAGTACTTTGTTTATCAGCTGCATAAATACAACAGGCGTACCCTCTAGTCCAGTGGGTCTCAACCTTCCTAATGCCGCGACCCTTTAATACAGTTCCTCATGTTGTGGTGACCCCCAACCATAAAATTATTTTATGTTTTCCATATTTTTTGAAAATATGTATTTTCCAATGGTCTTAGGCAACCCCTGTGAAAGGGTCGTTCGACCCCCAAAGGGGTCCCGACCAACAGATTGAGAACCACTGCTCTAGTCAGAATGGGAGAACTCAGAATTGGAAACACCCAAGGGAGAAATTGAATGCCACCTTCCACTCATATCCTTCCTTGATTCTAACCTGGTCATATGTTTTCTGCAAGTCCAGCCATCCATAGTCTGAAAAACTCACCTTAGGTTTTTGTCTATGAATGTCCACAGTTCCTCAAATTTTCTAGAAGTCATGAATACAGTTTGAAGTTGGACAATTTTTCTCCTCGTAGTTTGAGCCTAGCATCATTTAGGCGATGGGGTGGGAACACAACTGAGTCAGTGGGTTTCAAAAAAAATTACTACCTGTTCTGTGGGCGTGGCTTATTTTGTGGGCATGGCTTGGCAGTCATGTGACCCTTGGAGGTCATGTGACTGGGTGGGCATGGCCAATTTACCAATTTAGCCAATCCATTTTGCCAATTTAGCAGTCCATTAAGCAATACACAGCAGCCTCATTTTCAATTCTTTTTAATACTGCATGAAAATTTTGCTCTAGGTCAGTGATGGCGAACCTTTTTAAGACTGAGTGCCCAAACTGCAACCCAAAACCCACGTATTTATCTCGGAGTGCCAATATGGCAATTTACCCTGAATAATGAGGCTTTAGTTTAGAAAAAACAACTCATATGTAATTAACATCTTTTCTCTGAAAAAACCCTCCACAATAACAACCCTTACAGAGTATAAGACACACCTTCCCCACCCCCTAAAAGAGTGTGGAAATGTTGGTACAGCTTATACACCAAGTACAGCCATTTTTGCCTCCCGAAGCCCTGCTCCCGCATCCCATTTTTGTGAAAAAATGGATGAAAAACAGGCCAGTTTTCATCAAAACGAGGGTGTTTTGCCTTCCCTCACCCCACAGAAGCACTCTGCAGGCTTCAGCAGGGCTGGGGGAATGGAAAATGCCCCCGTTATGGTGAAAAACAGGGGTATTCTTGCCTTTCCCCAGCCTTGCTGAAGCCTGCAGAGTGCTCCTGGGGCCAGGGAAGACAAAAAAAAATTCTTACTTCTTCAAAATCTTGGTGACTCTTATACACTGGTGCATCTTATAGTCTGAAAAATATGGTAGCTAACACTACTAGTTAACACTAAAGAAATTCCCTGAATCAACCAATCTACAGCAGTAATTCTCAGATGGGGGTTCTTTTGAATTTGCTGACCACCAGTGAGTTGGAGAAAGCAATTTCACAGAAGGGATAGAGAGGGCTGTGGGATGGTTTGTCTGGGGAAATTCACACCCACTCCCAGACCCCTTTGGGATCAACCAGGACACCTGCAGCCCTCCCCTGCTTCCTCAGGTGTTAGAACATGTGTGGTGATGCTTTTCAAAGAGCCACAAGGGAGCTGAGAGCTGGTTTCTGTCCCAGAAGTAAGATTTGGTCTAATATGAAGGTCTGTTACTTGCTCCCTGAACTCCTTGTATTTGCATTTTTACATTATTAAGTCAGAATAAAGTCCAGAAGTCAGACTCTGGATTAAATGGCACTCCAGACAAGATGGAGAAGAGTATCTTGCTTTTAGACATGACAATAGCTATCTAGTAAAGTGAGTTATGAATAAGGTGATCAGACGTCTTGCTTTTGGCGGGACAATCATGATTTTTCAAAATTTGTCCCATGTCCCGCTGCGTGTTCAAAAAGTCCCGATTTAAAAAGGACGCTGTTAAAAATAATTATTTCTCTGAAGTGTCATTCCTGATGTGGCCTTTAGAGGGCAGTGGTTTCTCTCCCTCTGCTTGGCTTGCTCGCAGCGCCCGACGAGGGGTGAGGCTCCTCCCTCCCCTCCTGCTCTTCCAAACACGATCATATCTCCCTTCCTTTCGAGCTAGTTGCTTTTCTCTGGTCTCTTTTGGTGAGGGAGGGGTGGGAAGAGGGGAGATCTGACATTTTCCTTCCTTTAAAAAAAGGGGGAGGAACCCAGGATTTATTGCAAATAAAGAAATCAACCCCAAATGGATCGGGAGGCGGGATGGGGGGGGGAGTGGGAATTAGGGGAAAGGGGGATTTTCCTCCTGTCCCTTGGATTTCATTTATTTATTTATTTTAAAAAGTTGCTTTTCTTGTATTTCCTTTGCTCATTTGTTTGGTTGAGCTGGGGGGATGAGTGGAGAAAAGAGAGAGAGAGAGATCTGGGAGCTTGAATTGGTGCGGCTGGAATTGGGGCTGCGGGATGGGGAGGGCAGTGTCTGTGTGTATAATTTGGAAGAGGCGGGGAGGATGGAGGAGATTTCCTTCTCTCTGCTGCTCTTCTCTCGTCTCCTTCTGTTGGATGGGGTTGGGAGTGGGTGGGTGGGGGCGTACGATCCCCTCTTATTTTTTTAATCTATCCCTTTCCTACCTTGTGATCTCTCACTTAACAGCTGCAAATAAAAGACTCTACTAGCAATTCCCCTTTTGTTGCTGGTAAAAATTGTACACACACACACACACACAATTTTGACTGCTCTTTTTGTGCATCCAGTGTGAAGTGAGCAGAAATGAAGGCTACACACATGGGCGCGCACAGATGCATACACACACAGATTAATAACCCCCATTTTGCAGCCCCAGACTCTTAAAAACTCATCCATCCCTCTTCATTCTTAAAATTTCTTTACACATTTCTCTATTTATCATATTAAGTCTATCTCTTTTTTAAAAATTATTATTCTGCTGGTCTTCCTGGGCAGCCTTGACGTCCCTCCTCCCCCCCCCAAAAGAGGCAAATAGAAATTTAAATTTTCATCCAGCATGACTAAGGTGTGCTTTATCCAATTTTCTCCTCTTGAGCTTCTGTGGACAAGGGTAGTCTACTTGCCAGCATCAAGAGTCATGGGAAAGGAGCAATACAGGAGGATTTACAAACTATATTCGTGTAGACTTTCTAAAGAGATTTAGCAATGATGGCATAATAAGATGTGACAAGGCTTGCATGATGCCATATAATGAACTTGGCTGCATTGAGTCGTTTTTAAAAAACTTACTTTTTTTAAAGAGGGTGTTCTATTTAGAAACCGTCTCCCTGCTTCCCCTCTGCAGATTTTGCTTTAAAGCAGTGGTCCCCAACCAGTGGTCCATGGTGGACCACTGGTGGTCTGTGAGAACATTTTGGTGGTCTGCAGATATTAACATCTATATCATTCTGGATTGACTTGGAGTGCCTGCCTGCTGGTAAGTGAGCCGGGTTTTTTTCTTTTATTTTTTAATGTATTTTAAAATAATATTTTATTTATTGTGCATAGGATTTTTTAAAATAGTTTAATCTGTGTGAATTCTTTTTTTAAATTGTCTTAGACTATATTTTAAATAGTCAGGAGTCATTGACACTGAATTTGCACTTTTAATAATCAGGAAGCACATACTGAGTTTCTTTGAAAAAAAATCCAATAATTTAAAAATCCAATAATTTGTTTCCTAGTATAATTTGATTGCTTATTAGTAACCTATGACTATCACTAAGTGTTGTTGCTTATGATTCTTGATTAATGTATTTTTTTCTTTTTTGTACACTGAGAGCCTATGCACCAAAGACAAATTCCTTGTGTGTCCAATCACACTTGGCTAATAAACTATTCTACTCTACTGTACTCTACTGTACTCTACTGTACTCTATTCATTTCTATTTCAATTCTAATAAGGAGTTTAGCTTCTCTCTCTTGAAAATGTAAGCTAGCATAAGGCATTATAATGCAAGCTAGCCTTAGCTTTCAAACAGTTCATTTAGTGACCAAAGTTACAATGGCATTGAAAAAAGTGACTGATGACCATTTTTCACACTTAGCAACCATTTTCACACTTAGTGACCGTTGCAGCATCCTCATGGTCACACGATCAAAATTTTGATGTTTGGCAACAGATTCATATTTATGATGGTTTCAGTGTCCTGGGGTCATGTAATCGCTTTTTGTGACCTTTTGACAAAGTCAAATGGAGAAATCAGATTCACTTATGTTACTAACTTATCAGCTGCAGTTATTCACTTAAGAACTGTGGCAAGAAAAGTGGTATAGTGACCAAAGTTACAATGGCATTGAAAAAAGTGAATGATGACCATTTTTCACACTTAGCGACAATTTTCACACTTAGCGACCGTTGCAGAATCCTCATGGTCACATGATCAAAATTTTGATGTTTGGCAACAGTTACAATTTATATTTGTAAATTGTAGTTATGTTGAAATAAAAAAAATATTACAATACTATTTTTGCGTTGTATGAAAAATTTTGTTGCTCCGTCTAAAATTTTTAATCAAGCCCCCCCCCCCCCCCGATCAAAGGTGTCCCTCTTTACCAATCTGAAAATCTGGTCACCTTACCCTACTTCTCATATCTGTCCCATGTGTATTTATTCCCCATTTGTTCTTTTGCCCCCTCCCCCATTGCATTTAATGGCACGATGCCTGCAAACTGAAAATGGCAGAACTGACAAGTACATTCTATATTGATTTGAAAACAAGGCATTGGGCTAACTAGTAGTATCACTCTGTGGTGGGAAAACAATGGCAGTTGCTATTACAATAGGAATGTTCTCAGAATGTTAAAACATTCACTTAAACCTCTTTACAGTACTCAACTGTGACTTTCTCATAATGATTTTAAGAGATTTATGGAATGAATGAACATATATGATCTGGCCAAATATACCCTTTTACTCTTTATAATTTCATATAATGCTCAGATGGCATATGCAATAGGTTGCTGATAAAATGAGGCAGCTGCTAAGCCTGTCACTAATGTCTCTCTCAGTAGCACAAGTTGTTCCCAGATCTATAATACTTAATACGTAAGATATTATGTCATTAAACTTGCTGATTATATTCTGACCATTTTCATAAAACATCCTTGCCTGTCAGTTGCCAGGGTGATTCACAGTAATCTTCCACATCTTTGAAAACACAGGTCTGGAAAAAAAAAAAAAAACAATTTTGAAAGCTGTTTTGGTTACTCTATGTAATCTTTATGTTTTTTGGTGTGCTGAATCCGAAAATGACCTCCATTTTGTCATAGGATATCACGTTTCCTGACAATTTAAGTAACTGTGTTAAATAAGGCAATAGCTCAAAATAAATGGAAATAGACTTATAAAATTAAAGTTTTATTACAATATTTTCATGAAAATCTTTTTTTGAACTGAAATGAGCTCACCTACACACACTAAACTCGATTCTTCTTCCTTGTGAGGCTCCTCTTGGTGCATTTACGCTTGTGAGTAGCATCTGGAATGTCTCTCTGAAACATCCAACAATAGTCTGCCATCATTGTAATGCTCCATTTTCCCTGTTATCTCCTTTCCATCTCTTTAATGTCTTGGTGGAATTGTTCACCTTGTTCCTCACTCACAGCTCCCAAAGCAGTCAAGGTGGGACTGGAGGAAATGCACTTTCAAACTCATCAGGCAACCTTTCAGCATTCTTCTGACGATCTTTTTGTAGTGAGGATCTTTGTTATTGCCTAAAACTTTCTGTACGACTTCTTTAAATACAATCCACCCTTCTTTTTGAGGATCCGTCATGGTATTGACAAACTCTTGATCAACTATAAGCCTTCTAATGTCTGGTCCAGCGAACACCCCTTCCTTCAATTTTGCCTCCAACAGGCATGGAAACTTGGTGACCCAGTATTTGAAGTATTCTCCATCTCTTGCAAGTGATTTTACGAATTGCTTCATCAATCCCAATTTTATGTGAAGAGGCAGGAAAACTTGGTGACCAAGTATTTGAAGCATTCTCCATCTCTTGCAAGTGATTTTACGAATTGCTTCATCAATCCCAATTTTATGTGAAGAGGTAGTAGAAGAACTTTTTGGGAAGGTACCAAAGTTTCTCAGAGGACATTTTTTTCACCGACTGTTAGCACCCTCGGCTGTCAACTCTTCTTGGTCCAGTGATTTTGTCAGTCTCGACTGTCCCATAGACACAGTAAAGAAAGGTATTTGCTTTACCCAGCTTGTTGCCCAAACAGCATGTACAAGACCTTCAAGTCCCCACACACTTGCCAACCATAGCCTTCATATTTAAGTTTACAAAGAAGCAATTCCAAGTTCTCGTAGGTTTCCTTCAAATGACCTACAAGTATGGAAGTGTAAAAACCGTTGTGGAGTAAAACTGCTTTGAGACTTTTTTTTGAAGAATCTATAAAAAGACGCCATTGCTCTGAATCATATTGGATTTTAAATTGACCCATCAGACCTTCGACATCGATGCAATAAACCAACTTGTCTTCCTGGGTGAAGTAAGGAACGATATCTTTTTCACGATGTTTGAACCATGAAGATAACACTCCTGGCAACAATAAATTCCTGCTTTTCAACCTTGATCCGAGTAACTCAGAGGCATCTTTGGGAATATTCAAGTCTCTTACCAAATTATTCATCTCCTCCGGAAAATCAATTTTGGTCTTGTATCATCTTCAAAGTCAGAACTTGATTCATCATCTGGTTCAAGTATGACTTCACCTTCATCGAAGCTAGATATCTCTTCCAAGGTAGCAGGGGGCTTGAGTACTGGTATATCTGTGCCATGGGGGATGGGACGAATTGCTGAGTGAAGATTGGGGTATGAAATGGAATGCTACCATTTGGAATTAAACCCTTTCACATCACATGAACAAAAGTAGTCATCATTATGGTTATTTTGTTCTTGCCATACCATAGGAATCCCATAACAGAAAGATTTTTTCTTACCCTTGAACCAGTTTTAGAGGTCCTCAACATACCATTTGCACACTTTATGAGGCGCCCAAACTTTATCTTGATCTCCAATTTTTAGTCCAAAGTATGCAAAGTATACTTTTTTCACAAAGTCTGTAATATTCTGCTGTTGCTTCAACACTGTATATTCACCACAGATGGAACAGAAACTGTCTGGCGAATTAATACGCTTTTGCGGAGCCATAACATAACAGTTGAAAAATGACGAGCTAACATGAATTGCGATGAAAAAGTGTAAACAGCCTAGAACCAAGAACCTGATGATGATTCATGCACAAGTGTGGCATGCAGGAGAAAGCAGCTCTGTGTCTGTACACGAGATGCGACAGTGCTGGCCATGCCCCCTGCACTGACCGGAGATGCTGCTATCTGCCCTGTGTCTTCCTCCCACTGGATTCCTCAGGAAAGATAAACTCTCTAGTTTTTCATTTGTAATATGTACTGATTATGTTCACATTCATCAAATCATACATAAATAATGGAATCCACAGACATTTGTGTATGATTTATAAATCATTTAATCACTACATACTGTATATACTCTGCTACAGTATGTATCAAAAACCTGGAAGTGTTATAAAAAGTCATAGTAGAAAATATCATTGTATCATCTATGCTGCTTATAAATAAAGTAATATAATTCACATTCCTGTACTATTTGGTTTGTCTTCTTTCTAACCCAAATCCCCAAACTACATGTTGGACTAGAATCCTTTTTAAATTGTTGGCATATAATTGCTTCTATATGTCATTAAATGTGATAAATGCAAGCCTCTTTTTGGTCAAAGCAAAAAGTTTTGATAAGATTCATGGAATATTATTTTTCAGGAATGCATGTTCAGGGAAAATAATAGCTCATCAGACAAATTGCTCTTTCAGACCTTATGCCTAGGGCTGGTAGATCAGTAACTAAATATCCAATGTAAGCAAAATTGCAGTGTTAGTCAAGTGTTACATTTTAAGTTTATAGGAAAAAAAAACCCTGCAGCAACATAGTCTGCAAAACAGGAAATGCTTTTTAGTGCTGCCTCACTTTCTCCAAGGCAAAATTTTTCAAAATGTAAGACTTTGCCTTAGAAATGCTAACCAGCTATAATAATATTTTCCATTAATGAGTTGAAATACAGGGGGTTGTATTTTTTTCTTTTAAATTGCAAAATAAAATAGAATTAACCAGCCTTTCTAATTGCAGCCTTTGTAGTTTTTGACCATGAGGGATGCAGTATCCATATCTGTCATCATTTGTGTAGATTTTTAGCTACTCTGTTAGAATAAAACTTTGGGTAGAGGAGAAAAAGAACCCAATGCCTTCTTGTTGCAATTGTCCTCCATCTGCTGAATATTTGTTTGGTGGGCTTGTATTGTGCACAAGTTTAACAGACCTTTTTTTAAAAAAAAATCACACATAGTTTGTAGGGATGTGATATTTTCAAAAGGCTCTAAACCATAGTCAAAATTTCCCAGTTCCCTGCATTCTATTGAACAGCTCTTCAACTGGTATACCAGAGGACACTATACATGATTGTGTGTGTGTGTGTGTTTATCTGTATGCATGGGCAGGAATCCTCCTGAGGTTGGCAACTGAACTGAACTATTCACATCCTGCCAACAGATTTTGCATGTCTTAGAAGTGCCATAATTTTCACAAGAGAAAAAAAACCAATATCAATATAGAAACAGGTAAGGATGGTTCCGGGGGAGGTGCTTGCCGCCGTCGGCAGCTTAATGAAGCTGCCCTCAGAGTCCTGGTTCGTATATCTATTTAAGATCTTAGATAACTCTTTTTCCATTAAGGAAAAAGTAGGGAGGGACCCTCAGCCAGTTAGAATCCTCTTTGAAGTTCGTAGCCTTTTTTTCTTTTTGGCTGCGAACGAAAGAGAGTGAATCAACGAAAGCTGAGTCATTTACTCCGGCCAGATCTTCTCAGCTGTTTTTTTTTTCAGCTCTAGGCGAGTTACTTCCCCCCCCCCAGAACAAGCCTTTGTAATTAACCCATTTAAGATTAATCCGGGCAGTGAACATACCTGTGAATTTTTCCTTTTTTTCTATTTAAAATACCAGCTTCAATTTTATAAAAGACTCCTTTTGTTTAACCTTTTTTTTTTCTTAAAAAAAATGGCGATTTTGTAACTTCCGCATTTGCTATAACGATATATCTTCAACTTCCTGGACAGACTTAAGGGATTACAAACTAATTAGCCCTGTTCCCTCGAAGATTTCTTTTTATTGATTGCCAGGGGTTTGTTGAAACTACCTTATCCCAAATTAACGTGAGTAGAGACTCTGTTTGCTTCCCTTTTTATCATGGCACCGAAATCAAAACCCAGACGCTCATCTCAGGCATTTGTTACAAAACCGCTGTCCTTGCCTTCTACGCCCCCTACTGGAGATTTGCTAACGAAAGAATTTCTTTTTGAAATCCTTAAAGAGTTCAGAGAGGAAACGAAAAAATTTATTTCAGACTTTTATGACAGACTTGATGCCAAGATTGCTCAAACAAAGGAGGATATGATCGAGGTTATGAATGTTATGACAGATTATATTGCTGGAATGGAGGATAAATTGGAACTTTTGGAAGAAGCTAATTCCAACCTGACATCTAAAATTGAAATATTACAACAGGAAATCCAAATTGCGCAAAAACAACTTGTCATGATAAATTATAAGAAGACTGAGTCTGCAATAAGAGTTAGGGGATTGCGTGAAAATGAGCAGGAGAATTTGAAACAGACCTTTTTTGAGGCTTTTAGTCGCTCGGTGGGAAGTTCGGGACTTAACTTTGATTGGCAGATTCAAAAAATCTATCGCCATAATTCGTACATAGCAAAACAGCGACAACTTCCGAGGGACATAATTATATATTTCGCCACAAGAGAATCCAGAAACGCGATAATACAGGAGTTCTACAATAATAGGCTGCGAATTGATGGACAGGATTTGATTGTTTTCAAGGAAATACCACCTCAGATATTAAGAGCCAGAAGAGACTATGCCTTCTTAACTAAGGAACTCAGAAACTCTCAGATACAATACAGATGGGAAGTGCCGTTTGGTATTACTGTTACATTTGATAACCAAAAACATTGCCTCAACTCTGTTTGGGAAGCCCGAGATTTCTATTACAATATTCTGAAGGCGGGACTTCCTGAATTACCCGGACATGGAGAAAGACAAGGAGAAGGAGAAGAGAAACAGCGGAACACGTGGCTAAAGGCGAGAGGCATTGCTTTCCCCCTCCGGAAGGGCAGAAGAGTAGAGAATAAAGACTTAGTTATGCTTCTAAAACATTTGCTTAATTTTTAATCTGAATAATACTTTGTGATTTCTGTCTTGGGTAAAACGGTATAGCTGCATACTGACGAAGAGACATTGAGACTGAAAGAGACTGAAAGAAGTGGCGATGATTTTGGAATATATATTGTATGGGATTTAAACAGGATTCGATGGATAACTTTGAATTTCTACTTTAATTGTTCATGATTTATTTTTTAGGGAGAGTAGAGCGGAGATCGTGATCTTCTTGGATTGTGGTTCGGGTTGAATGGAGCTGGGAAGTGTGGGGTAGATGGGAGGGTAGTGAAGGTTTAGGCAGAAAGTAAGCTGATCTTTGTATAAATTGTTATTTGAATATAATGTTTGGAAAGATATACCGTATATACTCGAGTATAGGCCGACCCAAATATAAGCCGAGGCACCTAATTTTACCACAAAAAACTGGAAAAGTTATTGACTCGAGTATAAGCCTAGGGTGGGAAATGCAGCAGCTACCGGTAAATTTCAAAAATAAAAATAGATACCAATAATGTTTTTGAATATTTATTTCAAAGAAAAACAGTAAACTAGCGGTGTATTCAATGAACTACTTCACTCACCTCATGATGCTGATGTCCCGCTGTGATGATGATGTCCCGTGCAGCCGCGGGAGCGATGTCCCACCTCCTATGACACACGGCACAGTGATTCCTATCATTGGATCACTGTACCAGAGGAGGTGGGACATTGCTATGTGGCTGCTTGCCATAACAAGGAGGAGGTGGGACATCGTTGCAGAGCGGCAGGAGGGGGAGGAAGGGGAATCGTAAGACAGCCCTGCATTACATTAGAAGGTGAGGAGGGGGGATGGTGCGGTGCGCGCTGCGCGGCAAACTGACACAGAGGGAGGGGAAACTCACAGGGGCACTGGGCCATTCACGAGTGTCACCCAGCGGCATGGCCCCGCCCCTTTTTCTCCTCCATTTCGGGCAAATTTTTCACTGACTCGAGTATAAGCCGAGGCGGCTTTTTTCAGCCCAAAAAGTGGGCTGAAAAACTAGGCTTATACTCGAGTATATACAGTACCTATAGAGTCTGCAGGAAGGTGAAGCAAATATAAGAGGAGTACGGATGAAAATAAAATATATATATGGACACGGGTAAAGACAGGATGGGAGGAGTTGGAAAAGAAAACCAAGAGAAGTATTTGAATGTTTAAATGGTTTAATAGAGAAGGAGGTAAAAGAGATAAATCAAAGGTTTGGATATTTAGATAAAGAGATAAGGCCTTCGCTGGAATTCCATTTAATTAACTTACTTGGTTTCAATATAGTTTGAAATCCTGCAAGTAATAAAATAACTGAAATTAGGAATGAGGTACATTGTTTAAGATTTAAAAATGATGGGAAGCTGAGTTTAATGTAGAGAATTTGTTGATTTTTCCCGTTTTTCCTTTTGTGTGTGTGTGTGTGTGTGTGTGTGTGGTTTTTTTTCTTTTTTTACTATTTCCTTTTTTTTTGTTTTTCATTTATCTTTTATCTTTTAATTCTAAAGTTATTTGATTTTAATATACTCCAGACTGTGCTTGATAAAGAGTTATGCCGGGTATGGGACCTAGGAAGCCGAAAGGGGGTTAGGGAGGGGGGGTTAGGGGGGGAGGGGGGAGGGTGGAAATACAGTCCCAATTTTCAGAACAATAAGAATGCACTTGTATACTGTTGCTCTCTTTTCTTTTTTTTTTCTTTTTTTCTTTTATTTTCTCTTTTTTCTTTTCATTTTTCTTAATTTTAGAGTAAAATATAAACTGAATAGATTAATGAATTGTAGAGATACACCAAAGTGAGGAGTAGAGGGAAAGAAGAGGGAGAAGTAAAGAGGGAGTGAGAGGGGAATGTAAGGAGGGTGAGATGGAGGGAAGGGGAGAAAGGAATGTTTGAGGGGGAAGGGAAGTAGAAGAGGGGAATGTTGGAGGGGAGAAATGAAAGTTGGAGGGGGAGAAGAAAGGGTGTATGGGGGATTAAAGTGCTATGTTGGTTTTCTATGGTGGAAGATGAGTTGTGTTCATTGATTTTCCTTTTTTTTTTTAAATGCACAGTATATAAGTGATTGTATAAAATGAAAATGAAAATGAAATAAACAGTTTTTAAACAAAAGAAACAGGTAAGGATAATTTAAGCCTCCTCCTTTTAACAGCAGCATGGAGATAAGCAAAAAGAAAGGGGGGGTTACAGAACATGTTTGTGCTCTGTTTATGTGCAGCTAAAAGAAAGACACTTCCTTAGAATATTCTGCATTATTATTTTCCCCTCTCTTTATTTTTCTCTGCTCTGCAGGTGTTCCCTGTTCTGCAAATGTTCCTCCTACCCATTTGTGGAAGCAATAAGAAAAAAATGCTCTTCACGTCCCACTGCAGAGTTTTCCAGTATGTTCATAGTATGTGTCTTGCAGTAGAGAAGAGAAAAAGATTTGAAATGCAGCAGAGATTAAGGAGTCTGGAAAAAGCAAACTCTCCAGCAAACTCTGTTTCTGTTCTTTGCTTACTTGCCACACAACTAATTGCGGTTACAAAAAAACTAGGAATCTGATAGATGCTCTCCATTTTGCACTAGATTCTCTTCCTAATTGGACCAATCCTTTCTTTCACTTTCCATTCCTCCTCCACTCTTTTTGCTTTTTGAAAGACATGGGATAAAAAAATAAGAGGCTGGCTAGAAATTGTTCCATTAACTTTCTATGGTTGTGCGTTTTTCCTGCTTCGAGTAGCACAGTGTGTTTGTGTGTGTGTGTGCGTGTGTAACAACCTTACTCACTTCTTCATTCCACTTTGCTAGCCATCTGCTTCTTGATGTCCTTAATTTATTGATACTGTGCCTGGAATTTCTATTGCTGTCCATACACTCATTTCATGTTTCATCTTTCACATTGAATTTCGTGAGTTTTGAGGCCCCATTCTCCCTCTCCAGTTTTGCTAAAGAGGATAGTAAACAACTACAGCCTGCAACTATTGCAAGTTGTGAAATATTAAATACAGGATTGATAGCTTCCCAGAATTCTAGTTTGACATCCTTGGTAGAAAATCAATCACATTTGGGAATTTGCTGGCAAGAAGGAAAGGCTTTTTAATTAGGAGTACAGGAGGTTGGACTAGAAGACCTCCAAGGTTAACTCTGTTATTCTGAGAGGATGATGAGAGGATGTATGTATATTGTATAGGTAAAGATGTGTATGTGTGTTTTATATGTGTATACATATAAAATGTATAATGATATGTTTGCATAAGAAACACGTGAGTCTGTCTGTCTGTCTGTCTGTCTGCCCTATCTATCTATCTATCTATCTATCTATCTATCTATCTATCTATCTATCTATCTATAAATCATCTATTGATTAATCTTTTTGTATAGTTTCCAAAAGGTTTGGTGCCTTGGGCAGTGTACAAACATCTGCAGTAATAATAGCAATACTAGCAGAATGGTTCATAAACATTCTAGTAAAACTCGCAGCAAAACAATTTGGGCCACAATTATGGCCAATGCAGAGAAGGAGTTGAAATGTAGAAAACAATTTCCTAAGGCAATTTTATTTCCAGCTTGCTGAGAGAGTAGCACTAAAGACTTTAACACAGCAAATCCTAAACCCTGCAGGGTGATCTGCACCCATTTGCCTGCCATGGCCTGCTGGGTGACCACTAGGTGGCAGTACAGAGTACAACTTTTTTTTTAATTTGGAAGTACAGAGCAAGGTATCTGGATTTTTGCAGATTAGTTTCTAGAAGTGGGAGCGGGGGAGATGGAGAGGATTGTACTAAAAGGTTTGTTACATTGTATGTAATGTATGTAAATCCTCTAAATAAATATCAGGACTGCTGGTTTGAATCAACAGCAGATTAAAGTACTTAAAGTATTTAAAAGTATTACATAATTTATAGTAACTTTTGGTGAACATATATTTATTTAATTAATTGATTTTTATCCCACCTTTATTTTTTTATAGATAATTTGACCATTTTTTCCTCAGCTATCATTTTACACCCAACTATTTTAACTTCCTGTAAAACCTTTGTAGAAGAAGGACTGTACCAAATCTCCAGTAGTAGGGTTCCCTAATCTGAATACTGTATATACTCAAGTATAAGCCTAGTTTTTCAGCCCACTTTTTGGGCTGAAAAAAGCCGCCTCGGCTTATACTCGAGTCAGTGAAAAATTTGCCCGAAATGGAGGAGAAAAAGGGGCGGGGCCATGCCGCTGGGTGACACTCGTGAATGGCCCAGTGCCCCTGTGAGTTTCCCCTCCCTCTGTGTCAGTTTGCCGCGCAGCGCGCACCGCACCATCCCCCCTCCTCACCTTCTAATGTAATGCAGGGCTGTCTTACGATTCCCCTTCCTCCCCCTCCTGCCGCTCTGCAACGATGTCCCACCTCCTCCTTGTTATGGCAAGCAGCCACATAGCGATGTCCCACCTCCTCTGGTACAGTGATCCAATGATAGGAATCACTGTGCCGTGTGTCATAGGAGGCGGGACATCGCTCCCGCGGCTGCACGGGACATCATCATCACAGCGGGACATCAGCATCATGAGGTGAGTGAAGTATTTCATTGAATACACCGCTAGTTTACTGTTTTTCTTTGAAATAAATATTCAAAAACATTATTGGTATCTATTTTTATTTTTAAAATTTACCGGTAGCTGCTGCATTTCCCACCCTAGGCTTATACTCGAGTCAATAACTTTTCCAGTTTTTTTTGTGGTAAAATTAGGTGCCTCGGCTTATATTCGGGTCGGCCTATACTCGAGTATATACGGTAACCACTAGATTTTTGGATCTACTTCCAGAATTCATCAGCCAGTAAGAACACCACTGAAAATTCAATGAGATAAAAACCTACACACAAGGAAAGCCCCACCCCTGGGCTTTGGGCTAGATAATAACTTAGTTTTGTGATGGGAATATAAAGGATTCCAATCAGTTAAACGTGACTAGAATAGCTGGATGGCAGAATAGCTGAAGAAAAATCAAGAAAGGATCTCAATCACTTTTATATTTCTGCATTGGTAACATATCCTGCAAGCTTTTTCTGTTGGAAAACAGAAACAAAACCTAGACTGAAACAATGGAATCTTATTAATTTGTAATGTTCTTCAAGGGTGGCCCCATGTAGAGCTCACTGCAATAGTGATACCAACCATAAAATGACTGGGGACAGAATGACTGAATTCAGGGAGTTCTGATCCAGGAAAGGATGCAATTAGCACATACATGACATTGTGCAAACACTCTCCTGCCCTCCTTCAGAAGAAGTTGTGAGTGAGGAGAACCCCAAGTTGTAGACAGGAGCTGTCTGGAGCAGTACGACCCCATCCAAAGTCAAAGATAGAAGTTGAGGCCTGGACGTTTCACTCCCTATCAATATCGATTGCAACCAGCCACGGAGAAAGGAGTTGAATCAGGGCAGAACTTGTTGCCCAGCCCCAATCCCTGCAGCTAGATTACCCCATGGTTGATGATATCAAAAGCCACTGAGAAGTCAAGGAAAGTCAGGATGGTTGCATTATATCCATCCTGCTCTTTGACAAGCAGGATGGAGATAGTGACAGATCATTGACAAGCACAACCAATCGTGGTGCTGCCTCATAACTGCACCTGAATCCTGACTGAAAAGGGTCCAGATAATCTGTTTCATCCAGGACCCTCTGCAACTGTCATGTTTGACGGGGTACACATAGAAGAGGGGTCAATCTGTTACCCAAAGAACCAGAGTCAGAACAAGAAGCAACGGATTGAAACTAATCAAGGAGAGAAACAACCTAGAAATCAGGAGAAATTTCCTGACAGTGAGAACAATTAACAAAAAGTTGTGAGTGCTTCATCCCTGGATATTTTAAAACAAGATTAGACAGCCATTTGTCTGAAATGGTATAGGGTCTCCTACTTGAAGACCTCCAAGTTACCTTCCAACTCTGGATTAAATGCTTATTCTGGATGAAATGCTTGAGGGAGTGAAAGTTGTGGAAACTTTGGAAGAAAATGACCATGTCATATTAGAATTCACCATAATGAAGGCACAGATAACTAAACAAGTCAAATTAATGCTTTAGAGTTTAGACTTTAAGAGAGCTAAATTCAACAAATTAAGAAAGAGATTAGGAAGGATTCTATGGATAGAAATCCCTTAGAGAAGAATAGTTCAGGGTGCATGGGACACTCCGAATAATGAAATACTAAAGCCCCAAACAGAAGCAATACTATGAACAAAAGAAAACAAAAGATATCAGATGAAACCAGCATGGTTGCATAAAGAACTCTCTGACAAACTGAGGGAGAAAAAGGAGAAATATTTTAAAAATGGAAAAAAGGACACATAACTAAAACAGTGTGGCAGAAAATAGCCTGAATCTTCAAGGTCAGCGTCAAGAAGCTAAAGCTCAGAATGAATAAATGATAAAAACAATAACAAAGTTTCTGAGCAATGATGAGCCAGCGTCGTGACGACACATCGCACGGACCCAATAGTCCGGGTCCGTCGATGAAACCTTTGTCTGGTAGGACCTAAACCATCCCAAAGAGATGGTGACAGGGAAGCCAAAGCCTTGCTGGTCACAGGGACATCGCAAAGTCCCTGTTTGACCCAAGGGTAGCGCTTCCAACTGAGGACAAACAGACAGCCCCCAGGCTGGCATAGTCAGAGACAGCTCCTGAAGGAGGAGACGAAGCGAAAGCGTTCCATCTGGTGAGATTTTTTTTTCTTTTTTACTTTCAGAAGATCCGTGTTAAGAAACTTTTTTTCTTAAAAAAATAATAATAACATCTAGTCCCCAAAGTAAGAATAAAGTGGCGATTTTGACACCTATTGGACTGCTACTAGAAAATTTCCTGCTCTAGTTAGTAACAATGTTTTGTGGATTGAAGTAATTGCAACATTTCCTGTCTCCCTGTAGTCTATGGACTGATCTTTTTCTTCTATTTTTTCCTTTTTACTACCCTAATCTTTTTTTGTTGGCTAAATTAAACTTCTTTTCTTACTTCAACAAATTTTTCCTTCTATTGGCTAAAACTATATGAAAGATATTTAAGGGAAAGCAAAAAAAAAACAACAATTGCCTAATTATTGAATCTACCACCTGGAAGCCAAAATCTGAACTTTGTTTCTGTTTTGCATACAATGTATCCTTTGTTCTGCTTCATTTGGTTTCACTGACCTTGCAGTGGAAGGTTTGGAATTCGCTTTTAAAACTTGATAAGACTGAAAGCACGAAACTTGTTTTGTTAGTGCTTCTGGTAAATATTTTGGCAAGAGAAGGAGAAGGCAAGCAAGAATAAAAACCCTCCTACTTTAAAAACTTTGAAAGAACTGGTGTTTAAGATTCAAAATAAATACAGACACATTTCCTAAAATTTTGACAGGCTAGAGTGGCAATTCCTTTTCCTATTTTTTTTTCCTTTATATTTCTTTGCACTTTGAAAAATGGATCAATATTCAGAGGCAGAAAATTTAATAATCCAAAACATCCTAGCTGGACTTCAAAATATTGCAGAAGGACTTAAAAGATTTGACAAGAAATGGGACAGTTTATGGGGTGCTACAGTTAAAGAGGAGGGGGTTGGAGCCCCAGAGATTAAAGAAGAGAATGGAAACATAGAAAATAAAGTTAAGATGTCAGATGAATCCATCAATGGACTAAATATGAGCGAAAGTGAAAAGAAGGGAAGCTGGAAAAGTGTTTTTGACAACTCGGAGCCTTTCTTTCAATTTCAAGATGCAGGAGGGGAAAAAAGAGTGAAAAAGATGGAACTAAGAAGAGAAATATATCCAGAAACAAGTTTGATAACCAAAGTTAAGCCTACGTCAATAACAATTAAAGAGCAACGAAACTACGTGAGAGAGTAAGGTACAGAGTGCGGCGAGAAATGTTAAACTCTGAAAAGATTCTAATAATAGAAATGACAACTGCTGGTGAGAGAGAAAGGTTTATTTTGCTACTGGAAAAACACTGGCTGATAATGCCAATTGATGATAAAAATTAGTTAATTTTTGATGGTTAATAAGTAGGGATTTAGTATTTTGTAGACTCTTATAGATTATCATTGAATGTTTAGTCGCTAACATGTAATATATCATGATATTAACAATGAAAGGATAACCTTAATTAGAATAAATAACCAGGCCACAAATTGCAACTGAGATTTGGTGGAATGGTAAAACTTATAAATTTGTGTTTTAGACCTTGTTATGAAGCTATAAATAATTTGGATTAGAATAAGAGGTGACGTAAATCGTAAACAACTGTTTTCTTTTCTTCTCTGTCTTTCTCTAATTACAATAATAAAAGGGAATATTAATGCATATCTTGGAGATTTTTAATTAGAAATTTTAATTTGGATTAGAAATGAAAAACAATTGTTTTTCCCCCCTGTCTTTCAACTATAAAAACAAAAGGGAAGGTTAACATATATTCTGGTGATTATTAACTAGAAATGTCAATATTTTTTCTTTTCTCTTTAGATTGTCTTAGATTTTAAATGGTCATTTTGTTAACACATATTAATAGATTGTTGTTTAAAGATTGTTGCTGTTTGCGTTTATGGAGAGAAGAGGAGAGAAAAATGTAAATAACCCTTAGTTAACTATAATAATAACAAAGATATGTTAGAGAGAGGAAATATTAGATGTCCTACTAATTGACTTTTTTTTCTTAGAATATGTTATAAAGATATAAAGATATGGCATATTGACTGGAACTGGGGGAAGGGAAAAAAATAAAAAATGCCAGCAGGTGGCTGTGTTTTTGAAATCTTAACTAAATGAAAATTGCGATATGGTGATAGTAAAATATATAAATCTTTAACACATACAATTTAAACTGAATGGAATATATGTGATTGTGGACAGAATGCACGAAATGTACTTGTGACCAATGGATACGCTTTCTACAAAATGTAATGAAAGATGATGCTTTTCTTTTTGTGTTTTTTTCTGTAATAAAACTAATAAAAAAAATTATAAAAAAAACAATAACAAAGTTTCTTTTCAACAATTAAGAAAACAAGAAATGATTGCCCCTTCAATGGGAGAAGGTAGTAAGAATGTGTTGGGCAGCAAGGAGAAAGCATTCTGAACTTGTGGTTTCAGAGTTCTCCCATCTTCACTTCACTTTCCCTGCTTCTTCCCCATCTATGTGCAATAAGGTGATAAATCAGCAAGTGCTTAGATAAGTAGTGATTTTGCTCCTTTTTCTCAGCAATTCAAATTGACAGCACCGAAGATGATTGTTGACTGTTTGTTCATGATTAAATCTTTATTGACTTTAATAGCCATATTATTGCAATAACTTATATCCCCTCACACTAGTCTCTCAATTTGACGTCAAACTTGTGTCATCACGGCATCACATGACATATCACAACTTTTTTCCCCTTCACTAAACCGGACATGGGCATGGCCAGAACATGACGCATCTGGGCCACAGGCCGTAAGTTTGACAGCCCTGATTTACTGTATCTCCTTGCACCTTTCTATGCCATGTATTTATCTCCTTTTTCTAGGGGGTCTTGTGGTAATGCTGCATAGATCAAAGCTTATTTATAGTCCTGTTAATTTGGCTATTTTTCAAGTCAGCTCATCTAAATTGATAGCAGCCTGTATTCAGTCTGCAGCCTCCTAATTTTAGCATTTAGATTCAAAATTTATTCACCATTCACCTTTTAGTTATTGCATCATTCCAAAGGCTGTATTTCTGTAGACAAATATGTGTAGAAATGAATGATTGATGCACACATTTTGATGGAGAAATGACTTCCTGTCCAAGAACTAACATGTATAAGTAATCTTACAGGAAATAAATGACTTCACTTTTGCTGAATACCATATTTGAGCAATGATGTTGCTCATTAGTATTTGTGAATCTACAAATCTTGAATGGAATAATATTCAGAGTCATGCCATTTATATTTTTTGTAATTTATAATTAATGTTAAGCACAAGATATTTGAAATTAGGAATATGCTCTGCTTTTCAAGACACCAAGGCATTTTATTGACATTTATATTTAAATCTAGTTGCAAGTAAATGCTGTTGAGATATTTTTATCAAGAACATTAGATGGTAACATGGAAATTATATATGGACTACAACTGACATTAAGATCATATGATCCACAAAGGAGATGGAATTTTCCTATTCAACTTTTACTGCAACTAGGTGTAAAATAATTAAGGGAGCCTGTCAGTGTTTTACAGATTTCATATCATGTTCTATTCCAGCAAGAACATTTTATGTGCAGTGTAGAATAAAAATGAAGTCTGATGCATGTCAGGCCCTTTGGTGTTTGAGCTTTCTTAACATAAAATGAGATTTGGCAACTGTATCCACAGCTGTTGCAAACAAGCCCTTCTAATCATCAATACTTGTTTGTTTGATTCATTCCTTAGAGAAGATAAAAGCAGTAGATATGAGCTATTCGGAAACTTAATTTTAGCAAAGTATATGATTTGATTTGCAAATTCAAGCCTTTTCTTCAATTGCACTGTTCAATTAAAACGGCTGTCTTACAGCATTACCGAGACTAGATTATTATCAATTTATAGAAATGTCAATTTTTCAGAAATGCCCTGTTTTAAAAGAAAAACAGTTCTAAAAGAAAAACAAGTATTCAGGTATGTCCACTCATATCAGTAATTTTCTACTTTTATTTGATATTTTAAAAGCATTTATGAAGAAAAGCAAGACATACTTTCCTACATATAATACATACCCAAGATATTAAGAATTAAACATACGTTAAATATTTGAAATAGCAGCTATTCAAAAACTTTAGCCTAATATAATGGGAAATAGGATGTAATTAAGATTTTTCCATTCTTTTTCAGAATGAAATCAAATGCTGCCATCCTTTAACATCATTCTATTGATTCATGGGAGAAAAAAGATGGGGGTTGGTTGTAGCCATATCAAGCAAAAGTAAACCTTTCTCTTTCCCTTCTTCTTTTGCTGACTCTGTAAACCGCTTAGAGAGGGCTGAAAGCCCTATGAAGCGGTATATAAGTCTAACTGCTATTGCTATTGCTATTTTGTTTCTTCAGGATTTAAGAAAGCTTTATTTGCAAATAAGCCTTAATCTTTCTTTGCCAAGTACCTAAATGACCCTATTTTGTAAACTCTGCCCAGCTGTTGTAGAGGGAGGACTGCCAAAAAGTCAAGATAGTGGCTTTGATCATACATTTGTGGCCACCACCTTGACTCTTCCTGCCAGTTTTTTTGCCACTTTTCCCCATTCCAGGCTGTTTTATTTTCCAGTAAGAAAAGAGACAGAACCCTTCATGTGATTTCAAATTGAACAAATATACATAAATGGCCAAATCCTAGAAACCTACTTCTGAAATCTCATGCTTGTTCCGTAAGCAGTAAATCTCTCATTAACAGAATTTGATATAGGCTGAATAAGACTACACCCAAAAACTGGTACTTTCAACTGTTGATCAATATTTCTGAAATATAATTTCACAGAAAAAGAAAACAAATTACCTTCAGAAAGGATTTTTAAAAATCTTTATTCATGTTCTTTGGTAGTCGTTAAACTGATATTTATTTATTTATTTATTTGTCTTGTATGCCGCCCACTCCCGGAGGACTCCGGGCGGCTCACAAAAGACAAGGGAAAGGGGGGAACAAGACAAAGACAACATATTAAAAACAAAACCAACATTCACAATTTCTATGGAGGTAGATGCTTCTCAGCTTCCCCCAGCCTGCTGGAACAGCCAGGACTTGGTGGCTTTGTGGAAGGCCGGGAGGGTAGTAAGGATCCGGATCTCAACAGGGAGCTCGTTCCAGAGGGCCGGAGCTGCAACAGAGAAGGCTCTCCCCCGGGGAGTCGCCAGCCGACATTGGCTGGCAGATGGAATCCGGAGGAGACCCAACCTGTGCGATCTAATTGGTCTGAGAGAGGTAATCGGCAGGAGGCGGTCTCTCAGGTACCCAGGTCCGATGCCATGTAGGGCTTTATAGGTAGCGACCAGCACCTTGAAGCGGATTCGGAGACTAATAGGTAGCCAGTGCAGCTCACGGAGGATAGGTGTAACATGGGTGTACCTTGGTGCACCCACAATCGCTCGCGCGGCTGCATTCTGGACTAATTGATAGATTTTGGAGGGCAGATATCATTTTCATCATTTACTCCTAAGTAAAAATTAACTAAATTAACAAATTAAATTAAATTAAATCCTAATTAAAGGTTAAGGCATTTTCAAAATTCCCCTAAAGTTAATTTATGCAACCACTCCAACCCAAATGATACTTATTAAGGGAACTGAATTAATTACAGGCTTAAAAAAAAAACCAACAACATCCAGTCTGTTAAAGAAACTTTTGCCACAATTAGATATTTAAACTGATATGATGGTATGTTGCCATGGTAGCAAATGGGATCATTTGCTAATTTCCATTTGCTGGAGAAGTTAATTAAAATCACCATAATAGAACAGGTCCTTTGGAGAAGGGAAAAAAAAGTAAGCCTGATCACCTGCTGAAACTGATCTTCAGGAAGACCAAGAAATGGGCTAGGAAGGTTGACTGAACAGGAACATGTTGAGAGGACAAGCCATTCAATATATTATAGGGTAAATGTATAGGGTAAATGTTTGATGGAATAGAGTGGTAGTGGTGGCCTAGAGGTGAAGATGCTTGCCTTCTTCTTAGAAGGTTGAGAGTTCAATTCTATGCAGTGACAGATGTTTCTCTGACAGGGTACAAAGAGAAAAATATATACTATGAACTCTGTTTAGGCTTCAGAAACCCAGCCAGTAATCACCCAGCTCCATTCAGTTGTCCGCACTCCACCCTGATAGAAGAGATCACAGGGGCGTAAAAAAAAAATAAAGCAGAATAGAATACTTTATTTGGCCACATGTGATTAGACACACAAGAAGTTTTTTTTCTGGTGCAGAAGTTCTCAATGTACACAAAAAGCAACAAGAGATTAATAATTATAATATGATACCAATAATAGGGGGTAATAGAGAAGATGGTGCGGAGTGTTGCAGTGGCCTATAGGTGGTTCATTCCTAGGTAGAGGCAGCTATTTCTCTCTCTGGGCAAATTATATCTGCTGAATATAATTCCCAATTGGCAACAGACTCTATACCTCAAGGGATTATGGGGCAGGGACGTGCAATCAGGGGAGGTGCGGGAGGCGGGGCCTCACTAGTGTCATGAGGAAAAGAAAAGAATTTTTTAAATAATGAAAAAGGCTAAGGTAGTTGCTGCCAGACTCCAGAGTCACAGTGACTCTGAGTCTGCTTAGTGCTAACTGTAGGGGGAGGCGAGAGAACTATGGGCCTCCTTTGCATAAGGAATTTTTCGCCTTTTAACCCTAGCTCAGAGTTAAGGAACGGTTAAAAGGTGAAAAATTCCTTATACAAAGGAGGCACGTGATTCTCCCGCCTTCTGATCTGGGAGCAGCAAATCATGCCTTGGCAGCCTTGCCTAAGTAAGTTGCTTTTTTATTTAATTTTTTACATTTTCATCATGGCGGGCGGACAAGAGGAGAGTTGAAATCCACAGCTGGAAAAGGCATGTGAATCAGACAGAGGGAGGGGGAGATTCAAAATTATTTGTAATGTAAGTAATTGTAATTTGTTTTGTGTGTGTGTGTGTGTGTGTGTGTGTGTGTGTGTGTTTTACCTTCCTCTGCTGGCGCGCGGGCTGGCACATTTATTTTTATTTTTTATTTTTTTATTTTTTAAATCCATGCTGCCTCAGCCCGCCATAGAGCGAAACATGTCCTGATTTGTGGCCGGGAGGCACACTGGCACTTTAAAGTGCATGCCGCCACCCCGCTGTATGGCCAGGGCGGCGGCATGCACTTTAAAGTGCCAGCGTGCCTCCCAGCCACAAACCAGGACATGTTTCGCTCTATGGCGGGCCGAGGCAGCATGCACTTTAAAGTGCCGGCATGCCTTCCGGGCCGGCAATTCAGTGGGACCAATTTTTTTTGGGTAATGTCAGATTAGCTAAAGATGGACTGGTCTTCTGGGTGGGATGGTGAACCAAAGAGCATAGTTCTGTATTGTTCCACAGGAACCTTAGATTCCGTCTGGCTTTACTGCAACCAGCTGTCAACATCCAGCTTAAATATCCAAATAAAAGTCCAGGGTCATTTCATTTCTGAAAAGCTTATTTTTTTATTGAATATATAGCATGGTAATGATGAGGTAAAACTACTGTAACTCTAAAATTTTCAGACACCAGTTCACAGTATTAAACAATAAAGTTCCCAGCCCAGCCCCCACACTTCCACTTAGACCATGTAAACAAGTTCTCTTTGTTATGGGAACCATTTGTCTTCTTCTTCACATCTGTTAATATGTCCTTGAAAAAATTAGTTTCTCCAACTAACCTATTTATAATCAACATCTTCCCTCCTCCCTTACTCTAATGACAAGTTGAAACAAAGAGGCACGTAGCTGCCAATGTTTCACTCTTGACATCAGCATCTCTTAGTAAATGTACATTCGATTCAACCAACTGGAGTCAAGAGTTTTCCTTCCCTAAGAGATCAGACTTGGGCAGGTCTGACAATAGTATAGTTTTAGTTGCATTTCAGCTGTTGTATCTTTCAAAAACACTAACAGGGAAAGAAATTTACAGATTATACAATATTGGCGGATCCATTTTTCTCCTTTCCAGGTTCCCTGCTCTTGCTCTCTTGGTTAGAGACATTGTGAAATCTGTTTCCCAATCCTGTTACAGGTCAGAGGCACATAAGATGCGCAAAAAGAAATAGAATTTTGAGGAAGGCAGCAAGCTATTCTAACCACTTCTTCAGTTTCATGCTGGGAACCTACTGCTGCCAGTTTACTCAGGAGGGCTGGGCTGATGATACATTGTTTTGATATACTGTACTTTGTTTTTCCTGAGATCATTGCAAAAAACATTTTTACGACTCAGGACATGTTCCCAACAGGTTCTGTATTGAGAAACCCAGACCACCCACATGAAGATAATGGAACTCTTAAAAGAACCAGGCACGCAACTGTGGGCTTTTCAGCCCTCTGCAACATGCCTGCACCTTGGCATTTGGTATTTTTACAGTTTCCATTCCTTTCCAATAAGGAGTATTGTGAGAAGTTAAAAGAAAAACAAGAAAACAACAGAGGGAAAAGAGACAAAATATTTTGCTCTGTGCCTCAGTGGGGGTAGTGAATAGCATATCCAATTCTTTTAAAGAACCTTGACCGAAAAATGACCTTTTTTGGAAGGAAAGGGTGGGGCTTTTGTAGAATTCAGAGATTTAAAAAACCCAGCTTGGGAAAAGATTGCTTTTTAGAAGGGTGCATAGTCTCATTTCTGGCTGGAGTGGACTTGATACTTTGAAGGGACACTATCCTGTTTTGATTCTCACTTCACCATTCTATCTCTGAGCACCTGTCGGTTGTATTGGGATTCAATCACAGACCTTGGCAGGGGAATCAATAATTTATCTGGCAAATCTGGGATCCCATATTATCTCCATTGCTGAAAAGTTGGTGGATCCATGAAATCAGAGATCTTCATATTTTCAGGGGGCAATTTTATGTTTCCAAAATATCAGCCAGAGTATCTCATTTCCCAGCACATAAAATAAATGAATAATTAAACAGCAAACATTTTGTTTTGCAGCACTTTTACACCAACATATTCTCTTTGGTAACTCTCTCAGACATACCATTGCCAGACAGATCTGGTACCTAGATAAATAACTAAAACTAGTGTTTAATTATCATCATGGTTTGTCATACAGTTAGCCAGTTGTTTAGACTGGATTTGGCTCCTTATTGAATCCTTTCTAGGATTAGATATAACTCCTTGTTTGATGGTGTTAAAGTATCATCATAGAATATAAGCTGTTCTAAGTAAAACTGACTTTTGCAATTGACTAGTGCTGATTTTATCAATGTCGATGGTATTGAAGTAGTGATCCAGTTGTACACAAGATGCATATTACTTATGGTACTACCTTTGCTTTCTTTTCCCACAGTCATTTGACTTCTATTCACAGATCAGTTGGGTGACTTTGGATCAGTCACTTTTTTCCAACCCAAACACTTCACACAATTGTTCTGGAAAAAATAGAAGGGCGAAGTGTGTTGGATATGTTTGCTGCCTTGAGTTATCTGTAAAAATAAGGATGGGATACAAATTAATAAATATTTCAATGTACCATTATTGCTACTTTGTCATGTCCTTGATTTTAGCCAGGTTGTGTGATCTTCTTGTAGCTAACTGGATGATCCTCTTCTTTCTTCAACTTTTTTTGTAGAGTCAGTACTTGCTAACTGTTGCTGTCTTCTCAATTCTGGATTTGTATATATTTGTTCTTAAGGCTTGGTCCAATTCATTTTTCACAAAATCAAATCCATAACTCTTTTTGTCTGCTTTAAATCTTTCTTTCATTTGTAAATATGTAAACCAATGGCAGAATGTCCTCCTGATTCTAAATCCTCCTTAAAATTAAGGATAGGATCACCAAAATTAAAAGATATTATTTGACCATAAGTCCCCCAGTCTGACTTCTCCACCATTTCTTTTCTTTAAAAAAGCTTCTGGGGTGACTCCCAGTGAGACATCTTTATAGAAAACCTTGTTTTATATTTATTCCAAGCTCTTAGGATGGCACATCTAACAAAATGATTATTAAAAACAGCGTTTATTTTAACCTTGTCATACCATAAATAACCATGCCATCCAAAACTTAATTCATGATCCTCTAAATCAAGTAGTTTCTTATTCTGGAGGTTCACCCACTCTTTTAGCCAGATCAAACGGCAAGCATCGAAATATAGTTTCAAACCTGGTAAACCCAGACCTCCTCTTTCCTTAGCATTTTGCCAAAGTTTATAACATTTTTTTTTTGTTTCACCCTCTTGCCTATAAATTTAGAAATATCCATCTGCCATTGTTTAAATGGAATATCACTTACAAATATTGGTAACATCTAGAACAAAAAAAGCATTTTTGGTCAAACATTTTTCTTAATTACAGAAATTCTACCCAATAATGACAAATGCAGATTATCCCATTTTAGTAAATCCTTTTTGATATCATTCCAAAGAGAGACATGGTTATTTTGAAACAGTTTTGACTTTGTATTTGTCAATATAATCCCCAAGTATTTTACCTTTGTTCTCAACCTTAAAACCAGACTTTTTAATCAATATATCACAGTCTTAAGAGGTCATATTCTTAATAAGCATTATTGTTGTCTAATTGTTTATGTTAAAACCTGCTAAAACTCCAAACTCATTTAATTTCCTCATCAAATATTCTATATTATTTTTGGGTCCTGCAAAAATATAACCAAGTCATCAGAAAATGCCCTAAATTTATAAACTTCCTTTTTGATATTTATACCTACTATTTTCTCATCTTGCCTAATATCTTTATTCAAGACTTCCAACAGCAATATAAACAAGAGAGATGTCTTGTACCCTTTTGAATTTCATATGACTTAATTAAATCTTCATTAATAATAATCTTTGCTTGCTGTGAGCAATAAACTGCTTTAACCCCTTGAATAAATTTCTCCTCAAAGTCCATATCTTCCAAAATTCTAAATATAAAAGCCCAATTAAATTTGTCAAAGGCCTTCTCTGCATACAAGAATATTAAAGCTGCCTGCTTCTCATTATGGTATTGTAAATATTCAATAATGTTCAAAAAAGTCCTAACATTTTTCCTTAACTGACTTTTTGGCAGAAGGCCAGGTTACTCTTCATGAATATATGCCTATAAAACCTTCTTTAATCTTTCTGCCAAAATTGCAGCAAAAAGTTTATAGTCATTGTTTAGGAATGAAGTTGGTCTATAATTCTTTATCCTCGTGACGTTTTGGCCTTCTTTTGGTAATAACACAATATTAGCTTCTTTCCAAGTTTGAGGTATCTTTCCCTCCTGTAATATATCATTCATTATATCCTTTAGTGGCTGAAGAAGTTCATCTTCAAAGCATTTATAATATTGACTTGGACCCAGAATTTTGACTGGTTTCATTTTTTTAATGGCTTTAGATATTTCAAAGGTAATTATTAAATCATTCATAAGTTGTCTCTGAGTTTGTGAGAATTTAGGTAACCATTGTGTTAACAAATATTCATCTATTTTAGACACGTATAACTTTTGCTTTTTGTAATAGTTTAGAATAAAAATTATGGAAGGACTTTTTGATATCATTATCAATTATTACATTATTACCTTCACAAATTTTCTCAATCATTCTCTTTTCCCTTTTTCTTTCTTTCTTTATATGACAACTATCTTCCTGGTTTATTTGCAAACTCATAATATCTTTGCTTTACATAATTTGATTTTATTTCTGTTTCTTGAATTATTAACATAGACAGTTGTTGATGTAGTGATTTAATTTGATCTAAGATTTTTGAGTCTGTAGATGTCTTTTGCAATTCCATTTTTTTCTGTTTAATTTCATCCAATATCTTTTGCATCTTTTCCTCTGACTTTTCTTCTTCTCTATTAATGCTAAATTATCCATTATCTAAAAAAAAAAGACTTTGGTAGTTTATCCTGGCAGGTAGTTTATCCTGGCAGGATTTAATCCTTTTAGTAGATATTCTATCCAAATTTGGGGATGTCACTCCATTCCAATCCCCCAAAATAAGTACTGATATTTCATGTGATTTTTGACTCTATGCCTCTATTTATACAACCCAGGATTGTATTACCTTTTTTGGCTGCTACTTCCATCCTGAGATATTTTATTAAGTTTAAAGGAAACATATACCAAAATGGTATATGACTTGCATAGATTTTATATGCTTTGTTATGATGAAAAAGCATGGACCCCATCTATGGAAAAATAAAATAGGCTTTGATATCTGGAAAAGAGAGGAGGAGGAGGAGGAGGAGGAGGAGGAGGATAGAACAGACTCAACAGAAGACTAGAACTATATTATATTGAATAATAACAAATAAACACCATTTTTATATACTTTGAGAAAAGCCCTACTCCTACTCCACTCAACTGGTGATTCAAATGTGACTGACTTTGCCATGGCAAGCCGCTAAGAGACTGAGAAAAAAGTTTCAAAATCTTGTTCTGAGCATAGCAAACTAGCCCTATTTTGCAGAATATTGGGGTTTTTTTTAAACCATAATGGGAAATTTCCAGCTGCTTGTACCTTGCTTCCAATGTTTGCTTAAAACTCTCAAGATGTTGAGATATCCCAGAATTATCTTTTCAGAAAGCCACCCACTAATTACATATCCAGAATTATGCTATATTTCAACTGTTGTCAGGGGGCTGCCTTGATACTTCTCAGCTGGCTTTGTTTGTATTATCCTCTATTCTTTACAATCATACACTGCTGCATAGACAGTGCATCTCTTTAAATGTCAAATTCCTAGCAATTATGTTTCTATGGCATACGTTCTCTTGAGATTGAAAAAGGAGAGGTTTTTTAAAAGCAATCCAAAATTATTCATTTTTGATGACTGATAGGTTAAGTGTTGCATTAAAATAAAATAGGTTTTTCCATTATTGAGCTACCTTGAAAATCATGTTGAATTACATGCAATTTTTGGAGAGAGAGAAAAATAAAAGCTACTGTTTGAACCACCTGAGTAGAACCACATAATTTATATTGTCCTTTGTAGAGATGCATAGAAAAGAGCCCATGTGCTGCAGGGCTTAAATACTCTCTCTTTCTGCAAAATCTTTGTTTTGGCAACTTCGAAAAAGCCAACATAGTCTTTGGCTGCAGATAGATTATGACAAATGGTAATACTACTTTATACTACACTAGTAAAGCCCCACTTGGAATACTACATTTAGTTTTCATCACCATGATAGAAAAAAGATGCTGAGAACCTAGAAAAGATGTGGGGGGGGGGGGAGAACATCAAAGGTGATAAAGGGTCTGGTGGCTCAATTGTATGACAAACAGTTAAGAGAGCTAGCCTGTCAAAAAGATGGATTGGGGAGACATAGTAACTGTCTTCTCTCATTTTTCTCCAAAGAGCTTATTCTTATTTGAACTTATTCTCCAAAGCACCAAAGTACAGGACAATAAATAATATGTGGAAGTTTGTTAAAGAGAGATCCAACTTATAAAAAGGAGAAATTATCTGGCAGTGAAAACAATCAATGGAATAGTTTGCCTCTTTGAGTCCTGGGTGCTCCATCATCTGAGAGGTCTAAGTTGCTAAACCTATCCCATCCAACTGAACCAGTTAATCAGTCTCTCTCATTAAGCAGCCAGCCAACCTACCCCTCTTCACTTCCTGACTCTCACTCAAGAACCAAAAATCCACCAATCACTCACTCCATCTACACATCTAACAATCACAAAAACACACACAACAAATTCACATGGCATTCCAATAACTTTGTGAAGAGGCTTTTAGCTAGGACCCCTTGTCTGGGCCTACCCAGTCACCTATTTGCCTCTATCATGCACTGTTACCATTAGCTTGTTTGCTCAAATGCACCCTGCTTGGCTGTCTGCTACTACCACTTCAGTTGCTGGTGACTGGTTTGGCATGCTGTTATCAGCCATTGGCTCACCTGCCACCAACCTAAATTCATCCTCTCCCCATCACTGGATCACCTGCCACTACCACTTAATTGCACACCAACACCCACTGCCACTTTCTTGCATGCCTGTCACTCACTCGTCTGCCATCTACTCTGGGCCTGCTGTCCTGCCACCTACTCATTCATCCACCACTCAGTTGATGCTGCTGCTTGCAGACAAGCCTACTGCTCAACTGAGCTCAGCTCAGCTCATTCTTGCTCATTGTTCAGGTGTTTGTTACTACTGCTTGCTTACCAGATCACTGCTCAGCTAGGCCTATTTTTGTATGCAACTTGTTCACAAGCCAACCACTCAGCTGGGCTCAATTTGCTCACTGTCAATTTGATTTGTTCAGTATTTGCCCACTGTCCACAATCTATATACTATGAGCAGTTATTTCACAAGTCCTAAAGGAATGGTTAAAGCTAGAAAAGTGTGTCCACAAACTCTGGGAAATGCTCCCCATTCTACTACTACAGCTGTCTTCTGGAGCCCCACACAAGCACCAGTCTACCATCTTACTACATCAGTGTTAGTGTCCAGTTACATTAACTCTTTTAACTAAAATACAATGATATATTTTATTTCATTCATATGCTTAAATGTAACCTATTATACTATGTAATTGGAACTAAGATCATTTCTAAGGTGTCATGTACAGCTGTAATGTCTAAATAATATATTGGTTAAGATACTGCTCCTTCATGTCATAATTTCCAGATAGTTTTAAATGAATATATTAGACTGAAATAGTGTTATTATTGATGTTGTAACATTTTAAGATGGCCTTGCCCACAACTTTGAATGGAAAATTAAAACTTAACAGAAAAAGAAAAGAAGAAACATCTTGATTAATAATAAATCATATTCTCTTTGGAATGGTAAGAATGTACTTAAATCTTATTTTGTATTTAAGCAAGTAGAGAACAAATAGGGGGGTGAAATCTAATGAAAATGTCAATTAGAACTCACAGAGCATCTGAAAGTGCCTCAAATGTCTTCCATTCTGTTTAAGTGTTTTACTGATTAATTATTTTCTTGTGCAAGTTATCATCTGACGCTACAGGAAATAATTAAGAAATGTAACCTGAAGTGGCAGGTACACAGCACAGATAATAATAATATAAAACAAATGTTTTGAACAGTGCACCATGGCAGTGTGGTCTGGCCTCTTATTCTCCTCACTGGCATCTATATCTTATTATTCTAAAAAGATAGTTTTGCAGGTAATGCTGTATTAAACAGCAAAGAAATCACATCTCCTCTTTAACAGCCATGGAATGAAATAGTCTGGCAAATGGCATTTAAAATAAAGATCACTTCTTATACCATTACTAGGAGAAATTTAATGTAGACATTTGCCTTGATGAAACATAAAATATTTCCCCAAAGATGGGAAAATATGTGGGCCTTGGTAGAATTATTTCCAACTAACAAATTTATTAAGGGATACGTTTTTGTAAGTTGTAGTTCACTTCATTAGAAGTGAATTTAAATTGCGGTGAGGTGGGAGAATGGAACATGAGGAAAGGGAGAACAAAAATTAGATATGCAGATATTATATGTGAGATATATTACAAAGATGCAGTGCAAATCGAAATGAAATGTTACTCAGCCCTCACAATGAAGATACATATGTTTCAAAAAGGTGTTGAGCAGCTGGAATCCCTCACTACAATACAGTCTAACCTACTATAAAGCACTTCTGAACCTTTCTAACTCAGCTTTGATAAACCTTAAATATATTCTCATACATCAGTAAATTCCAGGACTGTCCAATGAACCATTTTATATACATAATCCACAGAACACATTGCTCATTTGTTTATTTATGCTCATCCATAAATTACTATGGAAAGGGAATGGTAGAGGAACCTAGCCTGCAGCCTGAAAATTGGCAAGACCAAAAGGACATTACTCAAAAGACAATGGATCATTTTCCTCCCTAAGAAGTGAAGAATGAAGAGATAGAACAAAATGGGACAGTTGAGACCATGAAGATATGTCAAAGCCTTTTCAGAGTTTCATTGGGAAGGAGTTTGTAAAGATCAAGGTTTTCTATTTCTAACCACAATGGCTCTTTTAAGACAGAAAATATCAAACTTTATAAATTAATACCAAGATTAACACTACACCAACAATCAAGAAATAATAAAACCCCAATGAAGGAATTATTAACTCAGACAAACAAATAAACAGCATAATCAAGGAGTGCCCAAGATCACTCCCAAACAAATAGACAGGGCAAACCACTAGTATATAAAATGACAGCAAAGTCCACTCCCTTTTAACCCTGATGGTGTTACCTAGTTTGGTAATGAAACTTCTGCAAGAAAACAGTCAACTTCAGAGAGCACCAAGTATACCTCAGAAAATAAAGAAGCTGAGGAGGTGGGGCCGACGTCGCTACTACATGACATGCAATCTTGGTGCTCTAGGATTGCTGTCGATATCTCTGCTGCTGGACGGTCCTTTTCTAAACTATCCTGTAGAGACAGTGATAGAGAAGGGCACGTCCTGCTGATCTCAGGGGCATCGCAAAGTCCCTGATTGATCAAGGAGAAGCCTTTTTTCTGGCTACAAGAGAAGCAGCTAATGAAGCTGCAGAAGGTTGGGAAGCCTCTTGAATAGAAGCAGAGTAGGAGAGAGAATGTGTCAACATTGGTGAGATAATTTTTACTATTTAGAGAAGAGAAAACCCAAAAAGACTTTGAGCAAAATTAAAATTGAAGATAAAAGCAATGAAATTAGGTAAATTAGGTAAGCAGTGAATTAGCCTAGATTAAAACTATTGTGTTATATATTTTTTCTCTAATTTTGTTTCTTTTCTATGGATGGAACTTTTACAAATGCCTCTTACTTTTAAATTGGACTGGTCTCTTTTTTCCTCCTTCTTCTATTTTCTTCATTATCTGTTTTTGTGGATTAAGAATCCCTTTCCTCTCAAGGCTCAGCTGGATCATAACTTTAAAGCATTTAAAGCATTTTTCTCTCTCTTCATAAACCTGGAGCTTAAAGAGAGAGGTAAAAGCAGAAGAAAAAGAAATAACACTGCCATCTAGAGGCTGGAGACTTGGTTACATCTGTTATCTCAAGGCTATTGGCTTTGTTTACTGAAAAGGACCAGGGGAAAGCACGTTTTGTTTATACAGGTGCTCTTTTGGAATATAGAGAAAGCTTTGACTTGAAAGATTATATTGAATTAGTTTGAAACTTAGCAAAAAGCCTTGGATGTTTTAGTGGCAGTGTTTACAATCTGTAAAAATGGATCAACACAAAGAAGAAAAGGCATTAACATTGCAAATAATTATGCTGGAAATTCAAAAAAAGTATTAATAAGCAGATAAGAGAATTAATAAGAGAATATTCACAAAAGGATGATGAAACTTGATGATAGAGCTCCAAAAACTGCAGAAAAATATGAAGAAAGTGAAAAGAAAATTGTTGACACTGACAGCAAATTGAGAGTGGAGGGAAATGGTATGTGTGGAACACTGAAAGGAGAGGTTGATGAACTGGAACTCTATCTCAGACTTCAAAACATAGACGAAGAAAGGGAGAAAATTTGGCAGAAACAGTGAGAGTAATTTTGGCAGAAGCACCAATGATAACCAAAGGCTGATGGAAGGAACAGATGGAGGGTTTCGAGTCTTTACAAGATATGTAATGAACAACAAGTTGCCAAGAGAAATTCACATAAGACTTATCAAGAAAACACTTAGAATGCAGATTTTACAAATGGCAAGAGATATTGGATGGCACTACTACTGGAAGGATACAGGATGATGAAATGAAATGTAACAATAAAATTAAGTTAAAGTTAGTTAAACTTTGAGTATTATGTATAAGACAAAGTAATAATAGTTATAGTCTAATAAATGATTAACAATGGTAATAATGCATTTATATATACTAGATTGATAATATGAAACTTTATATAAATTGTAAGTGAGGACTATGGAAATGATGTGGAAAAGCTTTTTTATAAAAGACAAACAATTCTATATAGAATAGAATGCAAAGATGTAACACCATTGGATGAGTTCAGGATGATGTAATGAAATGCCATAACATAAATTTACTTTAAATTTAGTATGCTTTTCATAAAAAGGATGTAATAATAGCTATACTCAAGGAATGTTTAATAATCATAATAATTGTATACATATATAGTAGATTGATGATATGAATAATGGAATATGCTGAAATGAAGAAACAAATGATAGTCAAACAAATGAAGTAGTATAATAATAATGTATGCAAATTAACTTGGTAGACAATATGTGATTTTATATAAAGTTCAAGGGATGACTATGAAAGGATGAACAAAAAAACTTGTAACCAATCGACACACTGTACGTAATGGAAGATGTTTTTATCTTATGTGTTTTGTTTGTCTATGTTTCTTTAAAAATAAAAATGTTTTAAAAAAAGAAAATAAAGAAGCTAATGTGCTCTGGAACTTTAAAACTAATACAATCAAACATTTGCCACACAACACTTGAGTTAACACTTAAAACTTAACAATTGTTGATAAGAAAGATAAAAAAAGATTGGATACTGGATGTAGCAATACAGCAGAATAGAAAGGATTAGAGAAAATCATAAAATACAAAGGCCCAAAAATAGAAATAAAATGACAGTAGCAAAGGAAAACAAAGATAGCAATAGATTTCAACTTTGATGAGTGTCTTGGCACAGTCTCAAAACATTTGGAGTATTACTATTAAACAACATCTGCCAAACCCAGAGCTTGGGAAGGACTTAATAGGTGGATAAAATTTTCATATCCAGTATGAATAGCCGGCTGACTGTGTGACAATCAATAACAACAACAACAACAGAGGGTGGTCGAGGACTCCTGCAAGTAAAACATACTGTGACGAAGAAAAACACAGCTTGAATAATTACATCAAGAAAAGTGAAGAACCAATGTTTAAGAAAGTAAATAAAGGAGGCCTTTTAAAGACAACTAAGTCAAAAGCTGAATATAAGAAAGAAGTAATTGAGAAGTGAGCTGAAAATTGGAAAAACAAAGCTATGCATAGCCAATACTTGAAAAGTATTGAAGGCAAAGCTGACCAAAAGCTAACTTGAAACTGGTTAAGATCAGGAGCATTGAAAAAAGAAACAGAAGGCTTTATTTTGGCAGCACAAGAACAAGCCTTAGCCACAAACTGCATGAAGGCAAAAATTCAATATGTTACCACCAACAGAAAATGTCTCCTCTGTAATGAGAAAGATGAGACAGTTGACCACTTGATCAGTGGGTGCAGCAAAATTTCACAAACTGACTACCTACAATGCCATGACTGTGTTGCTAAGATCAATCACTGGAAATTGTGCCAAAAGTTTGGATTTGAGTACAGCAAAAACCACTGGGAACATCAGGTTGAGAAGGTTTTAGAGAATGAGAAAGTCAAGATCTTGTGGGACTTCAGAATTCAGACTGACAGGCACTTGGCCCACAACACACCCGACATAACACTAGTTGAAAAGAAAAAAATATGGTTCATTGACATTGCAATAGCTGGAAATGCACGAATTGAAGATAAATAGCAAGAAAAAATCACAAAGTACTGGGACTTGCAAATTGAAGTTGAGCGACTGTGGAAAAAGAAATTGTGTGTTATCGCGATTGTAATTGGAGCCCTTGGAGCAATACCTAAACGGTTACCTCACTATTTGGAAATTTTAAATTTATCAGACTTGAACATTCTGATTCTACAAAAAAACACCATACTTGGAACAACTTATAACGTCCTCCGACGTTACCTTAACAGTTCTTAGGTCCTTGGATAGGACTCAAGCTGTTGAGCTACCAACCAGCCCCAAAGGCTGTGAATCTCACCAAAGAGTAACCACATAATAACAATAACAATAATAACAACAATAACAACAACAATAACAATAAGAACAACAACAACAATAATAACCTCTCTGAGGAGCTTTACCTAGTCGTAGTGGAGGCACTTGCATGCTTTAGTGATCCTAAGGGATATGCTGAACAGGTACAACCATATCAGACAGGTCTTAGGTGGAGGGCCAGACAAAATTTGCTCCACAACCCATTCAAACATGGTGAATACAAGAAAAATGAAATTTATGCTGGCTGAACCATTGCCCGGATTAACAAGGGTTCCATTGGATGCTATGGCTCCTGGGTATTCTGCGCAAAATGAGCTACAGGGCTCAGCTCTCTCTGCTAGGCAACAAGGGCATGGAGCTGACAAGCTACTGGAAGAAAAAGGAAAAAAGCCAAAAATCTGGACTAGGAAGAAAACATCTCTATTATGGAAGTTTACTATCAGTCTGAGCCAGAAAAATATGGATTTCAAAAACGAATGTATCAGATTTGGGAGGTGAACTACACAGACTGTGATATCAGTGAACAAAGACTAATGGACCAACAACGTGTAATTCTGAGCCACAAATTTTTCACTACAGCAGAATTAACAGGAATCAAAGAGAAAGCAACTAATGGTCCGAGTATATCAACAAAGAAGAGTAACATCAAGAATGATTTGCAGACTCAAAAGCAAACTGACGAAGAAAGGGAGGAAGAGGATGCTAAAATGGATGAAGATAAAGAACAAAGAAGCACTGAAGAGCAAGCACCAATAGAGAGCACCAACAATTAGCTGAGAAAATAAAGCATCAAATGGAAGATGCTGAAAGAACATGTTTGCCAAAGCTGAACCAAGTGAACCGGAAAGAATTGAGAAAGGTACTAAAAAGGTCAATGAGGCTGTGCAAACCATTCAAAACACTACATTAGCTGAAACAAACCAGCTGATGTATGCAGCAGCCTTCATAACCATCAAAGAATTGAGTTTGAAAATACAAAGGAACCAAAGAGGCAAGAAGGGTAAGCCTAAGTGAAACAAAATGGTTGGAACTGAAGATCAAAAAATTTTGTGGAGACCTGAGCACCTTGAAGAACCTAAGGCAAGGTCAGCTAAAGAACAAGCAGGTCAAGAAGCACAACAGAAGTGCAAAATGGATCAAGCAGGTTGAGGATTCTATTAAAGTGCATAAAATGGAAGATGTGAAAATAACAAAAAAAATGGTGCAAAGGCAGTCAAGAAAAGTGAAGAATTGGAGTGCTCCTGGACCAGATGAGCTACATGGTTTCTGGCTAAAGGCACTTACAAGTTTGCACAAAAGATTGGCAGCCCAAATGAACCAGATCTTAAAAACACCTGACTATGATGAATGGATGACAACTGGAAGGACATTTTTGATCCAAAAAGATAAAGAAAAAGGAAAGGATCCTGGAAACTATAGGCCAATCACCTGTTTGCCAACAACATACACGCTCTTTACTGGTATCATTGCAAACCAAATTTACGGATACTTGGAAAGAAATGACTTGCTTCCTGTAGAACAGAAAAGATGCTGCAAAAATTCAAGAGGAACAAAGGACCAACTGCTCATTGACAAGCTAATCCTAAATAATTCAAAGAAAAGATGAACCAAGCTGGCTTGGATAGACCATAAGAAAGCATTTGATTCGGTTCCCCACAGCTGGATCAAGAAATGCCTGAAAATCTTTGGTATCAGCAGCAACATACAAAAATTCATGGAAACTTCAATGAACCTCTGGAAAACAAAGCTTATGGGTAATAGAGGAGAACTGGGTGAAGTTGAAATTAAATGAGGCATTTTCCAAGGTGATTCCCTTTCACCCCTACTTTTTATACTCTCAATGGTACCACTGCCAACCATTTTGAAGAAGGTGAACTGTGGATACGAACATGCAAAGAAAGGACTGAAAATTTCACACTTGATGTACATGGATGATTTGATGTTTGGTAAAACAAAAGCTGAACTGAATTTATTAATTGAAAGCACAAAATAATTTAGCTAAGACATTGGTATGCAGTTTGGAATTGACAAATATGCAACAATGGCAACCAAGGCAGGCAAGATCCTAGAAGATGATGGAATACAACTTGAGAATGAAGAAATGATAAAGGCAGTAAAACCAGAAGAAGGCTACAAGTACTTGGGGATTTTAGCGGTCTCTGACTTAATGCATAATAAAGTCAAGGAATTAACCTCAGCCAAGTACATTCACAAGATATTAAAGTCCAAACTGTGGAGGAAGTGGAGGATTTATCATAAAAGCCATAAATACCTGGGCTATACCTGTAATTCAATACGCTGCAGGAATAATTGCCTGAAAAATAGCTTAACAAAAAATACAACCCGGAGGAAAAAACAATAACAGAAATTATGGAAGAACTAAAACAACGTGCAATAGCAACAGCAAAGAAAATTGAAAGATACAAGGACGAATAAAATAATATGGTAAAAATGTTGAGTTCAGAAGAAACCAACACCTCTTCTACCAGTCCCTTGATAAAAAATGAATCCAAACTAATGTTCACCCATGTAAAGAAAAAACTTTGAACTTTTTGGAAGAATTGTGGGGAAACCCAGGGGAACATAACAACACTGCCCCCTAGATCAAAAATATTCAACAACAAACAACACAAAACAAGATGGAAAATATTGTAAAAACTGACATGGTGATAAAACAAGCAAAGAAGGTCAAGAACTGGAGTGAACCTGCCTGGATGAACTGCATGGATACTGGCTAAAACACCTGACCAGCCTCAATCATCGCATGGCCACTCAGTTTGATCAAATGCTTTAAAATGCAACAAGCAAAGAATGGTTAGCAGCTGGTCGAACATACTTGATAATGAAAGTTCCAGAAAAAGGCACAGAACCAAGCAATTATCGCCCAATTACATGTCTGCCGACAATGTTCCAACTTTTTACAAGGATACTGGCAAATTCAGTATTCAATCATCTGATGGAAAACAGTTTGTACCCAGTAGAACAAAAAGAAAATTGTAAAAAATCAAGAGGAACAAAAGATCAGCTCCTCATAGACAAATAGTACTAAAAAATGCAAAAAGAAAAAAAAAAGTATGGCATGGATTGATTATAAGAAGGCATTTGACTTATAGCTGGATTAACATCTGTCTGGAAAACTTTGAAATCAGCAAAAAATATCTGTACATTTTTGAAAGCAAATATGCAAAAATGGAAAACAGTTCTAACAATAAATGGGGAGAACATTGGTGAAGTCAACATCAGACGAGGAATCTTCCAAGGGGATTCACTTTCACTACTACTGTTCAACATTGCATTAATTCCACTGACAATAATCCTATGAAACACAAAACTGGGATACCAATCTCAAGCCAACATGGCAAGATAAATCATCTACTATACATGGATGACTTTAAAATATATGCGAAAAGCCTCATTAAACTTAAATCAATATTCAACACAGTTCAACTGTTCAGCAGTGGCATCAAAATGAACTTTGGACTTTAAAAAAGTGCTATATTATCCATTCAGCAAGAAAAAAATGGGGAAAAAACAGAAGGAATAGAACTGGGAAATGGAAATATAGTGAAAGCATTAGCAAAGGATGATGGTTACAAGTACCTAGGCATATTGGAAGCAGATAACATCTTGAATGGAAAAGTCAAAGAGTCAATGCAAAAGGAATACATCAGGGTGGTCCACAAAATATTAAAATCAAAGCTAAATGATGGAAACATAATTAAAGTCATTAATACATGGGCAGTTCCAGTAATACACTACTCAGCTGGAATCATCAAGTGGACTTTGGCTGAACTGGAAAACCTGGATCAGAAAACACACAAACTTTTGCATATGTATCACACTTTAAATCCACAGGTTGTACCTGCCAAGAAAAATACGGGGTAGGGGGCTATTGCAAATCCATCAAATTGTAGAAGAAGAAAATTGAAGTTTGAATGAGAAAAATTGCTGCAGGCTATGAAAACAGAGAACAGCATAAAACAACAGAAACAAAGGCAGAATATAAGGAAAAACAGCTGGATGACATATTAAATAGATGGAAAACCAAAGCTTTGCATGGACAGAACTTGAAAAACATTGAAGGAAATTGTGATGACAACTTGACATGGACATGGCTTAAGATGGGAACTATCAAGAACGAAACAGAAGATTTAATACTGGCTGCTCAAGAACAAGCACTACAAACTAATGCCATGAAAGCGAAGATACAAAAATCCACTGACAACCCATACTGCCAACTTTGCAATAACAAAGTCGAAACTGTTTCACATTTAATATGTGAATGCAGCAAAATCACACAAACTGATTACAAAGCTAGACATGACCGAGTTGCTAAATTAATGCACTGGTCATTACGTAAAAAATACAACTTACCTGTATCAAAAAAGTCATGGAAACATAAAGTGGAAAAAGTTGTTGAAAATGAGAAGGTGAACATCTTGTGAGTCTTTCAAATACAGATGGATCCGCATTACAATACGCCAGAGATCACAATTGTCGAAAACTGAAGTGTACAATTTATTGATATCGCTATACCAGGAGATGCCAGAGTCGGAAAAAATGAACTGGAAAAAATCATGAAATATCGCGACTTGGCTATCGAAACTACACAGTTATGGATGAAACATGTAACAGTGGTACCCATTGTAATCGGGGCATTTGGTACCATATCTAAATTTTTTACAAAATACATCAATAAATTGCAGCTTCCTGCAATAGCAGTAGACTTATATACCGCTTCATAGGCCTTTCAGGCCTCTCTAAGCGGTTTACAGAGAGTCAGCATATTGCCCCCAACAATCTGGGTCCTCATTTTACCCACCTCGGAAGGATGGAAGGCTGAGTCAACCCTGAGCCGGTGAGATTTGAACCGCTGACCTGCTGATCTAGCAGTAGCCTGCAGTGCTGCATTTAACCACTGCACCACCTTGGCTCTTAACACCAGCAGAACTGCAAAACACTGCGCTACTAGGAACATCGTACATCTTAAAAAGGTACTTGGTTGATACCTAGGATGCAACTTGGATTTGAGGAAGATATATGAAATTGATTTTATTATTTCTTAGTTCATTTTTCTTCCTTCCAACCAATCTACTGCTTTGAAATCACATTTCTTTTGCCTCTGAATGTTTTCCACAGACTCTGTTATTTCTTAGTCACATTCATTTTGTGGATTTGATTTATTTACAGTCAGTTTCCTCTGAATGTTTTCTAGAATCCTATGAGTTCATCAGACTTTTAAGAAAAAATTCCAGCTAAAGATTGCATGTTGACAAGCAGTCTTCCCCCCCGCCCCAATGTGACAACCTCCTTTCCTCTAAAATCTGATGATCTGGCTGGCAGAGTAGGGGGGGGGGAATATAAGAATAGGGAAAGTATTTTCTGGATCCTTTGATCCAAAAACTTTTTGCAAGTTAAAAAAAATCAAATTTTCTGTGGTAAATATCCAATAAAATATAAATCAAATAGAAGTGCTTTCACCATCCAAAGGCACATGCTGTGTTTTCATGTAGAAAAGCAGAGGTCAATGAGAATAGCTGAATAGGGCAAAGAAAAAAAGCAAAAAAAGCGCATAAAATCCAGCAGGGTTAAAATAAATCAGCATTCAGTCAGCCAATTAATATTTAAAGATAAAGAACAAAACAAAACTTGAAAAAGTGAAGCTAAAGGTCAGGCTTGCTTATGAGAATATTCTGCTGATAAGAAGGCAAAAGACCAATGACTTTCTGAGTGCTCTCACTTGGAGCTGCAATCTTCAAGATTCCCACTCCCGGGTAGGTCCACAGCTATCCAAAAGTTGTTTTGGTCATTCCTAAGTGCTCCCATTCAAATGCATGGAGCAACTGCCAAAGAACCAGTCTGGGCAATAAAACAACATTGTTGGCAGGGAGAAAAAATTCCCTACCAGGCAGCAGCCATCTTGGAAAATAGTGGAACATCTTGGAACATCTCTCAGGAACATAGTTAGTATTGACTCAAATGAAAGCTTACTTTTCTCTGCAAAGTTGTCAACATACTGCCAGAGTTAGCCTGGAACAGACTCAAGCATTCTATCCTAATCAAATAGGAGAGTTGAAGCAACATAAAATGGAAAAGAGTAATGTCAGAAGTGAAGCACAAAAACACCCTCTGAATGTCACTGTCATGGTGAATACAGAATCAATTTAGAGCAGAATTTTCTATTTCTGACTTCAAGACATTGGTTGCTCTCCCATTTGGCAACAGGGGAAGTGGACAATATGTTCATCTGTCAACAGGCATAACTACTTAGGAAAGTTTGCATTAATAAACTCAACCTGGAAAAGTGGTTTAAGTCACAGGTTTGGGCCTTCCTCTCCTGCAATCCTATATTCTTGAAATTACACAGCAGTATAAATCTTTTTTTGATGCTATTGATTTGATTTGATTTGATTGGAGTATGAGTAATTATGAAGGGGCACATGTCTTCTGAATCGAATTTCCTTCTGAAGCTTGTCTGTCTCCAATCCTGCTTGGTTGGACAGCATTTTGCTTTCAAAGTTCATTTTAGCTAACATTTGTCAACATATTATTCTGAAAGATATTATTAGCAGGCCCAGAAACACAAGCACAGGCTTGTGGATTGGTTTATAAATGTTTTGTTACAAGGCTAGATAACATCTTCAGTTTATAAGGGCTTAAATTCCACTGAAGATATTACCTAGCCTGGTAATGAAACATTGAGAAACCACAAGCTCGAGCTGCAGAGAGATGTACCACTATATCTAAAACTTAAAAAAAATCAGCATGATATGAATTGGGTGAAGGGAGGTGGGAATTTGTTAAAACATCAGACTTGTGATGGAATGTCTAACAGATTCTGAAAAAACGGAAGAGGAAATAGGGGCTGTTAAAAAAAGACACTTCAGCCCAAGGGAGAGGAGATGTACAGTATATGAAAGAGGCTCTCAAATCATCTCCAGCTTAATTATGCTAAGTATAAGTTGAACAGGAGAATTGCTTTGACAGGCTTTCAAGATTAGGTGACATTATCGTTTCTAGCAACAAGATCTTTCCAAAAATCTAAATGGTGCATGTTTCCTGAATTTACCAGTTTTACAGGGTTGACGAGACCATAGCTAGTGACTTTTTCCTGTACTAATTTTCATGATATTAGGGACTTCTCACTTTAAACTCAAGCCAATTTCAGTTATATTGGCATTAAGATGGAAGTTAAGCCATTCTTCAAAATGAGTTAGAGATGAAGCTCGAAAAAAGCTTGATTTTTTCATATAAAGTCATTCCTACTAGTATAGAGAATCCTTGATTTAATAGACCATACTTTCATAGATTTTGGATGCAAAGGGAGACTTTACTTCAAAATAATAGACAAGTCTTTTGCATCCAATGAGAGTAATTAATGCAATAAATATCATTAATTCATGTTATGTCATATTATGTTATTAGGTAATTATCATATTTTTCAGAGTACAAGTCCTTTGCTAACAGCCAGGTTCTAGGATGCCAGCTGCCATCAAAGGACCTTTCCGGAGTTGTTCTTCTGAGCACGGAGAGATGGACAGTAGTTTGCGTGGCCTGGCCAGCACCTAGGAGGTCCTAGGAGACTGGCCACACCGTGTAAGCTCCCATTGCCATGCCCACCCCTGCACCCATGCTTTCTGGCAGCCAGGCATCTTAGGCAAGTCCGGGGCCCTTGCAAAGGCCTTGCGAGGTCCCCAAAGTTGTCAAAGATGCCGGCCATGCCACCTAAGCTCCTGCTACCGTCCCCACCCACACGTCCATGCTTTCTGGTGGCCAGGCATCTTAGGCACGTTCGGGGACCTTGCAAAGGCCTTGTGAGGTTTCCAAATTTGTCAAAGATGCTGACCGCGTCGCCTAAGCTCCCGCTGCTGTCCCCACCCCCACAACTGTGCTGACTGCCATGCGGCCCTGCGCTATAAGCGAGCCTGGGATTCTTGCAAGGTCACCAAAGGTCACTAGACTTGCTTATAGTGCAGGCCAGATGGCCTGCTGCCACCTCCACCCCCACCCCGTGCTTAGTTGCAGCTTACTTATCTCCTTGGAGTCGGCAGGCAGCAATAGAGAGCCAAGCAGGAAAAAGGTAAGTGGGTTTAGATAGGGTTCTTAGAGGAGGTGGGGTGATTGGTGAGCCAGCCAATCAGTGAGTGGTGGGTAGGGCTAGGATAGTGCAGACAAACAGAGGGAGCAAGCGATGGAGCAGCTTCCAGATGGGTGGGGGTGAGCGAGCGAGGGGGCAGGGCTGGTTCTACCGGTGGAACCAGTTCTAAACAGCTTGCTAGATTTCTGGAACCTCCTCTAGCGAACTGGTTAGAACCAGCAGGAACCCATCCCTGCATGGTAAGGGGTTCTTTTTCAGAACCTAAAGCTAAGTGTTGGTTTTGCAAAGAATTAGGATAGGGCTAATCCATACTGGTAGTGGCTTTGCTTTGAAGCAGATAACTTTTGCAAAAGTTCAAGCAATAATTTGAGAAGCTGCCAAAACGCAGCTACTTTAATCCAGTAAGTGAAAGCATTGTGTCCTTGAATATACATGCTTCAATGGGGTGATTTTTCTGAAGCTTTGTGGAGGCCTAATATATTGTTTTATATTTCATGGTTTCAACTTTAATTTTATTGTAAAATATATTTGAATTATTGCAAATTCAATCATATGCATTTTAAATATTAACATCAAAATAGAACACTGGCACAAAACAGAGGACTGTGCTAAAAAAAAAAAAACCTTGCTGCTGGCATCCTTATCAAGATAAATGGCTCAAAAGATCTGTCAAATCTGCTTAAATTCAGGTGTGTACATGAAGATTTTTGAGTTCAAAATCTAATTTCATTAATGTTTTCATGCTATGCTACCTGTAAATGACTAAAATAAAATCTGTGCGTATTTTATATTCATGAATCAAGCCTGGCTTCACAAGGCTGACAAATAGAATTAATTGATTTATGTAAATAATTCCAATTATATATTTGATAAGTTAAATATTTCCAATTGTGACACTACTCAGGAAACAAAAAGAAAAATACATTTTCCGTTAGAAAATAATCCATAGTGATATTCAAATCCAGAGGGCAGGGCCATCAAAAACCAGCTCTGGCAGCACACACAGCAGCTTGTGGGTAAGAAGAAAAAAGCTCTCACTTTTCAGCAAGCCATTTTAGGAAGGAGTCAGTCTTACATTCAGATTAGTTGTTGAGAACCAACAACTGGTTTACCTGTGAATCCAAAGTGACATCTTACTTTACTAGAAACTGATTTTATATGATTCCTCATAAACTTACACTAATTTTATTAAAGTATTCTTGGAAAAGATGAATTTTATTTCTTTACAATTTCTGTTGTTAGTGAAGAAGATCCAGGTTTAATTTAGTTTCATTCAAACCTTTCTTCTTGTTAAGAGTATACCATTTAAGCTGTTCTGGTTTAATGCTCATGCCTGCATGGTTCTAAACTGATTCCAGAGACTTATGACATATTCTGGCAGTTTATAACAATGCAATAAGTTGCTGGTTGAGAGTTCTTGTTGTTATTGAGGGGGGGGGGAGTTATTGCAAGGTTTTTAAAGCTATCTTTGTTAAGGATTTTAGTCTGTTTAACTGATTACATCTCTTTCTAAATGCCTTAGTTCAGCAGAAATGCTACTTCAGATAAAAGTGATGCTTACATTTTCACTTCCTCGGTGTTTCTCAGGTTTTCAAGCAGAAGGATGGGTCTTTTTAGAAACCTTATAAAGCAGCTGGCAATGGAACATGTGCCCACAGAGATGGCTTTGTATATCAGTGACATGCAATCAAGTGAGGCACAGCCTCACCACTGTCATCATGAAAAGAAAAGAAAAATGTAAAAGGAAAAAGGCGAGAGCTGAGGTCAGGCTGAGCTAGTTGCTGCCTCACAGTGGATGACTCTGCTTAGCTGTTTAAAAAAGCCTCTAAAAAAGCGCCCTCTACTATGAGGCAGGAGAACTATGTGCCACATCTAGTCTGACATTTTAGGTGTTTTATGATCACTCGAGCAGAGTTAAGCAAGGGTTAAAAGCCTAAAAATTCCTGACGTAGGTGAGGCATGCAGTTCTCCTGTCTCATAGTAGAGGGAGCTTGTTTGAGGAAGGAATTCAAACTTCATCCTACTGGTGCTGTGCAGGGCTTTGGGCAAAGGCTGGAGGGAAGGACCCTGGCTCACTTGTGCTCTCCCTCCCCAAGTGTAGTTTGATTGCAGGCAGGACCACATTGCCTTTTCAAACCTGTAATCAGTGAAGCTGGCCTGGATCCTTCGGGGGCTGGGGGAAAGTGTGTGTGCTCCAGTATGGCTCTTTGACTGGCTTCCTGCCTCCTCCTGTGGTTTCCCTCCAACCCAACTTTGTGTGTGTGTGTGTGTGTGTGTTTGAGAGAGAGAGAGTGAGTGAGAGAGGGAAGGGGGTAGGAGAAATAGTCCAATCCAACTTCTCTGTGTGTCTTTGAGAGAGTGGGAGGGGGAAGAGAGGGGGGAAGGAGGGGAAGGGAGAAGAAAAAGAAAAAGAAAGAAGGAAACTTCTTTCACAAAGGAGAAAAACAAATGCTGTCGCTTTAAATCAGAACTGAGAATGCCTGACTGTGGAATTCTGGGAGTTGAAGTCCACAAGTCTAAAAAAATTTGAAACCCACCACTGTGTCAGTGCCTCACCAGCCATAAACCTCACCACACATCACTGTTGTATACCATCTCTGACACAAGTGTCATAGGTTCGCCATCAGGTTCTAGGGCATCAACATTTTTAAAAAATATTCAAGCCCAAAAATTGCTATCTCTTGTTTCTTTTTCATGTGGGAACTAATGACACAACAATGAACCTGAAAGCAATATCAAGAAACAATGAGCAGTTTGGCAAGAAAGTTAAGGTGTTAGCATGTTTACATCTATACTTTCAATAAAAGACCAATATCCAATGAGGAAACAAAGGATTTTCTAAATAAATCATTGGCTTAAAAGATGGTGCCATTTCAGACTCCTAGATCATGATTTGCATTGTCTACATGAAGGGCTCCAGGCAGGGACGAGCTGCATCTCATAAGAACTAGGAAGAATGCATTTGGAAAATGACTGGCCCAAATTATCTGAGGGGTGGATATGACCAAGCTTTAGCAATTTTAAAACCTAATTCCATAAGCATAAATCCCAAGACAATCAATCAAACAAGAGGTACTGAGTGATGGGAAGGAAGAAAAACTCAGATATAAAGCAGGAAATGTAAGAAGCATACTCGTGTCAGTCATAAAGAACTCTGATTCTTATGCACTAATGCTCAAAGTTTACAGATAAATTTGAAGTAGAGGCTGAACTTGAAGTACTAATACACGAGGGCATATATGATAGAATTGCCATTATGGAAACTTGGTAGGATGAAGCGCATTACTGGAATTTTCTTCTAGAAGGATATAAACTATTCAAAAGAAACAGACCTAACATAAGAGGAGATGGAATTGCATTTTATTTTTAAAAAAATCATTACAGAGATGCACAAAACCAAGTATGAAAGCTTCCTTGAATGCATATAGATTAGTGTAACGGGGAAAAAAGAATAATATTGTCATAGGTGTATATTACAAGCCACCCAACCAAGCAGAGAAAATAGAGGAACTCTTTGATAATCATTTAGCTAAAATGTGCAGGAAATTCACCACAGTAGTAATAGAGCACTTTAACTATCTTGACATCAAGTAGAAAACAAACTCTGCATCAAGTGAGAGATGAAACAGATTCCTTATAAGCCTAGCTGACAACTTTGTCATCCAAAAAGTGGAGGAGGAAACTTAGAGAGAGCTTGGGAAAGATTTCATGGATGAAAATCTTAAAGGGGAAAATGACTCAAGAAGCTTGGGAAACTCTGAAATATGTGATTATAAAAACCTAACCTCTACCACAATACTGCTGAAAAGGGAAAATAAGAAATTCAAGAAGAAACCAGCTCGGTTGCATAAAGAACCCTCTGATAAACTGAAATACAAAAAGGATAAGAATAAAAAAAATTGAAAGAGGGACATATAACAAAGGCAGAATACTAGCATAAAGCCCAAATCTGCAAAGCTGGGAAGCAGGAAGAAAGCAGAGCTGTACAATTCATTCCTTTCCTTGTCAAGCAGAAGGAAAAAAATAGCCCAACCTACCAAAAACAGAACTGTAGAAGACAGAATAGGAATACAAATTAAAATCGACAACAAATGGTAACAGAACATCTGTCTACCCCAAAGACTTCAAATCCACCAGATGGATTTGTAACTGGCTGACAAAGAATGTGTACCTAGAATGTGCTCCTTAATGGAACTACATCTACATAAAGAGTGGGATGCAGTGGTGGGTTCCTACCAGTCCTCAGTGCTCTGCCCATACCAGTAGTGGAAATCAGGCATACACTTGCATACCCATAGAGCCGGAGGCCCCATACCAGTACGGTCCCTCCCCTGGCCTGCCCTTGCTCATTCTCCCACCCAGTCACAGTTCTCTCTCTCTTTCATCCTGCCTGCCCCCACCATGCTTGCCCCACCCACCCACTTCCTTTGCTGGAGCAGACAACTCAGATGTTGGAAGAAACCCTGAGTTTCACAGCTGCCTCGTTTGAAATGGGACGGGGAGAAATCCATGTGTTAGAGGGAGAAAAGGTTGTCCCTAACAGAAGCTCGGCCTTCTTCCCCCTCTAACACATGGATTTCTCCCCAACCCATTGCAAATGAGGCGGCTGTCAAAGAGAACAAAGCTGCTATTTCAGGCCGAGAAGTGACACCTCTGAGGGGCTCTCCCCGGATGGCACCTAAGGCTGCCTTGCCTCCTTCTGCTCATTCCCTTCTCCTTCTGCAGCTCCACTCTCACACTCTTCCTGTTGCGCTGCTCGGCCTGAAACATAAGGATCATGGAGGAAAGCATTTTCAGGCCGAGAAGCAGCAGCTGAGAGAGCACAGAGTCAGACCTCCTAAGCTGTGGGAAGCTGCCAGTGATGCTCTCAGGGTGAAGACATTGTGAGCAGAGAAGCCTTGGCCCCCCTCTGATACCCACCGAGCCTCCTCCCACTGCAGATGTGAGGATTGTGGAGGAAAGAGCTTTTAGGTGGCAGCGTCTTCCGCTCGCACTGCTTTTGGAATCGAGGAGGGGATTCGCCATCTGAAAAGGCTTTCCTTTTCAGGAAAGTAAAAAAAAAAATTGAAACCCACCACTGGTGGGATGCCCTAAGGTTCTGTCTTAGACCAGTACTCTTCAGTATCTTCATAAGCAATTTAGATGAAGGAATAGAAGGGGAACTCATCAAATTTGCATATGACATCAAGCCTGGCAGGAATAGCCAATGCCCAGATGATAGACTCAAAATCCAGAAGGATCTCAACAAACTTGAAGACTGGGCCCGCAGTAACAAAATAAAATTCAGTGGTGAGAAAACTAAGGATTTACACTTAGGCAAGAAAAACCAAATGTACAGATATAATATAGGTGGAACCTGGCTCGAAAGAGGTAACCGAGAGACAGATCTAGTGGATAATCACTTACATATGGGCCAGCCAAAAAAGGCAATGCAATCCTAGGCTGCATTAACAGAGGGATAGAATCAAGATCACATGAAATGTTGCTACCGTTTTATAAGGTCTTGGCAAGATCACATTTGGAATACTGCAACCAGTTTTGGTCACCACAATTTTAAAAAAATGTTGAGAATATGAAAAGAATGCAGGGAAGAGCAACAAAGATAATAAGGGGACTGGAGACCAAAAGATATGAAGAAGTGAAAAGAAGGACTAGGGATTACGTGATAGCAATGTTCCAATATTTGAGGGGTTGTCAGAAAGCACCAGAAAGCAGGACAAGAAGTAGTGGATGGAAACTAATCAAAGAGAGAAGAAACCTAGAACCAAGGAGAAATTTCCTGACAGAGAACAATTAACCTTCAAAAGTTGTAGTTACATCTTCAACTGGAGGCTTTTAAGAAAAGATCGGACAGTCATTTGTCCAGAATAGTATCCACTTGAGCAGGCGATTGGACTAGATAGAAGATCCCTTCTAACTCTGTTATTCTGTTATTTTTTTATTGTGGTGACCAGAATTAAATGCATTATTCCAAATGTGATCCCAGTGCAGTATAAAGCAGCATGTGATCTTGAAACCATCCCTAAATTGATGTAATCTAGGACTGCATTGGCTTTTCTGGCAGCTGCAACACACTGCTGGCTCATACTTAAGTACCTGGGTTTAAGATGTGCCTCCCAAGCAAATAAGTATGAATTTAACCAATCAAGGTAACATTTTATTTAACTATCTTCATTATATATCACCAATTGGCAACTGGTAGACTCAGGGCAGATAGATCTATGAAATCTTTATAACTAGCTGATAGCTGAACTAATTATACATTCAAAGGGAAATGTGATCTTAACAATACTAGTATATTAATATACAGCCTCAGAATGGATTCATTTGCTTTAAAATATACATCAAACACAACCTTGTCGTCCTTAAGAATTTGTGTATTTGTGAATACAAGTTTCTACGGCAAAAGAAACATTTGTATGATATATGCTTCTTTCATTAGCCTTGCATATATTTTTCATTGGTTAGTTTTGGAAAACATCTATTGTTGGCATGCTACCTGGAAAATTAACTGCAAGAACATGAGACTTTTAAGCTTACAATGTTGCCCTTTTGAGTTGGATTTCTTGGGGCAGGAGAAGTAGGTAGGGGTTAATCCATAAGATGTTCTTACATTTTAAGGCAGTTTGGTCCTCTGTGTGTGTGTGTGTGTGTGTGTGTGTTTAAATTTAAATTCCTATAACCCACCATGATGGGGTGTCATGGTGATGTAATGGGGTTCTTGTAAAGAATACCATATTTGTGGCATAACACCAGTGGTGGGTTGCTGCCGGTCCGCACCGGTTCTCGCGAACCGGTTCGTCACCAGACCCTGGCCCTGTCACTCGCTCACTCGCTCGCCTCCGCCCGTCTGGAAGCCGCTCCATTGATTGCTCCCCATGCCTGTCCACACTATCCTAGCCACACCCACTGCTCACTGATTGGCTGACTAACTAATCGCCCCATCCGCCTCTAAGAACCCTTTCTAAACCCACTTACCTTTTTTCCGGCTTGGCTCTCTATTGCTGCCTGCCGACTCCAAGGAGGTAAGTTAGGGGCTGATTGCTTCAAACACATAAGAATCTTATCAGTTTGTAGGAAAGTATAGTTAGCTGCTAGTTCTTTACTATTGCTGCAGTTTAACAAAAAAACTAAATGCACCTGTTCCTGGAATTTACTGTTAATTTGAAGAATCAAAACAGCTAGGTCATTTTCCTTATGAGTCTACAAAACTTGTTTTAGAAAGATTAGTCTCAGAGAAAATAATAAATATTACTTTAAAAAAGCAATAAGCATAATTTCCTGCTTCCCGGGGAAAGCCTTCTCAGCAATTCAAGTGCACAATTCCCTGCCCTCAACAACTTGGAAATGTTCACTTTGCAATTCGGACCGAAGTGCCACAAAAGAGTAAATTTATATTAAGATATAACATTGTTATCAAAGGATATTTCTGGCTTTTCTTAACTGAGTTCAGCAAAGCTGCTGCTTTAATTGGTGGTAAATGTAGTAATCTATACAATGCGCAAGTAATAACTGAATAACCACATAATCCTATTATTAAATATTGAGGAGGACAAAGAAGGACTTAATATAAAAAATAATAGAATATAAATAAAGCATTAAACTCCTGATATCACAGTTTCATAACTGAGTTGTAATGAGAATGGAAAATAGCAGAAAATTAATCCCTTCTCATTAAAGAGTTAGTATGAAAATATGAAAATCAGTAGAAAAGTAACCTATTCTCATTATCATCTTCATGAAGGGTCTTTGGGTTTTTCTTCAGGGTCAGACTGAACATTTCTATTATAATGAAACATGACAATGCAAAATCTGTATTTATACTGACTCAAATTACATCCTTGTGACATGTGTTGGGTAGCTTAGCTCGCATTTTAGTATTAGGCGAGAGGTCTTCTTATCTCTTTTAGTGTCAATCACGCCGTTCCAGTCACCCAATAGTATACAAGACTTATAGTCCCACTGTACTAATTTATCATGAAGATTTCTATAGAATCCGTCTTGCTGTTGATTAGGAGCATAAATTCCCAAAAGTAATGTCTTTTTCCCTTCTAAGACTAGGTCTAGCGCAATATATCTTCCAAAGGGATCTGCTTCAATTAGTCCAGTCTTAATGTCTTTTCTTAAGTATACAACTATACCATTTTTCTTTTCCGTAGCAGAGGTCACAAAATGTTGACCAAGTTTGGGGTTAAACAAATATTTTTGATCGGTTGACTTGATATGAGTTTCTTGTAGACAAATTATATCATTCTTGAACTGTTTAAGATAGTGGAATATTTTCTTTCTCTTCTGTGGAGAGTTCAGTCCATTGACATTCCATGTCAAAATCTTAGTTGTCATCTTTGGTTGCCTGAAGCTTTTTTAGAGCCTCCTGCATGGCCTGTTTAACCTTTGGCCTAGCTCCTCCCATGGCTTCTGAGCTTGTTGCTGTAACTCCTTGATCAATGGCCAGTGATTGTTGAGGTTGTTGCATTGTAGCTTGTTTTTCCATTCGTCTGGTGGTCATACGGCTAGGTCTTTGTTCCGTGGCAGCTTGCCCTTCCGGGAGGGGAATATGGTGCATCTTCTCTGGTCGTTGTGTAGTTTGCCGTCTATCTTGTCCTTCTTGTGGTCTTTCTCCAGATCCAGATGGTGCAGGGTGTCCCACCTTCAAAATATTGTGATAGAAATCTCGGGCTTTCCATACAGAGTTGAGACGATATCTTTGCTTGTCAAGTGTAATTATAATACCAAATGGCACATCCCATCTATACTGTATCTGACGGTTTCTGAGTTCTTCCACTAGAAAAACATAATCTCTCCTGGCTCTTAGCATTTGAGGTGGTATTTCTTTCAAGACAATCAAATCCTGGCCGCCGACTTGAAGCCTGGTGTTATAGGACTCTTGTAATATCATGTTTCTGAACTCTCTTGTGGCGAAGTATATAACTACATCTCGGGGGAGTTGCTTTTGTTTTGCCGCCCATGAATTAACGCGATAAATTTTATCGATCTGCCAGTCAAAGTTGGACCCCGGTCGTCCCACCAGACGGTCAAAAGCCTCTGAAAAAATCTGTTTCAAGTTCTCCTGTTTATCCTCACGCAACCCCCTGACTCTTAATGCGAACTCCATCTGCCTGTACTGTATCATAATAATCGGTTTTTCAGCGTTTTCAACTTTTTGTTGCACCACCTCAGTTTTGGATGTCAAATTGGTATTAGCTTCATTAAGAACCTCTAAGTTATCTTCAATTCCAGAAACATGTTCTGTCAGTACGGTTACTAGTCCCAGCATATCATTGTTTATTTTGGCAATCCTAGTATCAAGTTTATCATATAAGTCCGCCTTAAACTCTTTTAATTCGTCCTTTATCTCCTTAATCTCCTCTCTGAATTCTTTGAAGGTTTCCAAAAAAAGTTCTTTCGTTAGCACATCTCCAGTAGGGGGCAACTTTATGCCAGGTATCGGAGATGTGCTTCTAGGAGGAAGTTTCCCCCCAGGAATTAATTTTGATGCCATTATAAGTCTTATCTATGGGCAATTAATCAAGCTCTACTGGCTCGCTGTGCAGCTTACGGGGAAAAAAAGGGAAGAGTGTTAAGTCACCCCCTTTTTAGCTCTTTAGGATTTTTCAAAGGATTTCAAAAAAAAAGAAAAAGAAGAAAAAGCATTGTAACAAAACAGCTCGGCATATTCAGTGCCGTCTTTGACTTCTCTGTATCAGAAATAACAAAGTTGATAAGAACAAAGTCTTGTAAACTCTTCAGAGAAGTGAAACTAATTAATAAGAAACTGCTGGCTGGCTGTTCCTCCCTTTGAACTTTTATCACTGCTTTTGCAGAAGAATTAGGAATGTGGCATTGTTACGAAGAACACATAATCGCCATTTTAGGAGCCAGTTTCTTTTAAGAAAAAAAAAGCTAAGTACACGAAGGAAGCTCTTGTAAAAAATGAAGCTAGGATTTTTTAAAAAAACAGATAAGGTTCTCAGATACGGACTCTGCTTGTATTAAATTCAGATAAATAGTTCAAATATTGTCCTAAGTGGAGGTATCTTACTTTGAGCCGTGAAGACGACGGCTAGGAATTTCCGGCATGGAGATAATGATTCAGCCTCAGCTGGCCCCCCTTCCCTTCACAGCCGAAAAGGCTGCAAACTTCAAAGGAAAAGCTCTTGCCAGATGGATCTTCTCTCCCCCTCTTCTTTGCCTGAAGAGTGAGGTACCTGCCAGATATCTAGGCAGATAACACAACCAGAAACCTGGGGGCAGCTCTCTTAAGCTGCCGCCATCAGCAAGATCCTGCCCAGGAAGTCCAAACTTGTTTGGTTTCTGATTGCTTTATTGTGTCATGTAATGCTGCACTGGAGTTTATGTTCCCTTTCAAAAAGTTGGTTTTTTTATGGCTACTTTTGCTTCCAAATCTTTTGTTTTCTTCTGACCATTATGTACTTATATGCCATGTTGCAGTGCAAATGCAAAAGGATGGTCCCAAGACATATTTTGGCCTTTTGATATTATGTTTACAAACTGATACCTATTCTCTGGACTATACTTGTTTAACATTTCTTTGTTTTCACATTTCATCAAACTCAAAGAGTCTTAAATAATACACACTCATGGGTCTAAGTAAATAGAGAATAGTAGCCAGGATTATGGGATGCAAAAATTATAAAAATTGCACTTTTTATCTGGGGGTCATGTGCAAAATTATTTCTAGATATCACTGACATCCATGCATTGTTAAGTTAATTAATATTTATAATTCAATATATTTCAGTTATTTCAAGAATTTTTTTGTTATTTCTCCTAATTAGCTTTAGCTCAGTTTTGGATTTTAGGTGTTTATACAGCTGTTTTTCCTCATAATAGGACACATGAGATCAAGAAGATATATTTTTATCTTCCCCATATTTTTTACAGTCACATAAAATCACCATTGTAGATACAGGGCCAGAGTTGAATATGAATTTATTTTAGGGAGTGATCTCTGCCTGAGATCTGCCTGATTATATGGCCTTATTTTCCTAACATATTTTAATTTCTTGCATAAAAGATACAATTGTAATATAGGCTTGGCAGTTTTGATGGGTGAAAAGCATTATTCTAAATCAGCCAGGAAATAATTGGCAATTTAGGGAGGACTGGAAATTTCCACAGATGTGTCACACATCTGGAGATATATTTTCTGTTCAAAGCTGTGTAGAAAGTTAACACATACCCCTCTCCTAGAAGAATGAAATATTCTAGGAAATATTAAAAAGGCAGAATATTTCCCCTAAAAGAAAAAGAAAAATATTAAAGGAAACAGAAGCAAAAGATGTCAGCTCCCTGCCCCCAGCAGATATTTTGGTGCTAACCTATCTATAAGACAAAAGGCTGGGTCAGCTTGTCTACAAAATAAAAGACCTTCACCCTCAGGGCATTAGGATTAGCCCTCTACCCATCCAGTGATATACATACATACATACATACATACATACATACATACATACATACATACATACATGAAACCATCCTTCAAAGTAGCCTCCATGTTTCCAGTATCTTTCTCCCCACTTGGAACTGAACCCAGATGGACATTTCTTCCAATAACTGAAATGTGTATAGAGTGGCATTATTTGATGGACCAAATAAGTCAAAGATAGTTGTTATAAAGGGAAAGATCTTGACTATGATTTGGGAAGGCATCAGCTTCTGCATATCTAAGAAGCTTTCCTCTGTGGCCCATTCTCAATCTTGAACATTCAATTAAGAACAATCTCTTTAATTTGCCTCCTATTTGGCAAGCTGTTAACCATCATTTTCCACCTGCAGTGTAACAAAGAAATCATTTGTTCCAAAAGCTGTGATTTGTACAGTTTCTGCAACAAATACATTCCAAAAAATATATTTTGAATCCCTGCTTCAAAAAAGCAGAAATTTAATAACACAAACTCCTGGGCACTGTTCATCCTTCTTTACTCCATAGTTAAATTGAAGAGAACACTGAAATGGAATTAAGATAGTGTCTTGCTTCATCCTTTCCTATGGTCCATCTTTAATACTACTTTGTGGCAATGACAACCAAGTGACTGCAGCACATGAAAACCTGACTTTACACACTTTCCTATTTTAATGCAACATAGTAGACAAACTAATGGTTGCTCAGTTTTAAAAACTGGATTCTAGCCCATTTCTGTCCTGATAGAGAAACATAATTCATAATCTTATTAATATTACGTAGAAATCCTGTTTGCTGTAGTATTTAAAGGCACTGGGCTAGAAACTGGGAGAATATGAGCTCCAATCATTTTAGGCATGAAGTGAATTTGGAGCAGTTATTCTCTCGCAGCCTAGAAAGAAATCAAAGTAAACTATTTAAAAAAAAAAATGTAAGGATTTGTCCAGGAATTGCCAGAAGCAAGCACAAGGATGAAGAACACATACAGCAAATATAATAATGTGGATAAAAATAATATAAATTGTGGGGGGGATAGAAAAGAGGTTTGACCCTGAATTAATTTATGCAGAAAGAATTAAAAAAATTATATAACTGTGTTATATAAATACATACTCGGCATTACAAGACAAGATAGAAAGAGTTGCACATGGATTACAAAATAAACAAAAGAATGCCATATCATCAAGAAAGTAAAAGAATATAAATGGAGATGGTCTGATCACATAGCAAGATGAACTTAGACAGTCATAGAATGGATCCCACTTTATAAAAAGCATCCACGAAAGAGATCTTAAACATGTCAAACAGATCATGCCAGACTAATCTTATTGCATTCTTTGATAATGTGACAAAATTAGTGGACCAGAGGAATGCCATCAATATAGTTTACTTGGACTTCAGTAAGGCATTTGGTAGACCATAACCTACTTCTAGCTAAAGTAGAAGAATATGGGTTACATGGATTTGTAACTGGCTGACCAACCGCACTCAACATGTAGTCCTCAATGGAACTGCATCTACATGGAGGGAAGTATGCAGTGGGGTACCCCAAGGCTCTGTTTTGGGCCCAGTACTCTTCAATATCTTCATCAATGATTTGGATGAGGGAATAAATGGGGAACTCATCAAATTTGCAGATGACACCAAGCTGGCAGGATTAGCCAACACTCCAGAAGATAGGCTAAAGATACAGAAGGATCTTGACAAACCTGAACATTGGATACTACCTAATAAAATGAAATTCAATGGTGAAAAGAGTAAGGTTCTATATTTAGGTAAGAAAAATGAAATGCACAGGTATAGTATAGGTGGTATCTTGCTCAACAGTAGTAACTGTGAAAGGGATCTTGGAGTCCTAATGGACAACCATTTAAATTTGAGCCAGCAGTGTGCAGCAGCTGCCAAAAAAAGCCAACACAGTTCTAGGCTGCATAAATAGAGGGATAGAATCAAGATCACGTGAAGTGTTAATACCACTTTATAATGCCTTGGTAAGGCCACACTTGGAATACTGCATTCAGTTTTGGTCACCACAATGTAGAAGAGAGGTGGAGACTCTAGAAAGAGTGCAGAGAAGAGCAACAAAGATGATTAGGGGACTAGAGACTAAAACATATGAAGAACGGTTGCAGGAACTGGGTATGTCTAGTTTAACAGAAAGAAGGACTAGGGGAGACATGATAGCAGTGTTCCAATATTTTAGGGGTTGCCATAAAGAAGAGGGAGTCAAATTATTTTCCAAGGAACCTGAGTGTAGAACAAGAAGCAATGGGTGGAAACTAATCAAGGAGAGAAGTAACTTAGAATGGAGGAGAAATTTCCTGACAGTTAGAACAATTAATCAGTGGAACAGCTTGCTTCCAGAAGTTGTAAATGCACCAATACTAGAAGTCTTTAAGAAGATGTTGGATAGCCATCTGTCTGAAATGGTATAGGGTTTCCTGCCTAGGCAGGGGTTGGACTGGAAGACCTCCAAGTTCCTTCCAACTCTGCTATTGTATTATTGTACTATATTAATATGGATTGATAACAACAGCAAGTATTGTGAGCCCAATTGGCAAAAGAAAACTCAGGACTATTTTGGTTGTAAACATGCAGAAGAGGCCTTCATCCTGCAGCCATTAGACAATGCTAAAATGAGGAGGAGGAGGAGGAGGAGGAGGAGGAGGAGGAGGATGATAACGATGGTGTTAGAAATATTGTATAGCAAATAATATGTTAACTAATCCAGATATCCAACAAAATTGCTGAAAACAGCCTCTGAAATCTTTTAAACTCCTAACAAGCATAAAAATTAATTTTACACTTATTTCAAATTGTAAACACAAACAAGCAAACACACAGAACTCAATTAACACAATGTAGACATAATTATAATGCTCACAGTTCAAATGAAGAGACTCAATCTGCATGCTTTGATTTAATCAACCCCTTCTCCTGGTCAACATATACACACACTCATGTCCCTTAGTGTCACACACTAGGATTAGCATGCCCCTCAAGCCCACACCAAGTACCAGTTCTCCTATAAAACAATTTCTCTGTACCTAATTTTCTGGGTAACTACACCCAGAGGCAAACCGCCTTGCTTTTAGGAACACGTTTCCTCATAGCTATCTGGATTTCATTTTCACTTGGAAGCCCAAATTATTCTTCTGACATTTACATCTAAATAAATTAAAGCAATTCATTGAAAGAAAAATGAAAAAAATGATGCAATACTGTAAGACAGGAATATGACTGACAGCAACATTTTTCTCTCTATCCTTATCTGGACTTACTGTTTTACTACAACATGGAACTTGGTACTCATGTTCATGTGGTACTCATGAACTTGGTACTCATCTTCAAGGTTCATGCACCTTTATTCAGTTGCAGCAGAGTCTTTTTTTTCTCCTGCTGCTAGGTCCCAGTTAAGAATGACTTGTGAGACAATCATAGGGAAGAAGGGGTTCACTTATCTTCCAAAACCCTTGAGGGTTGGAAAAGAAACAATGGGTAGAAGCTTATTAAAGAGAGATCCAATCTGGAACTAAGGAGAAATTTCCTGACAGTGAGAACAATTAATAAGTGGAACAGCTTATCTCTCAGAGTTGTGAGTGCTCCATCATTGGAGGTCTTCAAGAAAAGACTGAACAGACATTTGTCCAGGATGCAATCTCCTGCCTGGAGCAGGGAGTTGGGGTAGAATAACTTCAAGGTCCCTTTTAGCCCTATAATTCTATGTTTTTAGCTGTTTTGCTGCTTTTATGGCTACTAGTCTGGATTTTACCAATTTCCAGTAAATTCATTTTGTCTATTGCTATTGCAAGTTCTCTCACACCCTCCAACCCTTCAACTGTATTGTGGAACAGAAAATAGCTAGTATTCCCTATCTCTCAAGTGAACTAGGAAAGGATAGCTTAATCACTAGGTATTCCAGATGTTCTTCCAGATTCCTTCTACACATGGAGAAAATGAAAATAATAATAATATTATGTTGATTTTGAGTGAATTGGCATTTTGGCACAAAATATTGATGGTCATTTCAATTAATGAAGAATAATAAGAACATTACTGACATCAATATAATGTAAAAGAAAACGTTTACTGGAATTAAAATTACATAAAGGCAATAAAGATTTGTGGTCAGATTAGGTTTAATAGCAATCTGGGGAGTTAGGAACATTTGGAGATGAAAAGCCAAGAATCAGAATGAAAAGTGTAGAACAGAAATGAAATAATAATTGCTGGAAGCATTGAATATTATATTTTATATGAATCATCAAGTCAATTTTTATGTTTCTGCTTTTATTTGAAATTACATTCAAATCAATTCAAACAAGATCAATTCTTAAATAACAGTGGTGAAGGCTTAAAATATAAATGATTAGATTTAAAGACCTATGAAAAGGACTAGAGTGTGCCAATTCAAGCAGTGTAACCAAATCAGAGTTATTTATCTTTCATTGTTTAATATTCCTAATTGTATGGTGATATTTAGGATGATGAAAAGCAACCCATTGTAGGGAATGTAATGAAGCACAGCTGATAGAATAATTATGCTAGCATGCCTAGGCATTGTGAGGAAGTGGAATTCAATTCCTCCAGCATGCTGCTTTGGAGGGGGCTATTAAAACTGAATGGGGTACCTATCTTTAATATCAAATATTGGCACCCAGTGAACTATGATGTTACTGGGAACTATTGAAATTCTCTTATTGTAGCAAAAATATTAGCTGCCTTTAGCTCGTTTTATAAGTATATGATTTTCTTTCTGAACAGTGAAACATACAGAACAAGTTACACGACTCAAGATTTTCAGAGTCTCTTTTATGAACTGGAAGAACTTAAAATTTTAATGCAGGAAGCCAGACATGATAAAATAGGCATTACTGAAACCTGATGGAATGAAACTCCGAAGTGCAATATAAGAATTGAAAAATGCAATTATTTAAAAGGAGCTGTGACATTATATATGAAAAAAGGGAATAGATCAGATATTGAGATATTTTCTGCTAGCCTTAAATATATGTGTATTGTGCAGCTATTTTCATTAGTGGATATTGAAATGGTATTTATCAATTCATGCTGAATGAATGTCACCTGGGATTTTGTTCCCAAGATATTCCCCTTTTCTAATATTGATATAAAGATAAAAATAAAGCTTTCCCCTTCCAGTCATTTCTGACTCTAGGGGGTGATACTCATCTCCCTTTCTTGGCCAAGGAAGCCAGTGTTGTCTGAAGATATTTCTGAAGGTATGACTATAAGCTGAGGCACATGGACTGCTGTAACCTTCCCACTGAAATTGTACCTATTTTTCTACTCACATTTGCATGCTTAGCAAATATGAGTAGCAAAATTGCTAGGTTGGCAGGAACTGGGGCGAGTAACTGGAGTTCACCCCATTGTGCAGCACTCAGGTCTTGAACCCAGACTATCAGTTTTCCAATTGACAAGCTCAGCATCTTTACCACTGAACTACCGCACCCCTTGGTATTGGTATATGAAAATACAATTCAGAAACTCACAGTCAGAATTTAAATTATTTTTCACTCAGAAGATATGTTTGAAAAATATAAAAATGTAAAATATCATGAAAAAAGTCAATCACCCTTCTATAATTTTAACCAACTTTTTATAACCTAGGAATATTCAAAAAGGGATACTGAAAATAATTCCTAAGAGGGAATCTGTTTCGTGTCAGGATTCTGACTTCATAAGGTTGTAAAATTATTTTCTGCTACCATTGTGATATATCAGAGCTTACAATGTGAAACATACAACACAAAAGCAGCAGAAGAAAATACAGTTGGCTCTTTAATTATATCCCCTCTGGTATGCATGTAGAAGAGAGGGAGAAAGAAAAAGAATGGAAACAGATTCATCAATGAAACTGCCGCATCGAAACCTCAGTTTAGGATGGGAGGGGTGCAGAAAATTCCTCCATTAATGCAATCAATGCTTGTGCCCTCTGCAATGATCCCCCATTATATGCTTCCTCCTCATGTTTGTTTCAGCACCATAGACAGCGAGGAGGGAGGGGAGCCAGAGAGAGACAGAGACAGACAGACAGAGACAACGCTAGTGAGAAGCCAGCGTTAAAGCCATCAGCACAGCTGAGAGGCAAAGAAGGGGAAAAGTTGAAGTGCGACAAACAACACCAGGCTCTCATCTCCCTCCCTATTTTTTCAAGCTGGCACAGTGTTTAGAGAGGGCACTCATCATGCAGTGTTTAGCAGCAGGGGCTGATTGAACTGCCAAATTGCAGCAACAAAAGGTGCTCTGAAGAATCCGTTTCCAAATTCAAGGAAGGCTGGATCTGGACATCTGACATCTGAACAATTAGCCTCTCTCTGTTTGTTTTTCTGTCTCTTTTTTCCTCTCCCTCTTTTTTACCAGATCCATCTGAAGCTGCTCTTCCCCTTTCCAGTTTTTCCAGGAGAACACTGGCAGTGTTACAATTGGGGCTCTGGTGTGCAATCCCATTTTTCTTTGCCTTTCCTTTTCTTGTGTGATTGTGCGGCTCTCTGGCATTACCTGATGTGACTTTCTGGTCCCCTCTCGCTTTGGAATCATGGGCATCTTTTGGCCTTCTGTTGGATTCTATGTCTTCACAGTATTGTACATCCAGCAAGGACTTTCTTCTCAAGGTAAGAGCCACCATTTATCAAGACTGGGGATCTGGTAGAGAGAAAAAGAATATTGAAGTAAGCACTCCTTGCATCTCCTTGTTTAAATCTTATTTTAAAAGCCCATTAAAAGGGGGTGAATATGTTCACCAGAAGTGAGTACAATATAAATATGTGCATTCCATTTCCAGACACAAAGATAGCACAGAAATCTTATATATGTGTATTGCTGTTCATATCTGAGCAGTGCTTTCATTTAAAAAGAGATTATTCATTTGATTTCAAAGCAAAGAGGTTATGTATGTAATTTTCCAAACCTTCTGTTCAGAATTCAGGATGCTGAAGCATGTGGGAAAGAGAATTTGTTTTTCTGCTCTAAATAGTATAGTCCTTTTAAAACATCAATCTTTCCTCTATCCCCTCCTTCTCTTCTGTTTTCCCCTATAATCCTATGTTCATGTTCTTGGTTTCTGTGTGTATTTCTACAAAGACCACTCCGTTTTCTGGCCCAAACCATTCTGACAAAGGCACCATCTGCATTTCAAGTAGCCCCTGCTCTGCAGAATCCATCCAGATGTTTGAGACTTAAAGGCTGCAGTGTAGATTTCAGTACCATAGACAGAAATCGTATCAGGATACTCCTCCGAATACCGTACAGATAATCAGAAATGCCGTTAGCAATTTTTAGCTTATTTATTAGTTACACATTAGACAGATGGGGCAGGAGTGAGGGAACAGCAGCCACGAGGAATATTTGCAAGCAATGAGTTTCTATACTAGTGAATGATTGGGAGGGAGATAGTGTGGGAGACTGTCTTTTCAAAGGAAAGAAAGGGAGGAGGGGGAGGAAAGAGAGAGAGAGAGAAAGAGAGAGAGGGAGGGAGAGACCTACCTGTGGCTGTTTGCAATTTAACTATTTTAAAAAGTGAATAGCAATCAAAAATTTTCTCCAATTATACAGCAATGAGCCACCCGATATAATCTAGCACTTATGTGTAAGTTATTATGGAAGACTTTTCAACATGTCAACTGTGAATCTGTAATATCACAGGACTGAAGTGGTCAAACTGGTGCTTACTGTCTGAAAACTGAAAGCAAGATGTGTGGTGACTTAATTAAACAGATTACTTTACCAATATTCCTGTGGGAATATAATGGACCTATGATGATTTTTCTCTGACATACATATTAAGAAACATTATTTTGTGTTTTTCAAAGAGATAGCCATACTGGAGTGCTGTGACTGAACTAATGAAGCGAAGTATTTCTAGAGTTTGAATCTTCTAAATTAAATATTATCTACTTTTATTTAGTGTGGTATTTCAAACAAAATTGAGAGTGACATTAAGTAGGATCCAACCACAGGAATTTTTATAACAAATAAATGCCTTAACACACTTTTTAAATCTTGTTTTTAAAAATATAAAAGAAAGAATCATACTATTCTGATAATTACTTAATCCTTAATAGGTAAATACATGAAAAATAAAGTTTTGGATTGCTTGATACATTTCACTAATCCCTAAGGAAAAATATTGACATATTACCTTCCATACAATATTTGTGCTTCATTATATGTGATTATGCAAATATTTCTATAATTAGTTTTTCCATTCGCCCATGGATAGCAGTGGTCCTTAGACAAATATAGAAGAAGAAAAATAAAAGTGATTATTAATAATTCAGAGAACAAAAAAGACATGAAATTAGTATAAGAAGAAGAAAAAAGAAAATTGGGAAAGACAGTACTGCAATCCTAAGTGTGCTTAGTTGGGTTTAAGTCCTATTCAATCAACTAATCGGGTACATAACACAATATCCTGCATGATCATTTATAAATATGATCTTGGTGAATGCAGTGCAATTAATTCCCATGTAAATCTGTATAAGATCATATTCCTCAAAAGGGAAACAATGGAAATGAATAGAAAGGGGAAGTAAAGACAGAGAAAGAGAGAAAGAATCCTAATGAAACCTGCTTTTCTTTTCCAGCCAAATTTACTGAATTTCCTCAGGATATCACAGCCACTGAGGGGCAGAATGTGGAGATGTCTTGTGCATTCCAGAGTGGCTCTGCCTCAGTGTACCTGGAAATCCAATGGTGGTTTCTGAAGGCAATTGAGGACCAAGAAGCTGGAGCTGAGGTGATGGAAGCTCAGGTACAAGCAGCTAGAAAGTAAAGATTCAGGGAACAGACCTGGTTTTCCCCAGAAATGTAATATACTCACTTACTAGGAGAAGTAAAAAAAAAAAAAACTTTCTGAGCAAGCAATAAACCCAAGGAATAGAATCTTGGCTTTTTATTTCATTACTAACAGTCTTTAAAAGACCTATTATTTCTAAGCATGAGTAAAAGATGTAGACTCTTTTTTTAATTTTTATTTTAAACACATAAACACATCAACAAAAACAAACATATGACTTAACACAACATAGGAACAAGAAGTTCCATCATATATCATACAGCAGTTCTGTATCGGTTTCTATACAGTTAATGTTTTCCCTTCTATACATTTCTATCTTGCATTCATGGTCTCCTTATTCGTTATCCATTTTTATGTACAATTCTACATTTATTTATACTTAGCTATTTATAACAAAATATTGTTTACCTATATTGTGTTTTATATTCTTACTGTCATTTATTCTCTTACATACAATTATAGGTATATGTTCACATAGTATTCTTTTTCTTTGCCATTATTCCATTATACTTTTGTTATTCCATTTAAAAGGTTATAATATACAGTTTGAGTTGTTTACCATCCCTAGCGCCTGTTGTAACACCTCATTTAAGATGTAGACTCTTAAAGGAGTTAAATTTGATCAATACAAAGCATATAATTTTAGAAAGAACTTAATATATTCCGTGTCAGTTTTATTTCTTATGTTGAAACAAAATAGAAAATACATGTTTTCATCTTTCAGATTCAATATACTCCACTCTACAATGTTTTTGTTATATCCAGTTTCAGAATTCATAAATATCATCAAAGTAAGAGGTAGCTAATCAAAGTATCTAGCTAACTATAGGTAATCCTCGACTTACGACTGCAACTGAACCCAAATTTTCAATTGTTAAGTGAGACATTTATTAAGTGGGTTTTGCCCCATTCTATGACCTTTCTAGTCACACTTGTTATGTGAATCACACAACCAAGTAACTTGGTTGTTAAGTGAATCCGGCTTGCCCATTATCTTTGCTTGCAAAAGGCGATCACATGAACTTGGGATACAGCAATGTTCATAAATATGAACCAGTTGTCAAGTATCTGAATTTTCATCACATGATCATGTCAATAATACAAAGGTCATAACTGTGAAAAATGGTCATAAGTAACTTTTTTCAGTGTCATTGTAAGGTCCTTCCTCTACTCCCCAAATCAAGAAAGTACAGACTCTTGAAACAGCAGCATTTCAAAATGAACCTTTTATTGAAAGGAAGTGATCGCAAGACAAAAGCAAAGCAGGCTCTAAGGTCCCCTTAGGCATGTTTAATGAGCCAGTCCACAGGTGTGAAGATGTTGTGAAGGACATCCTGGGAAGGAGATAAGGTACTGTTCCCTTAACTCTGAAAACCACTTGGAGAGGGCTGTAAAGAACTATCAAGGGGTATATAAGTCTAAGTGCTATTGCTATGTTGTAAATTATTCCATAAAATTAATTTTATATACAGGATATTATCTGGACTTTTAAAATATTTCTATGGCTTCCAGATTTGATCCAGATTATATTGGGTCCTTTCAAACTATTCCCAGACCTATCCGTTCAGCCTCAGGATTCAAGATTTTTTTATTTTATTTTAAGTGGTAACGATGAGAAATGGATTGAGGTTATACATTTGTTTCATATTACGGTAAACTAAAATAAACTCTACACTGAATACTTATTATTACTTATTTATCTATCAGTAATGTGCAGAATCAATTCTGAATCTCACATGCTCACTGATAAATTCACAACCATATAATAAACTTATTTTTTCCTTCTCTCTGAATTGTTTATAAAAGTAATTCTAGTGGAGTAAACATGTCAGCTCACAGCATGTGCCTGATAATTATAGGAAGTGCATGGCTCCATATAGATCATTCTTTGGATCTATCTCCCCAGACAAATCTTTGCCATGTATTTCAGAGTTTTTGTTTTGCTTTGTTTTGTTTATTACCTAATCTGCAGGTCTAGTTTAAAAATATTGGTAAACTAGATTGGTCACAATAATAGCACTGAAAAGAAAAAAATGGAAGAACCTTCATAAGGATATAAATTAAGCTACTGCAGGATGAAGGCCTCTTCACTGACGTTTATGGACCATGATCTCTTGTGGTGGACCAGTGTGGCTTAATTAACCAGTGTAGTTATTTAAGAGAATATGGACATGAATGAGTTCTGCTAGTCCCTGGGATGAGGTAAGGACATTCTTTGAAGCAACATTCTTTTATTCAAGTGTGTAGATACTCTAATGCCCATAGTAAGCAACCAGATGGCTCTGGGATGCTCACAAGCAGCAGGGGTGGTTATTGCCAATTACCATCAGATTTTTAATAGTAGACTACCTCTACTTTGCTGTTACTAGAGTTACAGCAAAGTAGCCCACTAACTATGTAACCTTCTAACTATGAAATGACAAACACATTCATAACAATGTTTAGGATAAGACCCATTATCACATTATGCAACAAGTAGGAAAAGCAGGTGTAGAAAATAGGTGAGAGATGTTAGACTGAACCATAGCAGATTCTCACTATCATTTCATATGGATACTATGCAGTCACTTAGTGTACCATATGTCTAGTTATATAAGCAATGACTCAATCTTGCAATAAGGTACAGATTAGCAGCATTTTAGCACACTTAAAAGCCTGTGAATACCATAATTGTTAGATGTTCTTGTTTTACAGTCCTATAGATTGCAATTTGGAGTGATTTGAAATGAGAAGTGATGGAATTCGTTTTTTACATAAGAAACTTTTTACCTTTAATATGTAAAACAGTTATTCATTCCCCAACAGGTGGAGCTATTACCAGAGAGAGACTTGGATAATGATGGAACAAAGATAAGTGTAAGTCTATGACAAAATATAGAGTATTGTTTCCTTTTAAAGGACTTTCTACTTGCTTTATTCTCTTTAATTGGTAACCATAGCAAAACCTCTTAGCCTTGGATTAATCAATGCCTTTCCATGTCTTTCTCATGTCTTTGGGATAAAAATCACAGAAGCTGTAGATAAATTGCATTTTCCTGATAGAGACAATATGTCTCATAACTACTTTCTTCAGGAATTAATTAATTTAAGTCTATGTGAGATGCCCAGGGAGCGGTCTTACCTGTTATCTGGGAATACTCTGATCCAATTGACCCTGATGAAGTGGACAGGGCTCTTGATACTGTCAATGCTACCATCTGTTAGTTAGATTCTTATCCCTCCTAGATGGTGAAAGGCTTCAGAATGATGACTAGCAGGTGAGTTCAGGCAGTGTTTAATATATCACTAGAGGAGGGGACATTTCTGCATGCTTTTAAGCAAGCCCTGGTTTGCCTTCTCTTTAAAAAACATCACTGGATCCCACTTGCCTGGAGACTTTTTATCCAGTTTCCAACCTCCTATTCCTAGGGAAGGTTGTGGAAAAGATGGTGGTCTGACAACTGCAAAGAGTCCTAGATGACATAGATTATCTAGACCCGGGATGGGGAACCTATGGCACATGTGCCACAGGTGGCACGCGGAGCCATTTGTCAGGGCATGAAAGGCGTTGCCATGTCAGCTGGCCAGTGTACATGCATGCACTGGCCAGCTGAGTTCAGCCTTTTTTAAAGCCATTTTTCACCCTCCCCAGGCTCCAAAGGCTCCTATCTGGGGAGGGCGAAAAGAGCCTCCCCCCCCCCGAGGCCCTCCGGAGGCTTCAGGAACTTCCCTGAAGCCTCCGGAGAGCTTAAACCAACCCTATGAGCAAACTGGAAGTGACTTCCAGTTTGCTTGTAGGGTCCTTTTTTGCCCTTCAAAGGTCCCTGAAGCTTCCAGAGGGTTTCCACCCTCCCCAGGCTCCTATAAAGCCTCTGAAGCCTGGAGAGGGTGAAAAAAAGCATGCAAAAAATGGGGGGAGCACCTGTCAAGCACACATGCGCACTGGGGGGGGGTTACATGTTGCATTATGGGTGTGGCACACCCGCACATGACCCCCCTGTGCTCCCCCCTTATGGCATGCGAGCCAAAGAAGGTTTGCCATCGCTGACCTAGACCCTTTTCAGACAAGATTGGGGCCTAATTATGGGATGGAAATGGCACTGGTCATTCTTGTCAATGATCTCTGGACAGAGCGAGATGGGGGTAAGGCAACTATCCTCACTCTCCTTGATTCTTAGTGGTTTGGTGGTTTTCAATACCATCAACCACGATCAACCATTCTTTTGGGCTGGCTGCAGCGGATGGGGATGAGGTACACAGTTTGTGCTGGTTTGGGTTCTTTGTGGCATAGGAGGGGAGTGAGAGGTCCAGCCCGTGGCTGCTATTCTGTTGTGTACCACAAGGCTTGGTACTATCTCCACTCCATTTCAACATCTATATGAAACCACTGGGTGAGATCCTCCATCACCATGGGTTGAGATATATATATATGATGACACCGAATTCTATATTTCTACTGTAGGTGACCCAAGTGATGCTGTGAGCATCCTTTCACAGTGCCTGCAGGCTGTGTGGGCCTGGATGGGGGACAACAGGCTGAACGTGTTAATAATGTTGCATAGAATTTTGTATAAACATTTGCTCTACTCACATAATGCACATTGATCAGAAAATTGAATTATGTATGGGCATATTTTTTGAGAAATGTTTCACGAAACTTCAATATAAAACAAAATCTAAACTTTAGCCATTCACATATATAATCAATATCATAACATTCCTGTCTCTTGAGCACTTTAAATTACTCATTTAATGTGAATCTAAGGCTGATGTAGTTGGAAAGTTGCTAAGACAAATGCTTCCAAACATGTTGTGCCTATACTGGCATGAGCTCATCACTCCCATTTGACATGAAAAGTCTATGAAAAGCACATATTTAAAACTAAAAAGTAAATAGGTGACTGAAAAGTCAGCCAATTAGACTTTAAAAGAGCTGACTTCAACAAGGAAAAACAAAAGTCCTCAATGAAACTACATCTTTATGAAGATAAGCATATAATGGGATACTTCAAGGTTCTATCTTGGGTCCAGTGCTCTTCAACATCTTCATAAATAATCTAGATGAAAGAATAGAAGGACAGCTCATCAAATTTGCAGAGATACCAAATTGGAGTGAATTGCAAGCACCTTGGAAGATTGTCTCAGGATTAAGAAGGCTCTTGACACATTTGAACATTGCGTCCTATGATTACAGTTCAGTAATGAGAAGAGTAAGGTCCTGCACTTAGGCAGGAAAAACAAATGTATAGGTATAGAATAGGTGACATCTAGCTCATTAGTAGTAACTGTGAGATAAATCTATGTAGCCTAGTAGACCACCACTTAAATAGAAGCTAGCAGTGTGCTGCAACTGCCAAAAAACCCAATACAGTCTTAGATGCATCAACAGAGAGATAGCATCAAAAGTATGAGAATGACAGTATGTTTTATACTTTACCAAACTTTTATCCACTGCTTTTCAACTTGCCCTCAGGTACTTTGGAAGATATGTCTATCCCATCTTCTCTGTGACAGCCTGTCAAATACCAGCTATCATGGGACTCCTAACACTTCTTTTTGTTAGGCTAAACATACCTTGTTTCCTTAGCTGTTCATCATATAATTTAGCCTCCAGAGCCTTATCAAAGCTGTTGCTCTTCTCTTCACTCTTTCCAGAGTCCAGGGTCTCACCATCTTTTTTTGAATCATGATGAACAGAACTGGATACAGCATTCTAAGTGCGGCCTTGTATGATGAATGGCTAAGGGACCTAGGTATGTCTAGCCAATCAAAGAGAAAGATTAGGGATGACATGACAGCTGTCTTCCAGTTCCTCAGGGGCTGTCACAGAGAAGAGGGATTACATTCTCTAAAGTATCTGAGGGCTAGACAATAGACAACAGGTGGAAACTCAGAAATCCAATCTGGAACTAAGAACAAATTTCCCTGCAGTGAGAACAATTAATCAATGGAATAGCTTACTTCCCAGAGTTATAGCTGCTCCATTGCTGGAGGTTTTTATGAAAAGATTGGACAGCCATTTGTCTGCTGATTGGACTAGAAGGCCACCAAGGTCTCTTCCAGATCTGGACTCTACAATTTTATTACTCTGATATGGAAAATTGAAAAACTAGAACACAATTGTATATTAGATATAATTTTCTGAAAATATGATCTATTAAAGACATATAGTTATGTCTCTTAGTTATGCTTGCAACATTATTATTATTATTTTTATTGCTTCAGGCAAAAACAATTTTAAAATACCCCATCTCTGAATTCGACTTTGTCATTCTTTATTTATAAAATGAAGTGCATTTTGATGTTTTGAGAGGATAAAAGGAGCAAAATTATCTGGGAAGAATGTGAGTTATCACAGGGTTAGCATGATCACTTACTTATTTGTTGTGATGTGTGGATGAATCCAGAGGTGGGTTCTTCCCAATACAGTCCAGTATGCCAGAAGAGGTAATAAAAATCTGGCATATTAGATAAACTCACTTTTCTGCTGGGAGATTGAGCAAAGAAGAAAAACAAATACTGTTGCTTTAAATCAGAACTGAGCATGCCTGGCTGTGGAATTCTGGGAGCTGAAGTTAAAGCTGCAAATTTTGGAGTCCTGGTTTAAATTGAAAAGCTGCTCAGGTTTACAAAGTGACATTCAGCAGTTATTGGGGGAGGGAGGTTTGCTTCCCACAGAGGAAAGGGAGAAAGAGAGGGAAGGGAGAAAAAAGAAAGAAAGAAAGAAAGAAAGAAAGAAAGAAAGAAAGAAAGAAAGAAAGAAAGAAAGAAAGAAAGAAAGGAGGGAGGGAGGGAGGGAAGGAACAAAAAACATCACAGCAATTTACAGCTAAACGGCTACTCAGAGGTCATCTAGTCTAATCCCTTGCTGCAGCAGGAAACCTTACATTGTCTGGATTATTTTGGTCCCTCTCCCTCTAACAGAGAGGAAAATTGTCAGAAAGAGGAAGGAGTTTACTAGGAAAAGACTGCCATGCAGAGGAAGGCAGAGATAGTCTTTGACTTATGACTAGAATTGAGCCCAAAATTTTGGTTGCTAAGTAAGACAATTGTTAAATGAGCTTCACCACATTTTACTCAATCCATGACATCTCCTGGTGAGTTTCATCAAGTTGGCCATGCCCACCCAGTCACATGACCATCAAGCCATGCCCACAAAATAGGCCATGTCCACAGAATAGGTAGTAAAACGTTTTGAATGACGATCAACATGGATGAGTCCATGTTGGTGAATTAATCCTTGAAGGAGAATGTGTATTTGCATTGTTTCTGAACATTATCACATTTGCCAGGACTTAAAAAATGCTTCAGTGTCTAGGTAATGATAGTTGTATGTTTCTATCAAGGTTGCCCTCTTTACTTCTTTAGGATCAACAGGATCCATGGTCCTCCCCTGTTCTAAGTAAAGCTGCCTTTTGAAATTATAGTTTGATGGCTAATTTATCAATGGCAATAATAGCAATATCAGAAGCACTTATATACTATTTCACAGTGCTTTACAGCACTCTCTAAGCCGTTTACAGAGTCAGCATATTGCCCATAACAATCTGGGTCCTCATTTTACTGATTTCAGAAGGGTGGAATGCTGAATCAACCTTGAGCTGGTGATATTCAAACTGTCGGTAATCAACAATCAGCAGAAGTAGCCTAGATACTGTATTCTAACCACTGCACCAACATGGCTCTCTGATCACTACCATGATGCTTCCATTGTTTTAAGATTTCACCCAAAGTGCCTATGAATATTGATAGTAATTTTCCTTTCTATGGCCACAGTCATTTTATTTCTATTTGCAGGTGTTTATATATTGCTATTTTCTCCAGTTCATTATCGTCTATTCTAATATCCCCAAGTACTGCCAACGTCTGTTACCCAGATGTTCGTTTTTCTTACCAATAGTTGTTAAGTATGAGGTGTTATGTGGCAGCCTGAATCCAAGAACATTTTAGCACTTTCATTTTCTATTACTTGCTCTATTTTATGGTCCTACTAGTTCTTCTTTGCAGGCAAATGAAACTTCTTGCAGATCTTCCAATGCACAGATATTGCTACTTTGTGGACTTCTTGCAACAGTTAACTAGTTAATCCACTGTTTGGCTTCTTTGAACAAGTGGCACTTGCTGTCTGTTGCTGTCTTCTCAATTCTGGGTTTGGATGCATTTGTTCTTAAGGCTTGGTCTTGTGAAGTCATAACAAAGCTCCTCCTTAGCCATTGCTAGGTCTATTATTATCTTGCCTCCTATTTTTTTCAATGTATTGGTCATGTAATGCTTTGTCTTACCCATGCCTCTTTTCTGTTCTTCATTTGATCTTTCATGTAGACCAGTTTGTTTTATCCAGTACTTGGTAGGCCAGGTGCATTAACTTCAGTGCATCATCTTCACTATCCTTCGCTATTCTTCCAATGCCTTTTTCTTCTTCTTCAATTGTCTGATGTACTTGCAATATTCCATGCTCACCCATTTTCCTTGGTAAGTAGGGTCAGTCAACATTGTTTCAAGGATGAAGGGCATGATTCATTGTCATCATTTTTCAAGTCATCCTATCCAGGGCTTTTAGTATCATTTAAATCCAGTCGACTATTTCAGCTGTGTATCTGATTAAAGCAGTTGCCCAGGTGTTAATTGCCTTGATGGTATTTCTTCTACTGAGTTTGGACTTCATTTGGACTTCAAGATCTTCACTCTCCTGATATATTAACTTCTAACCTTTTTCTTGATTTCAATGTGCTTGATGTTATCAGCTCAAAGGATGCCCAGGATTTATAGTGATTATTTTCATTCAGACTTTTGATGTTATTTCCATAAGGCATCATGAATTCTCCAGTTTGCACTATTTTTCCCATTTGATGGTGTATGGCATATTTGTACATTCCAAACTCCATTGCAACATCATGTATATATATGTGGACAGCAATGAGCATGACCTGTTTCAGATGGTGTTTCTCCATATAGCTTCAGATCATCCATGTAAAGGAGATGGGATAGTCTGGCAGATGTTTTTAATGTTTGATAGCATGTTCTGAGTTATTCAGTGGAATGATAAACAGTAGTGATGTAAGTAAATCTCCTGTGAAGATTCATATCTTGAAAGTAACCTCTCTCAATCTAGCGACCATGTCTTTCATGTGCCCTCAATCTTTGCACAGAGCTGACTTCTATTATTTCCAGGCACTTGATTATACAATCATGTGGCAGAGCATCAAATGCCTTTTTGTAGACAATTCATGATACAGTATATTCAAGTTAGTATTCCTTCTCTTGCAGTTTATCAAAAATGTCTTGTCAATTAGAAGTTGACTTTTTTTTTTTTGTTCTTCTGGTGTTTGGATGATTTCCCTTCTGCTCAAGTGGAAAGAGTTTGTTTTCAAATAGATGCTGTTGGACTGTATCAGCTACCATACCAGTTAGCAATTTGAAGTTGTAGATAAGTAGGTAATTGGCTTGCAGTTGACTTCCCCTAGATCTTCTTCCAGTAGGTTTTGCCTGATATTAGCAACACTTCAATTTCACTTATTTGCATCATGTTGTTAACTGCTTGGCAACAAGTGGATGTAGATTAATCAGATGTTTCAACAAAAATCCATGCAATTCATGTCTACCTGGTGCTAACCAATTCTTGATCATGATGTAATTCCAACATTCATATGCAATGAGACTTGCTCTTCATTTTTCTTGGGTAATGTTCCAGGAATCTCTTCTGGCACTTTAACTCCTAGAAGTGGGGGGATGTGGACCATTTTTGGAGATGGTCCACATCCTCCCCCCTTCATTTCTCTGTATTGTACTACCACTGTCATTCTTCTCCTGCAATTCTTCATTTATCACCCCGAAATATCTTCTTCCATTGCTCCCTTTCTTATACATAGTGAATTCTGGATGGGAAATGAATTTTATTGAACATAAAAAGAAAATTGGTAAAGAAAAAAACCAAAATGATCTCAAACAGAGATATTTATTTGACTGTAATCCTACCTGTGTTTAAGTACTACTGAAATTATTCTTAACCAGGTTAATAGAGAGTGAACATATTTTCCTGTAGTAAAGAGAAATTGTGGGAAAGACAAATTTGACATCAGCAACAGCATCCACCATCCTTCCCCAAGTTCATCACTTCTCAATTTTTCAAGAGTAGAACCGAAAAGACTGTTCAATTAACATGGATCTTATTGGGATCCAGTGGCATTCTAGGCTTCCTCAATTCAATTTCTTCAATGTAAAGAAAAAGGTTACAATAAAAGGTGTTTAAATATATCACTATTCTTTATTTTTGAGATCTAAGTTCAGGGGGGATTAATGTGAAAAGTAAACCTTCACACAAAGAGGTTGAGAAAGCAGATTGCAATGAGATAAGTGGGGTCTGGGCAAGTATGGCTATACCCCAAATACATTCCAGCAAGGACTAAATCAATAACATTTGATTTATTAGCCCAGAGTTCATGGTAATAAAGTAGAAGTGAGTGGCATGGACTCTATATTCAGCAAATTACAAAAACTAAAAGCCAGAAAGAAATGGCATAATGTAAAAAAGAGATTCATATCTCACAAAATTATTGGGATTTAGTTTTCAATTTAAAAAGGCAGTGTGTTGGATGCTAGTTTCCCTTGCAATCATTGTAAATTGATAATTGAGTAATCTCAGTAATTTAAATAAATTTAAAGTTTATTGGATTAGCTGGGTATTACAACCCCATTAATTATAACAAATGTTGTTTGTAGTTAGTAAAAGTCAGAGTTTAAAACAAAAAAACAGCTAGCTGGATTCAGATCAGTTCTATTTGAACTGAAATATATCATGTTTTATTTCCCATCTTAAAATGGAAGGTTTTAAGTGTGAATTAAGAGAAATAAAACATTCTTTCAAAGGAATGTGGTGCCTTGTAGACATTAGAATGATCTTGACCCAGCCATTCTCTTTTCTCCCCTCCCCCTGGGCTGCCCATATATGATGAGAGCTAAATAGCTTGAAATAGATCTATACTAGTCTCCCTTTATTTATTTATCAGCACAAATAAAAAAACATACATACATACATACATACATACATACATACATACATACATACATACATACATATATATATATATATATATATATATATATATATAATGTTATGTATCTATAAATATGTATATATATTGGAGAGATATATAAATATATATACAATTTATTTTATATATATTATCTTCAATACTATATTCACCAGCACCTTTTATCAATTGTGTATGATTGGTCTAAATCTATAGCCATGGTTAGTTACTGAGGAATTTCCATGGTGGTGCAGACCAGTCTGCATTCTATTTAAAACCTTAGCTCCTCTTCTGATAACATGCCTAATCCTTACAAAGTGCCTCGTATGCACTTTACTTGCCTTTCGTGAGCACCATTCTCAACACTTTACAAAAGGTGGCAAACAGTAGATTATCATAAACACATATGCAAACACAACAAGCCAGATATCAATAACCTAGCAACCATTATTTTTAAAAGGAGGCTTTTCCCCCTCTTGGTTCTAGTTGATTTGGGACACTGTTAGCTGGGCACAGGTGCATGAAGGAAAGACATGGAGGGTATCTACTAATAGCAATAATATTTAGACATGTTTCTGGCATTTTTACAGACAGTGAAAGTACAGGGGAATGATATTTCCCACAAGCTGCAGATCTCCAAAGTCAGGAGAAAGGATGAAGGATTGTATGAGTGCAGAGTGATGGATGCCAATTTTGGAGAACTTCGAGAATACAAAGCCCAAGCTTATCTCAAAGTGAATGCAAACAGCCACTCCCGAAGAATGCAGGCTTTTGAAGCTTCCCCAATGTGGCTGCAGGATAAACCTCGCAAGAATATCTCAGCTGCCATCTCTAACAGCATCCATAATTCTGCCAGTCAAAGATCCACTTCTAATCCTCCAGTAGATGCCAAAATCCCTAAGCAAAGTCCACAATCAGGTATGAGCAACTATTTTGAACATTTTAAGCATGTGACTAGAATGTAATTGAAACTCAAAGCAATGATGTTATTAGAGAAAAATGATGCTGTTATTTTATATCCTGCATAGAATTAGAAAACATTTAATACAAAAATCTTGATATGCTTAATCCTTATGGCCATGCAAAACAAAAATAAAAGCCTCATTTGGCATGATAAAATCACATAATACAGTTAAAACTAACCTGTTATCCTGCATGTGAGTTGTAGCCCATGGTAGGACACTAGAAGTTTGATACATTTTGCTTTTCATACAATGGCATCCTTGAGGGGCAGGGCAGGAACAGAATAACATAGATACCATTGTGATTTTTCAATACAAGTGCCAACCTATTATATATAAGGATCAATAAATTGTCCTCCCACCACAATGCAACTTTTGTTCATTCTAACTTTTGTTCATTCTAACTAATAAACTTCTGCAGAGACCCATGTTTGTACAGGATTACAGGAACAGAGCAAAGAGTAGGCTGAGTACATCAAACAAATGACAATGAATGGCTTAAACAAAATAAATAAAAATTATTATAAAAATATAAATATAAAAGATGAAACTGAAACAAGATGGATTACATCCAAATTCCAAAGGTCCCTTAAAATATTCCTGTTATTTTATTAGTATTTTTAATGTGGGAAGGACTGTTTGGTCTCTGTCATTCTATTATTTTTATATAGGAAACTATTCGTTTTGAGATTTGTCATAGTGTGTGCTTGATTATTTTTGCTTTAAATAATTCAAGTAGGAACTAAATGAAGTTTTGGTAGCTGTATTTGGATTGGTGGGTCACAAGTCCTGAATACTGCTTAAATATTTCTTTATATCACTATGTTATCTATCCAGATGCTTTTGCTGGCTATGGACAATAAAGGGTCATTATAGTAGCTGAGTTATGATTTAATAAACTCATAAGATAACTTCTTACCAAAATCCTCAGTCTCCATCCTACCCCAGTAAAATATAGAACAATAGTAGTGATCCTGATCATATAGAATTGTTGGGAAAATCCATAATAAAATAGGTGTTTGAAATATTTAAAATTTAAAATTTTAAAATTGCCCAGATGGATTTTCCTCATGGGTATATTCTAATAAAGATTAGACAACAGAATATTTTAACATGTACTAAGCAGACTAAATGGCCTAAATAGCTCCTTCCAATTCTATTGTTCTGTTGAATAAAGTGATTTCATGACTGATGAATGATCCTCATTCTAAGAATGTGCTCAGCATTTGATGTTCTGTTCAGCAGAATATTAGAAGTACTAGACATGAATAGTTTGGGAAAGCTTCTCATTATTATGTTTCCAATACCCCCCCCCCCTACACACACACCACACTGTTATAAGTTTCCAAAATTCAAGGAAATAGCATTATCTTTGGAAGATAATGTGTATATTTCATATATTTTTTGTCTGAAAGATTAAGTGCATTTATAAATAGATAGTTGCATATGAAATCAAATACCTGAAACTTGCCATGCTCAAAGCTATGAAATTGTGAAAATTTTAAGCAGATTTTGAAATTTTCATCTTTGTAGGGAGAAAAACATAATCAAACATTGTACTGGAGTGTGATCCTAGAAAGTAGAAGGCTGGACAACCTCACACAGAAACTCTCTCCATTACTTGCCCACTCCCCACTCCTGCTTAGAGTTCCTATGTTTGTAATTCCTGCCAGTATCATCCCCAGATAGTCCTTCTGTCTCTATTATTCTGGAACTTTGGGATTCCAATGAGTTAATATTCAAGTTGCTGGAGAAATGGATGGAACTCAGTCATTTCCCTAGTCTTTTCCTCAGAATCTTCCTCTGACAACTCAAGTTCTGCCTTCAAATATTTCTTTAAGAAAAAAGAATTTACATTTTCTTCTTCTGACAGAATGACAGATATTTCTCATGTTTATGTGACCAAAAATCTCTTTCTTATATGAAATATCGATTCTATATATACCTATTTAGTGAGTAGATTAGCACTTATGAATGTCAGATGTCACCCTGTGAGTTACACCATATTCAAAATCAAATTGAATTTTGTTGCTCAGATTTGCTTGATTTTTTTTCCCAAATATGTGCATAGTATTTGTTATTAATAATTTATGATAAAATATGGGCATAGCCTTTATTTTCAAAACAACTCTATAATATTTTTAACTGAAAGTATTAGTTGTACAGCTAATCCCAGGCATCCATTTTTCAAAATATATTTCAGATGAGATTTTTATAAGCCAATAGTTCATTCTGATGACTGTTCCACATTTTGTTCAAAAATTCAAATTAGGTTTTCTTTAGTAACTTTTATTGTTCTTCATTTGGTTATTTGACTTCAACAGAAAAACAAAGCTGAATAAACCTTACTATGGCATACAAGAGTGGAGGTTGGGCTGGAAAATAGCTGGCAGTTGCCAACAAATACCAGTTAAAGTAGTTTTTGGATCAAACTTAGGTATTATTACAACTATATAAATGCAAGTTTCTACTACATTAAATACATAATGGTGATGCTTCTGTTAGAAGCAAACTTAAAAAGAAAAATGCTCAAGAAAAAATTTAAATACAGCGGAATCCTATTAATGTGAATTATTTTCAGACATAGTATGGAAAAAGTGAAGCTGAAGATTTCACTGAAAATAGCACTGTAGAAATCCATCAAGTGGAGGAAAAAAGAGTGCTTAAGCCATGAGACAATATAAATGCTAAATATGATTGGCAACTAATCAGGCTCTTTAACTTCTCATGCTGATAAGGGCATTCTCCTCCTGCAATTAGAAAAGGAAACAGTCAGGAAAGTGGGAGAAGAGTGGATATAATTAAACTATTAAAAGAAATTCTCATATTTCTGCAAATAATATGAAGATTGCATAAAACCCGAATTTTAATTATCTCTGCTTTTCATAAAGTGATACATTCTTGATCTCTCAGACACAGAATTAATGCAAAGATCACTTTTTGTCTGCCAGCACAGCTACATTATACAGTTCCTTTCTAAAACAAGTAATTCTTATGACACTGGTTACAGGGATTTATTAGGGCAAATATAGTCATCTTTCTCTTAAATGTCTATTTCGTTTGGCCATACTACTGCTAAAACCCATTTAAAGGTTATCCTTGATTTACAACAGTTCATTTAGTGAAAGTTACAGTGGCACTAAAAAAAGTGAATTATGACTGTTTTTCACACTTATAACTGTTCCAGCATTCCCACGGTCACATGATCAAAATTCAGATGATTGGCAGCAGACTCATATCTATAACAGTTGCAATGTCCTAGGGTCATGTAATGCTCTTTTGTGATCTTCTAATGAAGTCTCTCATCAGTCACATAGACCCTCCTTCTTTTCTCCTCTCATAGTCTCTCTCAGTCCCTCCTATAATTAATTCAGACTTACTTTCAACTGAATTTTCTTTAAAATCATTTCTTTAAAACCAGAGATATTTCATGATAAGAGTCCTCTACTCCTCTGCTTGAAACAGAATACCTTATGCCACCAGACTTGAAATTTTGGGCTTAGACAACTTAGAATGACGACGCCTTTGACCTAAGCGTAGTACATAAAATTATCTGCTAAATGTCCTACCTGTCAATGACTATCTCAGCTTCAATCACAACAATACATGCGCACACAATAGATACAAACTTAAGGTAAACCACTCCAAACTCGACTGCAGAAAAGACGACTTCAGCAACAGAGTGGTCAATGCCTGAAATGCACTACCTAACTCTGTGGTTTCTTTCCCAAACCCCCAAAACTTTAACCTTAGACTGTCTACTGTCGACATCACCCCATTCCTAAGAGGTCTGTAAGGGGCGAGCATAAGCGCACCAATGTGCCTACCATCCCTATCCCAATGTTCCTTTTTATTCGTATCCATTTCATGTATTCAAAATTATGTTTATACTTATATATACTTATATATGTTATCATATACATGCTTGACAAAATAAAAAAAATTCCATAGAACATAGAATCATAAGACTTAAAGGAACCATGGGGTCATGTAGAGATTAATGTAACATCATTATAATGACAATTTCTTTATAGAATCAGTGTAAATTTATGATAGCATTTCAAGCAATATTCATATTAACTTTCAACTTTAGCTTTGGAAACAGATCTAAATCTATCTTTAAACATTTTCACATTTTCTTAAATATGTATGGATCTCTGCATTCATATATACCTCTACTAGCCTCTCCCTTGTGAATATCATAAATTTGTTCCAATATATAAAACTTCACAATAATTTATAAATATCTACAGTTTTCAGATTTTCTGATTATATATGCTGTATTCTGAAATACATTTTTGAAAACCAAGTGGTGAACTAATTTAATGAGCAGCTCTGGCTCATCATTTTTTCTTCTCACATCCTGCTTGTTTATAGAAAATCCACAATGATTTTTATTGTCTTTAGTATTACCCTTCAATTCTTCGTTTGTTTTGCATTTAGTAGATAGGAAATTTTGTGATAAGTTATTGCTACTTTGTGTAAACTTAAAATGATGTATATGGGACAGTTGCAGTTATGCATTTAAAGTCATGATGTTTAAACAATATTTTGCTGATGATAAAAGAATAACAGAATAACAAGACCTTGGAGGTTTTGTAATACAATCCCTGCTCAAACAGGAAACCTGTACCATTTCAGACAAATCCCTTTTTTATAACATCCAGTGTTGAATTATCCACAATTTCTGGAGGCAAGTTGTTCCCCTGATTAATTGTTCTAACTATCAAGAGGTTTCTCCTTAATTGTAAGTTAGTTTCTCTCCTTGATTAGTTTCAATCCATTGCTTCTTGTCCTGCCTTCTGATGCTTTGGGAAATAGATTGAGCCCTCTTCTTTGGGGCAGCCCTTCAAATATTGGAACACTGCTATCATGTCATCCCAAGTCCTTCTTTTTAATAAACTAGACATGCCCAATTCCTGCATCTGTTCTTTGTATATTTTAGCTTCCAGTACCCTAATCAGAAGTAGAGATAAATAACAAAACAGCATTATTTAAAGTCATAAAAGGGCTATTATTATGCTCAACATAGTATTTTTGCGAATCATATTTTATCCTATTTTTCATGAAGATCAAGAATTCTATAAAACAATAAGTGCAGTCAATTGAAACATTTTCCTTCTTACAAATAGCCTTGGAAATTTAAGAAATAAATTTTATTGAATTGAGTTTCTTTCAATCCGTACATTTCATGATCAATTTTAATTTGATGAATTAATTTAATGAAATCAAGACCAGGGATATTTAGTATGGAATATATATGTCATTATCCAAAAGCCTATCAGCAGCTGGGGTTTTTATAGTTTATTATTAAAAATTGTGACCTAAAAGTGCAGAAGGATGTGAATTACACTAAATACTTACACTATTTATTCTATATGAACAAGTAAAAAAAAACAATGTCCACTAATGGGAGCAAAAGGCAAGAAAATGACAGGTGACAGGGAAAAAGCAGCTTAATTCCTTCTTTGCATCAGTTTTTATACAAAATAAAGGAATAGCCCAACCTTTCAAAAACAGCAGAGGGAAGCAGAACAGGTATACAAATCAAAAATAGGCAAGCAAATAGTAAGATAATATCTATGCACTCTGAATTAGTACAAATGAACTGAACCAGATGATTTGCATCCCAAAATTTTGAAGGAGCTAACAAATGTTATTTTGGAACCACTGAATGTAATCTTTCAAAGCTTCTAAAGCACAGAAAATGTACCAGAAGACTGGGAAAGAGCTGGTGTTATAACAATGTACAAAAAGGGGAGGAAATGGATCCAGAAAATTATAGGCCAGTCAGCTTGATGTCAATATTGGGGAAAATCCTGAAAAAGATAACAAATGGAAAGATTAGTAAACACCTGGAAATGAACAAGGTGATTACTAGAAGCAACGATGGGTTTGTTACAAACAGATCATGCCAGACAATATACTTCATTACAAAGTAACCATATTAGTAGACTAGCAAAATGCTGCAGTCACCTTGCCATGACCATCTCACCATGGCCAACTTGCAAGTTGGCCATAGAAAGATTTTAGTTATCTAAGATAACTAAAATCTTTCTATGGCCAACTTGCTGCGATTATCTTGCCACCTCCAACTCACATTGGACAACTTGCCTACACTCTATGGAAGAACTCGCTGTAAACAATTCCACATGGGATAACTCAATGCAATAAATATTATCTGCCACTATTTCATCAACATTATTTCCACTGACAAAGATGGAAACAGTGTAGAAGAAAATGAATTGTCTCACAACAAGATGTCCCACAGTGAGATGACCATGGGAAGATAGCCATGATGAATTGGCTGTAGTGAGTTTTCCTAGATCCGTTGTGGACATACTATACTAGAACATCAATAATAATCACTATCAGTCAATTGCAAAAAGCAGCTTTATTTGGAAGTATCATCACACGGTTGTTTACATTCTATGACGATATCTATAATGCCATCAAACATTCACATCTGCTTATCTCAGGTCCTTAGAAAGGACTAAATAGATAGATAAAGATATCAAATCCAATATGAATATCTGGCTGACTGTGTGACAAACAATAATAATAACCTTGACACATGCACCCCAGTGAGGCACTACCTTGACATGGTGGTGGGGCTTATATGCTCTGAAGAAGATGAGAGCTGTGCTAGAGGTTCACCCATACTGGACAGGTCTAATCAGAGCAGTCAGACAAAGATTTGCCTTTCCCATTAAAAAAAATATGGTAAGACATAAATTACAGAAATCCACACTGGCTCAGTCATTGCCCAGTTAACAAAGACTACACTAGATGCTGGCAGTCCTGGACATCTGCTGAAAAAGATTGTTGGCTGAGCAACCAGAGCCAGAAGCTACAGAACTACTGGAATAAAAGGGTTTACCCATCACAAATATACAGTCAGTTTACACCCTGCTATGATATTTAACACTATCAAATATCCAAATCTGCCTATTCCAGGTCCTTGGAATGGATACAATAAGCAAACAAAAAAGTCAAATTCAGTCTGAACATCTGGCTGACTATGTAACAAATCATAGTAATCATACCAGTAAAAGAAGGAAATAAAATAATAAAAGGAATAAATAATAATATAGCCACACACTAAGGCCATGATGGTGAACCTATGGCACATGTGCCAGAAGTGGCATGCAGAACCATCTCTCTGGGCACATGGAGCCATCACCTGTTGCTCTTCCGGGTTCTGGCATGCCGACCAGCTGGTTTTTACATGGGAGTGCCAGAAACCAAAAGAGCAGCCGCCAAGTGAGCATGCGCACACCGGAAAGATTATCTTCTGGTTTCTGGTGCACGCATGCACACCGGACACCTGGTCATCCAGTTTCTGGCATGCATGCACATGCAAAGACCAACTGGAACCCACAAGGGGAGCAAGAGCAAGGGGAGCAGGGCCGCCAGCCAGGACAGGTGGGCCGGGGCTTCCCTCCCTCTCTGCCCAAGTGGGCTTCTTGCATGACCCCCGCCCTCCTGCCCATGGCACTGCCATGCATCCATTGTTCAGAGCACCTGGCCAGCTCAGGTACATGGGGCAGTGGGGCAGGGTTTTTTGGCTGAGGACTCCAAAAAGGCCAGGCACAGCCAGCAATGTACACCAGACAGAAACTTGGTGCTGAAAAGGATTGTGCACGCTCCCATTTTGGCACTCGTTGATGAAATGTTAGCCGTCACTGCTCTAGGGATTAATATACATACACAGTAGACAGAACTGCAAAAAATCATGCATGTGAAAGCATGGGGTGTGCGTGGTCGCAGCAGTGCACTGGTACTTGTACCATCTCTGCTCAGGTTTCTTGGCAGGCCTGGCAACTTCTTACTTGATTCCCAATGTCTTTGTGCAGGCCTGGCCATCCCAAGTAGCTCTTTGCTAGAGCCTTCATCCAAACAGTTCCTGGCTGCCCCTCATGTAGGGGATCCAGTACCTTGGAGAAAAGACTGAATGGAATGATGACCCTGCTGCCCCAGTACACATCCCTTGTGGGTCAACAGTTCACTTTTTTTTTAGAAGTGTAGTGCTGGAACTCAGGGCCTGGCCAGGCCACTGGCCATCTCCTTAACATCCAGTTGAGAATGCGGCTAAGCATTCTGTCTGGATTCAGCTGCAACATCCCCTGCATGTAAGGATGCTTCAGGCAGGTCCTGGATCGCCAGAATATGACAAGGTAGGGCCGGATCTGGCTCAGTCTGTGGTAGAGGCTGTCGGCTGAGAGCATTGGTGTGGCCCATTTTCTTGTCTGGCTTGTGGACTAGACAGTACAAGTATGCAGCCATGAAAATTGACCATTGTAGCATTCATGGTGACAAGATCTGTGGTGTCTGTTTGTCAGCTGTGAAGAGACCAAGCAGAGGTTTGTTGTCTGTAAAGATGGTGAAGGTTTGTCCATATAAGAAGTTGTGGAACTTCTTACTGCCAGCCACTATGACAAGGGCTTCCTTGTCTATCTGGGCATAGTTCCTTTCAGCCAGTAATAATATTCTAGAATAGTATGCAATGCGGGACTCTCTACCATCTGGCATCTGTGGCTTAGTATTGCCCCAATACCATATGGCGAAGAGTCACAGACTAGTGTAGGAAGGGTTCTATTGAAAGGAGCTAGAACAGAGGTCGAAGGATAACAATGATTTTACTGGCTTGAACGCTTTGTCTTGTGTGCTCGACCAGACCCAGAGTGCTTATTTGTCTAGTAGGTGTTGTAGTAGTTCTGCCAGGGCAACCTTATACTGTAGGAGTGGTAAAAATGGAGCAAGGCACGGAATGCTTGGAGCTGCCCCTTGGATTTTGGTGTGGGGGCTTACTGAATTGCCTTTAGCTTTGCTTCAGATAGATAGATTCCGGCATTATCGATGCAGAAACCCAGGAATTCTGTGGATTCCACGCCGATCTGGCACTTTTTCCTCTTAAGTTTTGGACCTGCTTGCGGAAGTGTTGGAGAACTGCACGGAGATGTTCCACTGTTGATTCCCCTGTGATCAGGACATCATCAAAGTACAGGCAGAGTCTGGGAATGTTCTTCAGTGTTCGTTCCATAATGCTTTAGAACAATCCTGGTTCTACGTTTACCCCAAACTGCAAGTGGCACATTTGGAATGCATCTGTGTGACTATTGTTTGTGCTTTTGTGGTAGCGTTGTCTACTGGTAGCTGCTGGTAGGCCTGGGCAAGCTCTAGCTTAGCAAAGATTCAGCCTCCCTGGAGCCTAACCCTAAACATGGAGCCTAACTCTAATCCTAACCCTAACCCTGGTACAGGATAAGCATTCTGCTGTAGTGCCTTGTTTGTGGTGCACTTTTAGTCTGTGATGCGAACAGCCCCATTACTACTGGATCAAAGTTGAGTGAAATGGGTGCCCATTTGTATTGTCATAGTTCAGTGCTGAATAGGTCAGCGTATTGTTGGCATACTGCTTCTAGATTGGCTATTTGGGTTCAATGGATGCAGTTACCCTGATGCACAGGGCCTCGAACCAGTCCCGTCCTATGAGACTGGTGCGAGACCCCTTTCTGACCACTACACTGAGGGTACCCTTGAACTCTCTGAACTGTAATCTAATGATAGCTTACCCTTTATGGGAACATGGTGATTCTGGAAGTCCGTCAGCACTAAGCTCGATTATTTGAGCAGGATCTGCCATCAACTACATTTGCAAATGTGGTCGAAGGTCATGGAGGTGATAATGGACAGGGCCGATCCAGTATCTAGCTCCAAGGAGCATGGGACCCCTTGAAGTTTTGGTTTGAGGCTTATCTTTTCTTTGATTGAGTCCCCGTGCAATGGATGCTACACCTTCCCAAGCAATATTCAGCTATGTTCAGTCCTGGGGGCCTTTTCCCTTTATGCTGCCTCTGCAAACTCTGGCAATGCACCCTTGCTTTCCACAGGCATGGCATGCTATTGTGTGGAATCTGCACTCTGCTCTGTCATGCTGTCCCCTGCAGCTTGTGCAGCTCTGTGGGGAAGTTGCTTGCTCTGTGGAACGTGGCCTTCTGGGTGGTTCTCTCCGCAAGTGATCAATTTCTTCAATGTCACTGACCTCCCCGGAGCCTTCTCTTGGTGGTCTCTTGGTGGTCTCTTGGTGGTCTCTTGATGGATCACTGACAGTCTTGGTGGATTGCTGGAGGGAAGGTGTGTGGTTTTGGTGCTCCAAGAGTCTTCATGGCCCCTCCATCATGACTTCCTTCAATGTTTCTTGGAAAGTCAGTTTCTCTATGGCGAATAGGCACTACTGTAATTTACTATTATGCAGGCTGCAAACGAGACAGTCTCTGAGATAGTCAGATCGAGAAACTTGCCTTACTGTGAAGCTTGGCAAAGGGCTGCCACAAACTCTGCTGCAGATTCCCGGATCTCTGTTCATGTTGCCAGGAGAGTTTTGGCTCAAAATGTTCACTTAATTTTTTTCTTAAGGTCTGCATAGGCCACTGTCTCTATGCTTGCTGGTGCTATCAAGTTTTCATTGATATCAAACGTGGCTTCTCTGCAGACACATAGTAGGATTGCCGCCTTCAGGCCTTCGTCCATGACCTGGTTAGCCTGGAGATAGTTGTCTACTCGGGAAATGTAAGAGCTCCACCTTTCTGGGTGAGTAATATCAAACTTGATGAATCTTCCCAGTTTAGCTATTTTGGGAAGGCTCTGTGGTGCTATTTAATGCCTATACTGTTGCGGTTGGAGCTGGGCTGCACTTAGGATTCCTGGGGACAGATGCCTCAGATATGTCTGTGCCTTCAGTGTGTCTTACTGGCAGGCAAGGCGAGGAGTGTGGTCCCATCAGGGTTCTTTACCTGGTCTGATACCCAGTGATTTCAGTGTGCCTCCAGGGTGGTTTTCCAGTAGGTGGGGGTGAGGACTAGTCCTGCTGGGGCTCGTTACCCAGGCTATAACCCAATGAGTTCAGTCTCTTGGTTATCAGCAGCTGTCTCCTCTGTAGCATCCCAGCTTCATCGCCACTATGGCGTAGTGGACTTTTCGTTCTTGCCTTCTAGGCAAAATCAGACCAGCATAGAAACAGCAGCATTTATTGACTCATAACTGGAACTGAGGAACTGCAGACAAATCCCTGTAATTTATACTCTGGGCCCACAAGGCTTTAACCGATCATAATACTTGAAAAAGCCCACACAAATATAAATGCTCTAAGTTTCCCTCCAAAACAGTTGAGGTTAACAATTAGGGTCATCTAAAGGGTTCAGTTAGTTTCACTTTAGCAGGACTTAACACAACTTATATATTTAATACATAACAGCAGTGGTCTAAAATATTCTTGCCTCTAGACCAGTGGGTCTCAACCTTTCTAATGCTGTGACCCTTTAATACAGTTCCTCATGTTGTGGGGAACCCCCACCATAAAATTATTTCATGTTTTCCATATTTTTTTTGAAAATATGTGTTTTCCAATGGTCTTAGGCGACCCCTGTGAAAGGGTCGTTCGACCCCCAAAGGGGTCCCGACCCATAGGTTGAGAACCACTGCTCTAGACAGACAGTTGACATGCTATATGTATCTTGGTAGCTTCCTACCAATATGTGCAGTGGTGGGTTTCTCCCTATATGGTCTGGTACACCAGAAGAGGTAGTGAAAATCTGGCGTACTGAACAGGACCGGTAGTAAAAATGGTGGCTTGGCCATGCCCCCAAACCTGTTTTCCCATCACAAGCTTTTTTAAAAAGGTTTTTTTCCCCTGACGGTTCAGGCAAGGGGAAAAAAGCTTTAAAAATAAGAGAGGGGAAGAGGGAGGGAGGGAGGGAGGGAGAAAGAAAGAAAGAAAGAAAGAAACTTACTTTTTACCCGGGATATTAGCAAAGGAGAAAAACAAATGCTATTGCTTTAAATCAGAACTGAGCATGCCTGGCTGTGGAATTCTGGGAGTTGAAGTCCACAAGTCTTAAAGCTGCAAACTTTGGAGTCCTGCTTAAAATTGAAAAGCTGCTCAGGTTTACAAAGTAACATTTAGCAGTTATTGGGAGAAGGGAGAAAGAAGAAAAGGAAGGAAAGAAACAAAAACAGCACAGCAATTTAGGGCTAGATGTCTACTCAGAGGTCATCTAGTCCAACCCCCCACTGCAGCAGGATACCTTACACTGTCTGGATTATTTTGGTGCCTCTAACAGAGAGGAAAATTTCCAGAAAGGAGAAGGAGTTTACTAGGACAAGACTGCCATGTAGAGGAAGGCAGAGATAGTCCTTGACTTACAACTACAATTGAGCCCAAAATTTTGGTTGCTAAGCAAGAGCATTGTTAAGTGAGCTTCACCACATTTTACCCAATCCATAACATCTCCTGGTGAGTGACATCAAGTTGGCCATGCCCACCCAGACACATGAACGCCAAGCCACGCTCACAAAATAGTCATACCCACAGAATAAGTAGTAAAAAGTTTTGAAACCCACCCCTGAATATGTTACTATTTAAAAGTAGCAGTTCCTCTATTTGAGCAAAGATTAATTAAATGCAGAAGTGGGAGGAGGATTTGCTTTCCCCATGTTCCCGAGCCTTTGTAATATGCCTCCTCACTTACCTCTCTTCCTTCTTCTTTTGTTCTTCTGTTTCTTTGTTTCTACTGGGCTGAAAGAGATAATTGCCATGTCATCAATCAGAATTTCCTTCCACATTTGAAAAGAAGGGAGGAATAGTCCCAGATAGATGTTTGTTATTTAAAACCCATTGTTTGACCCATATTCAAAAGTTCAATATGAATTTCATTCATGAAATTCTCAGAGTGTCATAAAAAATAATAGAAAACTTCAAAATTACAAGAGAGCATTTCACCAAGGCTGCCATTACGGCACCATCTTGAGGTGAAGAGGAGCTTTCTGACAGTGAGAACACTTAATCAGTGGAATAACTTGCTTCCCAGAGTTGTAGCTCCTCCTTCACTGGAGGTTTTCAAAAATAGATTGGACAATCATTTTACTGGCATGATATAAAGTTCTCCTGCTTTGAGCAGGGCTTTGAACTAGAAAACCTTAAAGATTCCTTTCATCTTATAATTCTATGTTCTGTGCATTCCCTGCACTTGATTTTACAGATCTTGCAGTGCTTCTGAGTATTTGAAACATCTTCATATTTTCAGGTCAGCTGAACTTAAGTGAGCACTCTTGGCAGATAATATTTCAGAATATGGAGAGGACCTACAGTGCCAGGAGTATGCTAGAAGTATCTTAAGAATAAGATAAGGGGCATATAATTATATTTTGTCTCCATCTATTTTGTCCTTATATAGAGAATATAGATCATAGAACATCAGCACCATTCCTTAGCAAAGCAAAACATGTCACTTCATACACTTCAGGTATATTATTCTATATAATTTACCTTTCGGGATATCTTGTATTCAAAGCACAAACAATCTTTTGCAAATGTGCATGACTGAATAATACTGATCAACCCTTAGAACATGGGAATACATTTTGCAACAACCAGAACATCTCAGACATTCTTTCAGAAAGACAAGGATCCTGATCCTATTTGAGTTAGGAATGTATTTTCATTGTTTTATTATGTCTGATGACATGTTTGTTTAGTCTGGGGTTGATCATACCTCAACAGTCTGCCATAACTTCATATGCACATACGTGCAACATTACACAGGCCTATTTTTGTAGTCTAAGCCTGGTAGTGAGCTCAGAAAGTTCATTGAATCCCTATGTTCCACAAAGAATTTCTCCATCTCTGATTTATAGCTAACAGGTTAGACCATTTCCGCCAAGATTATCCTCTCTAAATATCTTTACTGATTATGCAGAAATTTTTCTTAATTTATGTCAAAGCGTGGGCAGTTTTTTTTTTAGGATTTCAAAGATTAACAAGTATCCCCTCTATTTTAAAAAAAGAATAAGGTGTCACCTAATCTGCAATAGGCTTACAAATATTTATGAACAGAGATGCCTTTAAACATACTCTTAAAAATCTCAATACACTACTCTTTTAAAAAAAATAGACATTTTAATTTTGGATTGCAGAACTGGTTTCCCACCAAACTAAAGACAGTCAGCTGCCCATATATGTTGACCCATGAGGGTTTGAATTATCCTTTGTTTAGCTTGCTTTGAGGCATAAAGTTCACTTTGTAAAGTTATTATTGGAATTTGGGGATAAAGAACAATTTGAGAATGTGTTCATAATGCTCTTTTTCCATATGACTAGATTATATTGTTAGGGGAAAACATTAAAAGCAAAAATTACAAAGCAAAACACCTTGTGGGACTGAAACCCTTTGTATATGTTGTTATTTGCAGTGCATGCCAAGAAAGTCATGGGTGCAAGAGCCAAGCTGATGAACTAATTAAATATATGAATGTATATGTTTAAACAGCCTTATAAAGAAGCATTGGAAATCTGCAAGATGAGCGAATATCTTATAACTTCTTCCGCAGGTGCGAGGATAGCTACAAGCCATGGACTTTCTGTCCTGCTTCTTGTTTGTGGCTTTGTGAAGGGTGCTTTACTTTGATCTAAAAAGTGCTGACTTTTTCCAATATCACTTTTTCTTCTTAAAGCAAAGAGAAAATCACCTGTAAAATCTATGGAGCGGACAGCAAAGCTGACCCTAACTTTCAACCACCACCCTGCACCCAATGTACTCTAATTCGCTACACAATGGAGCACCTTCTTCAGGAAATGCATACAAAATCAATAAATAAAATATTACACTTTTTTAAAAAAAAGAGAGAGAAGAAACTAATAGCATGTTTCTTTCCTTCTTTTAAATCTATTTTTCCCCTTTTTTCCTCTCTTTTTCTTTTTCCATTTTAAGGAGAATTGGTGCACTGTAAAAATGTATTGTTCAATGTGACAATGTACATTTTTCTATACTTTTTCTTTTCTTGAGTCAAACAAATGAAAGTACTGAATTCCCTTTATTCTTCAGCTGTTATTTATATTTTATTTTTATTTATTTATTCATTCATGTTTTGATATTATAAAACTGGATGTGATTCTTATCCCAGAAAGAGATAACTCTAAATAGAAAGACTTCACTCCTACTACATCTCAGCTCTCTAGCTCTCCAGATGCCAACTCTACTCGGATGGCAGCGGAGGGAAACATCTTTGTCCTTTGGAAGAACTTATTTCCTGGATGGCAAATCTTGTCATAAATCCAATGCAGCGAATAAGTACAAAAAAATCTACAATGATGGAACATGTGCAAGAAAGTGTCGGAGCCTTTGTTGGGCTTTCTTAGTTGATTTCTTCCTCTGACGATTATCGCTTTCTTTCCTATTTGATGGTAGCAGTTATTAGCCTGTCCAACCCCTATGGGGTACTTAAAGGTTTCTATAAATACATAAATTATATGTGTGTGTTCTCTATTTGGTGGGTTTTCTTTAATTTGGCAACTTCTGTATCTGCAAACTTTAAGTTACAGTACATTCTGTAAACTGCTTTCATGTGTGATACAATCTCAAATGGATATTCCTTGGAACATTTTACAAGCCAGTTTTGAATATTATCTCAATGTGGTGCCACCAACTTGATTTTTCTTTCACCAAAGCATTCATTGTAAGTTATAATTCAGTGCTATGTGGCATTTTGTAATTCGTGCAATCACTTTCCACTGGCCTGAGTCTTTGCTGATGGCAATGCACTTCTCTGCTAACTCTGTAAAATGCACATTAAATTTGCTATGGTCTCTAACAGGAAATATTGGAGTTGCTGAGACATCATGACATTATTTCTGAATATATTGTATTTTATCAATTACAAATACTCTGCAAAGAAAAATAATTAAAGGAAGAAGGAGAAAAAGAAGAGAGACAGGAAAAAATGCACCTTGTTCTCTGGTTGGGTGGGTTTTCTTTTAATTTTGTTATTAATAAAAAGAACAACTTGGTATACTGACAACTAAATTTACTCATAACATAGGAATAGTCTCATTTATGAGGCTACACAGAATTATTATATTCTAATTGTGCTGTATGATGCGATAATGAGACAGCCAATATGAGAATGACATTTCATTGTGAAATCAGATTTTTTTAAAAAGATATCCAAATCTTTATACTTCTTAGCTAAATGAGTGCCAACAGAATGTGTTAATGACTGTATATTAAATGAACCTTTACTTCTGTTAAAGGGATATAATATCAACCGATAAGCCTCAAGGGGAAATAACAATGATTCATAATGAGCTGTTTTTCTCTTGCCATAAATACAGAGTGAAACTTTCTCTACTGTACTGACTAATCTTTTTTGAGTCTGAATCTCTGATCCCATCAACATATATAGATTTAATTTTCACACCAAAAATATTTGGCATAATAACTTAGTGCGTGATAGAAAATCTTATACCCTTAACATACACACACACATACACACACACACACACACACACACACAAATCCATAATGCAAGGTTCTGGCAGCATAGTTATTAATCAAGAACTCAATTCAACCAGTCTCTGAAATATGGGGTAAACTTGGGAATAAAATTTCAGGCTCACGAGTAATGGCTATCTTTGTTTTTATACTTAATGCTGTCAGTTGACTCCTTCATCTAATTTCTCAAATTTGACACACAGTTCTATAAACTTAAACAAAGAGAACTGGGCTTGTCCCAAACCTAGAGGTTTAGAAGAAAGGGGCTTTTCCCCTTTCTTTCTTTCTTTCTTTCTTTCTTTCTTTCTTTCTTGTTTCTTTCTTTCTTTCTTTCCTCTCCTATCTTACAATTGTCATTTCCTATACCTCAGAGAACACATATAAGATTGCCAGACAATAATAGAATTTCCAGGACAATGGGGATTTTTTAAAAAAATACATCTCTTCTTTACCAAGGGCAGATATTAATTTTTTAATACACAGATGCTTCTCACTGTCTACAAAATATAAACTATGATGCTCACTCGGATTAGGTACATTAGATAAAACTTTGCTCAACAGCAATAACTGCAAGACGTTTAGTGGACAAACACTTAAATATGAGCCAGCAGGGTACTGCAGCTGTCAAAAAAGTCAATACAATGCTAGGCTGCATTAACAGAGAAACAGAATCAAGATCACAAGAATCACTTTGTAATGCATTGGTAAGACCATACTTGGAATACTGTATCAAGTTTTGGTCACCACAATATAAAAAAGATGTTGAAAGTCTGCAAAGAGTGCAGAGAAATACAGTGAATATGATTGGGGGACTGAAGGGTAAAACTTATGGAAAATGGTTGCAGGAATTGTGTATGTCTAGTTTAGTCAAAGAAGAACTAGGAGTGACATGATACTAGTGTTCCAATATTTGAAGGGCTTCCAGAAAGAAGAGGGGGTCAGTTTATTTTCCAAAGCACCAAAAGGCAGGACAAGAAGCAATGATTGAAAAATGAACAAAGAGAGAAGCAACTTAGAACTAAGGAGAAACTTTCTGACAGTAACAACAATCAACTAGTGGAATAGCTTGCCTTTAGAAGTTGTGGGTGCTCCAACACTGGAGGCTTTTAAGAAGAAAGTGGACAGCCATTTGTCTAAAATATATATAATCTCCTACTTGAGCAGAGGTTTGGACTAGAATATCTCCAAGGTTCCTTCCAACTCTGTTATTCTGTTAACCTGAGGCACAAAAAGCAACTTTAGGGTGATTACACACTGTAGTCCAGGAATGTCAAATTTAATTTCATTGATGAACGCATCAGTATTATGATAGCCTTCAGAGATCAAGTTGCATGTAAGACTATGTGTCATATTAGTTCAGGAGTATATTATGTCCAAGATGTTAAACAGGATTAACATTTCAAATATGAACAAATATTTCAAATATATCTGCAAAAATAAATTTAAAAGAAAAAACATAAACTACTTAGTTCTCTCTTTCATATCATTTGTCCAAGCTGGATGTTTGACATCTTTTCTCATCTACAAGTTCATTAATGTTTGAGGTTAGATTCTGAGCTGTGGAAACTCTCAGGATAGAGTGGAGGTGTGCATTGGTGAGAAGACTTCTGTGTATACTTTTTTTTTCAACCTTATCACAGAGAAAAGTTACTCACACATGTATATACTACTAAACATGCAGAGCATTCCAACAGTTTGTATGCACAGTTGGGGCATCATTTCAGGGATGAACCTGGTGAACTGTGTGGGCCCCACAGAATCATATTTGCCTTAAGTGCGATGCTACATTGGAGTTCTATCAGATCCATCTGGATATTTACAGGTGCTTTCTGTCAACTGCAAATGAATTACTGAATTTCTGTGTTTCAAAGTCAACAAAGTGATATGTAAACTCCATGTGAAGTGTGCTCAGTTTATCAGCAAAATGAGCATCTGAGACCAGAGCAGTTGAAACTTAGTTTAAGATTGTTTGGCAACAGGAAAAGTGGATCAGTTTTCCTTGCTTCATCTGAGTCTCCCACAGTCACAGCTTAATTTGAAAGTCTTTCACTGAATCATACATGTCTGTGATCACATGGTCCCATCCTGAAGCTGAAGGTTTAGTGCAGTGAGATGCTTAATTATGTCGCACCGAAAAGCTAATTCACACAGCCACTTTTCATCCCGCAAAACTATGGAGTTTTTTCCCTTACTTTCCATGAACTGACAGATTTCCTTACACAACTCAAAAAATATAGCCATTAGACCTCTGTGTGATAGGGAAGATCACCAAATTCAGAATGTATTTCCTCCAGAAAAGATTTAAATTGATGGTGATTTAAACCTTTGGCTCTTATAAAGTTAACTGTCTGTGTTACAGTGCTTACTATATGTTCCATCTTTGGGGCTTTGCCACATAGTGTTTCCTGGGTATATGATCCATCCTGTAAGTTTGTTCTAGGGCAGTTTCATGTCATTTACACGTTTAGATACTGCTTCAAATATGTCTTTTCCTGTGGTAGTGTCATGCATTGATTTCATAACCAAAAGATCCTCTGCAATGAATAAATTTGAACCCAATCCACGGATGAAGATTGCTGGCTGTGCCATGTCACCAATGTCAGTATCTACAGGCAAGGGAATATGCAATGAAATATTTTCTCTTTTCAATCAACTGTCCTTGTAAATCAGTGACAAGCTCATATATCTGATTAGTAACAGTATTCCTGCTTAGGCTTACATTCAAAAATGTTTGCTTTTGGTCTGGACGCAAGACCAATCATGCAAGCTTTAATCATGGAGCACTTCACAAACCGCTCCCTCTGTAAATGGCCAGGGTGATTACGTATCTCTTCTGCCACTATAAAATCAGCTTTCACAGCAGCTTCACTTTGTGATTTTGCTTTTCTGAACATATGCTGCCATGATATCAGACACCTTTTCAATTCTTCCACTTTCTTTAGCTTCTGCTGTATGTCCAGGTTTTTGTACTTGTCCTGATATTTCTTCTCACAGTGCCATCTCATGTTACATTCTTTAAGTACAGCCACATTAGCTCCACAAACACAGCACAAGGCCTTAACCTCAATGTCAACAAATAGATACTCTGCCTCCACCTCTTTTGAAAGCACCTGTTTTCAAAGTCCACTTTCTGTTTGGCCATATTTGTGGTTTAAATATCAGTATAGGCATGAAGGTTTTCTTCAAGACAGAAATTGTCTATATGCAGTCTGAGTTTGCACAGTCCAAGGTGCTAAGTGAAGTGAGCAGTTGTGAACACTCTAGGTATCTATTCTGGAGCCTCAGTAGGAAGCTGTGAGTCGAGATGTTTTGAGCAGGTGTAGCAACATCAGAGCATCTACGGAGAGAAAGAAATTGATGTAGCCCCTTTTGATAAATTGAAATTATGTATTTGATACCGAAGAGATCCTAGATGGGTGGAGGGGGAAAAAATCAGCAATCCACTTTCATTCTGAAGCTGACCTAGCAACCACAAGGGCTAGTCAACCTCTCTAGTTAAGCTACCTCTATTTCTGATCAGATTCTGATATTTTCAGGGCTGCCTTTTAGTCTCTGATTGTAAAGTGGGGTGGGGGAGACACATTCAGCTTTCCCAAATAGGAAACAAGGTCTCCATTTCTCCCCACAAGTCTCCTAAGTCCAAAAAGCCCAGAAATAGAGCTGAGAATACCTGAAATATCCACCCAAAATTTAGCTTTCACAGGCAATGCTGGTTAGATGCCAGAAGAGGGGGTGCAAGCTGCGGGAGCCACATCTGAAGAAAGCCCAGCCATTCGCAGATGAAGACATGCAGAGGCTGCAGGGGACACACATCTGAAGAGCAAGGTGCCACTTCCATATTGGTAACTTCTACCTCTCCAAGCCCCCCCCCCCGGGTGGTGGGAGGAAATGAGCCAAAAAGGGGCATCTGTGTGTGTGTAGGGGGGGGGGAGGCAAGGCTGGGAGGGGAGATCTGGAGTCTCCAGTGGAGGAAGGCGAGACCAGGTTTAGTGACAAAGCCTCATCGACCAGAGGAGCCTCAACGTCCCTCTCAGGCCATGCAGAGGACCCCTGGATGGTGGGTCAGGCTGCCTGGAGCCTTGGGCAGCAGAGGGCAAGCACCCAGCCCAGCCCTCAAGCTTCCAAGGAACCAGGATAACACAGCCCAGGCCAGCCACGCTTCCCTGGGGGCTGCCCAACCACATTTACCTTCTCAAAGCTGCAGTTGCTGTGCTTACTCTCCTTGACCAGGTTGCTCAAGGATGTGGACGGGTGAAGGGTGGGAATGAAGCCTGCGGTCACTGTTCCAAAGTAGCTGAAATGGAGCTTCATCTCCAGGCTCGTGGGCTTCCCGGGTTGGAGGAAAGCAGGGAGGGTGCTCCTACTGGAAGGTGCTGCTACTACTGCTGATGGTGGTGCCGCTGGGGAGAGGTGAGAGGTCAGATGAGGTGAGACAGGTGGTAGACAGGTGTTAGCCTGGCTGTAAAGGCCTGAGGTGAGCAAGTGCAGTATTGTGGGGCAAGTATGAATGTGGCTTATTGAAGGATCTGGGCTCACATTCACCCGGCCATCGCTATTGGCCAATGAGCCAAGGGGCCAATGAGCTGCAACTGCTGCTGAATATTTCCACCCCATGTGCTTGCACCTCTTGTACATGCATCCAGAAGGAGTGCCAGAACAGGCTGGGGTGGGCCAGTGCAAAGATAGTGGAGGCTGGCCCCTTACTGTCTCCAGGGCAGTCCTTTGGACCAGATCTAAACACATCAAGCCCGAATCTGGCCAATGGGCCTTGAATTTGATGTGTCTGAGGTACAGCTCTACTTTTGATTCCCCAAACATCACTCTCCTTCCCCTCCCAGTTCTTGTGATATGTAATCTGTCTCGTGTCAAAAGCCCCTTGTTAGGTGCTGTAACCATGGTCTAGGAACAAAGTCGAACTAGAGATTTTGACTTTTAATCCTATTTCAATGAACTTGGAGAATTCATGAGAAGGATTTCATGGATGAAAGTCATCAGGGGACAAAAATACCCCAAGAAATTTTGAAAAGTGAGATTATCAAAGTCCAGTCTATCATAATACCACTGAAGAAGAAAAATAAACAATTCCAGAAGAAACCAGCATGGCTGCACAAAAAACTTCTCTTAAATTGAAAGACAAAAAGGACAAAAATTGAAAGAGGTCTACATAATTAAGACAGAATATTAGCATATAGCTCAAAGATGAAGTCAGGAAAGATAAGACTCAGAATGAACTAAGGCTTCCAATAAATGTCAAAAACAATTTTAAAAACTTATTTCAACATGTAAAAACAAGAAAACAGACAAGGAAACAATTGGTCCATTAATGGGCAAAAAGTAGCAAGAAGGTTGCAAGCAACAGAGGGAAAATGGAACTATTTAACTTATTCTTTAAATCTATCTTTACACAAAAGGGAAAAAAATCAGTCCAATCTTTCAAAAACATTACCATAAAAGAGAGACTAGGAATGCAGCTCGAAATAAGCAATAAAATGGCAAGAGATCACTATCTTCAAAAAAGAAAAAAAATGGATCCAGGAAATAGACCTTTCTCAATATCTGGGAAAATCCTGGAAAAGATAATCAAGCAACAAATCGGTGAACACCTGGTGGTAAGTAAAGTTATAACCAGAAACCAACATTTGTTTGTCAAAAACAAACATGCCAGACAAATCTTATTGCATTCTTTGACAAAATGATTGAATTAGTGAATCAGAAGAGGGCTGGGGACATAGTATACTTTCAGTAAGGCATTTGACAGAGTGCAACCTACTTCTTGGTAAGACAAAAAAATGTGGGCTAGACAGCATTACCACCAGAAGTATTCATAACTGTCTGACATGCCACACTCAACAAGTAGTCCACAATGAAAGTACAGGTAGTCCTCAACTTACGACCACAAGTGAACCCAAAATTTATGTTGCTAAGTGAGAATTTTTTAAAATGAGTTTTGCCCCATTTTACAACATTTCTTGCCACAGTTGTTAAATAAATCAGTGCAGTTATTAAATTAGTAACATGGTTGTTAAGTGAACCTGGTTTCCCCATTGATTTTGCTAATCAGCAGGATGTACAAGGGGATCTGTACAAGGGGATCACATGATCCCCGGACATTGCAACCATCATAAATGTGAGTCATTGTCGAGCATCCAAATATAAATAATGTGACTATAGGGATGCTGAAACAGTCATAAGTATGAAAATCTAGGAGTCCTACTTAACCAGTGGAACAGTTTGCCTTCAGAAATTGTGGATGCTCTATCACTGGGGGTTTTTAAGAAGAGACTAGACACTGTTCAAACACTTGCCTGAAATTGTATAAGGTCTCCCATTTGAGAAGAGGGTTGGAATAGGTAACCTCCAAGATCCCTATCAACTCTTTTATTCAGTTATGTACTGTATATATGTACAATTTGCATATAGATATCATTATTTATTGCTTAAGGGTTTATTTGTCCAGCTCTTAAAAATATTCCCTGATTATTATTAGTCTTCTTAGATGAAATTTGATTTTTTTTCTTATTGAATCACCAGGCAGTTTAAGTCTTTAATTTAACTTAAATATACAGGATAATCCAAAGCAGAACAAAAATGATGAGCTTAAATATCTATTATTGAAACCAAAGTTGGTACTAGTCTGTTACACTCAAATTGGTAACAGATGTGATCCTTTAGAAAGCAATGCTGCATTAGAATTTGTAGGCATGTTACAAAGAGTATATCCATGCTTACCATTTAAGCTGCTTTGTCCTGTGCTTGTGCAGGCTTAACTCTAAGTATGCTTAAGCAAATCCTGTTTTGATGTAGAGATGTCGTGCAGGAAATCATGAGCCAGAATAAAGTTCAAAAGCATTATGAATTTATTTCATGCTACCTATTCACAGTTATCTGGTCAAGGCATATTTGTGACAGATAAAAGTCAATGAATCTTAAGAGTGGAATGAACATAGGTTCATATGCAGTGTAGCAACTCCAAACTAATGATGAATTGGATCCCACCCTTGGACTCAGCTGGTAATCTACAAGAGTTTTTTGATTGACCTTGCAAATTATGGGTTAGTGAAGGGCCAAGGAGGAAACATTCTATCTGGTGACTATCAAGATGGTAAAATGGCATACCTTTAGGTTTTAAAGAAAAAAAGCTCAGAGAGAAAATGAGTTATCTTTTGAAAATGAAAAATAAAAATAAAACAACTTGCAATCTAGGTAAAGATCTATTGTGCTATTTTAACACTGTTGGCAAAAGTAGTTAGAGAAATGATCAAGCATAAATAAAAGGGAAACTCAATATTTTTTATCTTCTTACACTTTCTGTCTACATGTAACACTGATAAGTCCAACAGACAATCAGATATCAATATATACTATCTGAACTATCTGAATCTTTTGGGCTCAGTATGTCAAAAATTCAGAAAATGCCTAACTTGACTTTGCTGGTGTGTGTCACACACACACACACACACACACACACACACACACACACACAGAGAGAGAGAGAGAGTAATAAAGAATCACTTTGGAAGTGAGATGTAATAAATGAATATATAAATAAAGGTAAAGTTTCCCCTTGCACATCCGTGCTAGTCGTTCCCGACTCTAGGGGATAGTGCTCATCTCCATTTCAAAGCCGAAGAACCAGCACTATCCAAAGACATCTCTGTGGTCATGTGGCCAGCATGACTAAATGCCGAAGGCACATAGAACACTGTTATCTTCCCACCAAAGGTGGTCCCTATTTTTCTACTTGCATTTTTACATGCTTTCGAACTGCTAGGTTGCCAGAAGCTGGGACAAGTAATGGGAGCTCATTCTGTTATGTGGTTTTAGGGATTCGAACCACCGGATTGTCAACCTTTCTGACTGATAAGCTCAGTGCCTTAGCCACTGAGCCAATGCATCTCTTGAATATGTAAATATATGAATGTAAATATTTTTGTCTTCGCTTCTGAAAAAAAAACCCTGCCTCTCTGAGGCAGCTCCATGTCCATCAGGTCTGTAAACTTGCAGTCTCCAAAAAGAAGAGAAAACATATAACATTTGTGCTCACTTTTTGGAGACTTGAAAGGCTATGGAAGAACAAGGCCCTCTAGCACTTCTACAAGTGCCAGTAATGGGCTCTTGGCGACTGCACCTCTTAAGATGGTATTAAATTTCTGTATGTGTCAAATTTCTGATCTGAAACTGGAGGTACTGAAAATAGCTATGTTTTCCCACATCCAAGGGCATTTCTGGAAATTGAATCAAAGGCATGTTTAAAATCTAAAAAGGTCACAAAGAGGGATGATTTCTTTTTATAAGTGTATTTTTTGGAATACCAGAATGTCTGCTGTTCACCATAACCTCTAAATTCTGCCTCTATATCTTGGATTAGACCATATGTCTCTATCTAGTCTTGGACCTTGTGATTTAAATGTTTAATATATAATTTACTAACAATATGCAAAATGCTGATAGTCCGTAATTGCATTGATCATTCTTTCCCCCTTATTTTTATAAATTTGGACTATTATTGCCGGATCTCAGTCTTTTGGAGCATAACACTGATCTATGACTCTAAATAGGCATGCTGCAACATAAATAGGCATGAGGAACAACCAGCTGGAATTTTTAATTATTTCAAGCAGACCCCAATCAACACCTGGAGCCTTGTTCATCATAAGGGATTCAATAAATTATGTTACCTCTTGGCCCAGATGGATGTCACTCTCATTTATGTTACTAGTAGGGTCTGTGTACAGCCCTTTAAAATATTCCTTCCAAATTGGAATACTTGATTGAGCGGGCAAAGTATCTAGTGGTTTTCCTGGTCCATGATGTTTTGCCAGAAAAGGGAAGTAATCCCTCCTTCTGGTCGATTGAATTGTTTCTCCTTTACTGCCGATCTTTTCTTCTTTTTTCCCCCCTGTCTCTCACTCTCCCCCTTCTCTTCCCGCCTTGTATCAAGCCTGTAGGGAAGTTGGTTCTTAAAACAAAAATGTTTATTCAACTTACATCTTGCTAAAATAGAAAAATGACAGCGTGACCACCAGATGGATTTCTAATTGATTGATTAATTGCATCAATGTATAGCCCCCATACATCTACACAGAGGGAAGTATGTAGAGGGGGAACCCCGAGGTTTTGTTTTAGGCCCAATACTCTTCAGCATCTTCATATTACTTTTATCAAAGTGAATATCCAGAATACAGCATATGGTTTAGCTGGAGTTTCTACAGAAGCCTTAATGGAAGTGATGAGTCCAGGTTTATATTTTTGAACGAAAGCCGCAAAGTGCCTTTTTCAGTCAATCTAGATCATATTTTATATCTGACGGGTCTTCAAAATAAGGAAGGCATTGCTTTGCCATAAACTCTGTTGAATTTTCCCAAAGAAGTTCCCAGAGTTGTGGGTGCTCCATTGCTAGAGGTTTTCAGGAAAAGATTGAAACCATTTGTCTAGGATCGTATAAGATCTCCTGCCTTGTGCAGGGATTGGACTAAAAGATCTCCAAGATTCTCTCCAATGCTATGGTTCTATTATAATTATCCCGTATCAGCCATTTGTGACCACACAATGCAAAGTAATTCAGCAATGGTGTGTCTTCATTCTCTTTAATTTATATATTAATGATTTTGCTTTTTAAGTTAAAAGTTGATGAAAGGAAAATGTTTTTCATTATTCTGATCCTTATTTTAAATGCAGTTGGTCTGTTTAGATTACTATCAGCTGGGGCCAATATTTCAGAAATTCTGTAGCAGTTAATTGTTAGAATGGTAAGATTCTGGAATTTGGCTAAGACCGCATAAGAACACCTGATTACTATGAAAATGTATTTTCATAGCATGTATTTTCCTACTGGTACTTTATTATTCTTAGTTTCATGAAATTGTTGTGTCCATTTCAAAACATAAAAAGTGAAAACTACCTGCTACTAAATACAGTTCTGACATTTCACCCTACTGATATGCATTAATTATTAAATATTACTTGTTGTACATATTTTATTGAATTTGAATTATCTTTCCTTTTGGAGATGAGATATGGGGGATTTCTAAACTGAATAACACAAGTTCATTCATGATATTCTTATACAATTAGAATTTTAATTATCCTGAGTTATGAAGTAGTACCAGTGAAGGTTGATGATTTGCATAGACTGCAACTAGATAACATGCTATATAGTTTATATATCAAAAACCTTTCAGAAGATTGTGAAATTTAAACTTAATACTCCAGGGTACTACCCCATTTTACCATTAGCTAGCACTTCATTTAATGTGAAGAAATGTTTGTTTTATTTGCATTTCACTTTTATTATTTGTATAAATAACTCAAGGCAACAAACATACTCAACGCTCCTTCTTCCTCCTATTTTCCCCACAACAACTCTGTGAAATGAGCTGGATGGAGAGAAAGTGACTGGCCCAAGATCATCCAGCTGGCTTTCATAGTTAAGGCAGGGCTGGAATTCATGATCTCCCACTTTCTAACCTAGTGCCTTAACTACTTTTTAGATGAATTACATTGATATTTCTTAACAGCTGCAAACAAACTGTCAAAATGTTGTTTCATGGGGGTCCCCAAGATGGTATTATGATTCAGCAGGATTTTCCCCCTCCCTCCACTGACAGAGAGCTGGTTTCACAGCCAAATAGCTATAGCAATAAGACATATAGTGCTTCATAGTGCTTTAAGCTCTCTCTCTAAGTGGCTTAGAGAGTCAACATATTGTCCCCCAACAATCTGGGCCTCATCTTACCAACCTTAGAAAGATGGAATGCTTGGAAGGAGGAACTGACATCGCAATGACATGACGTGCGATCTTGGAGCTCCAAGATCGCAGTCAATGCTTTTGCCACTGGATGGTCCTTTTGGACCTAAACCGTCCTGAAGAGACGGTGAGAGGGAAGAGTATGTTCTGCTGATCTCAGGGATACCGCAAAGTCCCTGATTGATCCAGGAGAATCTCTTTTTGCTAGCGACAGAAGCGCAGCCATTAAAACTGCTGAAGTTGGAACAGCTCCAGAATGGGAGGAAAACGGAAAGAGAAAGTGTGTCCATCTGGTGAGGAAATCTTATTATTATAAAAGAGATTACCCCCCAAAAAATTAAATCTAAATTAGGTTTGAAAACAGAAGAGAACAAGCGGCGAAATTAAGCTACATTAGACAGTGTGTTATCCTTTTTTAAAAAAATTACGGATGGAACTTTTGCAAATGTTTCCTATTCTTTAAATTGAACGGATTAGTTTTTCTTCTACTACTTTTTATATTCTTTTTTATAACTATGGATTAAAATCTTTTTCCTTATTTTTATAATGCTGGATTGGATGGTGGTTTTTTTGCTCCATTTCAGAATTTTGTTTTCTTTAAGCCTCGAATATAAAGAAGATATAAAAGGAATACAAAGAGGGCTGTAATAACAGAGGGAAAGGAAGTAACACTGCCACTTGGAGGCTGGAGGCTTGGAAGGCTTGGAAATATTGTCTTTTCTTTTTTCTCTTTGATCATTTGACTTTGCATTTCAAGGTTCCTCAGCTTGTTTACAGAGAGTGATAGTGAGAAGAGCATGGGTTGTTTATACAGGTGCTCTTCAGGAGCTTTATTGGCAGCTGGAGTGGAGTGAAAACAAAGCCTTGTCTTGAAAGATTATAAATGAACTTGCTTTAAATTTAATAAAAAGTTTGGATGCCAGAGTGGCAGTGTTTAAAAGTTGGAAGAATGGCACAACATGAAAAATAAACTTTAACATTGCAGAAGATTATGTTTGAAATTCAAAAATTATTAGAAGTAACAGAGAAAATTGAGAAGAGATTGGAGAACATAGATAGTAGAACAGTAAAATTTGATGGAAAAATTGAGGATGTTCATCAAATGAAGGAAGTAGAGGTCAGAGTTCTAAAAACTGAAGGAAAAAATAAGCAAAGAGACAAGAAAATTGTTGATACTGACAGTGAACTGAGCATGGTTGGAAATGGAAGGAGTGGAATATGGAAAGGGGAGATAGATGGACTGGAGCTCTACCCCAGATTTCTTCTGTATAGAAGAAGAAAAGAGAGAAGAATTGATGGAACTAAGGAGAGAAATTTTGTCAAAAGCACTATTGATAACCAAAGATAAGTTGATCAAAGAAGCAGATGGAGGGTTTCAAGCTTATACAAGATATACAATAAGCAATAAGTTGCGAAGAGAAGTCCATACAAAACTTACTAATGAAATAACCAGAATACTAAGGCCACAAATGGCAAGAGACATAAGACTGCACTATTACTGGAAAGACACAGGTTGATGTAATGAACGCTTATAATAAAAATTTAAGTCAAATTTAGTTAAATTTAGAGCATTATGTATAAAATTAAGTGATAATGGATATAGTTAAATAATTGATTGATAATGATAATAATGCATATATATAGGTGTTGTGACTCAGCAGTTCTGCTGAGAGCTTTTTCAGGATACAAAATTTAGTGTTGTGATTCAGCAGTTCTGCTGAGAGTTTTTTCAGGATACAAAATTCAGTATGCAGCTGGAGCTTGTGGGAGGAGGTTTGGAGATAAAAGGAGAGATGCTGCCACGCCCCAGTCGCTGGAGTCAACGTTCCTTTGTGAGTTCAGTGTTTGGTTTGTACAACATTGTTTGATCATCAGTCATGGTTTATGTAAGATTCACTTGGATAAGTGCTCTGTATGTCTTTAACCCTGATTGAGAGAGACTGTGGAAGAAATGTTTTACTTTTGTTTTGTTCAAATTGAGTTGCCGTAAGAAAGATTTGTTTTCATTACATTATCTGGTCAAAGACTGTATTTCTGTTATTTTCTGGGCTCGAAGCCAGTTTGAACTGAAAACTGATAAAAGAAAGTCCTTTGAAGTTTGTCTGCCTGCGTTTGTTAACGAGCCGTCAAGGGGGGGTCAGAACATATAGGTATTGGTTTGATAAAAGGAAATTTGATATAAATTGCAAATCGTGACTACAAAAGGAGGTTTAGAAACTCTGTTATTAAATATAACCAATTTTTATTTAGAACATGTTATAAAGATGTAATGTTACTGGATGATATTGGGAAGAGCTAATGGAATGCCATTATGTGGTTTTGCTTTAAATCTGGAGTATTTTATATAAAAGGATGTAAAAACAATTATAGTCAAATGAAGGTTGAGGTATGATGATAGTAATATATATATATATATATTGGATTTAAAATATATGATTTGATATGAATTGTAGGTGATAACTGTGGAAGGGATGCATGGAAGTTTTTGTAACCAATCGACACACTTTCTACAATTTGTAATGGAAGATGGTTTTGTGTTTTTGTGTGTGTGTTTTGTCTGTTTGTGTTTATTCAAAAATTTAAAAAAATCTTTATAAAAAAAGAATCAGGATGGAATGCTTGAGTCTGGTGAGAATCAAACATTGCAGCAGAATTACTCTGCAATGTTGCATTCTAACCGCTGTGCCACTAAACTGGCTCTTTAGCAGCATGCTCCCTAGTTGTGAACAGGAGCTACTAGGAATGACTCAATATTATTCTTGGACAACTATGGACCTGTCTGAGAAGGAAACCTAGAACATAACAATTCTAGATGGGAGTGGTTGGAGAGAAGTCTCTGTTAGGAATATAATCTAACGGTTGGGTTGCCAATATATAAATCATGTAACAATGCTGTACCTGTTTCTTTAAATCATGCTGTAAATGTGATTGGTTGCTGTTTCCTCAATCGGCCATAAGATGGAGCCAGAATCACTGTTAGATGCTGATCTGATCTAAGTGTTTGGAAGCTGGCTGTTAGAAGTGCCGTATAGTGATCACCGTGAGCTATTGTAAGTTTTGCAACTGCTAGCAAACTTTGTGTACCGGACTGTTTGTATGATTATGGACTATATTATTTGGATTATCCCTTAACTGAAAGACATTGATGACTGACTGTCTTAACTGTGTATGACTTGGACTGTTTGATGGACTCTGATGCCTCTATTTCCACTAAAGTAAAAGCCTATTTAAACTGCAGTGTCTCTGTATGCTGGTTTGTGTGTTCTCCAACACAACTCTCACAATGCTTCTCTGAACGGACTCGCTCTCCCAATGGGGAGCTTACCTAACAGCCTCCATTTTTTCATTTCTACTTTCTGCTTTTTAATAACATCTGGGTTTTAGCAGTCCTTTTCAATGTTTTCTTTCTTTCTTATGATTTTTATTTTCAAATATTAATCTACTGGTTGAATGCTGTTTAATTTACCCCACTACTGGATTTTAAAGTAGCTTCTTTTTTTATATTATTTTTATTGTTTTATTAGCTGCCATAAAACAATTCTGCCTTTTCCACATGGAAGCTGGGACATCTCTGTGTAGTGAAAGAGATACATTTTGATTTACATCGGTATCATACTTTCACTACAGGGATTTTGTATGTTATAAATTTATATTAAAAAATCTGGTCTGTGATGACATATTTTTTTCTAAGATTGAGGGAGATTAGACAATGGTTTTATCATACCTATTGATTTTGTTTGTCAGAAGGTAGCAAAAGTGGGCACATGACTCTGGGACACTACAACCATCATAAATATGACTCAGTTGCCAAGCAACTGAATTTCAATTACAGGGTTGGGGTGAAAGCTGTAAGTATGAAAAATGGTCATGTCACTTATTCAATGCTGTTGTACCTTGGAATGGTTACTAAATGAATGGTTGTAAGTCAGGGACTAAGTCAGTGCTCTCATGAAGAGGATCTATATCCTAGTTAAAGAATTTTCATCTGCAAAACACTCTTAGAACATGTTGATTTTAGGAGAAATGGGCACCTAATTCTTAAGAAGAAGTATATAATATAGAATCTCACAAGGAATGCAAGAACTCTCTGATATAACTAGAAGGATGGATTTAGCTCTTTGGATAAACTGGGATAATATCCTGGGGTATTAAGTGGATCCTGCATACAAACACTTCTGTGATATGCATATCCAAGTATGGGTCAGTGTTGGAAAGTGACTGTAACTTGCAAAAAGCATCTTTGAGTATGGAGGCAAATTTGTAAAAATAATGATCTTGGCATTCCATTTCAGGTATCTCCTTGTTAAGCTAAATGCAAGATATGGCCTTGTGTTGTGGATAAAAGTTAAAAAAAATAACTAACCAGACTAGATCACAGAAATTCATATATTGTTCATCTCCCACTTAAATGTTAATGGTAGTGAGAAAAATCTCCTGGACCATGTTCTCCTTATAAAGTGCTAAGGAATGATCTTGGAAGGAATGTTCAGTAAAACAAATCTGTTTTATTTCATCTTGTGCATCTTTATTTCCTTTTAATATTGTTTCAGTATCTGTAGTACAATGTTGAACAGAATTTTCAGTTTCAACTTCAGTTTCAGTTTCAATTTTCTTTTTGTGTGTGTTTGTGTGAGAGAAAATTGATAACTAAGGCTTTTCTTTCTGATATGATCTTTTCCAGAGAACCCAGTTTTTGCATCATCTATAAATTATTCTGTTTCAACTCATTCACTGAATTAATCTGCCTAAAATCAGTTATCTAAAAGATCTTTTAATGTCAGGAGTATCCCCAAATAACTTCTTTCAAAATTGCCAATCTCTCATGTAGGTCAGGAATAAATTTAACTTGTTCCTTTTCAATAGTTTCTTCTTGATCTTTTCCTGCAGAGCTGCCAGTGTTGTGATACCCTGCCTCGCCACTGGCCAGCTGGTCTTTGGTGCGCTGCTCCTGGGCTCGTTGGCCTCCGGATATCATATTACCACCACCCAGCATCAGTTCTGGGGTTCCTTCCCACCCCCAAGTGAGAGAGGGTGGAAAAGAGAGAAGGACAGAGAGGGAGGGAAAGAGAGAGAGAGAAAGAGAGGGCAGGGAGGGAGGGAAAGAGAGAGAGAGAAAGAGAGAGGGAGGGAGGGAAAGAGAGAGAAGGAGGGAAAGAGAGAAAGAGAAAGAGAAAGAGAGGGAGAGAAAGAGAAAGGGGGAGGGAAAGAGAGAGAAAGAAACAGGGGTGGGAAAGAGAGAGGTAGGGAAAGAAAAATGATATTATAAAAGTTTTTTATTGTTGCTAAAGTAATATTTCAAAAACAGGGAAAAATGAAGGGACACAAAAGTGCATTTATCACATTTTTCTTAGAACTATTAGCTTAGAACTATGAACTTTGCCTTGTTTATTATTATTTTAGTAAAACTCATTATTCAAGTTAAATTGCCATGTTGCGATAAGTGGGTTTGGGATTGCAGTTTGGGCACTCGGTCTCTAAAAGGTTTGCCATCACTGCACTAGTGGCATGCTCTGTCAATGTTGGTGGGAGTGATATTGATGGTTCCTTGATTAGGTTGTTGTTTACTGTTAGTTTGTATGATTTGGTAGTTCTTCAATTGATTCCTTGGTATTGTTTACTTCTTGTTTGATGGTCTAGTATTAATCTTGGTGTTAATCTTTGCTCAATTAGATATTGATAACTAGGGAGCAGATGTTTTAGTCTTTTAGTTTCCCTTTTCGCTTTTTGATTGTCTCTTTTGAATTGTGTAAAGATGTTGTTTATCTTTATATGCCTATTGATGGCTGATTTGTCTGAGTGCAAAGTTTCCAGTGATTATCTTACATTTTAAGATTTGGCTTGATTTAGGCTATTTTCAATTGCTCATTTGGAACTATGCTTAAGTCTAGCTGTGCATTGTGAAATTTTCACCATGTCTTCTAATTGTTGATGTTCATGGATCACTTTGCTACTCTTTTGCCTGTTTGTCCTACATAGTAGCTGTCACATCACAGTGATTACTTGTATGTTGTAGATTGCTCCTGTTTTTTCTTCAGGGACTGCTGGGTCTTTTTTCTTTACTTAGGATGTTTTGGAGGGCTTCAGTTGGTTTGTTTGCCGGTAGCACTAGGATGCAGAAGGCAAACCCACTGGACTTCAATTGGTGATATTTTGTTGACGGTACTAATGCAGTATGCAATGTAGTGATGTCACATGGATGCGCTAAGTTGCAACATTAACTATTCATACCATTTTGCTGCTTCTGGTTTCAATGATAGTGGAAAGTAAGAATTCAAGCATTCCCATTCTTTTTTTTACCTAGAGCTGAGGGGGACTGTCAGATGCTATCTCAATGTTCTACTACTTCACTTTGAGGCGCCTTTTGGTGCCAATTTGCCACAAACTCTGGGAACCTGATGGGTCGGGGGGAGGGGCGGGACATACTTCAGGGAAATGAAAATTCAGCTCTACTTTCCAAGAGCTGTCTCAAAGTTAATGACTTGGGATCAGAGAACAGCTGCATTCCTCAACAGACTTTTGTAAAACATTTCTTTTGAATTTGATTGGACTTTTGAGAGGACCAGTTAAAGGAGACACTTTAGGCAGAGGAAATGGGATTTTGGGAAACACAAATATCAGTTCTGGCTTTGCTTTACTGCAGTTCACTGGACTTTTAATAAAACCTTTTGCAACAAATGGAACAAAGGACCACTTTTACTAAGGACTCTAAGCTGAGGCAGGGCTGATAGGCACTGAATGTCCAAGATCGTCCAATTAACTGGCTCTCATGCCTGAGGCAGCAGTAGAACTCTGCCTTCCCCACCCCTAGAAGAATGTGTATATGTTTGTGTTTGTATATATGCACACACACACACACATATGTATGTGCATACAATCAGTCATCTCTTCTCCCCTTACTTTTCCCCCTCCCTTTTCCCTCCCCTTTCTTTCCTTCCTACCTTCTTCCATCCTTTCTTTCCTACATTCTTCCAGCTTACTCATTTACTTTGCTTATGGAGAGTTGCAGGGAGAAAGTCAGTGGGAAAGCCAGCAAAAAATTCCAAGACCAAGGACAGCAGGTGGATAAGTGGTTGCTGCTAAGCGAATGAATGAGCGAGAAGGTGTACAGGTATGTGAGTCAAGAATGGCACGTGTGAGTGAGTAGGACATGCTGTATGGGTTGGGAAAAATGTATGGAAGTGTGCCAGAATTGTTGCATGCATCCGGGAGAGTGTAGGGTAAGATGGTCAGGAAGAGTATCCTGGAATGTGCAAGAGATGTATGGTATTGATCAGATAGGGTGCAAGAGGGTGGCATGGATCATGAAGGGAAGATATATTCTCTCCCTTCGATACTTCTTTTTTTCCTTTCTGAAAAATTTATCTTATTCAATCAGAGGATTATAGAAACAAGCTGTCTTATTAAGAGCTTTTCGACTTAAGCTGGGGCCATCTGATAGCTGACCCCTGATTCAGTAGTAATAAACTGATATCTTTTAAGAAGTGCAGAAAGTGAACAGAACTCTGCCCTTATTAGGCAATTTTTTTTATCATAAATATAAAATCTAGCTCCTTGGGGAAAAACAATTAAAGGTAAATTTTATTAACATTGTAAGAAGGATTTGATTACAAAGTGTGTTGAGATAACATATCTATGGAGAAGAAGCACTTTGAGAATAAAAGGGAGGAGGAGTGATGGAATTCATAACACAGTTACTGTACAGATAATTGAGACCAATAGTTAAAATTACTCTATCACATTAAAAAGACATAAAGCACAGACTTGTCTCATATTGTAATTTATTGATCCAAATATAATTATATCAGAATTAGGAAAATGTAGAATTACCGTAATTAATGTGCACTGAAGACTAGATACAAATGAATAGATCTATCTTGTGTTATACAGTCAATCATGGCAAGAATTGTTTTTTTAAAAAAAACACATAATTATGTTTTATATCTAGCATGGTTGAAATTAAAAAAAAAACAAAATGAAATGTAATATAATTTTCAGGAAACATATAATAAATTTCTTAGAAACTGTCGAGTGTATTTTAAGTGCCCATAATTATTTTATACTATTAGTTTTAGGCAAAATATTGTGAAAATTGAAATTAGAGCCTATGATGAGTTTCTGTAATAATATGAGATGAAGCAAATGTTGATTAATTCTTTAAATACCACTCTGCCTTCTTGGAGAAAAGAAAATGTTGCTGGAGCAATCAATGGTAGTCTAATTGGAAGAGTTACTTTGATCTGAAGACAAGCTTCTCAGTTGCTGAAAGCAATAGCTCTTCTTCTCACCTACTCACTTACTTTGAGTAAAGTAAGAATTATATGTCATTGAGGGGGGCATTAGGATTTTAGAGATGCTTAGGTAGGCATGGCCCAAAAAAGGTTGGGAACCACTGCTTTAGAATGATTGGGTTTGCTAGCTTTCTACTCTTCCTAGGCTAGACTTCCTAGGCTTCCTAGGAAGTCTAGTGAACATGATCATTCTTGCAAGGTCTCTTCACCAAATTTGTTATTGTTGTTGTTTACACCTGTACATTCTATGGAATAAAAGAATTAATACATTTCTCTTCAAATATATTCTCTAAATCCTCAGACTGCATATCAAATTTACTTTTATTGTATTTGTACTGTCTATTAGAGACAGCACAAATGGTTACTTGCTATACTGTTAGTTAACTGCTGCTTCATTTTTTAATCCAAGATTTTAATGAAACTTAGTCATTTTCCTCTGCTCTAATTTCATGAAGATCAAAGAATTAAAATGCTGCTTGTGATATTGTGTGTTAAAACGAAATCAATCTGCTTTAGTGCACTTTTTTTCCAACCCAGGAATTTGGACAGTAGATGGCAAAGTTTGTCCAACAATCACTGTAATGCTCTTACTTAAACAGAATGATAGATTTGGAAGGAACCTTGGAATCTTCTAGTCCAACCCCCTGCTCAAGGAGGAGACTCTAGAATGGTTGTCCGACCTCTTCTTAAAATCCTCCACTGAGTAATTTTTCTAATTGTCAGGAAATTTTTCCTTGGTTTTAGGTTGGGTTTCTCCTTGATAAATTTACATCTGTAATTTCTTGCCCTGCCCTCAGGTGCTTTGATTCCCTCTTCTCTCAGACAGCCTCTCAAATACTGGAAGACTGCTGTTACCGTCACTACTAGCCTTAATTTTAGCCAGAGTAAATATACCAAGTTCTTGCAGAGTAGATATATCAAGTTCTTTATTGTTTTAGCCTCCAGCCCCCTAATCTTTGTTGCTCTTCTCTTCACTCTTTCTAAAATCTTTGTCATCTTTGTTAGCTGCTCAGTCAAAGAGTGAATTGGGAATCCATACACATTTCTTAAATAAAGGCTATGGCTGCCAGACAAAGGACATGAGGATAAAAAATTAAATAACTGTCCTTTTTATCCTTATGTCCTCTGTCTGGCAGCCATAGCATTATAATCAAATATTGTCTGGTTCTTAAGTAACTTTTTTGGGGGGGGAGGGGGCATGGGTTTCACAGCCATACTCAAATATTTGTGTATTTACAATTTACATTGTAAATTGTCTACTTCTTCATCTGTCAACAGATTCAACATCTTAGATTTGTTATTTATTTCCTGATTCCAGCAATCAGTTTCAATCCAGCCATTCAGATCTGTAGATCACATGACTTATGTGTTGAAATTTGAAGAGAGTGACATTAATTGCATATTTTAATCTAATAGGCACATTTTTGAAAATGAAGAACAATATTTGTTTATTGGAAAATATTGCAATTGAATAATCAGTCTTCTGACGCTGGAAAAAGACATTTCATTTATAGGTTGCACTAATAACTATTTTCTGCAGTCTTTTGCTGTAATTTTAGTAACCAAAGAAGTTAAAGAGTGCACCTTGTTCGTTCAGCCTTCCTCCTCTCCCCCATTTGTCCTCCTTTCCAATGGTCCATGTTCTTCCTTTGCTTGATATCTGGTAATGGTAAGCAAGGCCTTGGTTTTTTTTTTTCTTCTACATTGGCTGTTTTTCCTTAAATACATCTATCACATTATTCTTTGGGGGGATAAGTGGGGAAAAAGTGCGAAGTGTGGAAAAAGAATGGAACAGTAAGGAATAATACATTCCATATAAGACCGGAGTTGGGGGGAGGGGGAAGAAATATAACTCTTATGTATCCCAAAACTATTTATTATATTGTTCCATTTTTGCAAACCAGCCTTGCTTTCCCGTGAAATAACGCACCTATGAATTATATTACTAATACCAAACTGAGGGAGTTCTTTAAAATAAAACCTTGTTTTCAAAATAAGGATTCAACCGCTATATGAACTTAGGCCCTTCCTGGGAAAGAAATAGCAGTGCCATATCGCCATTGTTGGATTCCTTCATCTGCACCCACTGGGTGGCGCCAGCGATTGTTTCTGGCAGGCAATAACTAAATGGGGAGGGAAGCAACTTTCCCAGCAGCAGCCGCTTCCCTCATTTGCCTTTTCTTTCCACTTCGGTAGGGTGAGCTGCCGGCTGAGAATGAGGGAGGCACCGCCACCGCCCCCACCACCATCGGTCGCCGCCGGGAACTTGTTCTAGCTCCGGCAGCCACCTTTCCTTTCTGCAGTAACTTTGCCTAGAAGATGCGCCAGCTCTAATGTTGCTCTCCTTGATGCGTGGCTAAAACTTTCGTAGGCTGTTCCCGATTCTATCAGCCCAGTTATGGTCGGGAGATGATTGCTTGCAAGATTCCTGGATTGCGTGCATATTGTTCTTTCTTTCTCCCTCCCTCGGCGCGGTTGGCGCCAGATCTTCTCAGCAGCGGGAAAAGACGCGCAAAGGTTTCTGCCGTCCACCCGATTACTGTGATATAACTTTGTATGTTTTGCGAGGAGAGCGGGTCATCTTCTTTTGCTCGGTGGTGAAGATAGAAGAAGTTCTTCTCGACCTTGCGTTTTGCTGCCGCTGTTTCCACGGCTGTATGTCTATGTTTTTTTGAATGGCTGCACCATGGCTACCGCAACGATGGTTTGCAGAGTGCAGTTTCTGGACGACACCGATCCTTTCAATAGTACTAATTTTCCTGAGCCCACCCGGCCACCCCTCTACTCCTTCAGGGAAGACATCCCCCTGGTCACCCAACTGGCCGGGGTCCACCGCCTGCTAAAAGCTCCGCAAAAGGTATGGAACTTCCTGGGAACGTTTAATTGGCCGGAGGGTCCGTATTAGGTGAGGAAGGAGCCAGAAACTTCGCGAGGGGGGATGCGCTCTGTTTGTATAGGACATTCAATTCTTCGATTCATGTGATACCATTAGAGTTGTTCACGGGAACATTAAAAAAAAACAACTCGTAAGCAATTTAGGACATTTTTGTGCTGAAGAACATGGTGTACTTAAAATATCAGTGGTGTGACTGAAATTTACTAATATTGAATGGCTGATTTATTTAGTGAAATGAATCAGCAGGCGTTTGATGACAATATCTGCTTCACATCATGCATAATAAAGTTGGAATACATTGTTCCAAGAATAATTGAGTGGCACAGTCCTAGAAGTTGTAAGGATTCAGGAGTCAGGCTGTATTAATTATGCTTTTCTGCATTAAAATAATTAAAAATCAATAGGAATTAATAATCTTAATTGGTTTGCCCCATTGATTTTAGCGAGGCTAAAACGTGATTTAAGTGGATCAAATGATTTCTAGAGCTTAAGTCAACAGCTATTTTGACTGCTTGTATAAAATCTTCAGATGCAGAGGCAGTTGCTTGCGGGGTGTGTGTGTGTGTGTGTGTGTGAGATAATTGAAACTGACTGGATTCCTTTTTTCCCCAAAGATATCTTTCACTTGAAAAAGAAGAACTGCTTTCAGATTTTATCGATAACACAATCTATCACGGGGCTGCTGTAATCTACTTTCATTAATTGTTGTGTGACTTTAGAAGCAGATCTTACTTTCTTGTATTTTGTTTTTAAAATAATCAAACATCCCAAAATTAAACCGACAGGAGCAGTCAAAATAATTGAAATTTTAATTCCTTGGATACAAACTGTAAAATGTATTGATTTTGCATTTAATTTTCCAGAAAATTCCTGAATATACAGGGGAAATCATCATCCCATACTGTGCCATGTTGCTCCAGTACTTTTTATTAGGCAACTGTGTGATGTTCAACCAGTAAATTATAAGTTACTGAAACTGCAGTAGATCTGGAAGATGCTAGGTTGAGGAACAGTGTCAATATGATTAATGCATAAAAGGATCTGCGCAAATTGGCTGTATTTGTACAGTCTGGGACAGGCCTTTTGAACTTTTTAGTTGCATTTATAAGGCCTATGAAGGAAATAAGTTTTTATACAATGCTATTTCATTTATTTGTGGATTGTAATATATTGCTCACTACGTAAAATAATTACCTATTTTCTGTGTCGGATGATGGAATAAACATGAAAAATAATATCTTGAGACTGTTGTAACCCCCATTAACAAAACACTAATCTCATGATAAAATAGATATTTTTTAGTGTTACTAATTGGAACATTCCTGGGAAATTTAAGAGAGTGAGTCTTATTTGATTCATATTTTATAAAATTAATAGATTTATCACAATTAAGTTCTGCTAAATTAATTAAGTGATGTTTTCATTCTTTTTGCTTGTGAAAGAAGGAAGTCTAATTTTAAATTTCTCTCCTCCTACGTATAATAGGCTGGGATAACTATAAAAATAGTTCTCCACTTACATATTTGAGATGGAAAGATTGTATCTCAGGTTTCAATAGAGGTTTTTGCTAAGAACCTGGCATAAAAATAGTGCAACAGTATGCTGATACCAAATAAGGTGCAGATGGAAATAACAGTGATCAGTTAGTAACAGCAACTATAACATGAGGAAGGGTGCTGCCTGAATATATTAATGGGTATTTTATAACATTTCCATAAATGCTTTTCATAGCAAACAATCATACTATAGATTGACCTTGTATCTAACCAATTTTTGTTTCCTTGAACAGAAAAATAATAATAAAATTGTATAAAACAAGATGCCCAGACCCTTGCTTGCTCTTTTCTAATACATTTTGAGTTCCTTTTTAATAAACTACTCTTGCGTGGAATGAGTCATCTGAATATTATCAAATAGCTGTTTCTTGCAACTGGATTTGGCATCCATTTAAATGAATGCATGTAAGTGTTTCTATTAATCATTAATTTGCCCTCTTTTCTTAGGTCTCTAGAAATTGCTTTTCACTTTCACAGCAGCTTTACTGGACAAACAATTCTATTTAGCTAGGGTTTCTGAAATGACTAAACTCTTAAGAAACAAAGTTAACCATAAAGTCATCCTTACACATACATTTGTATTACCAACCTTTCAGAAAGTGAAGTAAGGGTGGCAAGACAAATAGAGTTCACCATTGTTGGAGGAATTGGGGAGGGAAATATGTATAAACAAAAAAAGATATTCTTAAGTGGTTGCATTTGTGTGTCTTAAGATCTCACACTTGTGCTGAGCTTTTAATAAAATAGAAGTTGTGTGTCCTATTTTTGGAATAATTGATACCCTGGTAAAGCTACAGCACATCAAATAAAAGGAAGCCATCTACAATGGGTATAAAAAGTCTGCCACCCTTATTAAAATGCCAGGTTTTTGAGGGGGAAAAAAGAAACCAGTTCAAAATAAATCAGAATTTTTCCATTTTTAATATAACATAAGATGTATAATTTAATTGAAGAACAAATTGAAGTATTTTAGGAGGAAAAATAAAAAGTACATTAACTAGGTTGCATAAGTGCACATCCTTAAACTAGTACTTTTTTGAAGTACCTTTTGACTTTATGACAGAATTTACTGTATTTTTTGGAGTAGAAGACACACTTTTTTCCCTCAAAAAAGAGACTGAAAATCTGGGTGCATCTTATACACTGAATACTGGATTTTTTGCCTCCCCAAACCCCGCACCCTTCACCAAAATGGCCGTGCATAGCCTTTAGGAGGTTTTCAGAGTCCTCCTGGGGACTCGGGGGAGGGCAGAAATGAGTGAAAAACAGGCTGGTTTTTACTCACTTTTGCCCCCTGAGCCCCCAGGAGCACTGTTACCTCTAAGGTGTGCGGCTGTGCAGCCGCACACGTGGCAAGAAAACACCGCGCAGCCATTTCTAACTGCGCGCAGTGATTTCTGTCACAGGCAGAAGGGGAATATCTGCTGCCGCCTCCTCCTCCAACAGCACTTCCGGATTTGCCGCCCGACACAGCTGAGATGAAGCTGCCAAAGCTCCCGTCAGCACCCCCGCCTGTTGCAGTGGTGCCTCTTCCTCCACGCGGAGCACCTGAGCTGGCCCCCGTGTTATCCCTCCCCCTTCCTCCTCTGCCGTGCTTTTGAGGAGCCATGAGGCCGTGGGAGCTAGTAGGAAGGCGGCAGAGGGGGCGGGAGCAGGAAAAAAAGACCTCATGGCTTCTCAAAAGCACGGCAGAGGTGGAGGCGGTGGCAGGGGTAACCCAGAGCCCAGCTGAGGTGCTCTGAGGGGAGGGGGAGGCACCGCTGCCATGGGTGGGGGCGCCTGCGGGAGCTTTGGCTGCTTCACCTCGGCTGCAGCGCTGGGCAGAAAATGTGTTGGTGATGTTGGAGGAGGAGGAGGCGGCAGTGGCAGCAGTTATTCTAGTGGCGGTGGGGGCTCGTTGGCATCTTCAGCGGTAGCCCTGCCCCCTGTGAAAAAAACCGAAGATGGAGCAGATCCACGCAGATGATGTTGCTGCAACATGAATGGAGGAGGAATTCTTGGAGTTGAAGTCCACAAGGCTTAAAGCTGTCAGGTTTGAAGACCCCTGGGTTTTTTTTTCCTAAAGGGTTAGGGGTGCAAGGGTCTTGTAACTTGACAGCTTTAAGACTTGCATGCTTCAATGCCAGAGTTTCTGAGCCAACATGACTGGAGGAGGAATTCTGGGAGTTTTTTTTTTTTTTTTTTTTAAAGATTTTATTGGTAAAAAGAAAATACAACATCCATAACTTGTAACAAACAATACAACTACATTTCAAGATATTCCCATACTATCAAATCATTATAAACATCAAAGGTTAGGTATCTTTCCCTCCCTCTTTTCTTCCCTCCCCCCCTTACTTCCTTCTCCCCTGCCTTCCCTCCTTTCTTTTCTCCTTTCCTCCTTTCCTTCCCCCTCCTTTCTCTCCCTCGGTCCCTCCCTCCTTCTCACATACCTTTCCTCCTTCCCTGCCTCTTTCCCTCCTCCTTTCTTTTCTCTTAATCTCCCTCCTTTCCTCCCTCCTTCCTTCCTTCCTTTCAACTCTCCTTCTCTCTTTCTTTCCCTCCCTCTTTCCCTCTTTACTACCCTCTTCTCTTCCCTCCCTCCTTCCTTCCCCAGTTTTTTCTCTTTCTTCTCTCCTTCTTTCTTCCCACCTTCTTTCCCTTCTCTGCTTTCTCTTCCTCCTCTTTATCCTTCCCCCCTTCTTCTGCCTTTCCTATTCCTCTCCTTTCTCCTCTCCATCCTGACTTCCCTACTGTCCTCCCTCCCTCCCTTCTAACCTTTGTTACATTTGCATATTTTCCTCTGCTGAGGACAACCTGGTTCTCTTTCCCTTTCCTTGCTTGAAGAGGCAAGGATTATAAGTCCTCTCGCCTCATCTAAAATGAAGTTTGATCGCTAGTTTCATGCAGGTAATTATAGCGAATTTCCTATCAGCTTTTTAAAGTTTTCCCAACATTGTAGCGTAACAAAATTGCTCGACGGTGGGTTCTCGCCCCTGATACATTTCTCCTTTCGTTTATCTCTCAGTTGTTGTATATTGTTCACTTGAGTTATTGGTTTAATCGTATTAGGTTAGTCAGCTATCTCTTTTTATGTCTAGGTCTTCACTGACTCATCAAGCCATTTGTATAGCTTCTCCCAGACTGTATAAAAGTCTGTGTCTTCTTTGTCATTAATTCGCATCGTCAGTCTGTTCATTTCTGCTAGTTCTAGAATTTTATTCATCACCATAGTGTTGGTGGGGGCATTTTCACTCTTCCAGCACTGTGCGTAAACAATCCTTGACGCTGTCAGAATATGGACTAGGAGGTATTGGTCAGATTTGCAAATTTTTTGATCTATTATCCCTAATAAGAAAGTTTCCGGCTTAAGACATAGTTTAGTTGATAAGATTCCATTCAGCCATCCTAGTATTTGCTTCCAATATGCTTTGGCTACCGGACACGTCCACCACATATGGTAGTACGTGCCCAGCACCGTTTTACATTTCCAGCATATGGCCGAAACTTTTGAAGACATTTTCGCCAGTCTTGTCGGTGGAAGATGCCAGCGATAGAACATTTTATATATATTTTCTTTATAGGCCGTCGACTTTGTCAATTTTAGGTTCCATTCCCAGACTCTTTCCCAGTCGTCTAGGTCTATTGTGTGGCCGATGTTTTGGGCCCAGGTTACCATGACTTCTTTTACTCTTTCTGCTTCCGTTTTTCGAATCAGTAAGCAGTTGTATATTTTTGAAACTAATTTCTCATCTGGTCCAATTAAAATTTTATCTAATTCCTGGTTCTTGTTCTGGAAGCCAGGTTGTGCTAGATCGAATTTGTGTTTGTTTTGAATTTGAAGATATGGCCACCAATCGATGTTTATTCCCTTATCAGCCAAATTTTCCCTGGGGTTTAGTTTGTTTTGGTCGTCTAGCAACTGTTGGTAGGTAACAATTTTATCCAAGTTTATCAAATTCGGGTATATCAGGGCTTCCGTCGGAGATATCCATTTAGGTAGTTGCGTGTAGTATCTCCTTCTAATTTCGAGCCAGTCCTTAATCAATACCCCCCTTAAATGGTGACTACTAAAATAATTGTGGATTTTATTTCCCTCGCACCATAAGTAGTTGTGCCACCCGTATTGCAGGTCGTGGCCCTCTATTGTTAAGATTCTTTTATTAGCTAGCATTACCCATTCTTTTATCCACATAGTTGTTGCTGCTTGATGATATGTTTTCCATTCTGGTAATCCCATTCCCCCTTGAGTTCTTTTATCCTGCAGGTGCATATATTTTATTCTGGGCTTTTTACCATTCCATATAAAGTTTCGAATCATTTTGTCCAAATCATTATAAAATTTTTCCCCTAGCTTAACCGGTGCCGTTTGAAATAGGTAGAGGATTTTTGGCAGAACATTCATTTTAATTACTGCGACTCTTCCCATCAGTGATAGTTGTAGTTTTGACCAGGTTTTTAAGTCCTTTTGGGTATTCTGTAACAACTTATCATAGTTGTCTTCTTTTATGGAAGAGCATTTCGCAGACAGCCAGATCCCTAAATACTTAATTTTTTTAGTTACCTTTAATTCCATTGTTTCCTCTAGTTCTCCAATCTGGTCTTTGGGGAAATTTTTTATAATCATTTTTGTTTTTTCCTTGTTTATTTTTAAACCGGCCACACACCCAAAGTTCTCAATGTCCTTCATCAAATTCGGTCCTGAAAGTAAGGGGTCTTCCACGATAAAGACCATGTCATCCGCGAAGGCCTGTACTTTATATTGTTCTTTTTTTATGGTCAAGCCCCTAATTTCCTGATTTGATCTTATCCGATTTAAAAGGACCTCTAGTGACGTAATAAATAGTAGTGGGGAGAGCGGGCACCCTTGTCTAACACCCTTTCCAATTTGTATCCTCTCCGTTAGTTCCCCATTGACTATAATATTTGCAGATTGCCGTGAATATATAGATTCTATAATCTTAATAAATTTATCGCCAAATTTCATCATTTTTAGTTGAGTGGTTAGAAAGTTCCAATCTAGGTTATCAAAGGCTTTCTGAGCGTCGACAAAGATTAATGCGAGTTGTTTCTCGGATCTTGTTTGATAGAATTCCAGGGTATCAATTATTATTCTTGTATTGTTTCTAATATGTCTTTTTGGGAGAAAGCCGTTTTGATCCGAATGGATGCTTTGATTTAATATTATTTTTAGTCTTTCCGCCAATATTGATACAAAGATTTTGTAATCTGCATTTAACAGGGATATGGGTCTATAATTTTGGACCTTGCTACTGTCCGCCTCTTCCTTTGGTATTAGGGTGATGTAAGCTTCCCCCCATGATTTTGGGACCCTACCATTTTGTAATGCCTCATTACATAGTTCTAATAATTTGTCTTCCATGGTATTTTGAAGTTTTTTATATATTTCCGACGGAAGCCCATCCGGCCCAGGTGTTTTATTGTTTTTTTGTTTTTGAATGGCCTTTTTCAGTTCTTCTTGTGTGATTTCTTTATCGAGCATCTCTCTCATCTCCGACAAGACTGGAAGCTTCTGCTTTACAAGGTATTTTCTAATGTCTTGTTCATTAATTTCGTCTTGTTTATATAGTTTCCTATAATAGTTCTGTACTATCTTTTTCTTTTCTCCTATTTCTTGTTTCAAATTCCCCTCCTCGTCATACAGTTGTTTAATAATTCTTTTGACCTTCTCCTTTCTTATTTTGTGGGCCAACCATCTCCCAGTTTTATTTGCATGTTCAAAATAATTCTGCTTCATTCTCTTAATGTTTTGTGCTATTTCCTCTTGGGAGATCAAATTTATTTGGTGTTTAATTAACTCTCCTTTTTCCCTGTGTCTACTATTTTCTGGCTCTTTCTGGGTCAGCAGTTCCGTCTCTCTTAATTCTTTGTTCAGTGTATTAAGTTTTTCCCTGTGCATTTTGTTTCTTCTTATTATATAGGCTATGGATATTCCCCTCACAACTGCCTTCATCGTGTCCCAAACATTTTGTATTGAGGTCTGCTCTTTACCGTTTTCTTTAAAGAAGTAGCCCAATTCCTTTTCTATTTGTTGTACAAATTGTTTCTCTTGTAGTATGTTCTGGTTTAATGTCCACCTAGCTTTTATCCTTGCCTTCCCTTTCCATTGCCATAAGACTGGGTGATGATCGGCCCACTTGTTGGTTATTATTTCAATATTTACAGTATCCATGAGTAGCTCCGAGTTTGACCAAACCATGTCGATACGGGACCATGAATTATGTGGATGGGAGTAAAACGTGTACTGTTGCGTCTTGTCATTCATTGCTCGCCAGACATCATAAAGATCTAAATCCTTCACCATATTTACATAGGCAGACGGTAGTTTCCTTCTTGTGCTTTTCTTGTGAGTACCCTTATAGTCCATCTTACCGTCTGCTATAGCGTTGAAATCCCCTAGAATACATATATTTTGCCACTCTATTTCATTTATCCTCTTATATAGATTAATATAAAATCTCTCTTGTTTTTGATTTGGGGCATAGATTCCAACTAGTAAAAAATTTTTCCCACCATTAATTATCTCCACCATTAATACCCTACCGTCTTTGTCTGCATGTATTAATTTGGGGTTCAACCATTCTTTTATATACATCACAATTCCTCTTTTTCTGGTTTGTGCTGACGAGCAGAATGTTTTACCTAGTTTTGGACAGACCAACAGGTTATTGTATTTTTCTTTAATGTGGGTTTCCTGAAGACAGATTACATCTAACTTTTGTTTCACTAGATCCAACAGTACACGTTTTCTTTTGGAAGTTATGTTAAGACCATTTACATTTGCTGATAGTACATTCGTTTCCCATTCTTCAATTCCCTTACACGTTATTCGCTTTGAGGGCGCCTTTGGATCGAGTCTCGATGGGTGACCTTGCTCTCGAGTCTTCTCTGCCATATCTCTCTCGTTCTCTGGCCTCTCCTGGCCCCCGCCCCTCTGGTTGAGTTTCAATTATAGTGTCCTCCTGTCTTAAAAGTCCTTCTTTATTAAATCTCTCATCGTCTGCTAGTAAAAGTTCCTGGAATTCTTGAGCTTTCGCCAAGGTGTCTATTCGGTATTTCTTTTCCCTCCATGTTATCAACATTCCTTCTGGAAGGAGCCATCTGAACTGGATTCTGTCTCTGTTTAAACGTGTGGAGAGGAAGTTGTATTTCCTTCTCTTCTCTCTGACTCTCCGTGGAGTCTGTTTTAAGATGAGAATTTCTTTACCTTTGTATGTTAGAGAGTCCCCTCTTATTGTACTTAGAATGTCCTCTCTCAGCTGTCTTCTCAACACCCTCACATGGATCTCCCTTGGAAGCCGGTGGCGTCTCGCGAAGCCTGTATTGACTCTATAGGCTTCGTCCAGATCATTAATAACCTCTTTTTTCGGCCTGCCGAGGACTAATCCCAGGATTTCTCCAATCAGCTCCCGGAGGTTTTCATCTTTTGCTTCCTCCACGTTTTGTAGTCTTAAATAATATGCTGATCGCTCTAATTCTAGCTGGAGGATGGCCTCCTCCAGGCTTGAGTTTATAGATTCCAGATTGTCCTCTACTTTGTCTATCCTTTTTTCCGCTATTTCCGTTCTCCCCTTAACATTTTGGATTTCCTGCTCATTTTTCAGCAGCGCTGTTTGTATTACTCCTATACGTTCCTCAATTTTTCCCATATTGTTTCTTACTTCACGCATTTCATTCTTTACTCCCTCCAGGCCTTTGGCGACACTTTCACCCATCTTCAATATTGTCTCTTGTAGGGAGTCCATTGTTACTTCCTGGTCTTGCAGGGTTGGGGCTGCCTTATCTCCCGTTTGCCTGCCCTCAGGGGACTTTTCCCTCACCGGGGTAGATAGGGGAGTTTGCTTTTTACTCCCTTTAATTAAAGTTACTGTTTTTGTTGCCATTTGCTTTGATTCAGCTCTTCCCCTTTAAGGTGTAAGTCTAGTACCTTCTGAATGCTGTTTGAGTAGTTATACAGAGCCCGGGGTACATACAGGGTAATTAAGCTGGAGCAGGGCTGTGAAATATAGGCTCAGTTAATTCTATAGTATCTGGGAGAGTCAGGAAGAGAAACGTTTCAGCGTGATACGACAGGGTGCAGGAGAGGCCAGAAAGTATTTAGAACTCACCCATCAATCTCTTCCTGTTGTCAGTGTAGTGTTTTCCTTCTGCTGTCTCTGGCTGTAATATGACACCGCGTACTTCAAACCCTTGTGATTAAACTTCTTTCCTTTTTCCCAGGCAGGCAAATCCAGCTGACTGCCTTTCTCTTCTTCGTCTCGTCCTCTGTTAATCCTCAAGTTTAAATAGTCCAAAGCCTCAGTCTTCTTCTATCCACTACGTCAATCAGCTTTCACAAAAGTTTACTGTTTGTATTTAATAGCCGCTGCAGATAAATGCGCCCACACACGTATCTGTATTTATTGCAGTAAAGTTGTTTATCTTTTAGATTTAGGCTTTTAAGTCAGATCTTGTGATTACCGTCATTCGATCCGCTATGTTTCCTGCAGCTGTCTCTCCCTTCCTTATTAGTGGCTGGCAGTCACGCCTTCTGGTCGGCCATTAATCAGCCGACCTCTTTTGCACGAACTCTGAGGGAGCCTCTTGCTTCGTGGGGGGAGATCGCCTTTCACCCTCCACTGCACAGAAGTTTCCCCTCTCCAAAGGTCCTCGCACCTCGAAGGGACCTTGCCTATTACGGCCACGCTCGTGGAAAGACCGGGCGAACCGAACAGAGAGTCTGTCAGCAGCCCGTTCCAGCGTGACGCCAGACCGGAAGCCCCTCCGATATAACACTTTTAATTAAGCGGGTACCTTGAATAAACATAACTTTGAGTTTCAAATAATACTGATTTCGTTGTTGTCTTAGGTGACATCTGTGAAAAAAATTCAGGTGCTCAGGCATGAAAATATGCCACTCAAACACTATACTTTTCTGCTCACACAAAAAAATTAGAGGGAACGTTGCCCAGGAGCACTCTGAAAGCCACCCAAAGGCTATGCCTGCCCCTTTTTTTGAAAAAAAAAAAAACGCACCAGTTTTTGCGAAAAATGGGCTGTTTTGGGGAGGTCTGCAGAGTGCAAAAAAAAAAATTTTTTTTAAATTGCCTCTTCAAAATCTTGGTGCGTCTTATACTCCAGTGAGTCTTATACTCTGAAAAATATAGTAGTTTTGGGGGATAAGAGCCTACAAACATGGCAACATCTTCCTTTGGGAATCTTTGCCCACTCTTCCTTGCAAAAGTACTTCAAATCTGTCAGATTGCAAGAGCACCTCCTGCTGCAGCCCTCTTCAGTTCATAATCAAACCACAGATTTTCAAAACGATTCAAGTTTGGGCTCTGAGTGGGTCATTGTAAAACTTTGATCTTCTGGGGAAACCCATTCTTTTGTTGATTTGGAGGTTTGCTTTGGATTGTGGTCATGTTGAAGGATGAAATTCATCTTCAGCGTTTTAGAAGGGGCTTGGAGGTTTTGTGCCCAAATTTACTGATATTTGGAATGTTCCTTATTCCCTCCACCTTGACTAAAGCCCCAGTTCTAGCTGCAGAAAAATAACTCAAAATATGGTGTATTTGGTGATGGGTAGTATTATTTTTGCATCAAACATAGTGTTTGGAATTATGCCACAAAGTTCAGAGTTGCCACAAAGTTGGTGTCATCAGACTATAACAAATTTTCCCACATGATTTTGTCAGACTTAATGTAGGTTTTTGCAAAATGCAGCTGGGCTTGGATGTTTTTCTTAATAAGTAAAAGCATCCATCATGCCACCTCAAACATGTGAACAATATGGGAGATTGTTGTCACATGTAGTACACAATCAGTCCTTTCCATGAATTCTGTAGCTCCTTTAACAATGCTATAGATCTTTTGGCAGTTCTTGGACGAGGTTTCTTCTTATTTTTTCATCAATTTTGGAGGGACATACAGTTCCTGGTAATGTCATTGTTGTACTATATTTTTCCACTTGTTGATGTCTGCTTTAACTGTGCTTCATGGTATATCCAGAAACTTGGGGGGGAAATTGTACCCTTCTCCTGACTAATACCTTTCAACAATGATATACCTTTGATGCTTTATAAACCCTTTGCCAAACCATGGCTTTTGCTGTAAGAGGTAATTGAGTAAATGTCAGACAAAATATTATCAGCACAGCTAAACTTTATATGGCATTGATCACAGTCACTTTAATTGATGGCAGGTGGGTACTAATTAGCAGTTAACATCAGTTTGGATGTGATTGGTAATTCTGAACACAGCCATACCCTTACTTATAAAGATAGTGTGCACACTTCTGCAATCATGTTATTGTAAGTTTTTATTGCTATTTTACCCCCTTAAAATTTCATTTTTTTTCAATTGGATTGTAAATCTTAAAAGGTAGAAATAATGCTGAAGTGATTTATCTTGTTCTGATTTTTTTTTACATCTCAGAAACCTGGCATTTTAACAGAGGTGTGTAGACTTTTTTATATCCACTTTTAAATAGTAGATACAGCTTTTTTTTTTTTCTTATGTCCTATTCATTCCTTCCCATTTTGTTATCTCTATGCACTTCTAACCTTTTTTTCCAGCTGCTAATGGTACTCTGGACTAGTAGTATCTTTCCTTTTGGGAAGGCTATCTGGATTCTGCTTTTGTTAAGGGGCCCTTCCTCTGTGTGTAAAACAAAATCTCTTGATAGTTCAAATTCTGGAATATATGAAACAATATCATTTTGGGACCTTGTCATCATCTGATATGGATTAAGAGTGCTATCTAAAGTATCCTATTTTCTTGTATGAAGCTGTACTTTGAATGCTAATGTAGTTTGTGTTACGTAAAATTCATTTTTAGGAGAGGGATTGCAAAATATGTTTACTTGCATTAACTTATAATAGAGGCTGTTGAAAAAAATCCAATCAGGTTCTTAAATTTATATTACAATCTATAAATATGTACTGTAACTCTTTGATAGGTATGTGAAAAGAAAATAAGGAAACTGAGGTGCTACTAATTCTTAGTGTTTTGGATTTTTGCCTATAAAATCATTGAGTAAATTGAGACATTTCCTTCAGTATATACTCTGCTAATTTTGCATTTTATATAGAAAACTATTATCTTAATTATTTTCTAATTCTTTTTGGTAAACAATATAATTTCAGTGCTAGGCTATTCAATCTTTGGGTATATGTTGTTGATAAGATGAAAGCTTGACTGAAAGGAGTTCTGTGAAACCAGATATGCCACTAAGTTACATTGAAAAGGAAGTAAGAATATAATGAACCATTTTAACAATTTTTATAAATTTAACATAGACTTGTTTGTTTATTAGTCAGTTCACTCACAATTTGCAACTCTAGGAGGCTTTCCAGATTTATAAGATGGTATCAAAACAATATCTTCAGTATTCTATTCCTAGAAAACATACGGTCAAGTAAAGAATAATAACCAGTATTTTTGGAAAGCCTATTAATCTGAGTACATTTGATTTTCTGCAACAACCATTTAATTTAACCTATAGAAGGAAATTCATTGTGAAAACAGTATTAATTATGGAAACGTTTCTCTTTGAAAGATTTGGAAAGAAAAGAAATTATAATGTAGATAGTCCTTGATGTACAACCATTCATTTAGTGACCATTTGAAGTTACAACAGTACTGAAACAAGTGACTTATTACTATTTTTCATACTAATGATCATTGCAATAACCCCATAGTAACATGATTTACATTCAGATGCAGATTCAGACAACTGACTCAAATTTATGATAGTTGCAGTGTCTTAGAGTCATGTGATCCCCTTTTGCAACTTTCTAACAAGCAAAATCCACAGGGAATCCAGATGCACTCAACCATGTTACTAATTTAACAACTGAGTGATTCATTTAACAAACATGGCAAGGAAAGTCATAAAATGGGACAAAACGTGATAAATTTCTCATTTAGAAACTTAAATTTTGGGCTCAATTGTGATCATACGTTGAGGACTACCTGTAGTGAACTATTCTGTCTTTGTTGGAAGCTTTCTACTTCTAATAAACTTTTGTTATCAACAGTGTAAATTCTGCTAGTTTAGAACTATTTCCACAAATTCTCCCAAAAATTAGTTTGTTTTTCAACTAAAACTTTACATATAAGTATGATACTGTGAGTATTAAGATTCTGGGAATCCTTCAGACAGAAATCAGTCATTTACACCAAAGAGACAACACTTTGAGGAACCAATGATATAAAACAAAATAGAATGATAACACAGAAACCATTCCTAGTGGAGCAAAGATTACAAGCTATGAGATACCTGATTATGAAGAAATTAAACATATGAAAATCTTCCAATTTTTGGTTTCTCTTAAACATGGGAAAATCAGGCTATACCACTGGGTAGGATACTAATAATAGTGAGGTACTATTTTGGAAACTTTTATAAACATTGGTGAATTTGAAAATATAACTCATGACCTTGAATTTTTATTGAAAATGATTTATAATCTATTATTGAAATACAATCCAGAACTTGAATAGGTCAAGATTGTATGTTGAAGTGGATGCAAATTTTTAATATAGTTAGAGAGATGGAACAAATATTAAGTTCATGTCAAACATATTTGGAAACTATTGGCATAAGAAGTTTTATTACTTGGTATATTACTTCAGTCATGTTTTCTAAAATGATAGCTCCATATCCCTGAAATGTTGCAAATACAATTAACAATTGGGTCTTTTTTCATAGATAGTGACAATGTTACAAAAATCAACTAGAAATAATTCATAATGGAACAATTTTGAAAGTCATAATTCCATTTCAACCTGACATATGCTATTGAACTTCACCAAATCACACATCTCTTCAAAATATATTAAATTGTCATTGTATATAATATCAGCTACAAAAATATGTGTAATGGAAATGATCATAGAATCTTTCTATGGAAGAATAATTAAATAAATTGTGGGAATATGCTTTAGTGCCTAAAATAATTTCATATCTAAAACATAAATCTGATGTAGAATTCGTTGTATTTGGAAACCATTTTGGGACTATGTGGAATTTTATGTTATATCCCAAATTTGGTTTATATTTAAATCTGATATTTAGCCTACATATTATTTATGGCATTCTTTTAATGAATATAATTTATAGGACTTCCTGTCTCACAGACTACCTATCGTATTGAACACCATATAAACTTTAAATAATTATTTAGCTATAGCTTTTTCTTCCACACTCATCAATTTCAATAGTCTCAATATTTTGATAATTCAATAGGGTCTTGTTTTTACTAAAAATTGGTTATAAAATATCTTGTCTCTCAAATGTTAATGATGTACTAAAATATATTAGCTATATGCTACTTTAGGTCTGGTTGGTTATTTGAAATTGGTTAGCTATCCTCCCAAACATTCATCCTCTCCCTCTTTTTCCATTTCTCATTGTAATTTCTATCAGCATTATTTGTGCTTGTATTAGCATTATTTATACTTATTTTTCTTGAAATTACAATAATAAAATAAACATTAAGGAATGTTGAAACAAGTCATCAGCCCCTGAGTTTAAACTTCTTAAACTGTAAGTAAAATGTCTGCTTATATAGAATATATTTATATATATTTATATTATTTATTTATTAAATTCTATACTGCCTATCTCACTATCAAATGACTCTGGGCAGCTTACACCCTGATAAAAACTGCAATATAAAACATACAACGTTAACTATTAAAATTATCTAAAATTTAGGAACAACGGAGTAGATGTGGAGTCTTTTTAATTTATAACCACTTCCAGCATGAAACATCTGCATTAGGGCCTCAGGCCAATTGGCAAAGCAAGGGTTTTAGTCTCTTTCAGAAAACCAAGAGGATTAGGGGTGGGCAGATCTCACCTTAAGAAACATGATGTTCCAGAAGGCAAGAACCCTGGCAGAAAAGATTCTTCTGGAAATAAATGAAATCAGTTTCTTAAGGAAAATGATGGTGTTGATCCATGTCCTCAAAAATTCCATTGTTATCTCTATGTGTTTACTTTCTTGAAAGGTTGCTGCTATTGCTTTATTTTGAAATAAGATCTTTAGATCAATATTTTGAAGTGATTCACTCCTGGCAGTGAAAAGGGCAAACAGGAACACTGACAGGGCGACTCAGCCCAAAACAATGATTCCTGCTTAGTTTGCCTTTTTGGGAGGGAGGGGGGCACTGGAAAGTGAGATGAGAAAGCCTTTGGAGAAGAAGTTCAGTTGGACTATACAGGAATATTGTTCTAGATTGGGTGCTTCAGCAGGAAGAGCCTTTGTGGTAATGGCCAATGGAAGTGAGTCAACCTTCACCCTCCCTGCTTTCTACCTCCCCTGTCTGGGAACAGTCAATAGCGTGTAAAGGAAAGGTCCTTCTCCCCAAGCCCAGATATGATAGGTAGCTTATCAACTAGGATGCTGATAAAAATCCCAAACTTCAGAATGAGTGTGTGTGTGTGTGTATGTGTGTTTGGCGCGCTTGCACACACATGCAGCACACCGAAAGAAAAATCCTACCCTAAGCCAGACCATGATTAGCAACTTGGAAAAGTACCCATGCTCATAATGGTATGTGTTTGTGTTTGTGTGTATCAGTGACTCTTGCTTAGCCCATCTTTCACGGGCCCCTGGAAAAAGAGGCGAGAAAGCCTTCAGAGCAGGAGTATGGGCAGACAGGAACTTTCACCTCCCTTAAGCAGGGCTGGCTTTGGAAACTAGAATTGAAGGCCCAGGCTTGCAGTGAGTTGTCCCTGCAGTGAGTTGGTTGGGATGAGGTGTCCCACAACAAGGTGGTGGAGATGAGTTGGCTGCAAGGTGGCAGCGGTAAGTTGTCATAGACCCTTTTGGATTCATCCCTGCCTTTTGTCCCATATGGTACTTAAAGTATTGTCTTTAATTTTCAGTTTTTTAAAATGTATGTATAATGTATGTATAAACTGTGTCTTAAATTGGGATTAAGATTGTAAATAATAAATAAATACAATATTGTTCTGTAAATATTCTGCTATAATCTTTGGGTATATGAGGTACAGTGAGTTGTATGTGTTTGTTATAATGTTCTACTATCTAAAGGGCTGCCACAAAGAAGAGGGTGTCAACCTATTCTCCAAAGCATCTGAAAGCTGGGCAAGTAGTAATGGATGGAAACTAATCAAGGAGAGATCCAACTTAGAACTAAGGAGAAATTTTCTGACAAAACAATTAATCAATGGAAGAACTTGCCTCCCTAAGTTTTGGTTGCTCCAACACCGAAACACCGTTTTTAAGAAGAGATGGAACAACAATTTGTCTAGAGTTTCTTCCTGAGCAAGGGTTTGGACTAGAAGACCTCCGAGGTCCCTTCCATCTTTGTTATTCTGTATAAACATCTGTTTTTAGCAAAAACATAAATTGCTGTCATGTGACAGTGAGGTGCTGAAGGTAAGCTATATGTGAGCCTGTTGCTGAGACCAAAATGCCACATGACCATGGCCATCAGCTCTTCAAATCTGGATTATAAGTAACCTTTTGGAGAATATATTGTAACCTTGAATGATTGGTAAACAACGAGTTATAAGTTGAGGACTACTTTTAAGGGTAACAGAGCCTCAGAACCTGCAATTTTCTCCATGCTGTCATCATTCTCCATATATGCAAATGAAGTTGACACATTGAATATCCTCAAGCCTTGGGCCCAGTGCTCTTCATATATGACCTAGATTGAAAGGCCACTCATCAAATTTGCCAATAACACAGAGCTGTGAGAATTGGAAGTGTTAGCTCAGGATCCAGGAGAATGTTGACAGGCTTGAGCATTTGGCCCTATTCAACAAAATGCAGTTCAGTGGAGAGAAAAGTAAGTCCTGCACTTAGGAAAAACCAAATGCACAGGTATGGATTGACAGTGCCTGGCTCAAAAGTAATAATTGTGAGAGGGATATATTTGTTCTGTAGGACCATTTCTTATACTTAAGTATGAGTCCGCTATGTACTCCAGTTTGTAAAAAAAAAGAAAAAGTCCTGGGCTGCATCAGCAGAAAGATAGTATCAAAATCAAGGAGGTGATAATATCACTGTGCTGCCCTGTTGAGTCCACATTTGGAATATTCCATCCAGTTCTGGTCATCACAATACAAAAAAACATGCTGAGATCTTAGAGTGTAGAGAAGAGTAACAAAGATGCTATGGGCCTTGGAGGCTAAAGCCTATGAAGAGTGGCTAAGGAAACTAGGTATGTTTAGCATAACAAAGAGAAGACTGAAAAGAGACATGATAGCAGTCTTCCCATTCTTTAAGTGAAAAAAGTGTCATTTTTTCCCCTCTAATTTATTTTAATTTTACAAATTTGCTTCAGTGGTGTGATTAATCAGAATCCAAACTTTTCACATGCCTCACTGACATACTTTTATAGTTCATTGATGTTGAGCTTTTAAACATGCAGATTCATTATTTTAAAATACAGCTTCAAAATCAGAAATCTAAATTGCATAGACAACCTATTAAACTATTTAAATACTGTATAGAGATTATTTACCAATTGCCAAAGAAGATAGTGGATCAAAAACTTTTCAAATGGAGAAGGTAGCATTTTGAATTTGTTGCATTTGTTCTTTAAAAATATTTTAAAAGGGTTTTTATAGCCAATTTTACTACAAATTGGAAGTAATCATAGACTGCTAATTCACCTATACATGAAGGTTTAGAGTGAAAAATAGAGAACACCTACTATTCTCTAGTGCCTGAATGGTTTCTTCAAGCAACAGTTTTAACACATTTTTGTATTCTGTCAACCAGTTAGCAAAATCTGAAAGGAGATTTTTTTTTTCTTCAAAAGGCAATAGGACTGTTTTTTTTCTTTGAGGAAGAAGAAAACATCTCACTTCTCATCCAAGATGCTTTAACAGTTATGATGGCAGGAGGATGGAAGAATAGATACTGGCAGTTGAGACTGAATGGTGGGCGACATGGAAGGATTTTATATCTTTGCAAGTCAGCTGGTCATAAACAACTACTCCACAACCAATTGCACCCTAATTCAGGTGATCCTGAGAGCACAGATAGCAATAGTACTTAGACTTATATACCGCTTCATAGTGCTTTACAGTCCTATCTGAGCAGTTTACAGAGTCAGCATATTGCCTCCAGTAGTCTGGGTCCTCATTTTATCAACTTGGGAAAGATGGAAGGCTGAGTCAACCTTGAGCCGGTGAGAATCAAACTGCTGACCTGGCGGCATTCAGTAGAAGTAATGTACAGTAGTGCTTTCTAATCACTGCACCACCATGGCTCATAAACCTCCAAGTGGCCTCAAAAACTCTCAGACAGATTACTACAAAGAAATATATCCCCCCCCCTATCTGAACCTATTTTTCAATCCCCCTTACCATCCAGTTTCAATAGTTGGCATCTATCCTTCCATCTTCCAATCCCTGTCATTAGAACTGATGAAGCTTCTTGGATGAAAAGCAAAACATCATCTTCCTCAAGGAAAAAACACTCTAGTTGCCTTTTGAAGAATTAGTTTAGATAGCAAAATGTGACCCTTTTGTTGCTCTGTTGAAAAACTTTTAAAAAGTGCTTCTACTGCTTAATTCATCAGTAACATGAACAAAAACTACGGATACAACTCCCAGTACCCACTATTACTGCATTTGCCAGCCTTGTCAAACCAGGAAAACCTGCATTTAAATATACTTCAAAATTTTAACAAATCACTGGGCACAACTCAACCAACGCTCAGCAAAACAACCAATGTAATATAGATGTATTTTAAGAAATTTTTCATTTGCTGAGGCTTTGTGTATGTGCATACAAAAAATGTACATTCAGGCATTTTGTGCTTGTTGATGTCTTGATTTTTTATGGTATATTTTAGAATGCAAAAAAAGTTTTTAAAAAGTATGTGCTTTGAAACGCATCCCAGCAGGACAGAAGAGCATGCCTAGTCACATACCTACCAAGCCTCAATAAATCAATCAAATCATTGAAATATAACTAACATTAGTATCTTTGCATTTACAGATTGCATTCTTATGTATATGCATAGATATAGTTTTGCATTTGGGTAACTTTAACTGCCTTTACCTTTTCTTTCTGCAGTAGTATGGCAGTTAAAGTTACCCAAATGCAAAACTACATGTATGTATGTATATGATGAGAATGCAATTTCTGCATGCAAAGATATTAATGTTAGTTATTTTTTGTATTTTATTATTTATTGAAAATACAAGGCAATAATTCTTATTTAACACACCCACTTCAATTTTAACTGCCTAATAGGAAAGTTTTTTTAAAAGAAGTAAATTATTCATTAGGCAAGAAGGTAGATAAACAGCCATAAGCAGTCTTTTGATTGGGCTACAAACTTCATAACACTATTTTCATGCAAATTGGTTACAGGCTCAGCAGCATTATGCTGGCCATAAATGAAGGAGATGGACAATGGGGACAAAACTGAAGGAAGCAGGGGGAGAGTGACTGAATTTGACTCAAATTATACAATTATCCAGAGGACAACTCCACTGTGTATCACAGAAGGTCATTACTTCAGTGTGTATCACTCAAATAATAAAATACTAGGTTGTAGTGTTAATACAGGCTTAGGTATAATGACCATTGATGTCATTAACTACTGTTTTCCAGAACATCATCTCATTTGGCACAGATTGGTGTGTGATGACATAAATCAAGAATTTATAAAAAAATGAGTATGGTAACATGTTAATATTGTACTTGCTGAAGCCCAGCTAGGATTTGTTAAGGCACCAAGCTAAAATGAGTTCAACAGCTGCCATTGCCATGAAAACCAGTTGGGTGACTTTAGCTAGTTACTTTCTCAACCCAGACTACCACATAGGGTTGTTGCAAAAGTAGGAGGAGGAATGTGTGTTGGATATGTTTGCTATCTTGCGTTTACAGGTAATCCTCGAGTTATAAATGTAATGGATTCTGCCAATTACATTCATAACCCAAGGATTCATTTTAGTGAATCACGTAAAATGATTGTGAACACTCCCTGATTTTGCCTATGCATTTGCTAATCGAATGTGCGGGTTGTTAAGTGCACATTAGGTGTCTTAGTGTGGGGAAGGCCATGGGGTCGTGATGGAACATGCCATCTGCTTCGACCACCCAAGGCCTATCCTGACCTGAGTCCCCACAATTGTTTCCCCTCCACTGTGCCATGCCTTGTGAAGATCTAGTGAACTATCTCCAGCCTGTCTACTGCGGTTTCTTTGCTTGCTTGTAGTCTCAGCATAAAAAGCATTTGCAAGCCAACAAGACTTTGGGGCAGCAGAATCGCATTGCTTCAAATCTCCATCGGCTTGCAAACGCTTTTAATGCTGAGACTGGAAGTTTCTGGGGGCTGTGATCTTGCATCAGATCATGGTTCCCAGAAGCTTCCGGTCTCCGCACGAAAAGTATTTGCAAGCTGACGAGACTTGAAGTAATGCACAGCAATGCAGTGCAGAGCTGCCCCAAAGTCTTGTTGGTTGCAAGCAATGGCCAGATCTGATGCAGGTATTGGTTTGTCGAGAAGAAAGTACTGTAGTGTGAGATCAGTAGTGTGATAGGGAAGAAAATGGTAAGTGAGCACCTGTCTACTCTAGACAAGTTCAAATTACCAGGACTGGATGGATTACACCCCCGGGTTCTGAAGGAACCGTCAGACGAGATCTCATAACCACTGAACTGTATCTTTCAGAGATCCTGGAGCACCGGGGAACTACCAGAGAACTGGAAAAGAGCTGATGTGGTTCCCATCTTCAAAAAAGGGAAAAAAAATAGGTCCAGGAAACTACAGACCTATCAGCCTGACCTCAATATCAGGAAAGATTCTAGAAAAGATAATCAAGCAACAAATTAGTCCCTAGAAGCAAACAAAGAAATAGCCAAAAGCCAACATGGGTTTGTCAAAAACAGATCATGCCAGACTAATCTTATTGCATTCTTTGACAAAGTGACAAAATTAGTGGACCAGTGGAATGCCATCGATATAATTTACTTGGACTTCAGTAAGGCATTTGATAAGGTAGACCATAAACCTACTACTAGATAAAGTTTCTAGGGTTAGACAGCATCACCACCAGATGGATTCGTAACTGGCTGTCCAGCCACACTCAACATGTAATTCTCAATGGAACTGCATCTACATGGAGAGAAGTATGCAGTGGAGTACCCCAAGGGTCTGTTTTAGGCCCAGTACTCTTCAACATCTTCATCAATGATTTGGATGAGGGAATAAATGGGGAACTCATCAAATTTGCAGATGACACCAAGCTGGCAGGAATAGCCAACAGTTCAGAAGATAGGCTAAAGATACAGAAGGATCTTGACAAACATGAACATTGGGCACTATCTAATAAAATGAAATTCAGTGGTGAAAAGAGTAAGGTTCTATATTTAGGCAAGAAAAACAAAATGCACAGGTACAGTATAGGTGGTACCTTGCTCAATAGTAGTAACTGTGAGAGGGATCTTGGAGTCCTAGTGGACAACCATTTAAATATGAGCCAGCAGTGTGCAGCAGCTGCCAAAAAAGCCAACACAGTTCTAGGCTGCATAAATAGAGAGATAGAATCAAGATCACGTGAAGTGTTAATACCACTTTATAACGCCTTGGTAAGGCCACACTTTGAATACTGCATTCAATTTTGATCGCCATGATGTAGAAAAGATGTGGAGACTCTAGAAAGAGTGCAGAGAAGAGCAACAAAGATGATTAGGGGACTGAAGACTAAAATATATGAGGAACGGTTGCAGGAACTGGGTATGTCTAGTTTAATGAAAAGAAGGACTAGGGGAGACATGATAGCAGTGTTCCAATATCTCAGGGGTTGCCACAAAGAAGAGGGAGTCAAACTATTCTCTAAGGCACCTGAGGATAGAACAAGAAGCAATGGGTGGAAACTAATCAAGGAGAGAAGCAACTTAGAACTGAGGAGAAATTTCCTGACAGTTAGAACAATTTATCAGTGGAACAGCTTGCCTCCAGATGTTGTGAATGCCCGAACACTAGAAATCTTTAAGAAGATGTTGGGTAGCCATTTGTCTGAAAGCGGGTTAGACTAGAAGACCTCCAAGGTCCCTTCCAACTCTGCTATTGTATCTTGTGTTACTCATCTCGTGGTTTAGCAGTACAGCACTTTAGGAGACTGTTCTTTACAAATGGAGACTTGTACTAGTTCTGCAGTAAAATGGAGCGAAGCCCTCTCTTTTGCAAAGTCTTTTGCCGTGAATCTTGTGCAAAATCTTCTGCTGAGGATCTTGTGCAGGCCTCGGTTCACAGAGAACAGAGTCATAAAGTAGTTTGAAATCACATGAGATTAGAAGTGTGACATCTCACACTACTGATCTTGCATCCTCTACATGACTTTAGGTTTCTGTTCTCTATAAATGCACCTAAGCAGGCGAACGAACCAATGACTCGCTAGATCATCACAAGGTAAGTGAGTCTCCACAGGTCTGTGGAGACCTGGCCTGAGGGAAGGAATAGACAGAGTGAACGTTGTTCGTAAGTGTATAAGATTGCTGAAATGCTGCAACATTCGTAACTTTAGGACTGTGTCATAAATACTTAGGGGAGGCGAGGTTATGACATAACTTTGAACTGTCCATAAATGAACTGTTGTAAGAATGTTTTAACCAATTATAACCAAAAAATATATTGAATTATGGAAGTTTTGTTGATGCTCACTTGGAGGAGTCACTTATATTTAATTATAGCTTTGATACAGAACCTAGTTTTGTTGTTTGAAATCCTTGCCACTTGGGTCAGCCTGCAAGAGACTAAGCTAATCATCATCTATCCTGGCTAAGTAAAAATTATGCATGGGGAAATATACAATGTCCTTTTATAGTTATTTATTCTAGTTATGGCAGAGAGTGCTAAGAATCACCAGATTAAATCAGGCTTTCTTTGGACTTTGGACATAGGAACAGTCAACATAGAACAATGGAAATGGACGCTTGACTAGAAGAACTGCTGATTGAATTCAGCAATATTCAGTGGGATATCATTGGATTATATGAAACATGAAGAAAAGGTGAAAAGTTAGTTGAACTTGACAGTACTGGACATTAACTCTACAGTACATTAGAGGTATCAAAGATGGACAATGTGGCAGAGTTGTTTTTTTATCAACCAAAAGCTGAAAGACTCACTAGTAAAAATCAGACAGAGTAACCCATTCAATTGAATGAACATTGCAAGCTTCAAATCACTGAACCTTATGCATCAACAATAAGCTACAGTGATGATGATGTCAAAGAGTTTTACGATGATATGCACTGCCTCCAAGACATAGAAAAATACTAATACAAAATACTAATTGGTGACTAATGCAAGAAGAATAATATCTGGAGAAAAAGTGAGTGGTCCACATGGAAGTGGTGGATAATATAGATGATGGACTAGTAGATTTTGCTGAAGGACAGGAACTTAGTATCATGAACTCATTTTATTAAAAAAAAGATAACAGAAAATCAAAATGGAAGAGTGTCTGGGTACACAAGTGAAATTGACTACATTATGTCAAGTAATAAAACCATAATCTGCAATTGCACTGTCATTAATTGTTTTAACGTTAGAAGTAGGCATAGAATGGCATTAACTAAAGTGAAGATAGACTGTAAAAAAGATCATATAAAAATAAAGATGTCATGAAAGACAAAAATAATGATAAGCTATTAGAGGGAAAACACCGCTTTTGAGATTAATCAATCAAATCTTTTTTCTGTTTTGCAAAATTTGGAAGAAATTGATAAATTAAGGTAATAAATAAATAACCAGTTCATCTGTCAGCAATCTAAAATTGAACATCTTGGGAGCATAGTTTGTTTTCAATTGTGACATATTTTTTTGCTGCACTCACCCCCTAGATAAAATTATAATTCTTCACATCGTTTGGGATACATAATGTAAACACATACTTCCCTCTTTTTTTTACAAACCTGCAATCCCTTAATTCAGGGTAGAGTCGAAACACCTGGATGAAGTTCAGCTGACACACAAGGAGTTCACAGCTGATTTTTTTTCTATTCACCCAAGAAGAGAAGCATCTGCTGCTACCTCTATTGAACTCTCAATTTTCTTAGTGGGAGGCAAGCATCTTCACCACTAGGCCACCATACAAACCCCCTTATAGAAATATTGCAGTAGGATCTGAAACCATCAATTTATATTAAAAAATTGTTGGAATGTCTGACAATTTGGAATGAAAAATGAATAAACATTGCAATAGATCTCCAGTTCACCAGTCTGAAGGGGAAACTGCCCATTTTCAACTATCTACCTAACTATCTGATGTAGCTTTTGTACTCACACTCCCCCTTTGTGCGTGCCCTCCTCATGTTCTTGCTTCCAAAAGGTGAGGAAGGAATTAGTTCAGTTACATTCCTGTGAGATCCTAGTATGTCCCATGGAAATCAAAGTATTCTTCCTTTCTACATGTTGGGAAAAAAATACAAACTTTGCTGCTTTAAAATTATTTCTCCGTTAAGAATAATTATTTCAATTAATTATAGCTAGTTTTATGCATAAGTGCTTTGGACATAATCATTTAGATCAATGGGTCTCAATCTTCCTACTGCCATGACCCTTTAATACAGTTCCACATGTTGTGCTGACCCCCAACCATAAAATTATTTTATGTTTTCCGTATTTTTTCAAAAAGATGTGTTTTCCAATGGTCTTAGGCGACCCCTGTGAAAGGGCCACTGATTTAGATCATTATTAACATCTACAAATGTTAACACTGCCTGTGCCTCTGATTAGAATATTCATCCATCACTCCTTGTCCACAGCAATCTTTGCGTATTCTTGGTTGGTTAATTAATACTTGACCCTCAAAATCACTGAATCCTTTTATTGTCTTCCTTTACACTACCGTAGTTTTTCCATAGTTGGTACCCAAATGTAGTGTTCTAGATGCTTCTTGGGGAATCATATTGCTGGACTGGCCTTGTCTATAAACAAAGCAAGAGAGACATTAACTGTGTCAAGGCACAAACAGTATTCCTCAGCCGCTAAACCATTCTGCAGCACAAAATGGTAAAATGATAGGAAGCTAGTTTTATTTTACAGTGCTTATGTAAAGGCCCTAGGTTTTGCTTTTTAAAAATCTGTGAATAAAATGTTCCTTGCTCCTTTATCACATTTGGATTCATATTTATGTGACTCAAAAAGTGGGTTTGACCAGAATCAAAGCGTTTTCAGGATTTCTTCACTCATGCTAAGAAACCATTTTCCTTCTATGAGCTTGGCAATTAATTTGTATTTATCTGCAAATATTCTGTTTCACTTGAATCATGATTACTTTTAGTGACTCTTAAGAGTAACTTGTGAGTCATAGAGACCATTCTTTGAAAATCTCCTCCAGAGGAACTATTCATGCAACTACAGTACTAGAAAATATAGGGACATAAAAAAAATTGAGACAAGAGCTAAGCCTATTAGCATATAAATACTAATTGGCCACACAAGGTTGAAAGAAAAGAAAGAAAAGGATTGAAATGTATTTTAGCTCAAATCTATTAGTAAAATGATTCTCCCAGAAAAGCAATTTATAATCCTGTATGTTTGTTTTGAACAAATTTATTACGTTCATGAAACATCCCAGTAACAATTGATTTAGAATTGCAGGGCAAAATAGTTTAAATATGTTAAATTAGATTGCATTCTTTCTGCATATAATTATGAGAATAGTTTGCTAAAGTTAATTGAAATCTACAAATTTGTGCTGTAAAATAGTGTTATTTTATATTTTTATCCTCTTGAATACTATACTTTGAAAATGGTGTATGTGTTTAAAATATTCAGCCAACAATTGTCCAAGTTGTCCTTTACTGAAGCTAATTATAACTTTTAGTACCACTTCATACCATTTTCATTCTGTGTTTCAACAGAGCCCTTGTGTTCCCCTGAGAGCTGATCAGAGATTCTTTAATTAGAAAATCCACAATGAGGCACAGGATTCTCAGGAAAGTAGTTTGCTAGATGATTGGTGAGCTCATAGAATAGCTTAACTAAGGCTTCCAGGAAAATTGAAAGGGCTCTTTAGAAGATGATCTGGAATACTCTGAATTGAATTGCTGTAGCTAGGCTTGAATGATAACTTTTTCTGTGACTGAGAAAGAGTAGACAATACTAGCACAAAAGCTGTATCTTCTATTTAAGATTATCTAGGAAAGTCAGAGTAATTTACAGAATTATAATATCTCAAATCTTTTCATTGGGGAATTAGCCCCAAGGTTTATAGAATAAAAGTTAAAACATTGGTAGAAAACAACAATTTTGAGGAACATAGATTTCAGTTGATTAAGGACAAGAATTAAATTTGTGAACATAGAATTTTATTTTCTTATTAACTGATTATTAATTAATTAAAGTTATGTTGATGAATCCTGGTTAAAAACATCTAGCATAAAATAACAGTCTGAATTCATCAAAAACCATTGAAAGTAGTATTTAAATCCAGATATTTTTTTCATTAGTTCCCTTAACTTTCCTTTCATTTACCACAGTTTCTAATTTTAAATAAGGACAGTGTGTTTTGCCCAAGACTCTAATCATATGAAAAAGGTTGTTCAATATTGGTATTTTGATTTTAATATAGAAGCAGTTCTGTAATAAGTAATTATTTGACTATAGGAGAATGAGGATAAGAAGTCAGATGGGGGTTAAAGCATCTTCCTCTTATACTTTGGAAATCAACCTATCCCTTTGATTTCCACCATTCTTAGACCTTTCTATACTTTTTATACTATGTTCAAAGTTGTTTGGACTTTGTTAGAGTTAAAGTTGTTAGACTTCGGAAGAATTAAGTCAGAGAAATTTAAAGAAAAGCAAAAGAATATCCATTTGTCAAGTCTTGTTTCCAGGTGATTCCTGTCAGGTAATATAAAGTGCAAGTAAGTGTACTCTGTTTTTCTCCTAGGCGCTGCTTGGGGTGTCCATGCACGGGTTAACTTCAGCTTGCTGCCCAAGGAACTGAGTTTTAAAATTGATTGTAGCTCTGCCTCTTGGTTGCCTCAGAGGCTCAGTGTCAAAAAACTCAGTCGCCCTATAGGACGTATTTCTGGGACTCCAGTCGTTGTACAGCAAGCTGGACCCCTAATCCTAGAGTTATTTCTTCGTTTCTAGCTTAGTATTTAGCCTTGTATTTATTTTGCAGTCCTTCTGTTGTTATCAAGCCTCCGATCACTCCGTTTGCCTCCACAACACCGGGACAGGCCCTGTGCAGAGCTGACAGCCCAGGCGCTGTTCTGGGCTACTCATAAGGTCGGGGTGCTCTGGGCAGCAGCCCTTGAGCCTGAGGGGCGAGCTGAGTAGCCAGGGATCCCCTCACGAGGAGCGCTAGGCTCCCTGAAACCCCGTCACTGCTCAATTCTCATGCATGCGAACGGCCGCCATTTTGGATTGCCAAATTTGGCGTGTTCCGTTCCTTTTGGCTCCTGCCTAAACCTAGGGCCTCGTACTGGGTGGCCAGGCAGGCTCTTGCCCTCCTCTGTCTCAGACCAGCGGCTGCGGGGAACTTGAGCCTAGCCAGCCTTCCTACCTGCCTCAAGAGGATCTGCAGGCGCTTGGCTGACTCAGCAGCCAGCTCCACTAAGGCCTCATCTGTCGTTCAAGGCCTAATACTTCTCAAGGCCCAACGCGAGGCCCAGACCCATCCTTCATCAGGCCTGTTCCTTCCGATTACTGGCAGTATGGAGAAGCAGATCAGCCCTCAGCACAGCAACAAAGAGAAGCAAGGAGGCAGCCTGACTGGGCCCATACCCAGCAAACGAAGTAGGCCCAATCCAATGGCCAAAGGTGTTGGGGTGGGCGCTTCCCCCAGGGAGAATCAGCGTAAAGCAGGGATGGCCTCTAAGGCCAAGGAAAGAATGGTGATGTGCCGGCAGAAGGCCCTGGAGAAACAATTCTAGAAGGCCCAGGCCGCGCAGCGCAAGAATCCAGAGGGCCCCACTCCTAGTGAATCCGGGGGTGGGTCTCCCAAAAGTGATTTCCAGCAAGGGGAGTCACCCTTAGGCCCAGGCAGCGAGGACTTTGGGTTTTTCCCCAATCCTTCTAGGGCAGTGATGGGCAACCTTTTTGGCCTGGTGTGTCAAAAATCGGCAAAAAATCGAGCATAACTCGCGTTGTGTGTCACTTCGACAAAAACATAATTTTGCGCAATTTATAGTTTAAACTACAAAAATATATAATTGCAATATAATTGTATTTAATAAACCAAAAACAAATTATTTAACATACCTGCTTAGTAACTTCTTTGTTCATCAGTCACTTTTTTCAATGCCATTGTAACTCTGGTCACTAAATGTTTTCCCTCTCCTCGAGACTCCTCACTTCTTCCTTCATTCCTCTTGCTTATCTACCTTCACCTTATCTGTCTTCTGCTCTTTCCCTCTCTTCCTTCCTTTCTCCTTCCATCCTCTCTTCTTTCCTCACTCACTCCCTTCCTCCTTTTCTCTTCCTTACTCCTTCCATTCTTTCAGCTTCATTTCTTTTGCCTATCTACCTTCTCTGTCTTTCTGCTCTTTCCATTTCTCTCTTCCTCTTCGCTTCTGTTCCTTCCTCCTTCCCTCCTTCCCTATTTCTTCCTTCTTCCTTCCTTCTGCCTATCTACCTTCACCTTCTCTGTCTTTCTGCTCTTTCCCTGTCTTCCCCTTTCCTCCCTCCCTCCCTCCCTTCTTTCCTTTCTAGTTCCATCTTTTCTTCTTTCCTCTCTCCCTCCCTTTTTCTTTTTTCCTTCCTTCCTCTTTCCTCTTTCCTATCAACTTCATCCTCTTTGTCTTTCTGCTCTTTCCCTCTCTTCCCCTTTTCTTCCTACCTCCTTCCCTCTTTTCTCCCTCCCTTCTTCTTTTTCTTCTTTTTTTCTTCCATCTTCCTCCTTCTCCTCCCATTCTTTCTCCTTCCATCCATCTTTTCTCCTTCCATCTTCTCCCCCCTCCCTTCTTCTTTTCCTTCCCCCCCTCCTTCCTTCCTCTCCTTCCCTTTCTCGCACACAGGAAGGGGAGGGGAGGCTTTCTAGTCGCTTTCACAGCATAATTTCTTTATCTAACTTTTAAAAAACAGTGTGCAAATCAAACTTGAGATTTTCGTAACCTGCGAAGCACCAAGTTATTATCTTCTGTTGTTACAAATTCGCAGCTACTCCATTCTTTCCGATAGGGAACTGCATTTCCCAAGATGCCTCAGGTCCTCAAAGCGCTGAACGCGGTTTTGCAATTGACTCCAGCGAGGCCCGGTAGCCGCCGGCTGGGGTGGCTGTCAAGGCGCTGACAGCGGAGCAGACGCGCCGTTTGTTACTGCTTCCAGCAATCGAGACGGACGAGGGAAGCGGCGGTGGCGGACGTCAGCAGCGACTGTAACGACCGTGCGGGCGAGGTGCGGAGGAAGAACGGAAGGTCCCTCCCGCCCGCGACGACGGCTCCAGCCATGGACGAGCAGGCTGGCCCCAGCGTCTTCAACAACAACAACAACAACGCGCTTCTCTTGCCGCCACCTCCGGGTGGGAAGCAACCACGCCTTGCAGACTCGCTTCCCACCGCAGCACAGGGGCCGCACAGGCGTGGTTACTTCCCATCCGGAGGTGGCGGCAAGAGCAGTGTGTTGTTGTTGTTGGGGCCAGCCTGCTCATCCATGGCTGGAGCCGTCGTCGCGGGCGGGAGGGACCTTCCGTTCTTCCTCCGCACCTCGCCCGAGCAGTCGTTACAGTCGCTGCCGACGTCCGCCACCACTGCTTCTAATTAATATAATTCTCCCTCTCTTTTTTACTCTCTCTCCAGCACACAAACGCAAATGCATAGGGCAGCCCACCTCACACACAGGTAACTCCGGGCGGCTTACAACATTATGATGCACGTCTCCCCATAGGAGAGGAGATGGGGAAGCCGGGGGCCCGGAGATCACCCGGGGGATGCCGAGGATGCCTTACCAATCGAAAGCCAGCGTACCTCGTCATAATGGGGGATGGATTTCTTGCCAGGAAACGCGAGGGTTGGACAACGGCGGAGGCTCGGGTTTGTTTTTTTTCCCGGGAATAAAAGTGAACATAAGACTTCTAAATCCCCAGCAAGAAAAGAAATGCAACTGTAGTGGTCTCTCCCCCCCTTCCTCTAAAGAACAAATGTTATCCTGCCGCAGAAGCGAAGAAATCTCAGATTTCGCCCTTCTGCAACAGCCTCCCTCGGGATCCCGCTCCTCCGCTACAGATGCATCGCGTCCCAACAGCGGAACGTCTGGTCACCTTAGGGATGAATCCTGTGCGTGTCACCCCAAATGGCTACGCGTGTCAGCACTGACACGCGTGTCATAGGTTCGCCATCACTGTTCTAGGGCATCTCTGGGATCACCAACTCATTCTATGGCTGTGGACTCCCTGGCAGACTTAGATTCAGGACTTAGATTCAGGGGCTGAGGAGGAATCCTTGGCTCCTTCTGAATTGGAGCCCCTGCCCCTCAGGGTCAGAAGGCCATGCTATCTAAGGCCATGGCGGAGGTTGTGGCTCGTGCCATATCACGGAGTATTTCTGATGGCATGTTGCAATTGGTGGCTAAGTTGCCTCTGTGGCACCCAAAACCGTTGCGAGCCATACTGCATGCCCCAAAAGCTCTGAGGTTAGGGCGTCTTCTCCTGCCCCAACAGGCCTTAGCGAAGTCTCAGATTTGGAGGAGGCCGAGATAGAGGTTCTGGTTCTCTCGGGATGATGAGAACCCTGCCCCTGAGCAGACCACCAGTTCAGGGCCTTCAACCCTGCTATGTTTAGGACCATTCTCACCAAGGTCCGGGCAGACGGGCCCCAGATGGGCCTTCCAGCTCCCCTAGCCAAAACTCCATCTGAGCAAAGCGCTGGAGTGACCATAGGGCCCCAGGACCCTGGTGCAGGCTTATTTAAGGAGGTGTCTCCACCTCTGGACTTAGTCCTGGCCCCTCAATTATTCCTAGACAAAATTCAGCGGCAATGGGCCCAACTGGGACTAGCTGTACACTATGGAGGCCCCATTGGAGGAGCTTCTGAAGCTTCCCCAGGTGGACGACATCCTATCATGTACCTCACCTCTCCCTCCTCCCTTCCCTCAGAATTGCTGGAAGGGCTCAAGGTGGAGGACGAGGGCGGAATCCGCGGCTTACAAGACCCACCTGGCGACTGCGTGCTTCTATGTCTTCTTCCTACTTTGGCAGGGCAGCCCTCTTCTGGCTTTGAAAGTTCCTAGCTGGGCTTCCGGCAGGAGATTCCAGGACTAGGCAGGACGTGAATAAGATTATTGCCCACCGTGGAGTACTCCACTGACACCTCTCTCGCGGCCACGAAATTTTCATCTAGGGCCCTGGCCTCGAAAGTCACCTCGAGGCATCTGCTGTGGCTTTGCCACTGGCAGGCTGACATGAAGGCGAAATGGAAGGTGGTTTCCGCTCCCTTCAAAGGAGAAAAGCTCTTTGGGGATGCCTTGGACCCATTCCTGATTGAGTCCAAAGATAAACACAAAGTACTTCCCCCAGTCACTAAGAAGTAGGAACGTAAGGGTCAGCCCTTTCGTAAGAATTCCTTTCGAAACAACAAGCCCTCCACTTCCTCTGGTGGCTCCGGTTGCGCCTACGTTCCTCTGCAGGATCGCTCCCAGGATAGGTCCTCGTTTAGGGACAGAGGCAGGCAGCAAGGGTTCCGCAAGCCATTCCGAGAGGGTTATTCCAACAAGCCCTTTCGGAAATCCAAGTGACCGTCACAGGGCTCCCCCCATAGGCAGCCATCTCCAGCTCTATGCCGCCCAGTGAGAGGAGACCACGACAGACAGTTGGGTCGGGAACACGGTCCGCCATGGGCTGACTCTGGAGTTCCTGTCCCTTCCCCCGAGTACCTTCCTCCGTTGCCCCATCCCCAGGTCTGCCCACAAGCTCCAACTGATGAGGGCGGAGATAGAACACCTCCTGGAGATAGAGGAGGTCCCCACGGGTCAAGAAGGCAGGGGTTTTTATTCCATCCTCTTCCTGGTCCCCAAGTCATCAGGGGTGGGTGGGTGTGTGAGGGCGATTCTGGACCTCAAGAAGCTGAACAAACATCTAGTGTACAAAGACTTCAAAATGCAGTTGCTCCAGACCATCTTGGGCTGCGTCAGATGGGGCGATCTGCTGACTTCAATCGACCTGAAAGAAGAGTACCTGCATGTTCCGATCCACCTGGCGCATCGCAAGTTCTTTAGGTTCTAGTTCGCCAACCACCATTACCAGTACAAGGCCCTCCCCTTCGGACTCTCAGCGGCCCTGCAGACGTTCACCAAGCTTCTGTCCGCTGTGGCTGCACGGTTCCGGTCTCTTCCCGTGAGATTGGAATGCTCCCTGGACGACATCCTTAACCACTCGTCATCCAGGGAGCAGGCCCGCAAAGACTTGAACACCACCATCAAGGTCCTGCAGCTCCACGGGTTCTCAGTCAACCTTGCCAAAAGTCACCTGACCCCGACCTGCAGAATCCAGCACCTCGGAACGATCATTGACTCCGAGACTTGCCACGACTTGTATCCGCTCGACCGGTTCAGCGTCAATCGTCTCCCTCTCACAGCTGATGGGGAAGCTGGTATTGTGCATTGCGATGGTCCCATGGGCGCGGTTGCACATGCGAGAACTGCAGTGGTTTCTGCTCCCTCTCCAGAGGAGGAAGGCCAGCAACTCCAGACGTGTGATATGGGTGCCCCCGAAGGTCCTCCGATCCCTCAGATGGTGACTGTCGGACGCCCTCCTCAAGGGCAGTCGGTTCAGGGAACCGGAGAACGCCAGTCTCTTCGGCTGGGGTGCTCATCTAGGGACCTCGGTAGTCCAGGGCAGTTGGTCGCAGGCGGAGCTCACCCACAACATCAACTGGCTAGAGCTCTGGGCGGCCAAACTCACCCTGCGCCATTTCCTCAATCAGTTCAGGGGCTGCGATGTACTGATTCTGAAGGACAACATAGCCGCCAAAGCTTACATCAATCATCGGGGCGGCACGTGGTCCCTGGCCCTGATGTCAGAAGCGGAGCCCTGGGTCACTGGGCGGAGAGACATCTGGCCTCAATTTGAGCAGACCACATCTCCGGCATGGACAGCGTGATGGCAGACTGGCTCAACAGGACCACCATCCAGAACTCAGAATGGCAGCTGCACCCGAGACTGTTCTGCTAGCTGTCCCGGAGATTCGGCCACCCGGTGGTCGACCTGTTTGCCTCGCCAGCCAACATGCACCTCCCCCATTTTTTCACCAAGTTCCACTGCCCCGGGGTGGAGGGTATAGATGCTTTAAGATCCCGCTGGCCTCCAGGTTGACTGTATGCCTTCCCTCCTCTTCCTCTGATTCTGCAGGTCATCAGGAAGATACTGGAAGAGGTGCTTCTGGTGGCTCCTCACTGGCCGAGGAGGACTTGGTTCGCCGACCTGGTCAGCCTGTCGGTGTCCCGGCCGTGGCGCATACCTCAGGAGCAAATCTCCCTCAGCCATGGGACCGTCCAACATCCAAAGCCCCAGTGGCTGCAGTGGGCCATCTGGCACTTGAGGGGGACCTCCTAAGGCTCCACTGTTTCTCCGACAGAGTCATCCAGACTATTCAAGCTTCTAGACGATCTTCCACATCAGAATTTAGGCAACCTGGTCGGCCTTCTCATGTTGGTGCCTCAACCATCAGTTAGTGGCTTTGTCCGCAACCATCCCTCAGGTCCTGGAATTTCTGCAGGACAAGGTGCCCAACACTCTCCGTAGACACGTGGCTGCCTGGGCACCATTCTGTCCACTGACACTCAACTTCCACTCTCTAGACATCCCCAGGTTCAGGGCTTCCTAAAAGGGGCTTCCAACATATGCCTGCCCCCCATACATAGGTACCCTACCTGGGACTTGACTATTGTATTGCAGGTGCTTGCAGCGCCACCCTTTGAGCCGTTGCGGACGGTGGGTCTGCGCCACCTCACCCTTAAAACTGCTTTTCTGGTCGCCATCACCTCGGCCCGCAGGATATCGGAGCTGGCCGTCTTGTCAGTCAGAGACGACCTCTGCATCTTCCACTCCGATAGAGTCATCTTACGTTTGGATCCTGCCTTCGTCCCGAAGATTAACACCGTTTTCCACACGGCGCAAGAGGTGATACTTCCGGACTTCTGTCCGCATCCCCGGCACCAGAGGGAAGTAATGTGGCACAAGTTGGACGTTCAGCAGGCGGTGCGCATTTACATGAAGCGGACCGCTCCCTTTCGTAAGTCGGAAGCATTATTTGTTTATTATTTCCAACCTGCTTCCATGGGAAAGAAGGTCACGTCCTCTACCATAGGATACTGGCTCAGGGCCAGTATCAAGATGGCCTACGAGACTCAGGCCAGACCAGTTCCTCCTCGTATTACTGCACACTCTACGAGGAACGCAGCAACTTCGGCCGCCTGGACTACTCACGCGCCAGTTGAAGAAATTTGCTGTGCTGCAACGTGGTCTGCCCTGTCTCCATCCAGACTTGACACTTTCACCTCCACTGAGGCATCATTTGGGAGGAGAGTTTTGCAGAGAGTCGTGGCAAGCACCGCGGCAGTTCTTCACTCCCGACTTCGACATAGCTTTGGCATGTCCCGTGCTTGGACACTCCAAGCAGCGCCTAGGAGAAAGACTGTTGGCTTACCTGAATGGTCATTCTCTAGGCACTGCGGAGTGTCCAAACCCACCCTTAAGGTGGGGCAAAGTGTGCCTTTTGCACCTCATGTCTTAGACTTGAACTTTCACTGGTTCGAATTATGGACTATGGATGTTCTTCGTTTTTCGAAACTGAGCCTCTGAGGCAACCAAGAAGCGGAGCTACAATCAATTTTAAAACTCAGTTCCTTGGGCAGCAAGCTGAAAGTAACCCGTGCTTGGAAACTCCGCAGTGCCTACACAACAACCATTCAAGTAAGCCAACGGTCTATATCACTGTTCTACAAATTTTGGGAAAGTATTGACCTCTGATATAAAATGTGTTAATTTTACATATTTTGATTAGATGAATTAAAAAAGAACAGGTGATAAAGGTGCTGTTTGGTTTATAAGATGTATTTCACATATATAGGCTAGTATTTTCCTACAAAGGAGTGAGGTATCTTAATGATTATGATGCCTCTTAACTTCTAGATAAAGTACAATAGAACAATGAAAATGGTACCATGTGGAAGTGTATACATTTATCTCCACTTTGAGAACAGCAAGGCAGATGACCATGAAATACAAGTAGAAAATTTGCTTAGGTCCTACAAAACACTTGGTGCAAACATATCACTGAAAATTCATTTCTTACATTCTCGTTTAGATTATTTCCCTTTGAACTATGGATCAATGAATGATGAGCATGGGAAGAAATTCCACCATGATACTGCAGGCATGGCGAAAAGATACAAAGGCTATCTGCTACTGGAATCTCCCCAGGGATGATTCAGTGCCGTTCACAAGAAAAAAGTCAAAAAGCATAATTTAGATACCAAATAAAGATGGAACCTTGTTGTTTAATACGATGTTGGAGCTTGTCAGTTTTTTGTGCAAAAAGCATGAAAATGTTACATGAAAAACCAATAAATGAATGGAATAAGTTATGTTATTGGTATCAATAAAAAGATAAATTTATAATGATTCATGTGGCATCATTTTCATTGCTATAATCAAATTTTATAGAAAAGTTATGGAGCATAATCACACATCTCCCCGGTAATTTTGAATTATTTTGATGCAATTTGGCCTGAAGCTGTATCTTGAATACTGGAGCCAATTAATACTCGGGACTTAGTTTTCCTTTATTAATGAATCAATTCTGATAAAATTAAGCTACTTTCATTTCCGAGGCTTTCTCCTTGTAGCCCAGGGTATTTAGTAGCTTGCTCTGCCAGTTTTGGGGGAGCTATAGTTTCTTTTCTTAGTTAAAAAAAAGGAAGGGAATTCCAAACTTAATAATGATTATGTTTGCTTGTTGAATAATGAATATCTGCAAGCAAATAACCAAGCTCAGAGAGCACCATGGACTCCACAGTTTAATCTTGAGCTATATATATTCTTAGCTATTGAGATCCATCTATTCTTGACTTGTTATTAATGTTTGTATAACCCTTAGTTGCAGAAATAGAAATGCTAACACTAAGAACATAGGCGAAAGTAATTATGTTATAGTGATGTTCGTGATTTTTAGTCAAGCTAAAGCATCATGTTTTAGAGACATATTTTGGCTTTAATTATTTTTTTTAGTAAATTCAAGGCAACAATATTTAATACCCATGGTAGAAGGAAGTAATAGGAAAATAAACTCAACATGCTTTTGAGTTTTTTAAAAATAAAAGGAAACCTAAAAGGACAATTGCAAATAATTCCAGTGGGATGAGAGGAGGGAAGGTTGACATCAGAGGAAGCTAAAGTGACTGCAAAAAGCTTAGTGAGATTCTGAAAACAAAAAGGGGCATTTAATAGAAAATAAAAAGGACCAGAATATGAACTGGAATTAAAATCATTATAATGAATCTTTTGAATCAAATTAAAAATCAAAATCTGGTTAAGAATAACAAAAACATATAAAGCCTCTTTATATGCAAAATTAAATGGGAGAATGAAGGTGCCATCTGGTCAAGGAGTACAAAACATGTTTACAGTACTAAAGAAAAGATAGAACTATTCAGCTCTTGTTTTGGTTCCTCTTCACCATTATCAGGATAAGTATCATGCAATTTGTGAAAAGTAGGTAGAATAGTAGGTCTGAAGGATCAGATTAATGTAAATATGATCAGAAATATAATGGGCCCTCTACTCTTCAAAAATTTTATTGATAATTTGGATGAGGAAGTAGAAGGAATATTTATTAGAAGAAGAAAGCACATTCAAAATAGTATTGTTAGATTAAAGAAATGGGCTGAAATAACAGAAACAAATGCAAATGCTTCATTCAGATGAGCACAAGTATATGCTGTGAAATATCTGACTTGTTAATGGTAGTTTTGATATAATTTTGAAATAGTAGCAAATTGAATATGAGGTAGCAGTATGGTATTATTAAAAAGGAGATAATTGAATTTTTAGATTGTATTAGAAGTGTTATAGTTTTAAATCACAGGGAAATAATTATTTTACTTTACCTGCATTAATTAGAATCCTGTCTTGAGTATTGTGTTCAGTTGTGGGCTTTTAAGAAGGAGAAAACAAATTGGAATACCAAATGACCTGAGAAAGTAGACCTTAGGTGGAACCTATGTCCCATGTAGATAGACTAAAGGACTTTGAAATGTTTAGCTTTAAGAAGATTGAGAGGAAATTGTAGAACTTGTCATGCAGCAGAAGTTCTAAGTAATTTCTCCATTGTTTCAGAATTCACATAAATTTATGGATTTAAATTATAGGAAGACACATTCTGATAGCACATTGGGGGGAGGGGAGTAAGAACAGTCTTGGAACAAATGAACCAGAATAGTAGTGGGCTCCTTTCACTGGATGTGTTCACTAGACAACCATTTGTTGAAGATGCTTAATTGGATACTAGAGTGGCATGATTGGCTTCTTTCCAATTCCATGATTTTATTAAGTTCAAAGGAAGCCAGCTTCCTTAACGAACCATAAATTAGCAATTAAGCAAGCCTTGCCCAAGTACTGTAATTTATTTATAGCCAGTGAAATGTAATACTCACAGCTAGAGAATCATGCCTTGCCTAAAACAATATGAAACATTTTTTTCAAATGTTTTGCTTCATAAAAAAAACTTGTTGATTATAATAAACCTCTTCAAACAAAATATAAATAATTTCAGAATGACTATACCATGTAGGAATCTTGAGAAATGTGAAATTAACTTTACTATATTATATTGAATCACATGTTTTCAACAAGTTGCATGACTTCAAGAGGGCCAAAAATATTTGCTGCTGATTTTTCGTTTGTACTTGGTATCCAAAGCTTCTTGCTGCAGTGTGCAATAATAGTTAGCCAGTGTTGATTGATATCACTTGCCCTGATACCAGTTTTCCATTTTGACAGTGTCTTGATGAAACCTTTCACCATGTTTGTTATTGATTGCACCTAGAATTTTTGGGAAAATCTGAATTCAGAAAATGAATCCTCAGTTATATGTTGCACTTTATGGTCTTGTATAGTACAAGAAGCTTGTCAGCCAGCTGATTGTAGTTTGATGCTCTGTAGTTGCCAAGAAAATTGTCAGTGAACGCTTAAATCCTTGAATGCATTTAGATGATTTTTCTCTGTCCTCCCCAACAGTTTTCAGACACTTGACATTGATGATGAGTCTGATATGTAGACCAAAATAAATGTTCTCCTTAATCTTCAGTTTAGTTATTGGAAACATCTGTCTCAAATAATGAAAATCTTCATTTTCCTTGCTCATTGTTTTCACAATTTTTTAAAATCGGTCTGAGTTTTATGAGATTGGAGGCAAAAATATCTTGTGGATCAATAAATGATTGATGTAGCACATTTTTCTTCTCCTGTGCGCTGCTTAGAGCATCCACTCATGGGTTAAATTCTGGTCTGCTTGCCTAGAGACTGAATTGGTAGAAATGTTGACCATGCCTCCTCTATCCAGTAGACCTATAGTTTTTCAATTCAGTCTTCCTAATAGAGATGTAATCAATATTTTTCCAGTTTAGTTATCAAGGATATAGGAATATTGGACATTTGTTACTGGTAGGTTCTTCAATTCTTTAATTAGTAGCTGCATGTCTGTGTCTGTGTCTGCCGGTTTTCCTGGCCCGCTGGCTAGAACCACCCCCATACTTGTTCTTGTTCCACGCAGCCAGGGTGTTACTGCCTGATTGCTCAGACTAGCCCAAGCCGACCAGCGGCTATTTGGGAGGCAGAAGGATTGGTTTGCTGCTCTCGGGTCCTTCCCAGCCCGTCCTGTCAGGCAACCTCAATGTAGGGAGATTGGTCCGCTTTCTTCACTTGGGTTCTAGAGCCATGTGGGCATCATTGGCGCTGGAGAGCTCATGTGCCACTGTCACGGCCAGATTGTTTGCCACCACTTTTGAATCTCACAGCCGTTTCAATAGCATGCCAAAAGTAACTGGGTGGCTTGGCGCCATTTTGTTGGCAGTTGCAACCTCAACAGCAGTGAGGAAGCAGTGTGGTTGTTACAGCTGAGTTCGGAGCTCATTTTCGTTTACTTGGAGACTGTGGAGTTTCTTTCCGATCTTCGGAACTTTGAGTGTTAACAGCTTCGCGCTGTGACTGAGTTCTCGGCTGTTGGTTCGTGAGTAGGCGGCCCATTTCCATCTGCTCTCACCTTCCCGACCTTGGGCTATTAGTTCCCAACCTAAACCCCTCTCGCATTTTCTGGTTAGTTCATGGAAGAATGGGCTAGTTTTCCAGTGAAGTAGAGGGAGGGGTCACGGCAGGATTTTATCACAGCCTGATTGGTCCATTAGACTGAGAGAAAACCTCTTAGCCTTCTGCTATCTCATTGGCTCCCAGTTTCCTCTCAGTCTTTCTGGTCCTAGGACTGTTAATATTGGCTCTCTAGGTAGGAAACAATCTTCGTTTTGGTAGAAAATTATTCTCTCTCTCTAAATTCGATTTATTGGCTATTACTAAATTCAAAATGTCTTGTAACATCTCCACTGTGCCCTAATGGTCAGTTTTTGCTGTCCTAATATGGTGGGGAGGGCCCGTAGGGCAATTCCTTTCTCTCCTCCGTGGGCCAGGGGCCCTGGGCTGTTTTTCGGGGGGTGACAGGCTTTAGTAGTAGCCACGGAGCCACCTTCGCATCAGGCGGCTCATCTGAAAGCTTCCCAAGCGCTGAGAGTTCAAGGAGCCACCGAGCGCATTGCGTAGGTAGCCTGCCCGTCGAGCTTTGTTGGGGCTTTCCGCACCCGCGCTACAGGCTCTCTCCGCCATTAAAATCTTGTGGAGGGAGCGGATCAGAGCTGGCGCGTTTAGAAGACCAAGTCACAGCCTCCTTCTTCTGACGGAGCTCCAGTGGCCATTTTGAGGACCGCACATGGAGAGGCCCAGGCGCGCGACTGAATTTCCTCTGCTACAGCCTCAACCAGGCCTTCTCAGACCTTCCAGCTCAGTCAAGACCTCGCCCTACAGCTGTTGGTGGAAAACAAAGACAAGAAGAAGGTATTACCTTCTTCGGCCAAGAAGCCATAGTCTCGCCCCCATCCTTACCGCAGGCCCTCGTTCAGGGCCCTGACCACGATAACCAGGCTAGGTACCAATCTTTCAGGCAGGACAGCAGTTTCAGCAGTCCACATACCAGGACCGCAACAGATACCAACCTCAGTCAAAATGGCCCTTTCGGGGGGGGGGGTCGTCCCTTCTGGGGGAAATGACTCAAACCCGAGTCACCCTATAGGCAGCCGCCTCGCTCTTTGCACAGATCAGTGGGACAGGATCACCACAGATGCCTGGGTCAGGGCCACAGTTCGCCATGGCCTGAGACTGGAGTTTCTCTCCACCACCACCCGAGACTTTTTCGGACCTTCCCTCCATCCAGGAACCTGGAGCACCGCCATCTAGTGAATCTCGCTGTAGACCACCTCCTCAAGATCAGGGCGGTGGAAGAAGTTCCTCCCCAGGAACGCAGGCAAGGTCACTATTCACACCTGTTTGTGGTCCCCAAGAGCTCGGGGGGTTGTAGAGCCATTCTGGATCTCAAATGTCTGAACCAATACTTGGTCTACAGACGGTTCAAAATGTCATCCTTAAAGACCATTTTACAGGGCATCAGCTGGGGGGACTTCCTGACCACCATGGATCTGACGGAGGTCTACCTACATATTCCCATTCTTCAGGCACAACGACAATACCTGCGGTTCTCCCACGGAGAATGCTATTTCCAGTACCGGGCTTTCTCATTTGGTCTGGCTTCCGCCCTCCGCACTTTCACGAAGGTCCTGGCGGCATTGGCGGCTCACCTATGCTTGAAACCGGTGAGATTCCAATGCTACCTAGACGACATGTTAGTTTCAGCAGGTTCCCTCCATCAGGCAAAACGCAGCCTCCAGATCACCATCCATTGCCTCCAGTCCCTGGGGTTCTCTGTAAATTTTCCAAAAAGCCATCTGTCCCCTTCCACTCAGATTCTTCATCTGTGGACTATCATAAATGCAGAGGCAGGGATAGTGCAGCTCTCCCCAGAATGCTTGGCCAGTCTTCACCAATTAATAGCTTCAGTCCGCAGAAGACAGTCCGTTTCCATCCTGACCTTATCTCAGCTACTTGGCAAGATGGTGTCCTGTATAGGGATAGTTCCATGGGCCAGCCTGCACTTACGTCCCCTCCAGTGGGTCCTGATCCCCCTCCAGAAGAGGTGATTGAGCAATTCCACCCGGACTGTGAGACTACCATCAGAGGTCTGCTCCTCCCTCCTGTGGTGGCTGTCCCCAGTGGTGCAAAAGGGGGGGCCCTTCTGGGAGCCGGACAGAGTAACTGTAACAACAGATGCAAGCCTCTTTGGCTAGGGAGCGGTGATGGACTCCAACATGGCTCAAGATCGGTGATCAGCCGCGGATCTCCGCCACAGTATAAACTGGCTAGAACTAAAGGCGGCGTGGCTAGCACTCCAACAATTCAAGCATCACCTTCAGGGCAAACATGTCCTCCTACTAACGGACAACATGGCCACAAAGGCACACGTAAACTGTCATGGGGGAACGCACTCCAGGGCCCTGTGGCAGGAGGCCCTGAGACTGGGTTCGTGGGTGGAGCAACACCTAGCCTCCATAGTGGCAGATCACATCTCCAGAGAGACAAATCACCAGGCGGACTGAGCCAAGCGACCCTGGACATCGGAGAGTGGCACCTCCTCCCTGAAGTTCTCCTTCCAGAAGGTCTGCCAGAAGCTCGGCACCCCAGTGGTGGACTTATTTGCCACACCCAGAAACGCCCAGCTGCCCCGCTTCTCCAGGTTCTGGTCCCGAGAGGTGGAGGGCATGGATGCTCTCAGGAGCCACTGGCTGGTGGGCCTACTTTATGCATTCCCTCCCATTCCCTCATTTCTGGGACAGTCAGAAAGAAAGTCAGGGAACGGCCCAGGTGATCCTACTCGCCCCCTACTGGCCCAGGGGACAGTGGTTTTCAGACCTGGTCCAGATATCGGTCTCCCCACCTTGGAGGATACCTCGGGAGGAAGTCGCCTTGTGTCAGGGGATCCTGGTACATACGGAGCCCCAGTGGCTCCACTTGACCACCTGGCACTTGAGCAGCGACTCCTGAGGAGCGCTAATCTGTCCGAGGGGGTCATTGCCACCATTGAGGCTTCTAGGCGGCCTTCCACCACCAGAATATACAACTCCACTTGGACGGCATTTGCAAGGGCCCCTCCAGGGCCTCGGTATTCATTGTCTTGAAGTTCCTTCAAAAGGGCTTTGAGGACGGTTTGTCCCAAAATACTTTGGCCGCAATCCTGGACAGGGAGGGGTCTCATACCCTCGCTCATGCTCCCCTCATTAAGCACTTTCTAAAAGGGGTGCAAACCTCCATCCGCCCCCTATCCATAGGTTCCCCACCTGGGATCTCCCGTTGGTCCTCAGGACATTGACAGGGGAGCCATTCGAACCACTCAGGATAGCTCACATGCGACTGGTCACCCTTAAGGTGGTGTTCCTGGTGGCAGTCACACCTGCCAGGCGCATATCAGAGCTAAGTGCCCCTTCTTTCCGTGATGACCTTTGTCAGTTTAATCACGATAGGGTGGTCCTCTGCCTAAATCCCACCTTTTTCCCGTAGTTGAATACCCCGTTCCATAGGGCACAGGAGATCATCTTGCCAAATTTTTGCCCAGATCTGTCCCATGAAGGCGAGCGACTCTGGCACCGGGCTCTCTGCGGACTTTGGCGATCCATAGATCAGAGGCCTTATTCATCTCTTTTCGACCGGGGTCCCTAGGGTCTAAGGTTTCATCATCCACTATAGGGAGATGGCTGAGGCAGGCCATCAAAAGGCTACAAGACTACAGGTCAGATTCCCCCTGCTGGCATTACTGCTCACTCCACGCACAGCGCCGCCACGACGACGGCCTGGGCCATGAGGGCACCATTCGAGGACATCTGCTGAGCAGCCACTTTGACTTCCCCGACCCCTTTTATTCATCACTACCGGTTGGATGTTTATGCCTCGGCTGAGGCGTCCTTTGGTAGAAGGATCCTTCAACAGGTGGTAGTTGCCCCTCCCCCAGGCTCTAGATCTTCCCTCCCCGGGACTGTAGCTTAGGTATGTCCCTGCCATGACCCTCCCTCTACTTCACCGGAAAAAGAACATTGGTCTTACCTGAATGTGTCTTTTAGATGATGTAGAGGGGGGGGGGTCACGTTCCCACCCTAGCTAGTTCAGATAAGGTCCAGGGGAGGGCCTGGAGGTCTCTCCTGGGGTCTCTGTTTTTGCTCTTTTCGCAGATAAGGACACTGTTCGCTATCGAGTAAACTGGCAGCCAATGAGATAGCAGAAGGCTAAGAAGTTTTCTCTCAGTCTAATGGACCAATCAGGCTGTGATAAAACCTTGCAGTGACCCCCCCCTCTACATCACCTAAAAGACACGTTCAGGTAAGACCAACGTTCTTTCAAGCAGGGTTGGAGCGGGGGATTCCCCAGGGAGCCCATCTCCTCCTAGGACCTTGTCTACCTGGATGAGCAGGTCCACCACCAGAGGCACCAAGAGCAAGTCCAAGTTTTCGCCAGCTGAAAAAGATGCTATATGCAGGCAGTGAGCATCGGAGAAGCAATTCTCCAGAGTTTCCAAGGGAGCAGAAACCATCAGGTTCCCCCGGAGTTGCCCATGAAGACACTGATCTCTCCCTCTATACGGAGGTCACCACAGTTCTTTGGGGATACCTGCAACTTGTCCCCTGATGACATCAGGGCTGTAGGATTGGGTCATTCCTCCCCTCCCTATGTGCCTGCCTTGGATCTCGGCCCTGAGCCTGAGACCTGGCATTCTACACCCGAGGCCACCTTCACCCCATGGCAGGGAACTCTGCTCTAAGGAGAGCCAGCTTCTAGCTCTTCCCATCACCATATCCCAGGGTGTGGACTCTGAAATTAAGCATGGGGCCATATCTTCCCTGGGTCAGTCCAGAGCGATTTTGGCTCCTTTACAGGACCCTCCTTCCCCATTGCAATCCGTTCACAGTGAGGATTCGCTGGCAGGTGAGGAGGATTTGGGTGAGCAGGAATTATCAGAGGATGAGGGAGGGACCCTGATCGGCCCACCTTGTCAGGACTTTTTAGGCCCACATTGTTTAAATCACTGCTGTTCAAGGCCAGGTCAATAGTCAATATGTGGGACACCGGTTCTCCAGTTGAGTCCTCATTGGGATTGGATCAAACTGATCAACTCTTTTCTGAGGCTTTTTTGGAGCAAGAGGCCATCCCTTCCCCCAAGCTATTTCTGGACATAATCCAGAGGCAGTGGTCCTAACCAGCGATGGTCCTTCTGGCCGGCAACAATGATCACTGGCTGTATAGGTCCGGCCCAGATCTAGAGGGGATCCTCCAGTTCCTGTCAGTAGATGCCTGTATAGCCGCTCTGGCCTCTCTGACCATGGTTCTTTCAGATGTTTCCAAAGAACTGAAGGCAGAGGACTGCAAGGCAGAGCTCACCTTCCACAAGCCGTATCAGGTGGCTGTCTGGGTGATTCGTGCGGCTACCGCTGCATCTTTCTTTAGGACCTCCCTTGTCTGGCTCAGGCAGCTCCAGATGCGGTTCTCCTCTGAGGACATGTCTCAGGACGTAAATAAGCTGGTGGCAGCATTAGAGTTTTCAGCTGATGCACCCTCAATGTGTTTGCATCGAGAGCCATGGCAGCCAATTTCACCTCCCGGCAGCTTTTGTGGCTGCACAACTGGCGTGGATTTACGATCAAAGTGGTGCCTTACAGCTGCACCCTTTAAAGGGCGCTAAGTTGTTTGGCGAGGTGCTGGACCCCATCCTATGGAGAATAGCATAAGGTACTTCCTTCTATGCATTGACAAGCTGACCGCTGGCCACAACAATATTATTGACATCAGCCCTTTCGGACGGACTCTGGATTCTCCGGTTCCTAGTACAATAGAGCCTATTACCAGGGTACCGATCGATCTCAGGATAGATCGAGGCAGAGATCGGGTAGACAGCCGCAGCAGCAGCAGCAAGAGCAGTCCTAGTTGAGGCAACCGTTTCAGGGAACTGGAAACCGGCCCTTTCGCAGATACAAGTGACTCCCACTCTGGTATTCCCATTGGTGGGCGACTCAAACATTTCATTGACCAATGGGAACAGTCTGGATGCTTGGGTTTTACAGATGGTTCGGCTAGGCCTCATGCTACATATCATTTCTGCTCCTCTGAGACTGTTCATCAGGTGTCCTATTCCACTGTGTCAGGTCAAGAAGGGCCTTTTTGACACAGAGATTCGACATCTGCTGGACATTCTCGCTATAGGAGCAGTTCCAGCAGTGAATTGGAAGGTTGAAGGTTTTACTCTATCCTTTTTCTGGTTCCCAAGAGTTCGGGAGGTTGGAGAGCCATATTGGACTTCAAAAAGCTGAATGTTCATCTGCAATACAAACGCTTAAAGATGCAGCCCTTACAATCCATTTTGGGATGCATCCGCCATGGCTACCTACTGACATCTGTGGACAACAGGGAAGCCTACCTCCATGTGCCGATTCATCCCTTGCACAGGAGGTACCTGTTGTTCCACTTCGCAGGGCCAATATCAAGCCTGTCCCAGGACATTCACAAAGTTTTTAGTGGCCATGGCGGTACATCACCAGTCATTGCCCATGAGACTCCAATGTTATCTCGACAATGTATTAATTCAATCGTCATCCTCATGGCAAATACATATCGACCTGCAGACCATACTCTCTATGGGCTCATGGGTTTGTAGTGAAGAGCTACCTCGTGCCATCCACCAGGCTGCTGCACTTGGGATCAGTTATTGACATCCAGAGTTGCAATGTCTTCCTGTCTCAGAAACGCATCTCCAGCATCCGCAGTTTGGTGAAAAAACTTCTCACTCACAGATCAGTACAACTGTCGTACCACTTCACCCTGTTGGGGAAGCTATCTTGCATTGTCAAGATGCACGCTCAGCAGCTGCAGTTGTTGCTGCTCCTGTATCAGCAGAGGGCAGCACCCCTCGCAGAAACAGGGTCTGTGTGTCACCCAGGGTTATCCACTCGTTCAAGTGGTGGATCTCACCCGCATTGCGGCGGAGATGTCGTTCAGGGAACTGGAGCGGATCACGATCACATCTGATGCCAGTCTGTTCGGCTGGGGTGCCCACGTCCAGTCTCAGATGGTGCAAAGATGCTGGGAGCCATAGGACCTTGTGAACAATATCAGTTGGCTGGAGCTCTGGGCCATCCACCTTGCCCTCAGACGATTCCTGGAGTTGGTTGAGGGGTGCTACGTTCTGATCCTCACTGATTGTTATGTGGCCACAAAGGCCCATAACAATCATCAGGGGGGCACCCACTCCTGGCCCCTTATGCAGGAGGTGTAGAAACTTTGTATTTGGGCATAGTCACACATGATGTCCCTCAGGGAGGAACACATTTCCAAGAAAGCAAACGTCCAAGTAATCCAAGTTATCCCCAGGCCTGGGGATAAGTTTCTAATTCACCCCGCCCGAGTGTTGAATGCTGAATGAAAGTTGTGTTTTTTACTGTTTATTTTAGTCACATACTGTTTTTGTGTTATATTGCACTTCCCCTTTCCCTACGAATGTAAGCCGCCCTGAGTCCCCTTAGGGAAAAGGGCAGCCTATAAATCCCAATAAATACCAAATACCAAATACCAAATTGGTTGAGCTGGGCCACAATGGACCACGCAGACTGGTGGCTTCATCCGGCCTTGTTCCAGGAACTATCAGACAGGTTTGGTCACCAGTCATGGATCTGTTTGCCTACTCGTCCAACGCCCAGACTCTGAGGTTTTTTCACCAGGTTTCCGATGCCAGGGGCAGAAGGGGTCAACACTCTTTGCAGCCCATGGTCCCGGGGACTTTTATATGCGTTCCGTCCCCTTCCGCTCATCCCGAGGGCGATTCGCAAGATAATCGTGGAGAGGGCAGAGGTTTTGGTCATCGCTCCCCACTGCTCCTGGTATGTCGACCTCGTCAGCCTCTCGATCATCAGAACCTGGAGGATCCCAGCCAACAGGATATCCCTCAGCCAGGGGGCTTTTCTTCATCTGGAGCCCCAGTGGCTCCAGTTGGCTGCATGGCACTTGAAGGGAACATCCTGATTTGTGACAATTTTTCCAGATGAGTCATCCAGACAATTCAGACAGCCAGACTGCCTTCCACTACACATATTACAATGCTGCATGTACAGGCTTCTGCAGAAGGTGCCGGAGTAGGCGTGTGGTTCCCAGGACTGCCTTGATCCCTTAGGTGTTGGACTTTTTACAGGACGATCTCAACAGGGGTCTCGCACCCAACATACTTTGTAGACAACTTATGCTCTCAACGATGCTTCCTGGCAGTGACGGCCACACCCTGGCACACTATCCCAGGGTGTGTACTTTCCTGAAAGGGGCCATAAATCATAAAATCATAAATGGCAGGCTACCCACTCATTGGTGTTTCAAGCACTAACATCTTCCCCTTTTGAACCGTCGCACACTATCTGTCTTTGATTTTTGATGCTCAATGTGGTTTTCCTCATGGTCATTACCTCGGTCAGGGGGATATCGGAGTTGGCGGCCCTGTCAGTCCGCAAGGATCTCTGCATTTTCCATTCTGACAGAGTAGTTCTTCGACTTGACCATTCTTTTTTGACAAAAGTTAATTACTGGTTCCATAGGCCCTGGAATTTATTCTTCCAGACTTCTGCCTGCGGTCGACACATGCTCTCAAACGGAAGTGGCATCTCTTAGATGGGTGAAGGGCTCTTTGTCGATACGTCAAGCGGATGTCAACCTTCCGGAGAACTGAATCACTCTTCGTAACCTTTCACCCTGCATCTATGGGACAGAGAGTACCATCTACAACCTTAAGGCGGTGGTTAAAGGCCTGCGTTGATAAAGTTTACAAGGGGCAGGCCAGGCCATTGCCTTGTAATATAACCGCACACTGCACCAGGAGTGCGGCCACGACTGCTGCCTGGGTGATTCGAGCATTGGTTGAGGAAATCTGCAGGGCAGTGACCTGATCCTCACGGTTACCATTTGTCAGGCATTATAAATTGAATGTTTTTGCCTTGCCTGAGGCATCTATCTACTCTATCTACCGCCTGGGCGGAGAAGAGTATTGCAGATGGTTCATTCAGCTTCCCGGACCCTGGACCGGTCTGAGCCCTGCCCTTAGGACACTATGCTTGAGCAGATCCTGTGAGTAAATACTCTAAGCAGCGCACAGGAGAAAGACCATTGACTTACCTGAATTGACTTACCTTTTATGTGTGCTGCAGGAGCATCCACCCCTGCCTGAAGATCATGCCGCTCCAGGGGCTGCTTGAGTTGAGCAGTCAAAGCGGCTGGGCCTCTTTTGACATTTCATTGGATTTCTTCTCTTGGATCGGCCATGCCTCTATTGAAAAACTGTAGATCTACCAGATAGAGGAGGCGGGGCCAACATTTCTACCAATTCAGTCTCTAGGCAAGCAGACCAGAATTTAACCCATGAGTGGAAGCTTCCACAGCGCACATAGAACGACTGTTCAGGTAAGTCAATGGTCTTTTTCCTGGAACCAAATTCTTTTAAAGTGTCTATGGAGATTCTCAGTCATCCAGATCATGGTTGTCCCAAAGGTGCTTTTTAAAGAGGCAACTAAACTTTCCTGTTTTTTCTTGCAAGATGTTTCACTTCTCATCCAAGAAACTTCTTCAGCTCTTCTTTCAAAGTGGCCATTTTGCTTTAATGTCATGCTACCCTCTTGCACAACTGTTCTATTTGCGTATGTAACAACAGTACCTCCATTCCAAACAGCAGAACCAATCCTTTGAGATCTTTACAGATATTCCAGTTGTACTTGGTGCACCATATGTTCTTCAACAACACTTCCATGTTTTCATCTACTTCTTTTAAGTATGCAGCATAGTTGACAGGTATTGAAGCTTTGAAATTGCAAAAACAAAAGATTGATTTAAAATAATACATGATGGGTTAAATTACAAGTTATTTTCATGATTAGCAGCCAAAAATCCAAACGACAGTGTTTAGGAAACAAAATTTTGTTGCCCAATTAAATTATCTATTACAGGCCTTGTTTGCTTGAAATCTTTTTTACATACATTATTTTACTTATGTCCACATAAGTTTACACTTCTATGGCCAATTGATAGAATTAGAATTTTTAAAAACATTAAAAACTTTGTTAAACTTCTAAAATATAAAATCTGAAACTTTTTTTTAAATTCACAAAATGAGATTTTCAGCCCAAATTTTATAGTAATTTAATCAAGAATTTGTAGGTAGGGGAAAAAATTAACAATTACATGTGAAAGACTTTTTATTTTACAGATAGACTCTCTTATTTGCTTATCATTTATCTGGACAATTTCATTTAATCTAATTAATGGAGAAGGCAGAACTTTTCTCAAGTTATTAAAATATATGAAGAAGATGAATGATAGCTTGTTGTTCTTAATAGTTTCAGTTTATCTTGGCTGTCATATGTACTGGAAACTAAGTCAATTACTGTAAATTTTGAGATTTATAAACACATTTTCCCACCCCATCCCACATTTATTTTTTAAAAAATGATTGAAGCCACATTAAAATATAATTATTAAATTGTTCTTATTACTGGATTGAGCAATGGATTTTGCATTGATCTGCAAAAATAGTTTGCCTCCTGGTAGTGCAATAGCTGTAGCAATGGAATAGCTTGCCTCCACATGTTTGGGGTGCTCCCTCATTGGAGGATTTTGTTGAGATGGTATAAGGCTCATGTCTTGAGTAGGGAGTTGGCCCTCTGAGGTCCCTTTCAGCCATATAATTCTATGAAAATAAATTAAATTAATTTTAAGGGATTTTTTTTTCATTAGGTAGCAATTTAAAACATGCAATGAGGTTACACACATGTTGCTAAGAAAGAGCCAGTTTGGTTTGGCAGTCAAGACCGAGGCTAGAAATCAGGTGTTGTAGTTCATATAAGCCATGAAAGCTGGTTCCATGACGTTGCAACAGTCACTCACTCTCTTTCGCCCCAATTCACTGCACAGGGCTGTGGGAAAATAGGAGGAGTATTAGGTATGTTTGCTGCTTTAAGTTATTTATAAAAATAATAAAGGTGGGATAATTTAAAAAAAATAGGATCTAAGAAGTATAAGTCAGCTTTAGATTCAGCGATCAGTTTTAGATCACAGTATAGATTTATAACACTTAGCCAAAATATTTAATTTACAGTATTTAATATTTATATTCCTATTATTAGATTAAATATCTATTAGTTGTATTTCTATTATTATGGTATAGTTTTAAAATTCTGTATATAATGAAATAATTTAATTACCTTTGATTCGAACACAGTCAAAATGGAAACGTAATTATAATTTTCTGATTCATTCTAAGCTCAAATTCTATAGCACCGTGATGGGGGAACCTATGGCACATGAGCCCAAAGTGGCTCATGAAGCCATGTGGCCTGGCACGTACAGCCTTGCCTGTTTGTCTTCTGGGTTTCTGGTACACATGTGCATGTGGCAATCAGTTGTCCTTTGTGAGCACAAAAACCTGAGTGCACATGTGCGCCAGACAACTGATCGTGGGATGTGCATGCATGCTAGAACCCAGAAGTTCAGCTTTTCTGGACTGTGGCCCTGACAAGCTCAGCACAGACTGAGGAAAGGATGGCAGGCAGGAAAATTCCCCTCCCCATTTTCCTCCTGTTTGCAAAAAAGCCTCCATTCCTAACTGAAGGTTCAGATTGGAGGTTTCGGTGTGTCCATGATGCGTCAGAGTCTTGCCTGCTGCACCTCAAAAAAAGTAAGTCCGCTCGAAAATAAGCCCAAGTGCTTATTTTCAAGTCTAAAAGAAAAGACTGCACTCAGTCCTTGGCATTACAACCTTTTCTTGAAAACATGTACTCAGTTTTATTTTCTGAGAAATATGATAATAGTGATGTTTATGTTAATAGTAGAGAGCCTGTTTGTGTAGTGATAAAGGCATTAGACTAGAAACTAGACTAGGGCCAGTTGGCTTGGACCAATCGCTTGCTTTCAGTCCTACAAAGAAGGCAATGGCAAATTACTTCTAAAAACACTTGATAAGAAAACTTCAGAGACTTGTCAAGACAGTCTCCTAGAATTGGATATGATTGAACGGGAGGAAAATGTGAAGTATAGGTAAGTCCTCAACTTACTATTGTAATTGAATCCAGATTAGCAGTTGCAAGTCGTGTCTGTCATTAAGTGGGTCATTATGTGACTGATCTGATTTTACAATTTTTTTTTGCAGCAGCAGCCTTAAGCAAATGAACATCAAGCAAATGAATGCTGTGGCCATTTAGTAAATCCATTAAGTGATGCCACATTTTATGTCACATTTCAAGTAGTAAGGTTTACTTTTTTCTGATGTGTTTGGTTAGATCAGGTATGTTGTGTAGTACTTCTGAGACAGATACTTTAGTTCATTCTAGATCTATGAATGTGAAGAATCCTGGGACATGAAACCATAATTTCAGCTTCTATTCTTAGGTCTTTGCTTTTCTGGAGGCACTGTAGTGGGAAGTTGAATATTTGCTCCTCTCTAAGATGTTTCCAAGCTTTTTTGTAAGTTCTCTGACTATGTTTGCTTGTTGGGGCTCCTGATAACAATACAGTTGGACATTGTGTATTTTGTGGCATTGATAGAAGTGTAGCAGGATAGGTTGCTTCTTATGAATTCAATTGTTCCATGTTCAGTTTTGTTGCTTTTTGACTCACATATAGGTTTCTCAATAGCTCAGCTGGAATATCATCACCTCCACTAACTTCGCTGTTGGTAATATTTCCTAAGGCCCTCTTAACTTTGTACTACAGGATGTGTGGCTCGAGGTCAGCGATCACACCACAGTGGTTATCAGGGACATTAAGATCTTTCTTGTATAATTCTTCTATGTATTCTTGCTACCTCTTCTTAATCTCTTCTGCTTCTGTTAGAACCCTATGATTTTTGTTCTTTGTCGTGTCCATCTTTGTGTAAAACATTCCCTTGATATCTCCAATTTTCTTGAAAAGATTCCTATTCTTTCCTATTCTATTGTTTTCCTCTATTTCTTTGCATTTTTCACTTAAGAAAGCCTCATAAAATTTTGAGATCATTATATGTTAAAACACATGCTGGAATATTTTATTTGTATGAATAAATGTTGTTTTTTTAAAAGGTATTTTGAATTGCAGTTAAACAAGTGGTCTTACCATAGGAATCATAATTACTCTAATCTTTCTAATTTTTAAAATTTACTAGAGGAGTAAATAGTGTAGAGTGCACAATAAACATGTAACCGTTTCATTTTTTCTAACTGATAGTGTTAATGTAAGTTGGTTTGCTGGATGGAAGTGTTATTGAAACAATGATTGCTAAATTGTTAAATTCTTTTTCAGCTTGATGATTGTGCACTGCAGTTGTCTCACAATGGTACCTACTTGGATTTAGAATCTACTCTAGCTGAGCAAAAGGATGAGTTGGAAAGTTTCCAGGGGGAATTTGGGTAAGGAAATAATGTTTATCCATCTATAATTAGAGTTGCTAGAATGCTTTTATAACATCACATGCTTTAATAGAAGCTTTAAGAACAATTATATTATAATTTATAGTGAATTGCACAAAACTAATGATAATTCAATGTGATGTAGTTCATACAGAAAATTTTTCAGAAAAGTCAGATGATCAAACTGAGTTTTGGTATAGAATGATATACATATTATTCCAATTTTCAGCAAAATGCCCCATAGCAAACAATGGGTTTATTTAATGACTTCGTTTTACAACCACTCACATAACTACCAAGTGATTAGCAAATAAAGTGCTAATTTTTTGCTTAATGACCACCACAAAAAAACGGTGATAAAATTGGGTCAGTCACAGAATGACCCACTTTATGACTCTCACAACTTACAGCTATAATGGGCAGGCTCCATTATGGTCAAGGGCTATCTTTATAAATCTGTCTTGAGGTTAGAGGGCTAATATCTCTTGAAAATGTTAAGTTGAAACAGAGGAGTTTTTACAGTGGCAGATATTTTTATATGACGTATTAGAGATTAGTGGTGTTTTTAGGTAAGCTCCCCGTTGGGAGAGTGAGTGCATTCAGAGAAGCGTTGTGAGAGTTGTGTTGGAGAATACACAAACCAGCATACAGAGACACTGCAGTTTAAACAGGCTTTTACTTTCGTGAAAATAGAGGTATCGGAGTCCATCAAACAGTCCAAGTCATACACGGATAAGACAGTCAGTCATCAATGTCTTTCAGTTAAGGGATAATCCAAATAACATAGTCCAGTATCATATAATCAGTCCGGTACACAAAGTTTGCTAACAGTTGCAAAACTTACAATAGCTCACGGCACTCAAATGAGATCAGCCCAGCATCTAATGAAACAGAGAGCTAACGGTCATTCTGGCTCCCTCTTATGGCTGATTGAGGAAAACAGCAACCAATCACATTTTACAGTATGCTTTAAAGAAATAGGTACAACATTGTTACATAATTTATATATTGCGAACCCAACCGTTAGATTATATTCCTAACAGTGTTGCAAAACTAATCAGCTAAACTCAAGTTCTTACCCAGTTATATTGGACCAGTTTGACCTTGTGGCTCTTGAGGAAATGAACCTATGGAGTATGAGGGCAAGCAGCTGTGTAATAGATGTTTTCAATCCATGCTCCTCCTGACTTGCAAAAACTTCCTAGGAGCTGAAATAGGAGTTGGTTCTGATGGTGATTAATTCTTTCCTGGTGATCTAGCCTTCATAACACTATATCTATACTCCATGCTATTGGATAATGTTTATTCTATCTCCATCATCCCTGTCTGGGGAAGGTTTTGAGAAGAGGTTGTGCTGCAGCTCCAAAGGTTCCTGGATAAAATCGATTATCCATTCAGGATGCATGTCTAGATATGGGACAGAAATGGCACACAATTTTTTTATGAACTCTAGTGGGAGTGAGATGGGACAATGCATCCATCCTGGCCCTACTTGACCTCTCAGTGGCATTTGATTTCATCGACCATGGTATCCTTCTGGAGCGGCTTTGGAGATTGGGAGTATTTGGCTGTGGGTTGTTTTTGGTTCAGTTATTTCCTTGGTTGTTGCTCTCAGTTGGTTTTGATAGGAAACAAGAGGTTCAGCTTTCATTCCCTGCTTTGCACAGTTCCATAGGGATCAATACTATGTCCATTTCTGTTTATCATCTACAAGAAGTTGCTGAGTGAGATCATCCACCACCATGGGCTGTAATATTATCGATATGCTGATGGCACACAGGTATATACTATGTCTCAGCCCATCATGAGTTAAGTGATGTTGTGACATCCCTGTTGCAATGTCCAGAAGCTGTTAAAGGCTGAATAGAGAGCAATGGGCTGAAAATGAAGCCTGGCATGATGGAAAGGCTTTTGGTTTGGAGTTCATCGGTCCAAAAAGAACTGCCATCTTGGTCTTGGATAGAATTGCTCTCTCCAGCCAGACCTGATGTATATTCGAAGTGCTGATGCCAGTCCTAGCCAGGTGGGCCTTGGTTGTGTGTCATTTACACCAAAGTTGTGTGCCAGTTACACCCTTTCCTAGACCAACAATCCCTGTTCCCATGACCTAGTCATCTCTTGTCTTGACTATTGCAACATGCTCTATAAAGAGCTGCCTTTGGAAAGTATCCAGAAGGATCACTTGGTTCAAAATACAGTGGTCTACGTTGTTTTGTGCAAGTCTAGATTTGCACATTTGTTACCTTCTCTCACAGGAGTTGCATTAGCTGCTGATTTGCTTCTGAGTGCAAGGTGCTTGTTGTTTCCTTCAAAGTCCTACATGGCTTGGAACTAGGTTTTTTGAAGGGCAGACTTTTCCCAATCTTATTGTCCGACCTACCAGAGCAACAGCGGCAAGGAATGTCGTCAGTCCTCTTCTAAGGAGGCCCATTTGCTGGGAGCAAGAAAGACCTTCTCAGTAGTTATTTCATTCATCACCTCTGTAGAGATAAGATTGTCCTCCACTTTGAGATTGAGATTTTGAGATTTTAATTTGAGATTTTATTAACATTTGTAGGCCGCCCTTTTCCCTGAGGGGACTCAGGGCGGCTCACATAAAATCAGGGAGGGGAAGTACAAACAGTGACATAGACACATATAATAAAAGTAATAAGCAACATACATTCATCATTCGGGAGGGGCAACTATCCATGTCCCCAGGCCTGATGGGCTAGCCAGTTCTTGAGGGCTGTGCGGAAGGCCTGGACGGTGACTTTGACTCAAGTCCTTAAAGACATGATTCTGCCAACAGACCTGGGGGACCCTGAGTGATATGGAGGCAATCTAATGGCTGGCTTGATTGTTTCCCCGGGAAGTTAGGGGTTATTGGTTTTTATACTGTACTGACTTACTGTTCTGACCTAGGCTTCCTGATACAATAAAAAGCACATTCTTAGTCCCCAAAACCCTCTTTTTATTTCAAAGGCTGTGAATTATGTTCATTCACAGCCAGTAATGAGTCCCAAATAGTTGTAAAGAATCCTACAGTAGACTGCCAAAGTCCTTTGGGATAAGGCTAATAAGCACCTACCTTTATCTTCCTTAAAAACACTGTCAAAGACTTAATTGGCAATTAGCTTGGCAAGGCCACACAGCAAAGAGACAAAATGGAGCTTCGGAAAGTAAACTGACCAGCATGAACCAAGTTGCTTCCTACAAAGGCTCATGTGCCTTTGCTCCTCCTTTATGTCCTATGGGAGGGGCCAATCACCTCCAAGCCTTACTCCCGACTCGTCCCTTCTGTCTTAACTATTCTTGCCTTCTGGAAGCTCTGCGCATGTGTGCACTGGGAACAGGGGAACCTGTTCCTTTGCCTTGCTGTTGTCGGACTCTGGAGGCTCCGGAGGTGGCACATAACTCTCAGATGGCCCTGGCCCTCTCTCTGCCTCCAACGCAGAGGCCTAGTCCAAGCCTGCCCCAGATTCCAGGATTGGCCCATGTTCCTCCCCAACCTCCTTGCTATCCAACTCTGCTGCCAGCTCTGCAGGCTGCCAACGGACCACATCACTTACAGCTGAAATTCTGTTCCCAATTGTGATCATAAATCAAGGAGTACCAGTACCAGCAAAATTCACCACCTAACAGGGAGATAGAGAGAATCTCAAATACTCTATTAGAACAGAAGGCAAAGTTTTTGAATGGGTTGAAACATATGGAAACATATGGGAATCAGATATTCTTTATCTTTGATTTTGTAGTTATCCAAACTGACATAGAGTACCACTGATTTTAAATGCAACCCAAATTAAAGAAACGTCCATGAAAATATTTCATAGATTACATTTATCATTAGAGAAATTTAACATGATAAATTATGTTATCCGTTCCATATGTTTGAAACAATAAAAAGAAAAATACATATTAACATAGGTAGTGATTTGGTAAATTTGTTTAATTATTTTAGGTTAATTTTATTAAAATATAAATTGAATAAATCACCTCAGAATTATACAAATCAATCTGGCCTCATTAGGAATGTTTTTGTTTGTTTGGTAGTATGCTTTGATGAGACAAATCTATGAGCATAAACAATTGATTGGGTTGGGGAGGTGCTGGTCTTTAGCCAGAAACTGTTAGAAAACAGGAAGGGATATCTATCTATCAGTATAATTATAATGCTGATTTTTATTCTACATAGTTCAAACATCAATTACAATATGTACAACAAAAGCATGATAGCAATAGCACTTAGATTTATATACCGCTTTACAATGCTTTTTACATCCCTCTCTAAGCGGTTTACAGAATCAGCGTATTTTCCCCAACAATCTGGGTCCTCATTTTACCAACCTTAGAAGGATGGAAGTCTGAGTCAACCTTGAGCTGGTGAGATTCGAAAGCGAAACTTCTGGAAGCCTACAGTACTGTATTCTAACCACTGCACCACCATGGCTCTTGATGATTGTTTACCATTCAGTTTTGATTCCTGAACATTTAATTGAGGCTAGACCATTTTGCTTTTATATTACCTTCATTGTATTGTAAATAAAATTAAATGGTGTATAATTATACTTAAATATCTAAAGTGAAAATTATATTATTGATACTATGCTTATTTCTATCATTGATATTCATATATTAATTCAATTTTAACAGTTATCTTTAGTTTAAAAAGAACATATGATACTTAATTTTGTAGCTACAGATTTTAGCATAGGAAAGGAAAAAAAACGAGAATAACATGGAAGGCTGGGTGTAAGTCTGTTTTATTAGAACAATAAAATTGCAAAAGTTGTACAAAATATTATTTTGGTTAAATATTAGGCAAAATATTTTAACATTATGGGCTATAGAATCAAGAAGATAGAGAAGGATGCCCAGTTACATTCCCTCCCACCTCAGAATTGCATTCTGAGGTTGTAGGTTGGAGAGGAGGGACAAGGTTTGTTTAAAAAATCAACTCCCACACAAAATTGAAATCCCAGATCTTGGTTTTTCCTGTCAGAGTCCAAAGAGTCTGCAAATAACAAACCCAGGCTTAGGTGTGGGGGCTACAACAAATGCAATGGGTAAAGGATGCATAAATTTTATTTGCAGCTCCCCAGGGTATATACTATATCAGTGATATGCTTCTCAATGATACAACTATTGCAATTTGACCGTCTTACACTTAGAACCCAAAATATATCAAACTTTTCCTATTGTCCAGCTGAAACTGTAGGGGGAGATGTCTGTGGAGATTCTCAGTCATCCAGATCATGGTTGTTCCAAAAATGCTTTTTCAAAAGGTAATTGGACTATGGTTTTTTTTTCCCTTGAGGAGGAGATAAGTCAAATGAAAATGCTAAATGGCATAACACACGTTCAATGACCAAAAGGTATTGGTGAAAAGTGATTGGTTTATAGTGGTTGGAAACTGTAGACAAGATCTCTGAACCTGCTACCTAACTAGTAAACTTCAAATTTTGTTTGAACCACTTTGCAGTAAGGATCAGCTGCAAGTTTATAAGAAACTTTGAAGTGGCTCAGCTATTTTTTGAGAAGTTATGATGCCTACATTTTCTGAAGAAATTTTGAAGCATCTGGAATGAAGGAAAGAAAGGAAGACTATAACCCTAACCCTAACTTTAACTAAAGTCCTGGGTGAGGCCTGAACAAGTGACATGCAGCTATAAGTATGAATACACAAACATAACCATAGGCAGAAGTTCAGATAGTTAGGCCTGTTGTTCGGAAAATTATTTTCTTTGTACTCATTATTTGAAATCCAGATATAAGTATGGATTCAGATATATATGAATATGTATGTACATCTGTATATTTCCAATTTTGGTTCAATATGGGATTTGGGAAACTAGCAATACAATAACACTTTTTTTCTACAGGGTTAATTCACAGTACAAATCAATTCAAACTAAATCTGTGATAAAAAAGTGCTTAATTTTTTTAGTAGCATTAAAAGTTTAAATTCAAAATTCAGATGCAGATATCATGATACATATATACATGTATGATTTTAATTGAAGAAATGGTATCTGATTGTCTTTAAATTCATTAGATATCATAAGACTAGATAAATTATTTTTGTCTATAATTACTCTCTACTATGCTTATCACATTTATTTATTTCTTCTCCCCAGTAGGGGGAAAAAACACAGCATAATTCTGAGAACCCAACTTTCAGTCCGAGTTCATGCCTGCATTGGTAAGTGCATAGTAAGTTTTAAATAGAAAAAAATGTATAAAATAAAAATATTCTTAAAGTGGAAATATTCTTAAAGTAATAATATATGTGGTTAGAATAATATTATCTTACATTTGTCATTTTGAAACTACTGAAAATACCTTACTGCATGCTGCAAACCATATTGCCTAGCAAAATATAATTTATCTGTTTAATGAATAATACAAGAAAAATAATTATAACAAATAATTTAGAATAAACAATTTTAGAGTTTTATTCAATTCCTAGTTATTTATGGGGTTTCTGTTTCATTGCACAGTTATTAAATTGAATTTAATGAGCACTTTCAATGTATGAAAGTTTCATTTTTGTGATTAAGAATTATCATGTAGTTTACAAGTAGTCCTTGACAACTAATTGTGTAGCAAAACAATAATTTTTCAGCTCATTTTTTTATTGCCTCATGTATATCACAGGATGCTTTACATTTTTAAGTCTAAACTTAAATTTTAGAATAATCTATTAATAACCATTGGCAGAACTTGGTAAGCTCAAACAGCACCTGCCTCAAGCAAACTTTGCCTCTGAGTGAAGTTCTGTATTATCAATACAGAAGAGAATAAAACACATCTATTGATAAATTTTGGAGGATAATGGCTGGATTACTCATTTTTTCTTGAGGCAAGTTAATGAACAAATTAACTAACAAAGTGCCAAAATGCACTTTTGTCTGACATCTGTTCCAACTGGAATTTCTGTTACACCACTGGCAAATACATTACACATGCTAACGTTTAATGCTGAAAATCTGCTTCAGCTCTTTAGTCTTTCCATATCATAAAATAAACTCAGCTTTTTCAGGGTCCATGTGTATTACATTATAGTTTCAGCCAAGAGTTTGCTTAAAATTTGTAGATTATTAAAGTTGATGTATATCAATGGAGTGCAAAGAAATAGAAGAAACCAATAGAATAGGGAGGACCAGAGATCTCTTCAAGGAAACTGGTTATGAAGGAAACGTTTCATGCAAAATGGGCATGATAAGGGACCAAAATGAGAGACCTAACAGAGACAGAAGAGATTAAAAAGAGGTGGCAAAATTACACAAAAGATCTATACAAGAACAAGCTTAATATCCCTGATAATCACAATGAGGTGGTCACTGACCTCAAGCCCGACATCCTGGAATGTAAAATCAAATAGGCCTTAGGAAGTCTGAGCAACAACAAAGCTAGTGGAGGTGTCAGTATTCCAGCTGAGCTATTCAAAATCTTAAATGACAGTGCAGTAAAGAGCTACACTCGAGACTTCCTGGGGGCGTGGCCTGTTGCCGAGGAGGGCTCCACCGAGCTCCTCAGAGATCTGGTCTGTATATCTAAATAAGATCATAGATAGCACCCCTTTTTGGCTAAGAAAGGGGCAGGGAGGGTAGCTCCGTAGACTAGGGTCTATTCGTAAGCCACAGCCTTTTTCTTTTTTTGTCTGTGGAAGAGATTAGATCCAGCCGAAGCGGAGCTTTTATCTCCGGCCAGTTCTTCTCAGCTGCCTTTTTTTTTGGCAGCCCCAGACAGGCTAGCCCCCCCCAGGACAAAACAAAGTTTTTTTCAAGCTAGATTTGATACGGGAGGGTACCACCCCTGTGAGATTTATGCTTTTATTACTATCTTAAATACCAGCACCATTCGTCTTAAAGACTTCTTTGTTTAAATAGACTTCAAAATGGCGATTTCTCTCCGTGGATGATTACTGGATGTACTTAGCCGGGCTTATCTTCCTGCAGACCGCTCCTTAACAAAATAAACTCTTTTTCTTTGGAAATAGAGGGGAGCGAAGCGCTGCTTACTTGTTTATTTATTATGGCACCCAGATCAAAGAAGCGTCTTGCTACAAATGTGTCTAAAGAATTTAAAGAATCTTTTTTGGAAATACAGCCTTTGTCTCCTACGCCCTCTACTGGAGAAGTTTTAACACAGGAATATCTCTTTAAAATCTTTGATGCCTTTAAGCAAGAACTTAAGGAATTTGTATTGCAACTTTATGATGATCTAAAATCTAAAGTTAATCAAATGAAGGCGAATACGTTTGCAGCCGTGTCTGCCCTGTCGGATTACTCTGCTGAAATAGAGAACAAATTGGAAAGTCTGGAGAAGGCTAATTTTGATTTGACTACCAATATTCAAATTTTACAAGAAAAAATTAGAAATAACGAAGAACAGCTTATGATGCTAAATTTTGATAGGAAGGCATTTTCAATAAGAGTCAGAGGATTCCGTGAAAAGGAGCAAGAGAATTTGAAACAGACCTTTGCTGAAGCCTTCAGCCATGCGCTGGGAAGCCCGGGACTTAACTTTGATTGGCAGATTCGGAAAATCTATCGCCAGAACTCATTGATAGCGGAACAGCGACAGCTCCCGAGGGATATAATTATACATTTCTCTACAAAAGAATCTAGAAACGCGATTGTGCAAAAGTTTCATAATAACAGTCTCCGAGTTGATGACCAGGACGTGATTGTCTTCAAAGATATACCTTCCCAGATGTTGAAAGCAAGAAGGGACTACACCTTTTTAACTAAAGAGCTTAGGAGTCAACAGATTCGATACAGATGGGAGGCCCCTGCCGGCATCACGGTTACATTTGAGAATCAAAGATTTCGTCTTAACTCTGTTTCAGAGGCTCAAGATTTCTATTGTAGGATTCTGAAGGCGGGACTTCCTGATGCGCTTGGAAGAGAGGAGAGACAAGCGGAAGGAGAAAGCAAACGGCTGGCCATGCGGCTGCAAGATGGAGGGGGTAGCCCCTCCTCCCTCGGAGAAGCAGAAGAACGCAGATCGAGAATTTAGATACTTCAAAAGACTTCCTAAAGTTGAGGACTGAATGGGGGTTTGAGACCTCTCTCCGGTAGAAAAAGTGGACTAATTTTTATCAGAAGGGAAAGCTGGGTGAAACTACTTTGAGCTAGATTCTAAAGTAACGTTAGCATAAATTTGATAGTGGTTAAAAGAATGCGGAATGATTTATGTTGTTTAAACTTTGTTAGATGGGACTATTTTAAAATAGAAGGTTAACTGACTCCTGCTGAAAGTATTATTTGAATATGATCCATGCTATTTAACTTTTATTTGAAGGGAAAGTTGGTTGTAATAGTTTTGAGTTACATTTCAAATAAACGCTAGTATAAATTTGATAGTGGTAAATATTAGACAAGCAAGAGATGAGGGTAAAATGCATGTGGAATGAACTACGTTATTTGAGGTAAATACCAGACAAGCAAGGGAAGAGGGCAAAATTTATGTTGTTTAAAGCTTATTAGAATAGGAAGCCGCTTGGGATTATCTTAAGATAACTGTAAAAAGAATGCGGAATGATTTATGTTGTTTAAACTTTGTTAGAAGCGACTACCTTAAAATAGAAGGTTAACTGACTCTTGTTGAAAGTATTATTGGAATATGTGGAATGATTTATGCTACAAATCGCTCTGAGTTATATTTTAAACAAATGGTAGTATAAATTTGATAGTGGTAAATATCAGACAAGTGGGGGATGAGGGTAAAATACATGTGGAATGAACTAAGTTATTTAAATTCTATTAGAAGGGGAAGTTGGTTGGAATTATCTTAAGATAGAAATTGATTCCTGTGTAAAGTAATATCTGATCTACGCTGCTTAACCTTACTAAGAAGGGGAAATCTGGTTAGATTATTTTGAATTATTGTTTGAAAAAGGGGTAAAGAAAGATCATTTACGTTGTTTAAATTTTACTAGAAGGGAAAGTTTGATTACTTGTCTGTAAAGTTATATTTGAATATATGGCATGATCCACGCTGCTTAAATCTTATTGGAAGGGATCATGAGGTTTAGGAAGGGAACGGGAGAGCCTACAGAAGGTCGGGGTAAATAGCAAAGAAGTAAGAGATGAGAATAAAACATAGATAGAATGATTTATACTATTTAAGCATAGATAAAGATGGGGGGCTGAGATCAACACAAAGAGTGGTTTCTTTTTTTTCTTTTTTTTCTTTTCTCTTTTCTTTTTTTTTTCCTTTTTTCTTTTCTTTCTCTGCTTTTCTTTTTTTTTTTTTTGATATATTACTTTTATTTTTTAATCCATATGTATACAAGATATTTTAGATAGAAGGTAGTGCCAGGTGTGGGCCCTGGGAAGTCGTGAGGATTAGGGATGGGGATTGTGGGGGGTGGGGTGGGGGGGTGTTAATATAGTTTTAATAAGAACAAGAATGTATTTATATACGGTGGTTCTTTTTTCTTTTTATTATTATTATTATTATTTTCCTTGGTTCACTTTACTTTTATCAGATCAAACAATACTCGAATAAAGGCATACACCAAGGAGGGAGGTAGAGGGAAGGAAGAGGGAGGAGTAAGGAAGGAGTAAGGGGAATGTAAGGAGTAAGGGGAATGTAAGGAGGGCGTGTGGGGAGTAAGGGGAGAAGGAAGGCTTGAGGGGAAAGAGCTACACTCAATTTGCCAGCAAATTTGGAAAACACTACATTGGCTACAGGATTGGAAAAGGTCAGTTTACATTCCAATTCCAAAGAATAGCAATGCCAAAGAATGTTTAAACTACCGCACTATTGCATTCATTTCACATGCTATCAAAATTGTGCTCAAAATCCTACAAGCTAGGCTCCAGCAGTATGTGGACTGAGAACTATCAAAAGTACAGGCAGGGTTTAGAAGAGGCAGAGGAACTAGAGATCAAATTGCCAAAATACGCTGGATCATGGAGAAAGCTAGGGAGTTTCAGAAAAACATCTAGTTCTGCTTCATTGTCTATGCTAAAGTCTTTGATTGTGTGGATCACAACAAATTGTGGCAAGTTCTTAAGGGGATGGGAGTACCAGACCATCTTATTTGTCTCTTGAGAAACCTATATGCAGGTGAAGAAGCAGTGAAGAGGAGTAAAGAGCCTCTTGATGTGGGTAAAGGAGGAGATGCAAAAGTTGGCTTGAAACTCAACATTAAGAAAACTTAATAAATGATCTCAGCATCTGGTCCTCTCAATTCCTGGCAAATAGATGGGGAAGAAATGGAGGTAGTGACAGATTTTATTTTCCTGGGCTCCAAGATCACCGCAGATGGGGACTACAACCAAGAAATTAAAAGACGCTTGCTTCTGGGAAGGAAAGCTATGGCAAATCTAGACAGCATACTAAAAAGCCTTCCAACAAAAGTGCGTATAGTCAAGGCTATGGTTTTCCCAGTTGCAATGTATGGTTGTGAATGTTGGACCATTCCAACAATCGAATTCTTTGGAGCACCAAAGAATTGAGGCCTTTGAACTATGGTGCTGGAGAAGACTCCTGCGAGTCCCTTGGACTGCAATTGGTGAGTCCTAGAGGAGACCTGACTGCTCTTTAGAAAGCCAGATCCTGAAGATGAAACTCAAATACTTTGCCCAACTAATGAGAATCTGGAAGGACTCTCTGGAGAAGAGCCTAATGCTGGGAACGATTGAGGGCAAAAGAAGAAGGGGATGACAGAGAATGAGGTGGCTGGATGGAGTGACTGAAGCAGTCGGTGTGAGATTAAATGGATTCCAGGGGATGGTAGAGGACAGAAAGGTCTGGAGGAACATTGTCCATGGGGTTGTGATGGGTTGGACATGTCTTTGCGACTAACAACAAGATATCTATGGAAGCTTTATATATATACTGTAGAAGAATTCTCCCATAGTTTGGATCTTGATACTAGTCAAAGGCAAACCCAAAATCAATATAAGCATCATAAAGTTCTGAATGTCTAGGAAATACTGTACAGTTAAAGCATAGTCCAAGGCAATGTGCGCTTCCTAAAAGCTATATTTTCTATATAGGAGTTATCTGAATGAAGTTTAGTTAGATGGAATTTTAATTCCAATAAAGATTGAAAGGGAAGGGAAGGCAGGGCCCAATCAAATTTTTAAGAAGGTGATGCCATGACGAAAATAATGGTCTAGTTATTTGACTATTCTGGTAACCTTGGGTCATTATGTGGAGAATGAAATTTATTTAAAATCCAGTCTTAGGAGAGAAAGACTCCTTAGAAGAATGTAGCATCCTGAAGAAATCCTCCCAAATATTAGTTTTTTGCCTTAACTACAAATATATATGCAATGCATTGATGTTCTTCATTATTTTGTATAAATAGAAGTGACTAAAGCATTTTTGTAAGTACGTTATTGATTTGATGAGGTTTAGGGAGGGACAAGTCAAGGGAGGGAAGAATAGATACTTTTTATGTAGTACATTTTTAGTGTCTCTTAATAATGTACGGGGAAAAGCTGTAGAGCAGAGGTCCCTAACCCCTGAGTCTCCACCCACTATCGGCCTGTAGCCCACTTGCAACCGGGTTGCTCTAGTGGTGGGCCAGTTCGCATGCGCAGGTCAACTTGCAATAAAGTTACATGTGCATGTGCGCCGGCCTGCTGCTCATATGTCCCAATTCACTTCTCCTCCCCCAGTCTAATTCTCCCCCCCCCCACCCAGCAAGGCCTCCAGGCAATAAAGGTTGGGGATCACTGTCATAGCCTATTGTGGGAGATAATGCCATATGAATAATACTGAGCTAGATGAGCTAATGAGCTGAATTGATATTAATAGGGTATGAGATTTTTTAAAATGCAAAATTGACTACCATATTTTTTGAAGTATAAGACACACCTTTCTTCCTCAAAAAGGCTGAAAAACTGTGTGCATCTTATAAACCAAATACAGCATTTTTTGCCTCCCAAAGCCCTGCCCCTTCACCAAAATGGCTGTGCATACCCTTATGGAGGCTTTCAGAGAGCTCCTGGGGGCTGGGCCATTTTTGCCCCCCCCCCCCCCGGCTCTATAAGCCTCCATAAGGCTTTTCATGCAATTTTTTTGACAGAAAATGGGCCCGTTTTCATGAAAAATGAGCCATTTTTTGCTCATTTTTGCCCCCGCCTCCAGGAGCGCACTGCAAGCCCCCCCAAAATTTGCAGAGTGCAAAAACTTTTTTTCCCTTTTGGAAAACTCTTAACAGATTGATGAGAATTACATTGATCAAGTGCTGTGCCAGCAGAAATACCTACCTATCTACTGTATTTCTCTCTATTTCTCTCTCTCTATCCCTCTACCTTTCTCCAACGTTGGTGGAGACAGCGGTCATATATGGGTTAACTCAGTAACCAATAGAACTGAGTCTACCAAAGTGATGTCATCACCTCGGGGGAGTGTCCTGCTTTTTCTAGACTCAGTTCGATCGAACTGGCTGTGCTAACTGCTTTCTCCTCAACTTTAAAAGTTATTTAAATCGTATTTAATTGGATTTTGTTCTAAATTTCATCTAAATTGGAAGGAGTCAGGATAAAGCTAAGTCTCTCAACTGGCCCAGGGCTATTGGGAGAGATTTTTTTATTATTATTATTATTAATTTTTTTAAATTTTTTAATTTAAAACAAGTACAACATCCTTCTTTACATGCTATAGAAAGTGTATCAGTCGGTCACAAATAAACTTTCGTACATCTCCTCCACAGTCAACAAACATAACTCATGTTAACTCAAGTGTTTTAACTACATATCACCAACATCATATATCCATTTTCATTTGACTGTAATTATTATTTTAAAATATTAATAATAATAATACTCTTAAACAATACATGCCCACACCAGTGGGAAAAGAAAAGATTAAAAAAAAAAAAAAAAAAAACAACCAACAAAAAGAAAAAACAAAAAAGACAAAAAGAACAAAAGACAAGGCAGGGAAGAAAAACAAAAAAACAACAACACAGGTATATATTATATTAAAAAAATGTATATCAGCTGGTTACAACATGTTTTGGTGCATCTCTTCCATTAATTCATGTTAATTCAAAAATCTTAACTCAAATGTTTACCATATTGCCATCATTATACCTCCACTTTTAGTTAACTACAGTTATTCAAACATCCTTCAACCTTAACTATGCCAAAGATTTAGTCCATAACCATATGCTGACATTTCATTTACTTGTTTGTTAAATCCTCTATTAACATCAAATCCTCATATCCTATTTTAGCTGAGCATCCATAATATTTAATACCAAAAAATCCATCTTCCATGCAGTATAGTCTATTATCATTCTCCCTTCTTTATGTAGTTATATCATATATCATAACATTTTCCCCATATTGATTAATATTTAACTGTATATATTTTATTTTATTTTTTAATAGTGGTAATTATTGTAATTAATAACCTTTATATATAGTCCAAAAGTATTTCTAACCTTCCTTTCTCATATCCAATTATTATTTATCATATCAACTCCACATTGGAATTGGAATTGGAAAATTTATTTATAGGCCGCCCTTTTCCCTGAGGGGACTCAGGGCGGCTTACAACTCATGGGGGAAGGGGATACAACAGTGAGACATAAAACAATACATAATTAAAAATAGAACACAACATTCATCATTCGGGTGGGGACGGATTACAATCTAGCCCCAGGCCTGACGGGATAGCCAGATTTTAAGGGCTGTGCGGAAGGTCTGGAGGGTGGTGAGGGTACGGATCTCCACGGGGAGATCGTTCCAAAGGGTCAGAGCTACTACAGAGAAGGCTCTCCTCCACGTAGTCGCCAGTCGACACTGACTGGCAGATGGAATTCGGAGGAGGCCTAATCTACATTATATACATTACTATCAATATCAGTTATTATTCAGCTATATCTATTACAAATAAGAGTAATTAGATTTAGCTAATTTTAAGTTGTATTCTTCCATATGTCAGCCTATGTCTCTCCAATAACAAAACCTTCTCAGACCTATTGCCATTCGTTGAATAGATTTACCAAATGTTTTTATAAGCAAGTCCAAACAGGGATATCTTCGCACCTTTTTGCTCAAATGTCTCTGATGAAATAGTAATGTTGTCCCAAGCTTGTTAAACTTTTCAAATTGACTTTAATTCTCGAAGGTGGAATTATGGAATCTGCCAATGATGTTTCATAAAGTGTAGTTTCTTTAGCTCCCCCCCTTTCCAGCATAGCATTTCTTCCTTCCTCCGAGATAGAACAGACGTCATTTCTCACATTTTCCATTTGTATTTGGCCATGTTGTGTCATAGTTAAAGACTCTAAGATATTGCAAATAAAAACATGCTGGGAGCTGTGCAATCTTATCTCTTAGACCAACACAGCCAAGCAATAAAAGTGTCAGATCGTTAGTTTTACAACCCACTTAGAAAGAGTCAGGGGGAAATGTTGAAGAATTCCTTAAAGCATTTAAGAAATAGAGTAGCCACCAGCCATAAATCCATTAAAAAAAAACCAATTTGCCGCTAGATTCTTCTGTTCTTTGGTTCCAATTAGCTTAAATTTTAGTGCGGACCGTCTCTCTTTGAGTAATAAAATCAGCTTACCAGTTGAATCCATTCATACCATTCTTAGGGGCAACCTGCAGTTTCGGTTAGCATACAGCTAATCCAAAAAGGAATTGGCAGGAGGGGTTAATTCCACGCCCCCCAGAGACTTTGCGATCGTCTCTGAGGTCACTGGATCTCCCCTCACCTTTCACTGTCTTCTACGGGACAGCTAGGGTCCAACGACCTGTCCAAAAATCCTTTGGAATAGAGGAATTTCAGGAATAGCCTGAAACTCCGTCTTCTCACTGCTAAGCCCCGCCTTCTTCCTATTGGGAGAGATTTTTGAGGCTTTTGCCTCTGGAGCTTGCTGGCAGAGAGCTCTCCGACAAACAGCACCTCGTGGCAACGGCCGTTGGAGGCCTCACTCTGCGCTGCTATCTCTGCTGGGCTACATGCCCCCCTCATGCCGCAGCCGCCTCCAGAAGTCGCCAGCAGCCCAGAGCACCCGCCAGCAGCCACCACCGCCGGGAAGCACCGCCGCTGCACACTGCTGCTGTTCCTCAGTGCTCCCGCCCCATTGGAATGCCGCCGCTGCTCCTCTCGGGCTCCGCAGCCTCCCCGCAGGGCCTTTGTCGCTCTCACTTGCCTTCGGTCTCTGCTACCTCGTGGCGCCAGGTCCATAGGCTCTGTAGCCTCGGTGGCCATTTTGTTTTCGTGCAAAAACCTCTGGCAGTCAATTTGAAGTTCAACAAGTTGTGAGTATAGGCCATAATCTCTTCTCCTGCCCCTGAGCCACAATTGCCTCTATCCACAAACGAGACCCCTTCTGCTGGAACCCGCAAAAGCAAACCGGCCCCAAAAGCATCCCCCACGGAACCTTCCCCCAAGGCCCCCAAGGAGTCACAGAGGGATAATACCAAGCCACAGGCCAGGGATAATGCCACCCAGGCTCCTCCCTGCAAGGCCAGGGCCAAGGCTAATCACACTGAATCCCATCTTTTTTAGCCCCAAAGGGCTTCTCAGACCAGTCCTCCACCTGACTTGTCCTCTGAGTCGGAGGATGATCTCTCTCCTGCAGCTTTCATCATTCAGCCGGAGGAGACCAGGGGCCCAGGTGACTTCGCCTGCACTGAGGATGAATCTGAGGGGGGCAGGAGCATCACTCCGGATGAAGATCCCCTCTATTGGGGGGGGATTCCTGTCCTTCCGCTGCCGCTGCTGCTCTTACTCTCCTGGTATGGCAGACATAATTTCTGAGGCCATTGAACGCAGCGTAGCAGCGGCCCTTAAATACAGATCTTTTAACCACTCTACCCCTTGCAGGTCTGCTTCTTCCTCGGGTTCCAGGTGCAGGGATGGGGATCTCTAAGCTTCATTGTTGCATGAGCTCCCTGGCACTTCCAACCAGCCTTCGGTTTTTGGCGAAGAAGAACACCCGGCAAGGGATTCAGATCGCTCGGAAGACGAGGGACTTCCTCCTGACTCCCCTGCATTTGTCGGTTTGTGCAAACCTGCTGTCTTTCATTCTCTCCTTTTTAAGGCCAGAAGAATCTCTGGCAACCATCTGTTCCGACCTGTGTACCTTTCACCCAAACTGTGTCGTCTTTCGGATTAATCCCACCTTTGTCCCAAAGGTCAATTTGGCCTTTCATCGGTCCCTGGACCTCACCCTACCAAACTTTTGACCTAATCCCTCTCATAGGCTCAAGCGCAAATGGCACAAGTTAGACATCAGAAGGGCTCTTAAGATCTATATTGCCAAGACGGCCGTCTTCAGATGCATTGAGTCTCTTTTCATCTCTTTTCATCCCACAAATAAGGGGTAAAGGCTTTGCCATCTATGGTGGGGCACTGGATCCAATCGACTATAACCAGGGTTTACGTGGCAAACCACCTCTCCCCTTCATCTAACATTCCACAAGAAGCGCGGCTATATCGGCAGCGTGGACAAGGCAGGCCTCGGTGGAAGATATCTGCACCTGAGCGACCCCTAATTCTTTTATCTGCCATTATAAGATGGACAGATATGCATCGGCGGATGCGGCATTTGGACGGCAAGTCCTCCAGCAAGTTCTCCCTTCTTCAAGCTCCTAGCTCAGTCTCAATCCCACCTGGGGACAAGCCCAGCTCTGGTACGTCCCATGCATGACCACTATCTCCACCAACATTGGAGAATGGGGCATTGGCTCTTAACCTGATATGCCCCTTCTCTAGGCAGGTGGAGACAGCGGTCAGCCCCGCCCTTGGTTCCTGGCCAAGTGACAGTGGGCATTATGGAGCTAAGGGGGGAATTTCTTTTTCTTTTTCAGAGGATTGAAAGCAGTCAACTAACGCAAAGTCTACTTATCTCCTTTGACACAAAAGCGAGAGGACACTCCCTCGAGGCGATGACCTCACTTTGGTAGACTCAGTTCTATTGGTTGCTGACTGAATTAACCCATGCATGACTGTTATCTCCACCTGCCTAGAGAAGGGGCGTATCAGATAAGAACCAATGCTCCAATCTACCTACCTACCTACACACTCTCTCTCCCAACCTACCTACTGCATTTCTCTCTCTATCTCTCTGCCTGCCTGCCTGCCTATCTGTGTATCTATCTATCTATCTATCTATCTATCTATCTATCTATCTATCTATCTATCTATCTATCTATCTATCCCTTTCTCTACCTACCTACCTATCTACTCTCCCTGTTTACTGTATTTCTCTCTCTCTCGCTATTTCTCTCTCTCTCTCTACCTACCTACACTCACTCTCCCTACCTACCTACTGTATTTCTCTCTCTATCCCTTTATCTACCTACGCATCTACCTAACTACTCTCTCTCCCTACCTACCTACTGTATTTCTCTCTCTCTCTCTATCCCTTTATTTACCTACGTACCTACCTAACTACTCTCTCCCCCTACCTACCTACTGTATTTCTCTCTCTCTCTATCCCTTTATCTACCTATGTATCGACCTAACTATTCTCTTTCCCTACCTACTTACTGTATTCCTCTCTCTCTTTCTCTCACTGTCTCATTTCATTTTCATTTTATTGGTCTTGTATGCCGCCCACTCCCGAAGGACTCCGGGCGGCTTACAATAAACAAAGGAAGGGGATAAATAGACAAATAGACAGACAACAATTTAAAATACACAACATTCATAGTTCCCGTGGGGCTGACTATTTCAACAGCCCCCCAGCCTGCCGAAGCAGCCAGATCTTCATGGCTTTGCGGAAGGCCGGGAGAGTAGTAAGGGTCCAGATCTCCACGGGGAGCTCATTCCAGAGGGCTGGAGCTGCAACAGAGAAGGCTCTCCCCCGGGGAGTCGCCAGCCGACATTGGCTGGCAGATGGAATCCGGAGGAGGCCTAGTCTGTGCGATCTGATCGATCTATGGGAGGTAATTGGCAGGAGGCAGTCTCTCAGGTACCCAGGTCCGATGCCATGTAGGGCTTTATAAGTAACGACTAGCACCTTGAAGCGAGTCCGGAGACTAATGGATAGCCAGTGCAGCTCGTGGAGGATAGGTGTAACATGGGTGTACCTGGGTGCATCCACGATCACTCGCGCGGCTGCATTCTGGACTAGCTGAAGTCTTCGAACACTCTTCAAGGGCAGCCCCATATAGAGCACGTTACAGTAATCCAGTCTTGAGGTCACAAGGGCGTGAGTGACTATCTGAAGGGCCTCCCGATCCAGGTAGGGTCGCAGTTGGTGCACCAAGCGAACCTGGGCAAAGGTCCCCCTGGTCACAGCCGACAAATGGTGTTCTAGAGTCAGATGGGGATCCAGGAGGACTCCCAAATTGCAAACCCTCTCTGAGGGGCGTCTATCCCTCTATCTACCTACTTCTTTTTTTTAAAAATTGCCTCTTCAAATCTTGGTGCGTCGTATACTCCGGTGCATCTTATACTCCGAAAAAATATGGTATTTTCTTTTTTAAAAATCTGCTGCCTAGAGCAAACTATTTTCTATGTTTATTTTCTATAATTTAAGAATATTATTTTACAAAGTTTTTTTCTTTTTTATGCAGATTAATAGACCAAGGAATATCCAAAGTGTGTTCATATAGTGTTGTATATTATTTAAAAGACAGGAATAGAACTATGAAAATATGCATTTATGTTAGATGTAGGATATTAAGTACATCAGTAAATATATACGATTAACATCACAAGAAATGACAGTTCTGCATCACATTGCATTATTCAACTGCAGCAGGAATATTACGTTCAATTTTGATTGCCACAATACATGAAGTACACTGAAGATCTGCACTGAAAAGTGCAGAGAAGAACAATGAAGATGATGAACCGGGAATGGTTAAAGGAAAAGGTCATTTTTAGCCTAAAGAACAAAAGATGTGGATAGCAATATTCCAATATTTGAAGAGCTGGGGCATAGAAAAGGTGTTATATCTGTAGTTCCTGACAGTAGACCAAAAACATAGGAAGATCCAGATTCAAAATGACAGTTTTTCTGATCATGAGAGCTCTTGCACTGTGGAATAGTCTGCTTGCTGGAGTTATAAGCATTCCATCACTGAAGCTTTTACACAGCTATGTGTCTGAGATATCTATTTGTCTGAGGATATCTATCTGTATTTTTCTAAGAGCAGTAGGAGCCCCAAGAGGATTAACAGATTGGAGCAGAAGAAAAATATATCAGTAGATGTACCCTGTTTCCCTGAAAATAAGATCTCCCCAAAAATATTGCAACACAGCAGCAGCCATGAGGTGACCATGCTTGCCGCCTCCTGCACCTCAAAAATAATAAGACCTCCCCCAAAATAAGGCCAAGTGCTTATTTAAGGGGTCAAAAGAAAATAAGGCCTTGTTTTATTTTCAAAGAAACATGGTATCTCTTTATAAACTGTTAGCAATTGTAACTTAAATGTAACTTACTTTAAACTTTAATGATAAATTGTAACTTGATGAACAGATATTCAAAATGTAGTAAAAATAGAGGTTATTTCAAGTTTTAACAAGAACTAATTATATGAAAAACATAATCACATGTCCACTTAACAGAATACAAATGGTATATCATTACTTGATATATTCAAATTTTTACAGCAAAAAATTCGAAATATTTCTCAACATTTCTTTAGAAAAATACGGCATGTAAGCAGAAGGTTTTATAGAACTATTATAAGAAAATGCTGCATCATAATTTCTCATTTCCTTTTTTCTTTTCCTAATGCTTGTTTGCCTGTTAGTCTGTCATCCATCCATTCATCACCTTCAGGATGTGTTGTATAATTGAAATTCTCAGCACTCCAAAGAGATTACTCCTTCCTCCAACAGTTACTTATCCTCATTTATTTCTCCTCTTTGAGTTGGGATTGAAAGATCTTTGATGCCTTTTACATGTAAAACAATGTGCCAGTTGAGAAGATATAGTGTGAAAGTCATCCCTGTCGCACAATCACCGAACCGGTTGTTATACCGGGAGGATCCCACCACTGACTGGACTCAGTATGTAGCCCTTAATGGAACTACTGGTACATGGAGGGAAGTAAGCAGTGGGGCATCCCAAGGCGCTGTCTTAGGCCCAGTACTCTTCAATATTTTCATGAAAGATTTAAATGAGGAAATAGAAGGGGAACTCAACAAGTCTGCAAATAACACTAAACTGGCAGGAATAGCCAACACCCCAGAAGATTGGGTCAAGATCCAGAGGGATCCCAACAGACTTGAACAATGGGCTCTATCTAGCAAAATAAGAAAATGAGAAAAGTAAGGTTTCATACTTAGGCAAGAAAAACCAAATGTACAGGAATAGAATTGGTGGAACCTGGCTCAATAGCAGTAATTGTGAGAGGGTATCTTGGAATCCCAATGGACAGTCATTTAAATATGAGCTACCAATGTGCTGCAGCTACAAAAAAAAGGCAGTGAAGTCCTAGACTGCATTAGGAGAGGGATAGAATCAAGATCAGGTGAAGTGTTAGTACCACTTTATAATGGTTTGATAAGATCACGGTTGGGATATTGAATCCAGGTTTGGTCGCCACAGTATAAAAAAAAGATGTTGAGAGTTTGGAAAGGATGCAGAGAAGAGCAACATAGATTATAAGGGGATGGAGGCTAAACCATTAAGAATGGTTGCAGGAATTGGGTATGTCTAGTTTAGTGGGGAAAAAAGATTGGAGTAACATGATAGCAGTATTCCAATATTGAAGACTGGGTCACCCTATTTACCAAAGTACGAGAAGTCAGAAGAAGAAACTAATCAAGGGTAGAAGCAATCTTAAACTAAGGAGGAATTTCCGACAGTGAGAACAATTAACCAGTGGAATAGTCCTCAGAAGTTGTAGATGCTTCATCACTGAAGGTTTTTAAGAAGAGATTGGACAATCATTTGTCCAGAATGTGGACTAGAAGACTTCCTAGGTCCCTTCCAACTCTTGTTGTTCTGTTAGCTTTATTCTTTTTATTTTTGGTTAAAATTAAAGTTAATGTCACAGTAGAGAATTTAAATATTTATATACTAACTAATGCAGTGGTTCTTAACATATAGTCCATGGACCCCGGGCGGGGGGGGGCAATGTCATCATGCAGGGTTTGCTAAGTCTTGAAAAAATATTATGGTTTGATAGTCCATGGCCATAAAAGATATTTATAAAAGGGGTCAATAGTGAAGAAAAGGTTGAGAACTACTGAACTAATGTATTTATCATATCAGTTCTTTTTCTATTAAAAATGAGGTAATACCGAAGGTAATAACATGTATTACTTTTGTCTTCAATATCTAATTTAGCCAGCAGTATAAAAGCTTTTGTTTACATCTTTGAATTTTCATGGCAACAGAATTGGATTTTGGTACTTCTATTTTTGTTTGTTTTGTTTCTTAACAAGCAATGAGAACGACAAAATGAAAACAACACTTCATAAGATTATCTGTAATTATCAGTAATTGGTCTTTAGGGTAATCAGTAATTGGTCTTTAGGGTACTATTTCTGATGCAATTAACATGGTTCTTCTCACCAAGTAATGTGCTTGTGCTGCCTCATCAAAATAAGAAATGTGAAATAATATAGTAGTTTCTAAGGCTCTAGATTCAGTTTGATGAAGTAAAAACTGGGAGATGTAAATGTACAGTCCAGTTAAAAGGTAGAGATATAATAACAATCCTACTTTAACCATAATTGAAAGACATATATCTGTTACTTCTACAAGTACACCAATAGTGTCTTTCCCTATTTTATCCACAGTTAAAGGAATTATTATTTGATCTCATACATGGTTATTAGTAATGAAAACACATATTCAATGAGGACTAAATATAGGGTTCCACATGCAGTTTAACTTGCCTAACATTATAGGGACTTGAAAATATTCAATATGGGATTGTCATACTAAACAGTAGTAGAAATGTTGCCTTCACATTTGGATCACTAGAATATGTTCCGCAAGTGATGTTAACGTGTCATGCCTAACATAGTTTTTTCTAACTCATGGTTTAAGTCTGAAAAATGTTTGAAATTGTTAAGTCTGAATTCTAGATGCGGGTTTCATTATCCAGGGAGCCCTGGATAATCAAACCAGAAAGTCTGTTTTCTTTATTGACCAGACAGTCATCCATGAGGAACACCGAAATAGCATGTTAGGGCAGTATAGGTTGTCCTCAACTTATGATCACAACTGTTTTATGTGAGCAAAGCAGTCAAGTGAGATGTAGTGTGACTGTTTTGTTCAATGACTGTAATCTTGATACTCCCAGTTGTTGTCATTAAATGAGAACTGTGATTCACTAAGAGGACAGAATCCCAAGTACAGGGGCTACATCCGGGGTGGGGCAGATAAACCAGCAAAAAGCTTTACAAAGCCACAAAAGAAAAACAAGAAACGAAAACAATGTAGCAAACAGTCAAAGAAGAAGCTAGGTCCTCAAAGGTCAAACAAGCAGCAAAAAGGAGCTAAAGTGAGAATCTGGCTTATTGGAGTTTGGAACATGCCCAGTAGTGAGGAAAAGCCTGGCTAGATTAGGGCCCTAGTGCCAGATTCCAATAACAAAGAGGCAAAACCCACCTGCTTGACTATGAGAAGCCCTGATGCTTTGAAACACACTGAAGAAAGCTTAATCATCCATCCACTGGTGACATTTTTCACAAGGATGAACCCATGCATATGGCTAGGTCACTGTCCTGATTAGATGGCAGTCAGGAGAGTGCAGGCCTTTCCTTGCTCTTGCTCGGGAAAGCCCACTCACTGAATGCAAAGGCAGCAGATCCAGAATATGCTTCCCAGGACCTTTTTTTTCTTGACTCCTGTCTCATCCACAAACCAACATCTTTTCAATAAAGAAAAAAGTGGGGGCAGACTTGTTGATCTTTCTCTCTCCTATCCCATCGTTAGGTGCTGAAGCTACACTACCTTCCAGTCTTGCCCCTCTTAACAACTTAATTATGCTGACATTACACACACACTTGGAAAGAGAAGGCCAAAATGGCTTACTTTGATGAATGACCAACAGACTTAAGAGTAGAGGAAAAGAATCTCCCAGATTCAATTTTTTGAAGGAAGCAAAGAAAATATTTCTAGAAGTTGTTTAACACTGAATAAAAAATTTCCACATTCAGTACTGCAAACAGCCACTACAGAAGCTGGACACACACACACACACACACACCTAAAAAAGAGGCAGATAAGCAACAAAAAGACAGCAAAGAAAGTAAGGTGCTTCTGCTATAGCCATATTGGTTGATTGCAAACAGTTAATGTGGAACTTAGAATGAAGCTGAGTAAGCTCTGTGGTTTGGGGTTTGCTTGCAGCAGTGTGTCAGGGGCCAAAAGAGCAGAGATGGGATGGAGAATAGTGGAGAGGGATTTGTTGTCTCCCTACAATCTTAAGGGTGGGAAACCTGCCAAGTGGTCAGATTTTGATCAGGTGACCACAGGGGTGCTGCAGTGGCTATAACTTTAGGCATGAGCCCTTTGTTCAATACCCTAGTAACTTAATACAGTCACTGAGCAAACAGATGTAAAATGAGGATTACCTGTAGTTCTTTTCTTGCTGTTGTTGCTGTTGCCTGATCACTTGATATTTCCTGACATCATGACTTTCATAACTTTATTATCCACATCTTTGTGTATGTGAGAACAGTTGCAATTGTAAGATTGCTTTTAAAATCTCAGCTATTTATTATTATAATTCACTTGGAAAACAGAAGAAAAGTATGCAGAAGAAAAGAACCAGAACAGTTTATCTGAGACTTGACCTCAGTTATTAGTCTGTTTATAATCAATATTTTTTGTCTCCAAAGAAGATTATATTAAATCCAAACACTTATTTAGGTTTCTGCAAAACTCAGATGTTGGCTTTCAATTCATTGATATGTACCTATTCAGTTTAGACTGTCTTGTTTATCTATTAAAAAAAATAGTAAAATGTACAATGATTAATTATCTAAAAAGATTTAAATTCATTTAGTTATTATTTATTTAGATTTATGTTGCCGCCTATTCTCACATGACGACTCAAGGAGGCTTATAAGAATATAAAAACATCATATAAAAACATTAAAACTAATAAAAGAGAGAATTATATAATTAATTAATTAAATAATATAGTAAAATAACACCCCTCCCCAGCAGAAACACATCATAGGAACCATTTAATGGGCTCCATCCTGCTCTGAGTTTGGTCCAGTTGTCAGAATTTAACCTTTTTAGATACTTTTGGACTGGATGGTTGAGTCTTCATTTACAAATTAATCCAATACATCTTCAAAATCACTTTGCCATTTTGTCAAGGCCCTGTCCAAAAATCTACTTACACAACATTATTCCAGCTAAAAGTAGTCAGAAACCTGACACTTAAAAGATATCTTAGTGTGAGACATTGAAGAAGCCAGGCAAGGCAGGAGAGAGTTCACTGGTTTGAGAATAGGCAGCATAGGTGGGAACTCTGATAAGGCACTCTACTTTACTTGGCTTACTATAAGTCTGCATGGGAACTTCTTTTTGCAATTTCCAACATTTTATATTTGTTCTACTGATCCCTTTCTAAAATCCACATTGTTTTTATTTTTTAAGGTGTCTGCCTGAGGCTTTACATTTTAGAAAAGATTTTTCCTTCTTGCCTTATATTGTATTCAAGCATACAATAAAACATTTGTCTTTGATCCAAATATTTTTGCACAGATATAATTATAAAAGTATCTTTATTAGTCTGTGTCATTCAGAAATAAAAAGACTTCCTGACTTCCGCAGAGAATTAAAAATGGTTCATATAAACTATATTAACACACAAATAATGGTAGCTCCAATTATTTTTACAGTCTGAAAGTTGGAGTTATTTTCTAATTAGAAACACGAGTTCCTTAAACATTTATATAAATAACATTATTATAACGAATTCCTTTTTACTCCTCATGAAGTAAATTACAAAACCAGATAAGCTAATCTTCTAAAACAACTTATTAATATTAAAACTTACCCCCATTCTTTGTACTAAGGCATTCAAAGTCTGTTCCAATTTGCTTGTATGGGAGTAATAAAGTTCATTAGGCTAATTATAACTCTCTAAGCCATGGAACAACAAAGCATTAGGTTTCCTTCTTTTCCTGCTTCATTGGGCACATTTATATTTTGACTTTCATCATTTTCATCCTGTTTGTAATTATGTTTAATCCTTTGTAAGTATACAAATATTTTCAAAAAAATGATATTCCTTTGTAAAGTAAGCCCCTGATACTTCCTTGTCTATCTTATTAATAGAATGTTCTCTGCTTCTTTGGCTCCAATGGTTTAAATTGGACTTAAATTCATAAGAAAAAAAACAATTTTCGAATCCATCTAAAATTCTTCTTCTAGTTCATCTATGAGTGTTTTTTCATATAGAAAAATATTTTATATAAAAATATCCAGCATTCTAATAACTTCTGCAATTTAGGAATCATAGGAAGCAGCCCAAGTTTGAATTGTTACATGCTGCTTTTGCCAGATAAGGGGTAATTCCTAGCTGCATGTCAAATGTGTGCTAAGATTTGTTATTTTGTCCAAAAGCACTTTATAGAAGGTGTATTTTCCCTTCTTCAAAGGTTTTCTCCTGAAGTTATCTTATAAGCAAATAACTTCTCACCAGATTGGCATATTTTGTATCACAGGGAAAAGGTCTTTGTAGAATCATAGAGTGTAAGGAAGGATCTTGAGGATAATTTATTCCAACTTTCTTTTATATGTGTGTAGTCTGTGACTTACAACAGTTAATTTAGTGACCGTTCAAAATTACGATGATACTAAAAAAGACTTACTGACAGTTTTTTATCATTAACAACTGTTGCAGCATCCCCTTAGTCAGAATTCAGATGCTCGGCAATTGACTCATATTTATTATGGTTGTAGTATCCCAGGGTCATGTGATCAGCTTTTGCAGACTACTGACAAAGTCAGTGGGAAAGCCAGATTCATTTACTAAAGTGTTACTAACTTAACAACTGCAGTGATTCACATAACAACTTTGACAAGAAAGGTCATAAAATTGGGCAAAACTCACTTAAAAATATCCACTTAGTAACATAAATTTTAGGCTCAGTTGTGATCATAAGTCGAGGAATATATAAATACATACACACACACACATACACACACACATACATTTTTTTTTCCAATTTCAGTTCTTCCAATTCAATTCAATTCATATATATGTGCATGTGTGTGTGCATGCATATATGAATATGTGTATGTATGTGTGTGTATATGTATGTTTATATATATGAATATGTATGTGTGTATATAAGAATATGTGTGTGTATGTGTATATGAATTAAATTATATATATTATTGACAATCAAAAAGAGATAACAAAAAAATTGAAAGAAGAAAAAGCTCAGAAAAGAATTGAAAATGCAAGAAAGAAAAATAGAACATAGAATGACTTCTGACTTTTATTGGTACAGATATAGGAAAATAAACCCTCAAACATTACAGAATTAACATTTTCATACATTATTCTAATCATTAACTTTTTTTCATTTTTTTGTCAATTTTTGGGGAAAAGTGGTTTCCACACAAAAATAAAATTTGTCACTCCTTTTTTTAAAATCAAAGCTGCCAATTTCAACATCTCTGTCAATTCCATCAGCTTCGCCATACATTTTTCTATGAGATAAAGGATAATATTTGTAACTGATGGATGGAAATGATGGATCCTTAGTGCTCTCTGAGTTTGGTTGGTTTTATGCAGATGTTTCATTACCTTAGGTAAGATTATCAAGTTTTAGTATGGAGTGGGATTTGCTCTTAGTTTTCCCTGTCAGTGAAAGTGGGAATGGTCTTGGAGATTTTGCTGCCCCAATGGCATTTGGTTGGGCTGTTTACTGTTAGCTTGATTGCTGCTTCTTGATTGATGGTCTAATTTTAATCTTATCTATGCTCATCTGGGTGTTGATCGCTGGTGGGGAGGTGGTTTGGGGTTTTTTTGTGACTTATTGATTGTCTCTATGGCCCAGTATGTGGATATTGCTTATGTCTATTCTATTTGTCAGGATGCCAGGCTTCTAGAAATTCTACAGGCTCCATAATCCTGGATATTTGGGTATTAAGTTGGGTTGTGACGTGGAGCAATGTCATCATAGAGTCTTTGGCAAATTCCAGATCTGTGGATGTGAAAAGGACTGTGACATCAAATGAGACCATGATGTTGTCTTCATTTATAATGAGGTCTCTGATTGTTTGAAGACACTATAATAGGGAGTTAATGGAGTGTTGCCTCCCCAAGCTTTTCAAAAAAGCCCAAGCTTTTTTGATAATTCTTGTAGGTTGTTGATGTTGTAGGTAAAGATTCCTGATACTGATACAATTGGGTGGAGAGATATGCCAGGTTTGGGTATTTCGGGGCATCCATAGAAACATGGAAGGGAGTATTTACAAATTACATAAGTAAGTAGATTCTTCCAACTTCGAAAATATAAAAATTGCACAACTGTTATAATAAATAAAAACAAAGTTCCATAAGAAGTCTCCATTCAGCCTGAAAGAAAGGTCTCTAGTTTCAATTGTGTACACAGACACACGCACACACATGATCTCATTATTTTCTAGCTTTCTCAATGTCCACCAAAGATTTAAAAAAAAAAAAACATTCCTTCAGTTTGATTATATTTCCAACAAATATTCCCTTACACAGTTTATCTTGTGTCATGTACCAACAATACAGCATTTTGTAAAAGTTTTCTTTAAGATTATAATTTAATATAAATTTCAAATCTTTGTTCCTCATATTTCTCTCATTATATTCAAATTTATTGCCCATTTTATTATACCTTCTTTAACCCATTCATCCTGTTTCAATTTTCACTATTTATACATCTTACCAATAATATGATCATCATTTGTAGATTGTATAGCAAATTAAGTTTTATTGTTTTCAAATTCATAGTTCCTGTAATACAATTTAAATCTTCATATTAATTGAGCATAAGGAAACCAATAGTATGTAAAATCTTCCAACTTCAACATTTTTCTTGTTTTAAAGTTACACACCTTCAGGAGAATCAGCAAATAAACATAAATTAACCATTTTTAAATTATCAGTTTCCTTCTTATAAAAAGGTTTCTTTGATGACAACCATAAAATAATTTTAGGAACAGTTTGGCCTGATACCTTTTCCAAATTTTCAATAGAACTCACCTGATAAAATATTTTTTTAAAATTTACATTCACTTCCATTTCATTGTGCCACAAATAACAATGTCATCCAAATTTTAAATCATATCCTTCTAATTCTTATAACCTTCTCTTTCTTAAAATCACATACTGACTTACACTTACAGTCACCCACCCAAACTAAATAAGTAGCAAATACAATTTCAAATTTGGTACTTTTAATTCCCCCCCCCCTTTATTAGAACCCTGCAGAAGTTTATATTAAATTTTTGGTTTCGTACTGTGCCAAACAAATTAGGGATATCCTTTTGTCATTGTTTAAATGATACATCAATCATCATTAATACCCTTATTGTGTGTAATAAAAATAGCATTCTAGATAAAAATTCGTTTCAGTCACAAAAGTGCTTCCAACAGTGGCTATTGCAGTTTCTCCCATCTCAGCATATCTTTTTCAACTTTGTTCCATACCTTAACATAGTTTATTTGAAACAAGATGCAACTCATATTAGTCAAAATAACAACTTAATATTTAATATTTTTCTCAATTTTGAAACCAGATTTCTTCATCAAAATGTCTTGATCTTGTATAGTCATTTATAATCAACACCTTTGTTTTCTGGTGATTTATCTTAAAACTGGCTAATGCCAAAATCTTTTTTTTTCATGAAAGATTCAATCCCTTTTAGAAAATCCTGTTACATAAAAACCAAATTGCCAGCAAAAGCTCTCAATTTAAAAGTCTCATTTTTTTAAACCCTTGTCTTCTCCTTTTATTCAAAATTAGGAACCAAAATAAAGAATGAAAGGGATAGAGGACAATTCTAGCTTGTCCCCTTCTGAGATATCTCCTGATTAAACAAATCACCATTAATTACAACCGAAATCTTTTGAACACACACACACACACACTCCAAAACACACACACATGTGTGTGTGCGCGCACACACACACACACACACAGTGGCTTTAGACAATTCAGCAATAAAATCTATGGAGATTTCCTTCTAGGATGCCATGAGAATAAGCTGACACCCTCTTCACTATGACAGCCCTTCAAATATTGGAAGACTCCTATCATATCTCCCCTTAGTCATCTCTTCGTTAGGCTAAATATAGCTAGTTCCTATAGACATACCTACTCATCATATGATTTAGACCTCTTATCATTTTTTGTTGCTTTTCTCTACACTCTTTCTAGTGCGTCAGCATCCTTTTTATATTGTGGTGTATATAACGGTAGTATATGTTACAAGGCTTGTAGTTTGATTCTATTACAAATCAAATGATTCATTTCAGAATAAAATAATTATTATTTCAAAAATAAAAATGTGAAAAAAATATGGTATAGAATTTCTATTTATAGAAAGATATATGTGGTCAAAAATAGCAAGGAATAATTAAAATTGAAAGAAGCAGACCGTAGTTTTGGAAATGATGGTAAATAAGAAGCTTCTGGCAGAGTGAATTGAATTAAAATCACAATGAGTCAAGTTATCTATTGGTTATATATAGATGTTATATATGGTGTGTGTGTGTGTGTGTGTGTTGTTTTTCCACACAACAACTCTGTAATGAAGTTGACTTAAGAGTGACTATCCACAAGCTCCTATGACCGATAGAGGACTACAAACTGGGTATCTCCTGTGCCAATACAGCACCTTGACAACTGCCCCTTGGAATGAAATTGAATGAAGAAACACTGGAAGGAATATTGTATAGCAGTATATTAATAATTCTCATGCATATTATTGTACTAATATTCATATAGTAGAATTCTAATAAATACTACATATTTTCATGTCTAAGAAAAAAAAATTTAAAAAGTCATCAAAATTGGGATACTTTTGTAAAACAGAAAAGCTGCAGATGTTTAATTTTGTACTGTATCTAGAGAGATATAAAATAATGATCAGTTTTGCTTCTGAAGTTGCTGTGCAATTTATTTAATATTCATGTGAAGACTCTATACTTACTTATTAAAGAGTATATTAAAGAGGACAACCAGCAGCAAGATAGAGGGACTGAATTAGACAATTAATACACCATTAGAAGACCTTAAGGACCATGTTATGGAAAGGTTGTTACTGTAATGTTGACACTAGCACTTAATCTATCAAGTATTAAGTATTAATTATGAGAGATAGGAAGAAACACATCCTTTAAGCAATTATTATGATTCAGTTCAGTTGTAATCAATCAGTTAATTTCATTGTTGTTTCATAAAGCTTAAGATACACTTTTTGTCTCTTCAGTTGTTGTTTAAGAAGCATTTTTATCACACAATGTCATTTTTGATAGTGCTTTTATTGGTGAAAAGAGATTATTCCAGTTAGAAGATATTATGAATATCTTATTTGGGGGGGGGGGTGTTATGGCTTTTATGAAAATCCAACCTCGATAAGGCAAATATATCCAACATTAACTTGCTCATTCTATTTTCAGCACAGCAACCATCATCTGAGATGGATTGGACTGAGAGAGAGTGACTGGTCCGAAGTCACCTAGCTAGCTTTCATGGCTAAGGCAGAAATTGAACTCACTTTTTCTTGCTTTCTACCCTGATGCCTTAACCACTAGACCAAACTGGTTCTCTTTACAAACCACAATCTCTTTCTGCAACTGAACTTTATCTTATTTTCCATAGTGAGTCTTTTTCTCCCTTGTTTGTTCTGCAGTAATAATAATGTTGGATATGTAAGAAAGCTATGTATTCTTAAGGAAACATGTTTTGCAATGCAGTAATTACAAGTTGCAAAGGAGCCTCCTGGAATTACAGGCTTTCTGAATATCTTGGTTGCTGTGATTCTCAATTTAAAAAAGAAAGATTCCCAAATTTCTCTATTTTTACCTATATTGTTTTAACCTGATCTATAATTTTCAGTTAAATGGACTACAGCCTAGCAGAATTGGCCCTGAGAGATTTTCTTTTAATTCTGTCCTCCTTCACAAAGTATCTCTTATATCTTAACTTCTATATATTCTTTTGTAACTTGTTCTTAAGCTGTTGTTTTGTAAAGAACTGCTATATTCAGATACACAATATTGGCATATTTTCAATAAGTTTTGCATAGTTTTTATATTAACACCCTGTTTGTAATCAATAAAATTATAAATATTTAGTTTTGAAATTGGAAATTACTTTGAAGAAAAATATATATTTAAAAGGTTTAGATGGGTAGATTTTATGCCTTTAATTTATCCCCTATTATTTAATGTATTATATCGAGGGACGGAGGGAGAGAGAGATAGATTTTTATGGTCTCTATTTAGTGACGTTTGTTACCCTTTGGATCTTACCACTGATGTATACCATCCCTGATTTTAAGAGCTGATTCAGACTAAAATATTTATCCTTTACTGTGTCTTAGAACACAATTGCTTAGGATTTGATAGTTTTCCTTCAAAGGAAATAATGGATTTTTCCAAAAATTGTGACTGAATTGATGATAGAAGTTTAGAATATTTTATTAGTTATTCAACAAAGGCTTATTTGCACATGTTTGTCATTATTTGTTCAAACAGCCACTGAATGTATGTATTGAATCTTGTGACATAAGGCATATATAACTTTAAAGTTTTTGTAAAATCACTTGAATTTAATGGCTGGATTCATTCATTTCAAATAAAACTCATGGTAAATATACGACAGGGCATAATGTATGAATTCAGTTAATCTCTGATATCACTGGTACATGGTAAGATACAGTAGAGGACAAAGGAACCGCTTAAATGTTGTGCAATTCTTGGTTATGGAACTTATCCAGCTGCAAATCACTGCTTCTTTCTCATCTGCCTCAGGGAAAAAAGAATTAACATTACTTACCCTTTTTAAAAACTGAAGCCTCTGCCAGTGAAAATGGAGTTCAGGAGCATGGAGGAGGCTGTTGCAGCCAAAAACAGAGCTCAGGAGGGCCATATGCATGTAAGGGACGCCTGTACTGTCAGGGATGCCAGGGATGGCCTGGACAGGGCTAGGGGGAGCCATTGCGATGGCCTATTTCATTCCTCTGCCAGCAAAAATGAAGCTCCTGTTTAATTATCACCATCAACGACACCCAGACCATGTGTATTATTGCCAAGCTACATCTTCATTATTGTATACATATCATATTTTTTACACAGATGCAGAACTTTTTTTCTTTTTTAAAAAAAAATCACCACTCTGTAATCTCTGATTACTAGGTCTCCCCTCCTCCCCACCAGCGAACATAGATTGATAGATGAAGGGATTACAAGAAAGTAAACAGCACACAATGCGGAATATATTTAGCTGCTTGTGTAGTGAGGTTGTGGCATATTGCTTTCAGTGTGTGTTTGTGTGTGTGTGTGTGTGTGTTTAATTTATTTACTGCCCATCTTGTTTCAACACTGGGTGATTTACAACATAATAATTAAAATCATTAAAATCATCAGATATGAATGATAAGCAAATAAAATAAAATCATTAACACAATTTGGAGAAGATGTAACCAGATACATGGTGGTGGGGAGGTGGGGTTAGCTTTTAATTAGTCAAATTCCCCCATTAGTATCCAAAGTCATCCAGAAAACCAGGTTGAATTCTTTTATGAAAAGTCAATCTCATCTCAGAGGTAAGATATTCCAAAGGGCAAGAGCCAGAGTAAAGAAGGTTCTTCTGAACCTCACCAACTGAAATTCTTCCACCAACGGGCTCCACAGTATGCCTCCTCTGGCAGGGTGGCCCAGTCCCACCAGGATGAGATGGTGGATATCGCCATCAATGGTTGTACTCATTGGTTGTATTCGCCAACTGCAGCTTATGTTTGATAACACTGTTCTGCATATTAAATCTTGGTCACCATTATCAACTTTTACGAATTTAAAAAGTATAGTTGTTAGAAGGAAAAGTTTTAAGAATTGCATTGTAATGAATAAAATATTTAGTTTGAGCCCCAATTTAAAGTGTTAGAAAATAATTACTGTATTTTTTGGAGTATAAGATGCACCCCCCCCCAAAGTGGGTGAAAATTGGGTGCTCTTATACACTGAATGAGTTCACCGACAAAGACTTTTCCGCGCCGACAGAACCGCGATGGACAAATGCGCACCGTCATAACTGCTAATCGATTTGCGACAGTAGTGCGCCGATAGATGTGCGCTGACAAAATCGCGTGCTGTGCCTTTAATCAAAATCGCATGCTGGTAGAACGCGTATAAGTACGTTAAAACACAGGCAACACTCACCAACTGAATATTACTTTTAGTTATACTGAATCCATGGATATTATTAAGTCACAGAAAGAAAAACAACAACTGCTGTATGAAGGATATAGATATCGACGTGACAATTTAAACTAAGATGGATCGTCTTCGTGGAGATGCACTAAAAGAGAGTGTGCCGGCAGACTTAAGAAGAGAACAGACGGGACGTTACAAACAAGTACTGAACACTTGCACGCTCCAGATGCCGCAAAAAATGAAAGTGAAAAAATAAAAGCGACTATATGCAAACGAGCTGAAAATGGTGTGGAAAAACCTTGCCAAATTATTGTGAACAGCACAGCAGGAGTCTCGCTGGAAGCAGCCCATCTTTTGCCGTCGTATTCAGCAAGCCAACGGACTGTAGAGCGGAAACGGAAGTGGCCTGATGTCACCAATCCTAGGCCACATTCTGTTCAAGACATTATTCTTCCAGACACTATGAAAGTGACAACACGTGAAAATTTTCTTCTGTGGGATTCAGGTGATCAAGACACAAACAGAATGTTCATGTTTGGGACTGCAGCAAATTTGCAATTGTTGGAGCAATATCCGCACTGGTTTATGGATGGAAGATTCAAGGTAGCTCCCAAAATATTTCTACAGGTATTTACGATACATGCTTTAATTGACAATTGCTCAATTCCATTAATATATGTGCTCATGAGAACAAAAACACAGGCTGACTATGAGAGGGTTTTCTGCAAAGTGATCGAACTGCGACCTTCTGTCGCGCCTGACAGCATTCTAATTGATTTTGAACAAGGAACTATGAATGCACTGGCAACTGTATTTCCACATGCTATCGTACTTGGTTGTCTGTTTCACCTTTGTCAGTCCTTATGGCATCATATACAAAATGAAGGCTTATCTAATTTGTATCACAACGACGAGAACATTAAACTGTACTCAAAAATGCTAATTGCACTGAGTTTCGTTCCTCTGGAAGATGTTGGGTCCGCCTTTGACGAACTGAACGATAGTAAACCAGACACTTCCTGGGAGGAGCCTGCTGGTGGTGGCAGCAAAAAAATCAGCTGCCTCCAAATTCCTGGCTACGTACCTGTTTAGAGGATCTTCCATCTGACGTCTTATCAGGTTTTCTTATCCTTCAGGCAAGAAGGAAAGAAGAAATTGTTTTGCTGGCAAATGCTCTTCGATTTTTGCAGCTTTTGTGCTTGCAGGGAAAGGGGGGCTAGCCCAAGGCAGAACGGCTGTCCGTGCTGGGAATTTCAAACTGCCTTGTGCAGGACAAAGTAGGTCTCCCCCACTCAGTTCAAAGTTTTGTTTGATTTAATCTTATCACGAGCTGAATCCGTTTCCGTGGACAATAATTGTTTATCAACATTTTAGCTTCTTTTCTTTTTCTCCTCCGAAAAATTATTTACTTAGAGGCTTTTAAAATGGCGCCGAGCAGGCTGGTTTCTCCGGTAATAATGAACACTTTTTGTTAATTCTCACAAGAATTCAAAACAAAAGAGATTGCTTATCATATGTTTTGGTTTCACAATAGGCCAGCAGAAGCTTTTTAATTAGTTTCATTTCTATAAGAATTTTACTCCTTCATTAACTTTGCTTATCTGGAAGTTAAATGGTGATGAATCTGCTGAACGGTCTTGTTACAATGTTTACTCACTGAAAGTTTTGCCAAGCCTTAAACTTCAAAATAAAAGGGGAACTCAGCCTCTTTACTTAAAGCTGCATATTCAGGCAATAGAGTTTTATTAACTGCAGGCAGATAAATTTTGAAATGGCTTCAAAACCAAATATTAACTTGAAGTCGTAAATTTTTTTCTTATTACTGTTCAAAATACCAGCTTCAATTTTGTAAAAGGCTTTCTTATCCAGCTGCGTTACAAGATGGTGATTTTATAGCTTCTGCGTTTGATATATGACACACTCAATCAGCTCTACTCTCCTGAAGACTTCTCCTTATTAACTGTTAAAAGTCTATAAATAGTATCCCATTTAAAACCAAGGGGAGCAGAGACTTTGTTTGTTTGCTTATTTGTTTGTGCGTTTTTTATAATGGCTCCCAAATCGAAGCAGTCTAAGCGTTTCCTTAATAATACATCTCAAGAAATTGTTACAAAATCGCTGCCCTTGCCTCCCACGCCCTCTACTGGAGATCTCTTAACGCAAGAATTTCTTTTTGAAACCCTTAAAGAGTTCAGACAGGAAATTAAACAACTTTTATCGGACTTATTTGATAAACTGGATGCCAAGATTGCTCAAACAAGGGAAGATATGATCGGAGTTATGACTGTTATGACAGACTGTGTTTCTGAAATGGAGGACAAATTGGAACTTTTGGAAAAAGCTAATTCTAATTTGACATCTAAAATTCAAACGTTACAACAGGAAGTTGAAAATGCTCAAAAACAACTCGTTATGATAAATTACAATAAGACTGCGTTTGCAATAAGAGTCAGAGGATTGCGTGAAAAGGAACAGGAGAATTTGAAACAGACCTTTTTTGAGGCTTTCAGATGTTCGGTGGGAAGTCCGGGATTTAACTTTGATTGGCAGATTCAAAAAATTTATCGCCAGAACTCGTGTGTAGCAAAACAACGACAGCTTCCGAGGGACATAATTATATATTTCACCACAAGAGAATCCAGAAATGCGATAATACAGAAGTTCTACAATAACAGGCTGCGAATCGATGGACAGGACTTGATTGTTTTTAAAGAAATACCATCTCAAATATTAAGAGCAAGGAGAGACTACACTTTCTTAACTGAAAAACTCAGAGATTCTCAGATACAATATAAATGGGAAGTGCCATCTGGTATCACAGTCACATTTGAGAACCAAAAATATCGTCTCAATTCTGTTTGCGAAGCCCGAGATTTTTACTACAAAACTCTGAAGGCGGGACTTCCTGATTCACCCGGACTTGGAGAAAGACAAGGAGAAGGAGAAGATAAGCAGTGGGACACGTGGCTACAAGGCGGAGAGTGTTGCTTTCCCCTTCCGGAAGGGCAGAAGAGTAAAGAATAAAGATCCAGCTATGCCTTTAAAATACTTCTTAAATTTTTAATCTGAATAAAATTTCAGGACTCCTGTCTGGTATAAAATGACAAAGCTGTATACCGATGAAGAGATATTGAGACTGAAAGAAGCGGTGCTGAATTTGGACATATATGGTATGGGACTTATATAAGACTTGTTTGAATCTTAATTTAAACTGCGCATGATCTATTCTTTGGGGCGAGGAGAGCGGAGATCGTAGTTTTCTTGGATTGTGGTTTGGGATGAATGGAGTCGGGTGGCGTGGGGTAGATGGAAGGGTAGTGAAAGTTCAATTAGATTACCTTGATTCAGAATGTAAGCTGATTTTTGTATAAATTGTTATTTGAATACAAGGTTAAGAAAGATTATCTGGAGAGTCTACACGAGGGTGGAGTAAATATGAGGGGAGCAATAGATGAGGATAAAATATATATGTGGACACGGGTAAAGGCAGGATGGGAGGTATAAAATTTATATGCGGAAGCGGGTAAAAACATTGTTTAAGATTTTAAAAATAATGAGAAGCTGAGTTTAATGTTAGAGAGTTCATTGACTTCTCTTTCTTGGGGGGGGTTTCCCCCCCCTTTTTTCTTTTTATTATTCTTTTCTTTTTTGTTCTTTATTTATTTATTTTTTTATTATTTTGTAACTTCTAATCTATTTGGTTTCAATATACTCCAGACTTTGCTTGATAAAGAACGATGCCGGGAATGGGATCTGGGAAGTCGGAAGGGGGTCAGGGAGGGGGGTTCAGGGGGTGGGTGGGGGGGAGGGTGGAAATATAGACTCAATTTTCAGAACAATGAATGCACTTGGATACTGTTGCTTTTTTCCCCCTTTTTTTTCTTTCTTCTTTCTTCTCCTTTTATTTTTCTTTTGTTTTAGTACAAAACAAATAGACCAATGAATACTAGAAATACACCGAAGCGAGGTGTAGAGGGAAAGAAGAGGGGGGAATTAAGAGGGAGTGAGAAGGGAATGTAAGGAGGGTGAGATGGTGGGAAGGGGAGAAAGGAATGGCTGAGGGGGAGGGGAAGTAGAAGAGGGGATTGTTGGAAGGGAGAAATGAAAGTTGGAGGGGTAGAAGGAAGGGTGTATGTAGGATAGAAGTGTTATGAGTTGTTTATTGCTTCTTTTTTTTAACTGCACAGTATTTAATGATTGTATAAAGGAAAATGAAAATGTAATAAAAGATTAATCTTGATAGTAAACCAGACAATCTTCAGACTGTTTATGATTACTGGGAAGACAGTTACGTTGGCCGTTTGAGACGCAAGCGACGAGCTAAGCCGTTGTTTCCTATCACCATGTGGAACATGCGAGGACATGTTGCTAAAGAACAAATAACTCAGTTGAGGGTTGGCATAATGTGTTCCAGTCGTCTGTAGCATGCCACCATCCAACCATTTATACATTGGTTCATCATTTCTGTTGTGAACAAGACGTGACAGAACAAACCATCAGTCGTATACAGAGTGGAATTACCAACAGTCAGGCAGCAAGCAAGTCTAAATACGTGCAACTATCAAGATGTCTTGCTGCAATTCTTCCAACATATGCAGTGCATGATCGTACAGACTATCTACGTGCCATATGTCATAATATTGACATCTAAATTAATTTATTTATTGACATAATAATTTTTAATAATAAATCTTTACTGCTGAATTTTTAACTTATTTAGTGACATAATAAACTTTTACTGCTGAATTTTTAACTTATTTGGTGACATAATAAACTTTTACTGCTGAATTTTTAATTTATTTATTGACATAATAAATTTCTACTGCTGAGTTTTTAAATTATTTATTGACATAATAAATTTCTACTGCTTTTAAATGGTATGTGGTTGTCTTCATGACGCTTTTGTTGTCGCAATTATATTGATGCAAAGTTGGCACGATTATGACGTTGCGTTGTAATCGGCACTATTTTGTCGGTGCTATTTTGTCGGGTCACGCACTGAATGTAGCCCTGCCCACCCACTGTCTCCTACCCTTCGGCCTCTGCGCATCGTGTTTTAGACCTGTTCTAGATTGCAGGGACTGCCACAGATTCTCTCCTCCATGCTTTGCATTTTTTGCCTCTGCGCCTTGCATTTTCAGCCTTCAAATTTTCAGACCTTTTCAAGGCTGCGGGGATCGCCAGAGCACAGATCACTGCCTCCGTGCATCACATTTTCAGTCTCTGCACATCGCATTTTCTGTCAGCAATTGGTGGTGATATACTTTGGCAATCCCCACAGCCTTGAAAGGGTCTGAAACAGAGTATTCGGAGGCCTAAAACACGAGGCGCAGAGGCCAAAAAGGCAATCCGGAACTGCTGCTGCCTTGTCGCACCGGTTCTACACCACGCCTGCTGCTCTCACCGGAGCTTCCTGCAAAGGTCAGCTGCATTTTTGACGCTACTTTTGAACCCCAACAAGGCACATGCGAGCAAAGCGAGTTCACAACCAGTGAACTTGTTGCTAATGTTCACCTCTGGAAATATTTGATTGGGAGTATTCAGCTGCTCGTGCTGAATTAGGCTAATGTGCTGCAAAAAAGGCTGTTTGCCAAGGACACTAACCAGATGAATGCCGATGAATGCTGTTAGGTGGAGGCAGATTTTTTTCCCCTTATTCTCCTCCCCCAAAATTAATGTGTGTCTTATACTCTGGAGTGTCTTATACTTCAAAAAATAGAGTAATTTGGATTTTGATCAAACTGCTTTAAAGAGTACAGAATAATAGAGATGGAAGGAACCTTCTAGTCCAACCCTTCTTGCTCAAGCAGACCCTATATCATTCCAGGGAAGCAGAGAAAGATGAGATGGGTAATAATCTGTGGGATTAATGCACTTGGTGGTGCTGCCGCTTGCAAAGTATGCTTCCTGATTGTGCTGTGTAGTTGTACATGCTGACATTGGTTGCTCACACCAGTGGCGGATTAAGGCTTATCTTGGTGCCCCCCTCCTTTGTACATACTGTACAAATCTTCATTAGTTTTTTTTTTCTTTCTCAACTTTGTGGTGCCCCCTTAGGCTGGTGACCTAAGCATGTGCTTAGTCTGCTTAATAGGTAATCCACCACTGGCACTTACCACTGTTGTTGCTGCCGCCGCTGCCATTTTCTCCATCCTCCTCCTCCTTCCTTCTCTCTTCTCTCCTCTTCCTTGCCCTTATTATCCCTTTCCCCCCTCTCTTTCCTTCTTCAAATTGTACTTATTTAATGCCCACTTACCTTTGCTCAAACTTCACCTCTTTCTTCCTACAATGGAGTACTTCCTCTGCCAGCGCCACCATCTTTCTCTAGAAAATTAATAATGGTTCTGATTAAGTAATTTAATTTGTCAAGCTTATATCTTGGCATGCAAAAATGTCCTGTTATAGCCATATATATAGAATTCTGTTTACTGTGGTAACATGTGCTTATATACCTTCATTTATATAACTATATTTTTATTATATTCACTCATTTTTAAGCACTAATTATATATTTTTTCTGTTATTTTAAAGGCATTAAAATTAATAAAATGTAGTGTTGTTATCACTTGTATGAACTTTGAATTTTTCTGGCTAATCAGAACGCATATTATTTTACAATTCTAAACAATATGTTAATCTTAGACTTAATATCTACCTCAAATTATAATTTAAAGGGAATATTAGCTTAAAATGAAAGAAAATTCTGAATAGGTTAAAATTGTATTATTATATAAACTTCTGTGTAAATAATATTTGGGGACTAAAATTTATTATATCCAAACAGCTATCATATCAAGATTTCATTAGAGCAGAAAATATAACATTTTATCAAATTCATCATATGTCTACTGTGGATCATAATTTGGAGTTTTCTTACAAAACTGCTGAGTCAGTTACTAAGCTGCCTTTAAAAACACTATTTAAGTTCAAGTTGTTAATTTGAAGCAGAACAGAAAAGAAATCATTTTGTTAATATTTGAATTTTGCTTCTAGAGGGTAATAAAATGTGATTGTCCTGGATTCACTAATCCATAACCCAGTGACTATGGAAAGCTATCCAAGCAGTTAACCTTTTCAACAAGGAAGACTGTATTTCACTATCAAACTTTATTAAATGCTGCAAGTGCCATAAAACTGTGATACTTGCAGGTGGGTTGAGATTGCAGCACAAAAACTGACTGGCTTCTCTGGATGAAAAAGGAGGTTGGAACGGCCTCACTTCCCTTCTCTTTTCCATCAATGCTTAGCATTGCTTTGGTTAATGATATGATAGCTTTATTGATTAGCCTATAGGGTTAATGGAAGTTATGAGATAGGAAAGGGGAAGTAAAACCTGAACACTTCCTTATTCAGGAACATGCTGCACCTATTTTGGCCAGTAAGGTCAGGGTTGCTAAATTTTACCTATAAACTAGCTAAATGCAAAACACATTACTGTTTTAAAGGCACAGTATTGTACATTTGAACAAGCAGTTACAACAGAAAGAAGTTAACCCTGCCCCGCCAGAGTAGCAGGGGTAGAAGAGCGATCTTTTTTAAAATAGTGTATTAATAGCTTCATTTCTTTTTTTTAATAGAGTGATAAAAATAAAGATTGTTTTCTATTGAAGAAGAAATGCTACAAATGTTAAATTGTTGGGATAAGAGGCTTCTACAGTATATAGGCTATGAAATAATTACATATGTAATTATTTGCAGCTAAAACCAGAAGCTAAATAGTGGAGGAATCACATCACCAGAGATTGCCAGACTTCCTTTTATGGATTGTTGATGAACATGTGTGCGATGCTTTGTTCTGTAAGTTGTGGAGAGGACAAAAATAGCATGTAATTGAGAACTTTTAAAAAAATCAGACTGGAATAAGTTTCCATCCACTGTTATTTATAACTAAAAATTCTAATGGCTTTCTGATTATCCATAAATTATATATTTTATGGGACTTCCCTATATCTATCCCATCCAATCTGGTAATATGGTAGATACATTTTTGGAGAAGTCTTCTTGCAGAGAGCCTAGAACTATATCTTGTAGGGCTTTTAAGATGATAACCAGTGTCTTGAATTGCAACTAAAACAAAATTGGGGGCCAGTGCAGCTTCCACAATAGGGATATAATCAGGGGCGGGATCCTAACGGTTTAACTACTGGTTCGCTGCGCACACATGCACAGTTTAGAGAATACTTACCTTTCAGATTGCTGCTTGGGAAGTAAAACAGCTGAGGCGCGGCAATTCACTCTGCCGTATGATTCAGCTGCGAAGATAAAGATAGGTAAAGTGCAGGGGTGGGGAGCAGGCCTACTTGCTTGTGGGAGCAAACCGGTTCACTCCCAGCTGATCTTCAGAGCTACAGGTTCGGCCAAACCGGTAGAATCCCACCCCTGAATATAATGTGGGCAAACCTAAAAGATCTCAGTACTGTGCATATTGCTACATTGAAGAACAATTGTAGCCTCCAGCTGTTCAAAGATGGTTCCATAGAGAGTATATTCTAGTAATCTAAAACAGAATAACCATAAACAAAGCTTCCTGTCTATGAAATCATGAGTGACAATGACCAAGGCCTTCCTTTATAAGTTTTATTGTTAACTAGATATATGTATTTTTTTTCTTTTCATTTTTTGTCTTTGTTTTATGAAGGACAATTTTTGAAAAAAAAAAAAAAGGCAATCAAAGTCTATTTGACTTGGCATGCTTTATTCCTTCCTTTTCCCACAAATCAATGCTAATATACCACTCATTCATTTTGGAGGGAAATCCTGATTGTTCAAATACATATTATCTCAAGGTATTTATTTCTCTCCCACTCTCCTTTTTTTAACTATTTGAGGGAGTCTTTTTATACCAATACTCTACATTCATATCTTACTTTAAAGAATAATTGTGTTCAAATGTGACTGTGTTCTGTTGATAGGGCAACATTTTCTATGAATGCGTTATCTGCTGGCATTCATATACTATGTAACACGATAATGTTATTTCTGTTTCAGGCTGTGTAAAGTGCGAAGTTATTTTTATACCATTAACAGCTGCTTATTAGGACTAAATATGAGAGACTGCTTTCGTAGATCAATCCTATAATATTGATTTTCCCTTTCCCAGTTCTGTATCATAGGCTTGCTCCTTTTGTCATATTGTTGTGATTATTGGCCATATGAATAAAGGGTCATTTAAATAATGATTTTCTGTTATAACTTAGTAGGGTTTTTAGAACTAAGCACACAGGACTGTCAAGCTAATTGATACTTTAAAATAGCATAAGCATTATAGAAATTAGTCATTTAATCACAGCTAATACTTCAGGAACAGGTTGTTCCGTCCTTCACTTTCTTTTTTCCTCTTTGGAGTAGAAATGTATAAAATATAGTGGTTGAATGTAATTACCAGTTTCTTTTCATGTTGTTCTAATAACCAATGGACTGTCAAATCCATATAGGATTATTAGTAAGAAAAGAAATTATCCTAAGTATTTCTTAATACATTTGCTGATAAAATCCCTGCGGTTACTATTCTCTGATTGAAATATATTTTTCACATTTTCACATTCAAAAATATTATATATATTATTCTGTATACAGTATATTCTGTATACAGAATATACAGCATGTAATACAAATAAATAGTGCTTCCTTCTCCCATTTTCTCCCACGGGCAAAATTGGGGCCAAATTATCCATTAAACATTTATGGTGGTGGATGGTTTAGAAATTCACTCTCCATCATTATTTCAACATTTTTAGACAAAGTACATTGTGTTGGCATTCCTTGAGATAGTGCTATACACCTATTTTTAGTGATCCTAACATTACCTTATCTGCTAAGGTATAGTTATATATAGTTATTGTATCTATTTTATCAATGAAAATGGGAAAATACTTAGGGCATTAGCTTCATTCTATACAGAACAAACAGTATCAATATACTATCTGAAAACCAAGTGTTTACTCACCCTTATTACATTAAAATTCACAATGACAAATAAATGGGACTCAGACTGAGTAGATGTGCATCTATAAATACCTTTGGGTGTGTTTCCTTGCTTCTCTATTCTGAAATGTTCATCTTTTTTACAATGAGATATCACACAGAATACCGCTATAGCAGAGATAGATTCCTACTGATTCAGCCTGGTTTGGCCGAGTCAGTAGTAACTCGGCCGCCCACGCACCGAATTGGTTTTATTGTTGGCGGCACTATGTTGATTTTTGGTTCTGCACATACGCAGAACAATATCCATTGCAGAAATATAATTTTTCTTCATTGTCTAAAGTTCTGCGCATGCTCCAACCTTTTTAGTGTAAATGCGCACATGCATGTAGTGCATGTTTGGTGTGTAAGTGAGCATGCGAGCGCAAAACGTTTTGCACGCCAAAGTCGGTAGCAACCCACCTCTGCCCTACAGCTATTGTAAGATTTTACCACTTAAAAGGAGCCCATAATATCCATATAGCATGCAAACCTGTCCGAATTAAGATCATCCCTTGCTTTTTTTTTACTTCCAATTTGCTCATTTGCTAAGCTTAATATTCTTGAAACAATTCAAAATAAGTTTACTCAAGCTAAAATGAAAAATAATTTTTTATTATCTTTTGGTTAAAATTAATTCTGCTACATACACATTTGACCCTATTTAAAATCATCATGACTTTAAAAAAGCTCTCAATAAAATTTACCGGGCTTCTGCATGGAAAGTTTGTTCATTAGGTTTCGATAATGTTAGAACTGCTGTCAGCTGGAACATAGACAACAAATTTGGGGTACAAATCTCCAAGTAAATTTAAATAAGGTGTCACATCCCAATATTTATCATAATATTTCTGAAGAATTCATTCAAGCCTTCTATTTATTATCCATTATTATTCTAAAATTTCATAAGGTCATGATGGCAAACCTATGGCACATGTGTGGGAAGGTGGCAGGCAGAGCCATCTCTCCGGGCATGCGAGCCGTCACCTGTTGCTCTTCCGGGTTCTGGCCCATCAGCCAATTGGTCTTCACCTGCACAGGAGCACTGGAAACTGGCAAAGCAACTGCCCAGTGCTCATGCATATGCCAGGAAGATGATCTTCCGGTTTCTGACGCACACATGCACTCCTGCCAACTGGTCTTCACCCGCACAAGCGTGCCAGAAACCAGAAGACCAGGTGGATGGTGCGCATGTACATGCCAGAAACCAGAAGATCATCTTCCTGGCACATGCGGGTGCACCAGGTGGCTGCTCTTCTGGTTTCCGGCACACGTGCTCCCATTTCGGTACTCGGTGCTGAACAAGTTTGCCAACACTGTCATAAGGCCTTCACTTTAGCCAGGCTGGATGCATTAAGGTCAGCATCCTTTTTGGACAAATTAAAGGTATAGGTAGCCCTTGACTTATGAATACACCATTAGCAACTGTTCCAAGTTATGACAGAACTGAATGAATGATGGTTACAACCTATCCTCAGAGTTCCAGCTATCTCAGCATCCCCAGTCACTTGGTGATGGCCTGGATGCTTGGCAATTTGTTCACCCTTACAGCCAGTTGCCAAGCACCCTGCAATCACAAGCTCACCAGTTGAAACCTTCCTGCCTGAATTCCTCAGAAAGTTAAAGCAAGAATGGGCATATCTTCGATGATCACGGACAACACTTACTGGTTGGATTACCAGTAGAGCAAAGTTCTGTCTATTTATATGCATATCTATATCAATTGAAACTTCAACATTGAACCTTTCAGAGGATATTTTAATACTATGAAGACACTGTTCTCCTGTTTACTGCTTGGAGAGTTCAAGCATGGGTTAAATTAGTCTGTTTGCCCTAGGACTGAGTTTAATTTTTCTTCAGCCATACCTCCTGTTCCTCCTTAAGGCCAGTTTTTCAATTCAGTCTGGTCCATAAAGACACAGTTGAGTGGGTTCCATCTATTTCAATATTTCAGCTTGGACTCTCCAAATTTTGCACAGGTTTATTGTGTTAGTTTGTGGAGGAAGGAGCGGGCTGTTGGGATAATTGCCTTCCAGGCTGTTTAGGTCGGAGGCAAGGCTGCTTGTTTGCCCTGGTCATTGGCATGCCCAGGGAGCATTTTCCGGCCGTTAGCCAAAAAGAGTTGCTCTCACACGACTCCGCATCGCTGAGATTTGACGGCTGCCATTTCCCAACCAGTTCCCCAACACACACGGTGGTCATTTTAAGCCTCCACTTCACACGCTTTTATTTGTAGCCTTATTGCTGTGCCACCCAACTCCAAGAGGACTGCCGCCGAATGGTGTGTGACGCTGTCCAGGTTGCTGGCTCGGTCACTGCCATCCTCCTTCCCTTTATTGCGCAAGGCAGTTTCACGCCACCGCGTGATCATCTTCTGCATCTGGATTCTTCCCCTGCTATTGGCGTGTTACAGAGCTCTTAACCAACACTAATTGACCTGAGGCGTGGCAGACCTGATCAGTATTGTACCTTTCTGGCCAACTTCCATCGCAGCCAAAGCTCCAGGAGCTGATTGCCTATATAGCCTTTTGCTTGAGCCTCTGGAGGCTGGGAAGCAAGTGACAGACAACCTGACCTCTGGTGCCTGCAGAATGGCTGGCGCCCAGAACAACCTGGCCCTTTCCAGAGATGGCCACGGTCACAGTTGATCAGGCTCTGATGGGGCCAAGGCCACAGGTAGAGCCAAGGGGAAAGGCAAGATGGCAGGGAAGGGCAGGCCTTCCAAGACATCAGACAAGGATGCCAAACACTGCCAATAAGCCCTAGAGAGAGAGTTTGAGAAGGCCCAGCGCCAGGATAGGGCAATGGAACAACAGGGGGAGGGAGACCTTTCCCTCGATTCACGCCAAGATCCTATGCAGGTCGTTGAGGAGGAAGGGGAACTATTGAAAGATAGGGCAATGGAACAACAGGGGGAGGGAGACCATTCCCTCGATTCACGCCAAGATCCTATGCAGGTCGTTGAGGAGGAAGGGGAGCTATTAGAATTGTCCCCTGACAACTTGGTGGTCCCAGTTCAGTCTCCGTCTTTGGAACCTGATTCCCCACCTGAATCTCCTCCATTCTTTCAGGGTTGGAGCCTCCCACTATTCAGGCTAGATGCTTCAGGGGGAATCAGGGCCCAAGTTATGATCAGAGGTTCAAGAGGTGATAGCTCGAGCCATTTCTCGGGGCAAAGCTGAGGGCCTTCAACATAGGAATACTTACCCAGCCAGCAGGCCCAGGGCAACCAGACTAATTTAACCCATGCTTAGACTCTCCTGCAGCGCACAGAGAATGACCTTTCAGGTAAGATAATGGTCATTTCACTTGCACCAAATTGCTTTACTTTCAAATACTTTTGCAAGACCCTAATGGTCACTATTGAAAGATAGTGAGGATGAGAACAGAACCCTTCTAATATGGCATATATTTTTTTAAAAAACTGAAGACTTCTTTAACAGCAGAATTTCAGTTGCAGTTCATCTTGTTTCTTACAGCAAACAAGCAATGACCTGAAAATACATTTAGTGGATTGGAGAGAGACAGAATATGACTTAGAGGTTAAAATTGGAACCCTATTATTTTCTATGATTTTAAAAGCTGAACACACAATGAAAATTCAGCTGATATATTTAAGCTTTTCTTCTAGAAAAGAAATTGTCTGATTGATGTTTCCATAAAACATTGTACAGAAACAGTATTTGTCCTATATGATAAGTACAGTTTTTTCTAATAAGTAATTAATATGTTTCCATAAATGTTTACCTGAAGAAGTTCATTAGATTTAAAAATGGTTGTTGAAGGGGAACTTTCAATATTCTTTAGTTGAAATTGTACATCTTGTCATGTTTTTTAGTGGCAAATCCACCTGAATCTTTATGAAAAATTAACTATTATTAATTTTAATGAGGGATTTCTTTGTAATCAGCATTTTAATCAAACACTCTTTTCAAATGAGGAGTCAGGTAGTTGTATTTTTCTTGTTTGACAACCTATGCAACCCATTTGGAGAGAAAATTTATTTTGTCGCTGGTCCTGCCAGAAATGTGTTCTATGTATTCACATATAGGTGTAGAAGATCTCAGAAGTACAGCTCTCTGTTCGATGCAAGAATCCAGTACTGTCACATGTCACATTGTTTTCTAAATTCAAATTCAAAAATTCAAATTTAATAAATTTATATGCTGCCCAATCCCGAAGGACTCCGGGCGGCTTACAGAAATATATCACTAAAAGGATAAAAATTAAAGAAATAGAGAAAAGAAAAACAGATTTAAAAAACCACTTCATGCACTCAATCTAGGCGGGGCTGATGAGGTCAACAGCCCCAGGCCTGCCGGAATAGCCAGGTTTTAGTAGCCTTTCGGAAGGCCGAGAGAGTGGGAAGGGTCCGGATCTCTGCGGGTAGATTGTTCCATAGGGTTGGAGCAGCTACAGAGAAGGCCCTCTCCCGAGGAGCCACCAGACAACATTGTCTGTTCGATGGCACCTGGAGAAGGCCCATCCTATGTGATCTTTTTTTTATATATATATTATTTTATTTTATTTTTGTTACATAGACAACATAATCACATAACAATAGAAAAGGAAAGGCAGAGGGAAAAGAAAAAAAAACCCACACACAAGAAAAAAAAACAAGGAAAAAAAAACCATCATCCCATACAGTATGTCATTTGATTACAGGTGCATCCCTACTACGTTTCCCCCCATACACACACCCGTATCTCTCTGTTATATATTTAATAGACACCACAATAACCTAGGGTTTTTTTTTAATTAAAAAAAGGGAAAAGACCCAAAAAAGGGGGGGAAAGACAAAACACACACACACACACACACACACACACAAAAACCATCATCACATGTCGTTTGGTTACAAGTGTTTTAACATCTGCATCTTCAAATAATATTTACCATCTCAAATGTTTCATCTAATATAACTAAAGGCCTCATTTTCATTCTACAATATATATTCAGTTAACATTAGCATTATTTTTCCCCAGAAAGTATATTTATATTTATTGTTAACCTTGCATTTCATACCTTCAAACAGAGATCTTATTCCTTCATTTTTCAACAAAACATCGCTGCCTATATATACCAGTTTTCATTTGTTCCCCTATTAGAATTGCTTATCAGCAGCGAAATATCATTATAATAAGTTCTTAACCTTATACATTATATCACCAGACCTTATATTAATTCTTCATTGTGTCATTGTTAGATTATTTCACAGCATAATTATATCATTTACTTTCTTCAATTAAAGCATAAGTATATTATTTTTCATTTCCAAAGTTTTTTTTTTCACCTAGCCACCGATTAAACAAATCCCATATCTTATAAAATTGTTCATCCTCTTGCTCTCTAATTTCAAATGTCAATTTACTCATTTCAGCACAGTCCATTATTATTTTTCGGATAACTTCTTCCTGTTTTGGTATTGTTTTGTTTTTCCAGTTTTTTGCAAATACAATTCTGGCTGCTGTTAACACATTTACAATCAGATATTTTAAGTCTTTGTTGTAGATTTCTGGTATGATCCCCAATAAAAAGACCTCTGGTTTAAAGTCTATTTGTTTGTGTGTCATTTTCTCCAACCACATGTGGATTTTAGTCCAGTATCTTTTAACTTCAGTGCAAGTCCACCACATGTGGTAGTATGAGCCAGGTATCTGGTGACATTTCCAACACTTTTCTGATTTATTCTTGAACATTCTTGCGATTCTGGTTGGGGGTAGGTGCCATCTGTAAAACATCTTATACAAGTTTTCTCTATATGCAATAGACATTGTCATTTTGTAATTTTGAGACCACAATTTCTCCCAATTCTCTAAGTCAATCCCATACCTAAAGTTTTTTCCCCAGGCTATCATAGTTTCCTTAACTTGTTCTTCATGCAATTTAAACTCCAATAAATATCCATATAGTTTTTTATTTACTTTTCATCAGTGCCTGTTAAAATTTTGTCTAACTCAGTCATTTTATTATAAAGATCTTTAGTTTTTCTATCTTCATTATATCTAGATTGTATGTGTACATATGAATACCAGTTCATTTCCATCCCTTCTTGTTTCAACTCTTGAATAGATTTGAACTCACCCTCTGTATTCAATAATTCTATATATCTGACTGTTTGTTCCTTTTTATATATTATTGGATATGAAAATGCTTCAATTGTTGATATCCAGACTGGAATTTTCAAATAGTGTAATCTTTTAACCTTTTCCCAGTTTAACAACAACGCCTCCCTTATATAATGTCTTCTAAAGTAACGATGTGATTTAGTTCCCTTATACCATAAGAAAGCATGCCATCCCAACAGTAAGTCGTGACCTTCTACATTCAATAATCTAGAGTTTTTTAATGATATCCATTCCTTAATCCACATCAAGTTTGTTGCCTGATAATATAGCTCCCAATCAGGTAGCCCAAATCCTCCTCTAGCATCTTGTAGTATGTGATCTTATCGGCCGTTGGGAGGTATGTGGCAGAAGACGGTCTCGCAGATATCCAGGTCCTAGGCCATGTAGGGCTTTAAGAGTAATAACAAGCACCTTGAAGCGTGTTCGGAGACCGAGATGAAGCCAGTGCAGCTCGCGGAGGATAGGTGTAACGTGGGTGTATCTCAGTACACCCAATATCGCTCGCGCGGCTGCATTCTGAACCAATTATAGTCTCTGAACACTTTTCAGGGGCAGCCCCATGTAGAGCGCGTTACAGTAGTCAAGTCTTGAGGTGATGAGGGCATGAGTGACTATTTGAAGTGCCTCCCAGTCCAGGTAGGCCGCAACTGGTGCACCAGGCGAACCTGGGCAAACCCCCCCCCCTGGTCACAGCTGACAAATGATGTTCTAATGTCAGCTGCGGGTCCAGGAGGACACCCAAGTTGCGGACCCTCTCTGAGGGGTGTAAAGTTTCACCCACCAGGCTTAGGGATGGAATGTCTGGACTGTCCTTGGGGGGCAACATCCATAGCCACTTGGTCTTGTCAGGATTGAGTGCAAGCTTGTTCATTCCCATCCAGGCCCTGACAGCTTCCAGGCCCTGACAGCTTCCAGGCACTGGCACATCACTTCCACCGCTACACTGAGTTGGCATGGGGCGGAGAGATACAACTGAGTATCATCCGCATATTGATGGTATTTAATCCCATGCCGGAGAATGATCTCACCCAGTGGCTTCATGTAGATATTAAATAGGAGGGGGGGACAAGACCGAGCCCTGCGGCACCCCCTATTTAAGGGGCCTGGGGGTCGACCTCTGTCCTCCAACCAACACCGACTGTGACCTGCCCGAGAGGTAAGAAGAGAACCACCATAAAACTGTGCCTCCCACTCCCACCTCTTCCAGCCGTCACAGAAGGATACCATGGTCAATGGTATCGAAGGCCACTGAGAGGTCAAGGAGCACCAGGATAGAGGAATGTCCTCTATCCCTGGCCCGCCAGAGATCATTGGTCAGCACAACCAAAGCGGCTTCAGTGCAGTAGCCAGGCCTGAAACCAGACTGAAAGGGGTCTAGATAATCTGCTTCATCCAAGGTCCGTCGGAGTTGAAAGGCCACCACCTTCTCAACAACCTTCCCTAAAAATAGGAGGTTGGAGACTGGACAATAGTTTTTGAGGATAGCTGGGTCCAGAGAAGGCTTCTTAAGGAGGGGTCTTACCACCGCTTCCTTCAAAGGTTGCGAGAAAGATCCCTCCTGCAGAGAGGTGTTCGCGATCCTCTGGAGCCAGCCTTGTGTTACCTCCCTGCTGGTCGAGACCAACCAGGAGGGGCACGGGTCCAGTAAACAGGTGGCAGCACTCATCGCTCCCATGGCCTTGTCCACTTCCTCAGGAGTGACAAGCTGGAACTCACTCCAAGAAATCTGATCAAGGCCCTCCCTCGGCATCTCCGCTGGTACTGTCCAAGTGGAGTCAAGGTCCATCCGAATCTGAGTGACTTTGTCCAACAGAAACTGAGCAAATTCCTCAGCCCTTCCCTGTAAGGGTTCCCCCACGTCCTCCCCCTTCAGGAGGGAGCGAGTTATCCTAAACAGGGCAGCCAGGCGAGATTCTGCGGATGCAATAAGAGCGGAAAAATGAGTACATTTTGCCGCCCGTATCGCCACTAAATAAGTCCTAATAAAGGCTCTTAGTTGTCAGATTCAGAGTTACTAGCCCTCCAACGTCGCTCTAGGCGTCTCTTTTGACACTTCATCTCCCGGAGTTCCTCGGTAAACCAAGGTGCTCTCCTGGATCCACTGCCACGGAGAGGCCGCAAAGGCACAATCCGATCTAGTGCCTCAGCCGCCGCTGTATTCCAAGCAGCGACCAAGGACTCTGTCGGATTGTGGGCAAGAGAGTCAGGTATCTCTCCAAGCTCCGTCTGAAATCCCAATGGGTCCATCAGGCGCCTGGGGCAGAACCATTTAATCGGCTCCACCTTCCTGCAGTGTGGGAGTAGCTTCCGAAAATCAAGCCTCAGCAGGAAGTGATCTGACCATGACAAGGGCGAGATCTCTATACCCTTTAGTTCCAGATCACGTCTCCACTGCCCCGAGAGAAACACGAGGTCGAGCGTGTGTCCCGCTGTATGAGTCGGACCCTGAATTACCTCGGTCAAGTCCATAGTTGTCATGGAAGCCATGAACTCCTGAGCCCCATCTGAGCATTCGCCAAGAGATGGTAGGTTGAAGTCCCCCAGTACTATCAGTCTGGGGAACTCGACTGCCAGTCCAGCTACTGACTCTAGGAGTGCAGGCAGGGCTGTTGTGATGCAGCTGGGAGGTAGGTACGTCAAAAACAAGCCCACTTGACCCCCTAGGTCCAACTTCACAAGAAGGGGCTCACACCCGACAGTCTCTGGAGCAGGGATCCTGCGAAGAGCTAATGACTCTCGGATAATAGCTGCCACTCCCCCACCCCTTCTCTGGTGTCGTGGTTGGTGGAGCACCTGAAACCCTTCTGGGCACATTTCTGAGAGGGGGACTCCTCCCTCGTGGCCCAGCCAGGTTTCAGTAATACATGCCAGGTCTGCCCCCTCATCTAATATTAAGTCCTGGACGAGGGGAACTTTATGGATCACAGACCTGGCATTTAGCAACAGCAACCTGAGATCAGGGCCCTGACTTCTCTTGTCACCAGGTCCTTGAGTTGAGCTTTCAGGGCCGGAACAAGGGATCGCTGTGACGTAGCAAACCCTCCTTTCTCAGTAATGGCTAGCCCTGTAGCTCCCGTCATACCTGCCCCTCCCAGTCATAACCGAGATGCTTCGGCCCGGCCCCATCCCCGTAGACCCCTCCTCCCCTCCCACGGCCCCCGTTCTTCTCGGCAGGCCATTCATACCATTCACTCTAGGACGAGAGGTGGATCCCGGGCCCCCATCCACTTCTGCTTCTGCACTCAGTGGAGGGGGCTCCAGGCCGCACTCTCAGTCCCCTCATATGTACCGGACAGACATTCTCCGCATACATATCTGTTCTGTCCCCCCTTCTCCACTCGTTAAACAGAAGACAGGCAAACAACTTAAAAGGAACTCTCTTTATCAGTTCTCGGCTCAGATTGGCTGCGAGCCAAAAATAACATAAATAAAGTCTCTAACGAGATAACGAAATGAAAAACAAATCTTTCTTACCGCAACACAAGTTGAACAAAACGAAAGCAAAGACTTCTTCCAAAGTCCCTAAGAATCAGGGTTACAGAAATCAAAGCACTTCTCCAAGTGTATCTTCTTGAATCAGGGTTACAGAAAACAGCAGTTTTCCAAGTATATCTTACATAAACCACGATTGATGATCTATCAGTGTTGAACGAATCAAGGAACGTTGACTCCTGCAACTAGGGCATGGTACCATCCGTCCTTTTATCCCCAAAATATCCCTCTAACGAGCCCCAGCTGCATAATTAATATGGCATCCCGAAAAGACTCACAGAAGACTGCTGCTGAGTCAGAACACATACTCCACTGTAACCGTTAAAAGCATATAATAGTACAATAAAATAGAGGATATAAAATTAAATTAATTTAAAACGTGGGATCATTCATTTACATGCATACAAACATTCCATATACAGAAAAATTTGCACAGGTGTTAATATTGTGCAAGCGGTTCATACAGTTCAAATAGCTGGAAACCGGTGATGGGGTAGGGGGAGAGTGTCTTGTCTTCCCTCCTCTCCTATAGACCTGGAACGGTGTAGCAAAGGGGTCCAAAGTCTGGCGTGGCTGAGGTGGATTGAAGGGGGGGATGCGTCGGCTGAAAAGGTGTTAAGTCCCCACCGTGTCTTCGCCATCTTCCGTTGCTCCCTTCCACTGAAAAAGTGCAACACGGAGCAAGCTATAGGCGTCACCAGCATGCCAAAGGACCCTCACACTCGCTGTAGGTGCCCCCGCCCATCCAAAATCCATAGCGCCAAAGTGAGGTGAGTTGAATAATGGCGCTGTCTGAGGCGGCACTCCTGGGGCAACAGCAGGTGGCAATGGTCGTAATGGATGGGGCTGAGATCACAAGTCCAGAAGCCCAGAGGCTGCGATTAGAAAGAGCCAAAAGTCGAGTAAGAGGAGGCCCCGTAGCAGCGAGGGCAAAGTGGAGGAGAGGCCATGCCGAAGGGAAGGCCAAGTCGAATAGAAAAGGAGGGGCGGCGGCGGTGGCAGATAGAGCCAGCTGCCCAGTCTCGCCCAGCACTGTCACAGGCTGACCATCCTCTCCATGGGGCGATGATAGTCCGGCATAGATCCAGGGGCTCCCCACGGTCGAAAAAATGAGGCTGAAAGACGCCACGACTGCCGAAAACACCGCCGTCTGCACAGTGTCGCCATGCTCGCTGCCAAGCAGTATGAGAGCCACCGTGGGCGGCCGCACCGACCGGGAGCCGCTCGAAAGTGGCAACTCCCCAGATAACTGCCTTTTCGGGTCCCCTGAATCATGATCTTCTACAGGGACCCCTTCCCGCATAGTCTCCAGGCTAGTTTCGTAGGGTTTCCAACGCTTTTCGCCTACCGAAGCCAGAGCGAAAGAGCCTGGCGGCCATTCTCGTCTCGCATATGCACAAATCTAAACTAAACTTTCCCATTTTCTGTCGTCAGTCTTCATAGGATTATTTTTAATCGTTTGATCATTCTCAAACCCATTATCTCTGCTTTAATACAACCAATGATGGGTAGCCCATTGCCTCTGGTCCATTGTTGAACTTCCCTCAGCATTACAATGATTTTTATAATTTTTATAATATTCAAACCTCTATGGAACAAAAGTTTCACAGCAATGGCAGGTGCAACTGAGTAAAGAAAATTTCACCTTTTTTAAAAAAAAACTGCAATGTGTACAAAACACAATAAAAGAGGCATGGATTTCATCAATCAGTTATACCTGCATTTTGTATTTTTTTTCTTTTTTTTTTCCTTTTTTTTTCTTATTTTCTTTTTCTTTTTTTTTTCTTTTAAAATATTTTTATTCATTTTTTCATTTTCATTTTCATTTTATATAATCACATATATACTGTGCAAGATTGAGGCCATATAACATTAAGCAATAAACATAACTCTTCTTTTATTCCAAAGTACAAAACCAACATAACACTTCAACCCTCCATACACCCTTTCTTTCTCCCCCCTCCAACTTTCCTTTCTCCCCTTCAACATTCCCCTCTTCTACTTCCCCTCCCCCTCTAACATTCCTTTCTCCCCCTCCCTTCCATCTCACCCTCCTTCCATTCCCCTCTCACTCCCTCTCTGCCCCTCCCTCTTCTTTCCCTCTACTCCTCACTTCGGTGTATTTCTACTATTCATCAATGTATTCGGCTTCTTATTTTATACTAAAATTAAAAGAAAAAGAAAAGCAACAGTATACAAGTGCGTTCTTATTGTTTTAAAAATTGACATAAACTATATTTCCCCCCTCCCCCCCCCTATGATCCCCCCTCCCTTTCCCCCTCCCGACTTCCCAGATCCCATACCCGGTATAACTTTTTATCAAACACAGTCTGGAGTATATTAGAACCAAGTAAGTTAAAAGTTAAAAGAAAAAAAAAAGAGTAAAAGAAAAGAAGAATAAGAAAGAAAAAAAGTCAATAAACTCTCTGCTTTGAGCTCAGCTTCTTATCACTACAAAAAGTTAAACAGTCCTAATCTCAATTAATTAATTACTTGCAGGTTTTCAGACTATGTTAAAACCAAGTAAGTTAACCAAGTAGAATTCTTCTCTAGCTAGAGGCCTTATCTCTTTATCTAAATATCTGTCTGTTTCCAAACCCTTAATTTGTCCCTTTTATGCCTCCTTCCTCTATGACACAATTTAAACACATCTCGAATTTTTCTCTCGATTTCCTCTTCCAGCTCTTCTCGTCCCTGCCTCTGTCCGTATCCATATACATATATATACACATACACACACACACACACACACACACACACACACACACACACACATACATATATATATATATACACACACACACACACATATACATACACATACATATGTTTTATATTCATCCGTGTTCCTCTCATATATGCTCCGCCTAGATCTCCTGCAAACTCCCTGGATGTATCCTTCCAAACAGTATATTCAGATAACAATTTTTACAAACATCAATAAAGTTTCCATCTCAAAATAAGCTCTCATTCGACCTCTACTACCCTGCCGTCTACACCACACCTCCCAACTCCATCCGAACTGAGCCGCGATCCAGAAAAATCACCACGATCTCCGCCCTCCTCACCCTGGAAAATAAGTCATCAGTAATTTGTATAAAAATTCAAAATTATCCATCAAGTCTTTTTAGATCCCATACAATATATCTTCCAAAGAGATCAGCATCAGTTCTTTCAGCCTTAATGTCTCTTCATCGATATACAACTATACCATTTTATGCAAAACAAAAGTCACAAAATATTGACCTAGTTCAAAGTTAAACAAATATTTTGGATCAGTTAATTTAGTATAATTTTCTTACAGAGAAGTTATATCGTTTTTGAGCTGTTTGATATGGCAAGATGTTTACTTTCTCTTTTATAATGGTTTCGTAGATATCTCCTTAATCAATGGCTGATAATCATAGATGTTGCTGCGATCCACCTTATTTTCCATTCGTCTGGGAGCACGGCTAGGTCCTTGTTCTCTGGTCTTCTGCTCTTCCGGGAGGGGAAAGCAATACTTCCTGTCTTGTGATTGTGTGTTTTGTTGTTTCTCTTGTCCTTCTCTTTGTCTTTCTCCGGGTCCAGGTGGTTCAGGATGTCCCGCCTTTAGGGTCTTATAATAAAAATCTCGGGCTTCCCATACAGAGTTGAGACTATATTTTTGCTCACGAAATGTAATTATAATACCAAATGGCGCATCCCATCTATACTGTATTTGACGATTTCTGAGTTCTTTAACTAAAAAGGCATAGTCTCTCCTAGCTCTTAACATTTGGGGTGGTATTTCCTTGAAAACAATCAAGTCCTGTCTGTCAATTCGCAGCCTGGTATTATAAAACTCTTGTAATATCGCATTTCTGGATTCTCTTGTAGCAAAATATATAACTACATCTCTCGGAAGCTGTCTCTGTTTCGCCACCCACGAATTTTTTGGATCTGCCAATCAAAGTTGAGTCCCGGACTTCCCACCAAACGACTGAAAGCCTCTGAAAAAATCTGTTTCAAGTTCTCCTGTTCGTTTTCACGCAATCCCCTAACTCTTAATGCAAGCTCCATCTTTTTGTAGTTTGTCATAACAAGTTGTTTTTCTGCGTTTTCAACTTTCTGTTGCAGCAATTCAATTTTAGATGTCAGGTTGGTGTTGGCTTCCTCCAGGAGTTCCAACTTATCTTCCATTCCAGCAACATAATCTGTCAAAACAGTTACAAGTCCTACCATATCCTCCTTTGTTTGAGCAATCTTGGTATCAAGCTTATCACATAAGTCTGTAATAAGTTGCTTCATCTCCTCTCTAAATTCTTTAAGAGTCTCGAAAAGAAATTCTTTCATTAACAAATCTCCAGTAGGGGGCGTAGAAGGTAAGGGCTGCGACTTTGTAGCAAATACCTGAGATGTATTGCTAAGAGAACGTCTCGCCAACTTTGATTTTGGTGCCATTATAGAAAGGAAGCAAACAAAGTCTCTGCTCGCATTGATTTCAGATAATATAATTTCAGTAAATTTTTAGAGGTTGATAAGAAAAGATCTTCAAGGGGGCTAATTAAATTGTGAGAAATTATTCCTTTGATTCTGTGCCAGGAAGTTGGAGATATATCGTTATAGCAAATGCGGAAGCTAAAAAGTTGCCATTTTAAAAACAATTAAACAAAGGAGTTTTTTATAACATTGAAGCTGGTATTTTGATAGAAAAAAAAATAAAGAAAAGTTCACAGGTTTGGTCTCTGCTCGTATTTATTTTCAATGGCTTAGTTTCAAAAGAATGTCCTGGGGTGGGGGGGTTCCTCACCTTGAGCTGAAAAAAAAACAGCTGAGAAGATCTGGCCGGAGTAAATGACTCAGCTTAAGGCGATCCTCCTTCTCCGTTTACAGCCAAAAAAAAAAAAAAAAAATTGCAAACTACAAAGAAGGATCTAGCCGCCTGGGTCCCTCCCTGCTTTTTTCTTGCCTGAAAAAAGAGATATCTATAGATGTTAAGTAGATATACGAACCAGAACTCTGGGGGCAGCTCAGTTAAGCTGCCGACGACGGCGACCCCTCCCCCGGAAGTCAGTTATACCTGCATTTTGAAGCCAATAGTTATGACTACACATTCCCAGTTATTACTAGGATGTGAATTTCTGTGATGTCATATTTTTTCTGAAAAATTTGAATTTATAAGTAAGTTAAAACATGTTTTAGAGTAATCTAGTGAAAATTAGATGCTTTTTATTTTGTTAAGTTTGACATTTTAACTTTTTAAAAGTGTTATGCCATATTTCTGCTTAATTTTGTAACAAATATTTTTGCCATATTTTGGTCATTGGCAACCCTCCTGAAAAGCCAGCAAAGTAAATGAGAATTTGCCTGTTTTCTTTTCTTTTTCTTATTTGCTACCTTATTTGCTTATTTGCTACTCAAGGAAAAGTCTGTGTGTGTGTGTGTGTGTGTGTGTGTGTATGTTTCTGTGTGTGTGTTTCTGTGTGTGTGTGTGTGACACACACACAGAGAAAAAGAGAAAGATCTATAAAACAAAATACGGAAACATAATCATTTGAAAGTATTTGAAAAATAAAATCCCCAGAGTCAATATATCTGTTTATAATTGTCTAAAACATCTCCCAAATTAATTAGAATTTTCCAAAGGTACTTAATAATAAATGTCTTGTATAATGCATGAATTAAATAGAAGTGCTTCAAGTTAGCTAAGAACCAAGGACTATCATTTAAAGAACTAAGAAATACTTGGAAGTAATCCACATTTTAATAACAGAATAACAGCATTGGAGGGATCCTTGGAGGTCATCTAGTCCAACCCCCTGCTCAAGCAGGGTCCAGAAAAGGGGCTGTCCAATTCTTAAAAATCTCAATTGATGGAGCACCCACAGCAACCGAAGGCAAATTTTTCCACTGGAAAAATGTGGTGCTCCCATTTGCAAACCAGTAGTGAAGGTAAGTTGATTTCACCCCTGGATGTAGCCCCATTGACGTTTGAAGTCCCATGTTAATTTTGATCTGTCAAGCAGTTACAAATCCATCTAGTGGTGGTGCTGTCTAGCCTACTTTTTTTTTTTTTTTAGTTGACCAAGAAATAGGTTTATCAAATGCCTTACTGAAATCCAAGCATATTGTGCTGGTTCACTAATTTAGTCACTTTGTTGAAGAATGAAATAAGATTTGTTTGACATGATCTGATTTTGATGAATTCATGTTGGCTTCAGGTTATAATTTTGTTTCTAGATGTTAACAGATTTGTTGCTTGATTTCTAGGCTCTTCCCAAGAATTGATATCAGGCTCATTGGTCTATAGCACGGGTAGTCAACCTTTTTATATCTACCGCCCACTTTTGTATCTCTGTTAGTAGTAAAATTTTATAACCGCCCACCAGTTCCACAATAATGGTGATTTTATGAAAACCTAATGAAAATTTTTAAATAATGCTATGAATTTTTTTTTTTAAGTCAATTAAATTTTAAAAAAAGAAAGTGCTTCAGTATCGGATAAAACTCCTACTGCCCACCATGAAAGCTGGAACGTCCACTGGAAAGCTAGCGGTTGGGACCAGGTTGATTACCACTGGTCTATAGTTTCCTGGATGAGTTTTCCCCCCTTTTTTGAAGATAGGAGCAACATCATATAACACAAAACATAACATCATATAACCCCCTGAATTTTAAACCCTGGAAAAAATCTTATATTTTATCATTTTTTAGCATAAAAGATAGGGCTTTGTATGTATTTATTGAGACGATGTATCGATCTCTCCCTCCCCCCATGTCAAATATTCAGTTATTTTAGACCTAAGGATATCTGAAACTACAGGGTTTTCTAAGCTTCTGGTCAAGTCCTCGGAGTAAAAAAACTTGAGGTAGGAACAACAGGTCTATATTCACAGCTCTTACTGTGATTTCTTTTAAGTTTAACATAATGTGTCATCCTATTCAAAGAGCTGAGGTGGCATAGTGGTTAAATGCAGCACTGCAGGCTACTTCAGTTCTGCAGTTCGGCTGTTCAAATCTCACCGGCTCAAGGTTGACTCAGCCTTCCATCCTTCCGAGGTGGGTAAAATGAGAACCCAGATTGTTGTTGGGGGCAATATGCTGACTCTGTAAACCGCTTAGAGAGGGCTGAACGCCCTATGAAGCGGTACATAAGTCTAACTGCTATTGCTATTGCTATGAAAATATGGTTTACCAATTTAAAAAGTTGAATTCATTCATTAGACTAAGACTAAAACAGATCTTAATGTTAAGGATGAATTATGTTGTCATCTCAATTTCTTCAGTTCAGCTATGTTCTATGAGGCAATTCTAATACCAATACAATATTACATAAGATTACATAAATAAGCACAGAAAGTCATGGGTTATTTTATTTTATTCTTAATTGTGGAGCAGGCCTTAATATATACTAGAAGCAGAATAAAAGGCTTATACATCATTTCCTTGTAGGATTTCCCTTTATGATATTGGAAGTTTGAATACCTGGACAAAGCTTAATGTTCTTTCAAGCCATTGATCCATGTTATATATAAAATTGTTAAATGAAATTCTGAGAGAGATTTCCAATTCACACCCATAAAAACACATAAGGTAGTCTGCGACTTACAATAGTTCATTTAGTGACCATTCAAAGTTACAGCAGCAGTGAAAAATGTGACATATAACCATTTTCATATGACCATTGCAGCATCCCCATGATCATGTGATCAAAATTCAGATGCTTGGCAACTGACTCATATTTATGGCGATTGCAGTGTTCTGGAATCAGGCATGTGATCACCTTTTGCAACCTGATAAGCAAAGTCATGAAACTACTTAAAACTTGGTTACTAACTTATCTACTGCAGTGATTCATTTAGCAACTATTGCAAGAAAGGTTGTAAATTGAGGCAAGATTACAGAAATTTTGGGTTCAGTTGTGGTCATAAGTCAAAGACTACCTTTTTTATTCTACAGACTGATTATAATGTCAACGTCAAGTGGCATTGGCTGCCTATATTTATATTATTCAGTTCTACTGCATCACAATATTTTTTCCAGCTATCTGAATACAACAGTTATAAGCTAAATAATATAATTTAGTCATAAGATTATAAATATATGTAATTACCACTGCATGAACGAATAATATGGATATGGATGTATTTTGCATAAGATTTGAAGTATCACTCAGAAAACATTTGTAGGCGATGACCAGGCTGAGCCCTAGGGAGGGGTCAAACACATCATCAATCATGAGTCCTTAACATCCACAAGAGATTTTAAGTCCAGTCCATCTTGAATTCCTTTCTATTTTTAACTACAGCTAATTTCCCTTGACTGACAGTCATTCAGATTCTTGTAGAGAAGTAAACTTACAATAGATCTTTATGCTCATTTGAACTGCCTGAATCTCCTGGTTTCCCTAATGCATGACATTCATTTGAATTACTCTCCTTAATCAAATAATAATAATTTTGAGTTCTGGAATGCTGAAACCATGCCCAGGAATCTTGCAACCAATTTTCAACAAATGATGCAACAAATGCAGATTCTGACTCAACAAGGCATTCCTCTGGGACTACAACCACCTGTGTTACCCTGTGGCCAGATTAAAAAATGTTTACTACTGGTTCTGTGAGCATGGCTTGGTGGGTGTGGCAGGGGAAGGATACTGTAACATCTCCATTCCCACCCCACTCCAGGGGAAGGATATTGTAAAATCTCTATTCCCTCCACACTCCAGGGGAAGTTTACTGCAAAATCCCCATTTCCTCCCGATCAGCTGGGACTCCGGAGGCAGAGGGGGGATAGGGCCAGTCAGAGGTATTTACAGGTTCTCCAAACTACTCAAAATTTCCACTACCGGTTCTCCAGAAGTGGTCAGAACTTGCTAAATGTCACCTCGGGGGTTACCCATCCAAGCAGAACTACCAGTACCTGCCACACTCATCCCCAAGTCTGTCAGTTGCCTACCACAAGGGCTGATCCTGCCAATCAGAATTCCCTGACCAATGAGGTCCACAGCATGCCTCCTCTTGTCAACAGCAGTGGGGCAGACCAGAGAAGGTTCCCCATGTAGCCTAGACCCATCTCATGTAGAGCTTTAAAGGTGGTAAACCAACACCTCAAATTTCACCCAAACAAATTGCACTTGCAGAAATACCGGTATAATATGTACTACTTTAGGGGCTCCAAAAACGGTGCAGCAGTTGTATTTTCTCAATGCTCTTCAAGGGTAGCTACCTTGGGTGCACTTCCAAATCAGAATTACTTGGGGGGAGGGGGAAAAGACCTGTAAGATGAATGTTTCTCCAAGATGAAATTTGTTATGTGGAAATAATTTAAGATATCTGGATATCCTTTAATGCAGAGTTAGATCAGCCTCTAGTGGCCTTTATGGAAAATATTTTACAAAAGCTTTTTTTATTGCAATCTAAGTATATTCTGAAAATTTATCTTGGGTTTATTTTCCTTCAGAACTGAAGCTTAGTTGTAGTAAATGTATTCAATGGATGGCCTCAGATAACATTTTATAGCTTTCCTGTCAAGTATTGGGTGGGGGGAGAACAGCTGCACTGAAAATAATGCATTTTTTTCATCTGTCTCCTACATTTAAAAAGTGAGAACTTCGCATAAAGTCAAAAATAAACATCCTGATTCTCAGTTTATTGAACATTGTTTCTTATTTCTTTTTCCTTGGCCTAATTTTATTAATAAATGTCTACTTTTGTATTCAGGTTTCTTTGTGAAATTTTAGAGACCTGAGATATCCATCCAGGAGAAGAAAGAGTTCTTAGATATGTATTGATATATTTAAATGCATATAATGTCAGACTCGCAACCACTCTTTCTAGTTAGAAACTAGAACCTGAATTTACCTTTTGCAAGAAGGATTTCTTATCAAGGAAATAGATTGATCAGGGGCAGCAATTTAACATTGATAAGATAATTTTGTGTTAGAACATTAAATACCTATATTGATTGAGTTTAATTTTAAATTAGAAACTTGTGCATTCAATTACCATGTTTCCCCCAAAATATGACAGGGCCTTATTATTTTTTTACATAGAAAATATGGCCTAGGGCTTATTATAGGGGAGGGCTTATTGTTTTGGGGTTGCCGGATGGCTGCTCCCTTGCGAACTGGCTCCCGAAGAGCCGGGCACAGCCTCGGGCGAAGCAGCCATGAGGTGACCAAGCTCATGAGCAACCACCCGGCAAACCCTCTCTCCAGCCGAGCAGAGCGCCATTCACTGAACTAGGGGTATCCCTAAGGCGCCAAGTCAAGTGGCGCTCTGCCCTCTCCCCAGCTCCTGCGGCTTGGCACATTAGGGATACCCCCTAGGTCAGTGCATGGAGCTGGGCCCAGCTGGAGAGGGGGTTTGCTGGGTGGTTGCTCATGGTCACCTCATGGCTGCTTTGCCCCTGAAGCTATGCCTGGCTCTTCGGGAGCCAGTTTGCAAGGGAGCAGCCGCCCGGCAACTCTTCCCTCCAGCCAGGCAGAACACCACTCCCCAACCTAGTGGTATCACAAAGGCGCCAATGTGAGCACCTTTCTCCCCCTGCGGCTTGGCGGCTTCAGGATACCGCTATGTCGGTAAGCAGTGCTCTGCATAGCCAGAGGGGGTGGGGTTGTCCAGGGGATTTTTTTTTTTTTTAAATATATTTTATTCAATTTTCACATTCCATTTGCAATCATTTATATACAGGGTATTTACTATAAGAAAAGAAAAAAAAGAAAAAGGGAATAAAACGAACAAGTAAAAAGGAAACACAACTCATCATTCACAACCCCACCTAACCCTTTCATCCTCCATACACCCCATCTACCCCCTCCAACTTTCCTTTCTCCCTCTAACACTCCCCTCCTACTTCCCTTTCCCCTCAAACCTTCCTTCTCCCCTTACTCCCCGGACACCCTCCTTACGTTCCCCTTACTCCTTCCTTACTCCTCCCTCTTCTTTCCCTCTACCTCCCTCCTTGGTGTATGCCTTTATTCGAGTGTTGTTTGATCTGATAAAAGTAAAATGAACCAAGGAGAAAAAAAAAATAAAAAAAAAGAAAAAAAAAAAGAACCACCGTATATAAATACATTCTTGTTATTAAGACTATGTTAACACCCCCCCACCCCACCCCCCACAATCCCCATCCCTAATCCTCCCGACTTCCCAGGGCCCACACCTGGCACTACCTTCTGTCTAAAATATCTTGTATACATATGGATTAAAAAATAAAAGTAATATATCAAAAGAAAAAAAAAAGGCAGAGAAAAAAAAAAGGAGAAAAGAAAAGAGAAAAGAGAAAAAAAGAAAAAAAAAGGAAAAAAAAGAAACCACTCTTTGCGTTGATCTCAGCCCCCCATCTTTATCTATGCTTAAATAGTATAAATCATTCTATCTATATTTTATTCTCGTCTCTTACTTCTTTGCTATTTACCCCAACCTTCTGTAGATTCTCCCGTTCCTCTTCCTAAACCTCATGATCCCTTCCAATAAAATTTAAGCAACGTGGTTCATGCCATATATTCAAATATAACTTTACAGACAAGTAATCAAACTTTCCCTTCTAGTAAAATTTAAACAGCGTAAATGATCTTTCTTTACCCCCTTTTCAAATAGTAATTCAAAATAATCTAACCAAACTTCCCCTTCTTAGTAAAGTTAAGCAGCGTAGATCAGATATTACTTTACACAGGAATCAATTTCTATCTTAAGATAATTCCAACCGACTTCCTCTTCTAATAGGATTTAAATAACTTAGTTCATTCCACATGCATTTTACCCTCATCCCTCACTTGTCTGATATTTACCACTATCAAATTTATACTAGCATTTGTTTAAAATATAACTCAGAGCGATTTAAGTAGCATGGATCATTCCACATATTCAAATAATACTTTCAGCAAGAGTCAGTTAACCTTCTATTTTAAGGTAGTCCCTTCTAACAAAGTTTAAACAGCATAAATCATTCCGCATTCTTTTTACACTTATCTTAAGATAATCCCAAGCGGCTTTCTGTTCTAATAAGCTTTAAACAACGTAAATTTTACCCTCATCCCTTGCTTGTCTGATGTTTACCACAAATAACGTAGTTCATTCCACATGCATTTTACCCTCATCCCTTACTTGTCTGATATTTACCACTATCAAATTTATACTAGCATTTGTTTAAAATGTAACTCAGAGCGATTTCAACCAACTTTCCCTTCAAATAAAAGTTAAATAGCATGGATCATATTCAAATAATACTTTCAGCAAGAGTCAGTTAACCTTCTATTTTAAAATAGTCCCATCTAACAAAGTTTAAACAACATAAATCATTCCGCATTCTTTTTACATTTATCTTAAGATAATCCCAACCGGCTTTCTGTTCTAATAAGCTTTAAACAACGTAAATTTTACCCTCATCCCTTGCTTGCCTGATGTTTACCACTATCAAATTTATGCTAACGTTAATTTAAAATCTAGCTCAAAGTAGTTTCACCCAGCTTTCCCTTCTGATAAAAATTAGTCCGCTTTTTCTACCGGAGGTCTCAAACCCCCATTCAGTCCTCAACTTTAGCAAGCATTTTGAAGTGTCTAAATTCTCGATCTCCGTTTTTCTGCTTCTCCGAGGGAGGAGGGGCTACCCCCTCCATCTTGCAGCCACATGGCCAGCCGCTTGCCTTCTCCTTCCGCTTGTCTCTCCTCTCTTCCAAGCGCGTCAGGAAGTCCCGCCTTCAGAATCCTACAATAGAAATCTTGAGCCTCCGAAACAGAGTTAAGACGAAATCTTTGATTCTCAAATGTAACCGTGATACCGGCAGGGGCCTCCCATCTGTATCGAATCTGTTGACTCCTAAGATCCTTAGTTAAAAAGGTGTAGTCCCTTCTTGCCTTCAGCATCTGAAAAGGAATATCTTTGAAAACAATCAGGTCCTGGCCGTCAACTCGGAAACTGTTATTATGAAACTTTTGCACAATCGCATTTCTAGATTCTTTTGTAGAGAAATGTATAATTATGTCCCTCGGGAGCTGTCGCTGTTCCGCTATCAATGAGTTCTGGCGAGCTTGCAATTTTTAACTGCGACACATCATGGCGTCTCAAAATACCTCTAAGATTTCATTTCAGATTCTTTTTTCCGCATGTAGAGGGCTTTTTGACTCTTATCAAAGGCTGGAAAGAAAACTGGATCATCTGATTTTAAAATATGAAGTAAAAACTGAGATCGTTGAATGTTTAAATGTTCCTAAAATACAAATGGAAAATGTGAGAAATGGTGTCTGGTCTTTCTCAGAGGAAGAAAGGAGGGGGGGAGCTATAAAGAAGACTCATTTAAAGAGACAGAGTGCAGGAGGAATGGAAAATCCACCCTTGAGAATTAAAGTTAATTTGGAAAATTTTACAAGCCCAGGACAACATTATTATTTCATCACTGACATTCAGAGTCCAAAGGTGCGAAAATATTTTTGTCTGGATTTGCTTATGAAAACATTTGGCAAATTTATTCAACGCGTGGCAATTGATTTGAGAAGATTTTGCTATTGGAGAGACACTGGCTGACAGATGGAAGAACGTAATTTAAAATTAGCTAAATCTGATTACCTTAATGTGTAATAGATATAGCTGAATAATGACTGATATGGATAGTAATATATATAATTTGGAACTGGCTGATAGATTGAAGAATACAATTGAAAACTAGCTAAACCTAATTGCTTTTTTTTGTAACAGATATAGTTGAATAATAATTGATATTGATAGTAATGTATATAATGTGGAGTTGATATGATAACTAACAATTGGATATGAGAAAACATCTTTAGATTATACATAAAGAGTATTAACTACAATAATTATCACTATTAAAAAAACTAAATAAAATACATACAATCAAATGTTAATCAATACTGGGAAAATGTTATGATATATGACATAATTAAATATTATGGATGTCCAGCTAAAATAGGACATGAGGATTTGATGATAATAGAGGATTCTACAAATAAGTAAATGAATTGTCAGCATGTGTTATGGATTAATTCTTTAGCATAGCTAAGGAATAGCTATGGTTAAATAACCATAGGTAATTAAAACTGGAGGTATAATGATGTTGATATGGTAAATATACGAGTTAAGATATTTGAATTAATATGAGCTAATGGAAGAGAAGCACCAAAGCATGTTGTAACCAGTTGATATACTTCTTTTTTTTTTCATAATAGACACCTGTGTTTTGTTTTGTTTTCCTGCCTTGTCTCTTGTCGTTTTTGTCTTTTTTTGTATTATTTTTATTTTTTATTTTTATTTTTATTTTTTATTTGCCCTTTTTTTATTTTTTCTTTTCCCACCGGTGTGGGCAGGTATTGTTCAAGATTATTACTTTTATTAATATTTCTAAATAATAATTACAGTTAAATGAAAATGGATATATAATAATGCTTGAGTTAATATGAGTTATGTTGGTTGACTGTGGAGGAGATGTACCAAAACTTATCTGTAATTGATTGATACATTTTCTACAGATGTAAAGAAAGATGCTGTACCTGTTTTAAATTAAAATTAAAAAACATTTATTAAAAAAAGAAGAAGAAGAAGGCAGCTGGAAAGGTTATAAATGATGATCCCAGGATAGTACAACTGTCATAAATACATTGTAACTTCCAAAGGTCCAAGAGACTACAACAAATGGTTGTGGTCTCCATAGCTATACAATACAGGGTTTTTTTCTCATTAAATATAACTTCCCAGATTGTATCACAATATTTTTTGGAAATATTTTCACTTGGTAAACTGTTGGCTTAATGGTAAAAAATATGCTAAAGTTAAGTTAAAGTAAGTTAAAATTCATACTGTCAGGATTTATAAAATTTGAAAAATAAACTTTTAAAACATATTTAATAATGTTGCTATAGGAAATTATTTATATTATATGTAAATGATTAATGCATTGAGATATCCTATTACTACTCCCAAATTACTCTTTTAGATTAGAGATATGGCACAGAATTTCTCAATCCAATCTGGCTCTGAGTTTGTTTTTCTTTATTCTTTATTATTATTGCCCCTTTTTTACATATACATGGTATTACATGTTATATAAACATTGCCATAGGGAAGGGGGGATATTTTTTTCCTAAACAACAGGCTCCTCAACTGATTACAAATAATCAGATAATTTTTAAACATTTTGTCCTTTCAGAGAAATTGTACAACTCAAATGGACGGGAGTTAAGGCGGGCCCTCTTCTCCTTGAAACAGATATTTCAAGTAAGTGAACATTACCTCTTTATACAAATTTTGTTTCTTCAGAAACTAATGTATTTCATTATTATTGCTGGGGGAGAGTTATTATTATTATTTTGCCACAGCAGGTAATAGAGTAAACCTCTAGGCTTAATATACTTTTATCCAATTTATTTTATTATTTATTACTATTACTTCTTAATGTCTTTCTCAAACCACACTTAGGATAATTCATAGAAAGTTCCAAAGAAGCTTCAGAGTAATTCCTGAGGAAGCAAGGGCATCTGCAAAAAGGCCAGATGAGCAATCAATATAGCAGCCACAACTAGGCAGTTAAAATCTATCCCATTTTATGTGTCATGTGCAAGAAGATTTTTCATCATGGGGTCATACCAGTATCTTAACTTTTTTGAGTCCGCTTCAACAAGGAAAATAAATTCAGTGAAAAAAACCTTCATATATTCTTAACATAAATAGGAAACTTCTTAATTTTATTTACTATGTAGTGTGGAAATGTGAAAAAGTGTGAAAGGACTAATGAGATGGAATTTACAAAGAGCGAAATTTCTTTATTGTGTCACAATATAAAAATCAGAATCATCACAATTTTTAAATAAATGAATAATATTTCTATTACTTTACAATGCCATTATGTTGCAAAGTTACTCCTTTCATGCACAAAAGCAGATAGAGCCTTTGGATTTTATTACCCATTTCTATGCAATACTGTTGAATCATAACATCTTGTTTATGTCATGACAAGTTGTGCATAAAACTCAAAAATGGCTGATTTGTGATATATGAATCATAAACACATATGCATGCATGCATACATACATACAATACTTACAGTACATACGTCTAAAGTGTTTTTAATTTTTATAGATAATATGAGCAAAACCAAAGTTATAAGAATTACAAAACTATACACTTGAACTATATACTTCGGCCACTGAATCCAAGTTTCCATTCAGTACAGGAACACCAGCCAAAAATTCCAGATAGATGGACATCTCTATGCAGACACATCACCATCTTGAATGAGACTGATACCTGTAGTATCATCTGCAAACTTTAGTGCTTTAAAAGAGAGATCTCTATAGATGCAATCATTGATATATAGATAAAAGAGCAATAGAGAGAATATACAGCCCTGAGGAGGTATTTACCCAGATATTAGATGTAATTTTCCTTAGCTTCACCTTGCTTCCTATCTGTCAAAAAGCTTATAATCCACCTACAGACACAGTTAGTTGAGTTGGTTTAGGTGTCGAACTCAAGGACTGCAGACCAGATCCGGCCTGCAGGGTGCCTAATCCGGCCCGCGGGGCTGGCCTAGAAATATCAAACAACCATCCCAATTTGGTCGCAATTTGGGAGTCCTCCTGGACCCTCAGCTGACTTTTGAACACCACTTGTCGGCTGTGACCAGGGGGGCATTTGCCCAGGTTCGCCTGATGCACCAGTTGCGTCCCTACCTGAACCGGGAGGCCCTCACAACAGTCACTCGCGCCCTTGTGACCTCTAGACTGGGCTACTGCAACGTGCTCTACATGGGGCAGCCCTTGAAGAGCATTCGGCGACTTCAGCTTGTCCAGAATGCAGCCACGCAAGCGATCGTGGGTGCACCTCGGTTCACCCACGCAACACCTATCCTCTGCGAGCTGCACTGGCTGCCTATTGGTCTCCAGATACGTTTCAAGGCGCTAGTCGTCACTTATAAAGCCCTTCATGGTATTGGACCTGGATACTTGAGAGACCGCCTGCTGCCAATTACCTCCACTAGACCGATTAGATCCCACAGATTAGGCCTCCTCCGAATTCCATCCGCCAGCCAGTGTCGACTGGCGACTACCCGGAGGAGAGCCTTCTCTGTGGCTGCTCCGACCCTCTGGAACAAACTCCCTATGGACATTCGAACCCTCACCACCCTCCAGGCCTTCCACAAAGCCCTTAAAACCTGGCTGTTCCGACAGGCCTGGGGCTAAAGAACTGTTGCCCCCATCTCGAATTGGTATGACTGTTGTGTGTTTTAAATTATGTATTGTTTTATGTCGTTTAATTTTTTGTTTGTATCCCCCTTCCCTGGTTGAGTTGTGAGCCGCCCTGAGTCCCCTTCGGGGGGAAAGGGCAGCATATAAATAAAATCAACATTCAACATACATGGTGCCTCTGGTGGCTAAAACGTTCCCTTTGGAACGAGCTCCCTGTGGAGATTCGTACCCTCTCCACCGTCCAAGCCTTCCGCACAGCCCTAAAGAACTGGCTCGCCCGTCAGGCCTGGGGATAAGGATAATTGCCCCTCCCGAATGTTGTATGGATGTTGCCTACTATTTTTAGTATATGTCTCTATTTTGTTGTCTGTATCCCCCCTTCCTAGTTTTATGTGAGCCGCCCTGAGTCCCCTCAGGGAAAAGGGCGGCCTACAAATTCTAATAAAACTAAACTAAACTAAACTAAAACAGGGCAATACAGCTCCCTATGACTTGTTTTTGGCCTCCTGCAGCACTCTGCTGGCCAAAAAGAGGCTGAAAAACAACCCAAAACTAGCCTGAAATAGACAGCATAGCCAGTTTTCGCCTGGCAGAGTGCTTCAGGAGGCCCTGGAAGGCAAAAACAAGGTGCAGGGGGCTGCGCACAGACCCCCTGCACCCCGTTTTGGCCAGCAGGGTGCTGCAGGAGGCATCTGTTTATTTAAGATGAGGAAGGTAACAATAGATGACAGTAATCTTCTTTCAAACCTATAGATCGGATCATCTGCCAGTTGACAATTCTCTTCAGTAAAGAAGGGAGGTCTATGGTAGCCAATGATGTTTATCATTGTTGCTTGTTCATTAGCTGAGAACTGGTTTCTCAACTGTTTCCTCGTGGAAAAATAAATGTAAAGGGAATCTTGCAAAATAAAATAATATAAAACTATCGGACTCTGAAAGCATTTTTCTCCTAGACATCTGTGCATGATTACCTATCAAGCCTGTCTACCAACTAGAAGTCAAGGGCAGGCCACCAAAACAGAGTTGGCAAGACATCATCAACAGAGATATGTAAGCTACGGGCCTGCACCCTTTGATGACCGTGCAAAGTGGTGTTCAATGATCCGAAAAGTGGAGCTTGTACTTGTGGGAATAAGCTAGGAAGAAGATCTGTGCATGATTCTCTTCTGAGTTTCAATATTGTAATTTTCATTCCACAACCTCTGTATGGGCTCTGTTTTCTCACATTAGCCACCCTTGTTCCTGGAAAAGTTGACAAGCAAATAGCTCCAGCAAATTACTTCCTTAACAACCTGTCTATGGAGGTTCCCAGGCATCCAGGTCATAGTTGTCCCAAAGGTGCTTTTTCAAGAGGCAATTTGACTTTCATGTTTTTCTCTGAAAACATTTCGCTTCTCATCCAAGAAGCTTCTTCATCTTCTTAAATGAGAAACAAAATATCTTCAAAGAAAAACATGAAAGTCTAGTTGCTTCTTGAAAAAGCATCTTTGGCTTCCTTAAGGACAGTTATTATAAGATTACAGTAACAGACTCTTGCAAGTTTTCTCCTTTTATGTTCAAGAGAACTAGGGAAGGTTAAGTCAGAGATGCTTTCCCAAATTATAGTACTGCTTTAGATTTCTTTTCTCTGACCATTGTCTTGTCTCATTCTCCTGTTTGTCAAAATTATCACTACTGCCCATTCCAACAACTAATTAAAAATAGAGGAGACTAATCTGTAGGTCAATTGTAGGCATGCTGTTGAATCAGGTGGAACAGACTCACATTTCTTGAGAAGTCTATTTCACTATCAATGCAAAATCATTTAAGAGTTATGCAGTTATTCATCCAGTTCTAAATCTACCAGAACACTGTATCTCCCCTACATTTAACTACCATATGTTATCTACAAGAATGTGTAATGAGATAGCTCTTGAAACATATTAGCAAACTCAAGAAAAATATATCTATCCACAACATTCAGCTAAACTAATTAGGAGATAATTAAAAGAGACAAGATTATTCCAACCCAAATGAATTATTCAGAAAACTATTCTTGCTCCTCCTTGCTTGACCCATTGTATTTTCCTCTCCAGATAAAGGACATTAATTCCCTGTTTTGGGATTAAAATACATAACAGGATGGGCAAAGAAAAAGTAAGTTAAGATACCAATACAAATGAAGCTGGCAGGGGACTTACAAGCATCTCATCAATTAATAATTGCAGTGCATGTAAAAAAAGAACATTGCATTGATCAGTTTTCCTGAAATAGCTTAAAACTGATGATATGTATCAGTTTAGCTGTTTCTTGCTTAATTGTGGTTGCAAAATTTCTGGGTTGCAGAATTTTTGAGTTCTGTAACAAAATGTCCTGTGAGATTAAAATGCTCTGCTATTTCTTTGTTCTTATTTGTATCCATTAATCATTTTGTGAAAAGTCTGACCTGTTCATCCTATAAAGAATCCAGAGACACAGTGCTGGCAGATAACCATTAAGGCTTGCAGCCTTGCCTGTTTTCATCTTTTTAATAGCATCTGGTATTTCAAAAGCAGTTATAGGATCATTTATACATTGTTTTTGCACCTGTGAAAGCTTCATTAGTTATTTTAAAAGATACTCATATACATTTTTTGTAAGTTTATGTCCTTTTTCTTATATGAATTTGAGTAGATATTATAAAATGAATTTTTGATACAGAAGTTATCTGTCAATATTGTCTTGCCCTCCTGGATTTTACCAATCGTTACCTTTTCTCTTTCTTTTCTTAATCTATATGTCAATAATCTTCCTAGTTTATTTGAAAACTCATAATGTCTTTGTTTCACATAGTTAAATTTTATTTACATTTCCAGAATGGTCAACATAGTGTAGAATGGTGAATCTTTTTGTAAATGTGTGCCAAAGCCCACAATGCAGCGCCCCCTGTACATTTGTGTGTGAGACACACACACACACACTATACGGAGGGGAGTTTTTACCCTCCCCAGGTTTCAGAGGTTTTCCTTGAGCCACAGGGATGGCGAAAACAGCCTCCCCCAGGCTCCGGAGGCTCTCCAGAGGCCAAAACATGCCTGTTTCCAAGCTTTTGGAAGTCCTGCTTTTCGTCCTCCCCAGACTCCGGAGGCTTTCCTGAAGCCTGGAAAATGGCCTTCCCCGGCCCTCTGGAAGGCCGAAAATCAGCTGGCCAGCGCACGCATGCGTGCTAGAGCTGACGGCTCGCGTGCCAGCAGATATGGCTCTGTGTGCTACCTGTGGCACAGGTGCCATAAGTTCACTATCACAGGTGTAGAGCTTCCTCCGAAAGGACTGCGGGCAATCAGGCCCTTTTATCCCTTTCTCAGGTGACCAGCCCAACCTGGCCCATGCACACCAACACAGGGACTTACAGGCTTTAATTAGAAAAATTATGACCATTAAGATAAACTCAAACAACACAATAATTTAAAACATGCACCCTTATGGTGAGCAATGATGTGGAAGCTGTTGTCTCATAAAAATGTCATCTGCAAGCCCACTGAGGCCTAAGGAGTCTTTCTCTCATGGCAGCCAGGATACAGTCTTTAGGCTGAGGCTTAGCCATGTTTTCTTCCTTGTGGTGACAATCTCTTTCTTAGGGAATGCAGCCTCATTTCCACATAATATTTTTGTTCTAGTTCTTCCCTCTCAGTCCTTTTATCCCCAGCTGCTTGAATCTATTGTCCTACTTCCAGCATTCTGATTTAACTCCCCTTGCTGGGGATTATGTTTCCCAGAAATCTCCTTCAGGGGCTCTTCCTATCCTAAATCAATGACCAAGGCCCCAACCACGAGGGAACCCGCTAATGGAGGAGGCTACATAATAGTTGGCATAATAATTTAATTTGTATAATTTTAGAGTTTGTTGGTTCTTCTGTAAGTCATATTTTTTTTCATTTTAAATTCCTCCAATATCTTTTGCATCTTTTCTTGATTTTTTTCTTTTCTAAGCAATTGTATTTGATTAAATAACCTCTCATAATGACTTTGCTCGCTTGCCAAATAATCGTTAAATGTATCTTTATCCAAATTGTTGTTAAATATTCATTCAGTTTCTCTTTGTAGTTTTTAAAAATCTTCTGTAGAATAGTCTCATTTCAATCTCCATATAAACTCTATTCCTTCTTCTAAGCATCAGAAGAACTATATAATGATGCGGAAATCTTAGAAGCAAAATATCCACTTTTGAAATTTTATTAGCATAGTTCTTGAAGATCTGTATCATATCAATTACTGAAAAGAATTTATGTCTTTATGAAAAAAAAGGTTTACTCTCTTGAGCTTTTCAAAGACTGTTTGGCATTCCATGGACCTTTAGAAGGGTTTCCCAGTTTGGGTTTTCTCTCCCCTCTTGTTTTGAGCAGATTGGTTAATGGTACTGCGATTTGAGAAAAAAAGCAGGAATGAACACTCTGTAAAAGTTTGTGAAGTCTAGAAAGCTCTGCAGCTGTTTATGGGTGCATGGTGCCTCCCAATCTAGTATCACACCTACTTTTCTGGATCCATTTTTACTATCTCATGAGAGATTGGTACCCCAGGTAATCAAGTTTAGATTGATGAAACTCACATTTGGAGAGTTTAATGTATAAATTGGTTGCTAGAAGCTTTTCCAAAACAGCTTTCACCAGTTTTGTGTGTTCATCCATGGTTTCTGTGTAAATTAGAATGTTATCTAGGTAAACCAAGACTCCCTTAAACAGGTGTTTGGGTAGCACCTCGTTAATTAGTTGCATAAACATGGCGATGCCCCTTGTAAACTGAATGGAAGGAATTAGAAGTAACCTAGTGACCAATTGAAAGCATTTTTCCACTTGTCACCCACACTTGGTAATATGCTTCTTTTAGGTCCAACTTGGCAGTTCTGACTAGATCATAAAACAAATCAGTTCAATATTCTAATCAGGCTCAAATTCTCCTACTTTAAACATATTATGCAAAGACCTAACCCACTGGAGAAGACTAATGCTGAGAAAGGTGGAAGAAAAGAGGATAGTCAGCACCTGAACTAAGTTACAATAGCAGTATATCCACAATCAAAAGATTAGGTTAGGAACACAACAACATGGTCACTAAGAGTCAGCAATGATTTGATAACACACTATTGCTAAATGCCCTGAGAAGGCAGCTTGTGACCGCTATATTTACATGGATTCAAAATTATATTTTCTTATATGAAAAAGATAAGTGAATTGACTTGATTCATCCTTCTCACTTTCTTCTATCCCCAGCAATCAGTTCCAATTCATTCTTAGTAAATTTTGTTCTGTTTCAAATGAAGCCTGTTCCATTAGCAGCATTTTCTGGTTGGCTAGCCCTCAGCCCTGGAATTAAGTCAGGAAGGGGCCTTGGAGGAGACTTATGGAAAATATTGTCTCAACCAGTGGAAGTTAAATCAGAATGCTGGGGAATAGGATGACAGTCAAGCAGCTCAGAAAAAATGGATTCAGAGGGTGGGAAAAGGACAATGCTACTACAAGGAAAGAGGAGGGATTGCTTCAGAGAGAGAGAGAGATTGTCACCTCAGGGAAGAAAATAGCTACATTAACCTAGAGATTGTATTCTAGCTGCTACAAGAAGTAAACTCCATAGGCCTTTAATTGGGCCTGCAGATGATGTGTTTAGGAGACAACAGGATTGGTGAGGGACTACGTGGCATAAAAAGGATAGTCTTGGGACACTTAGCTGGAGCAACATTCTTAATCATAAGGATTAATGTTTTATATTATTATGTAGTTTAATCTGATTTTAAGGACCACTATTTTAATGTGCTGCTGTGTTATTGTTTAAATGTCTATTGCATTTGGTGTTTATTGTTGATTTTGTTTTAATGAATATTATTTCTAATCAAAGCTAAAGTGTCTTCACTGTGTTGGTATTCCAGAGCTAATGTGTTGGTCATCTGGGGAAGGAATAGAAAGGTCCAATAGCTAGCAATCCCTTTGGGAGAAATGCTACACACAAACAAAAGTTATAAGCACTTTGAAAGAACAGATCCCTATACTCGCTGCTATGAAATTCCGGTTTCTTCCTGATTACATGTACTTGTCTCATTAGATGTAGCAGAAATGGCATGTAATAGGCACTAGCTGCTTAAACATTCTGTCTGAAGATATCTAGGAAGCAATCTTTTTCTGCTGGGGCACTCGTATTCTGGAACATAATTCCTCCTGATGCCATGATTTCAATGCTTTTAAGACAATCCTCAAAGTTTGGTTCTTTTAACAGGCTTGGGGATGCAAGTATAGGTTGCTAATCCATTCTCCCATAGTCCTTTTTATCCATTTAAATTGTTTAATTTTTATCATACTTTTTATTGTTTTATTGTGTATTATTTAAGTCATATATGTGAGATAAGTGATTATATAAATTTAATAAAGAAATAGAAGAGACAATGTGAATTTTTCAAAATCCAAAAGTGAAAACAAGTTTGTATTCTTAAAATCTTAAAAACATGTGATGTGTTAGGTAAGCGCCCCGTTGGGAGAGTGAGTACGTTCAGCAAAGCATTGTGAGAGTTGTGTTGGAGAACACACAAACCAGCATACAGAGACACTGCAGATTAAATAGACTTTTACTTTTGTGGAAATAGAGGTATCAGAGTCCATCAAACAGTCCAAGTCGTACACGGATAAGACAGTCAGTCATCAATGTCTTTCAGTTAAGGGATAATCCAAATAACATAGTCCAGTAACATATAATCAGTTCGGTACTCAAAGTTTGCTAACAGTTACAAAATTTACAATAGCTCATGGGACTTTCTAACAGCCAATTTCCAAAACACTCAGATCAGATCAGCCCAGCATCTAATGAAACAGAGAGCTAACAGTCATTCTGGCTCCCTCTTATGGCTGCTTGAGGAAAACAGCAACCAATCACATTTTACAGTATGGTTTAAAGAAACAGGTACAACATTGTCACATGATTTATATATTGGCAACCCAACCGTTAGATTATATTCCTAACATGATGTCTCAGCTGTTAAAGACCTGAGTGCTACATGACAGGGTGAGCTCTCATTACTTGCCACATTCCTCCCCAGCTAGCAATTCGAAAGCATGGAAATGCAAGTAGATTAAATAGATGTCACTTTGGTGGGAAGGTAACAATTATCTGTGCACCTCAGCATATAATCATGTTTTGTCTTCAGACAAAGCTGGGTCCCTCAGCTAAGAGCACCAACCTCTAGAGTTGGAAACTACTGGATAGGGGGAACCTTTACTTTCGTTCTTAAAATCAGAATATATTTACCAAAACTGCTATATTTGAAATGCAAAAATTTAGATGGTTTTCTTTTATCTCCCTGCTTTCATTTTGTTGTAATTTGTTGCCAGATACAAGAGTTCCAATCTAAAATGGTGCAGTTCTTTCTCACAATATTTCTTCATTGCGTAGCTGTCACTTTCTACATTTTAATCAATCTGAAAATGAGAAAAGAAATTACCATATTTTTGGAGTATAATAAGATGCACCCTAATTTTTGGGTAGGAAAACAGGAAAAAAAGTTTCTGCTTCTGCCTACCAGCATTCATTGGTAGTAATCTGGCTAGTGTCCTTGCAGCAAACAGCAAATGGCCTAGCAAGGTTCAGCAACCTGATTCAGGAGGAGCAGCTGATTGAAGGGTGGAATACCCACAACCAGCTGTTCTAGGTTGCAGGGATTGCCACAGACCATCACTGCCTGTGTGCCTCGCATTTTCTGGTGGTTCCAGGTGATGGAGATCCTCACTTCCACTCAGATTTTGATAATGAGCAGTACAGATTTTTTTTTAGCCATTTACAACAAACCCTATCACCCTACATGGATTTAATTGAAGTGTTTGGGGTGGGGGATGATTTTCACGGGGACAAGACGGACTTGGCTGCTTGAAGAAGCTGGCCCAGCACTGGTGGCACTTGGGATCACTGAAGCCCTCTTGGAGGGGCACCTGCCGTGGGGACCCAGGCCCTTCCGTACAAAGGCATTTACAATAACAATGCGTTGGTTAACATTGCCTCCCACAACCATTTCCTCCTCTCCTTAAATCCTCTCTCCTCTACATGAGCTAAACTTTTGTGGCATAAAACTTAAATCAGGTGCTCTTGTGAGGTGGCGTGCAAGCTCCTTGGGAGTGGCAAGGATAAGCTTGGCGTTTCCTCTCTCTCAACCCCCTTCCTCTTTCCCCCCCCTTTCCCCAACCTGCCTGTGATTTTAGCTCATGGCTTCTTATCTTTGCTTTTCTTCCGCCTGCCTCATTCTGTAAGCTGGAGTCCTGAGGAAGTACGGCAGAAACACGTGAAAGTGAGATGTAAAAAACCAAAACAAATGCTGAGTTTCAGCCAGTAGAAGCTTGGTAGCAGGGTTGCCGAGGAACCAGAGGGTGCAAATCCGAGGGGAAGAAGGTGGCTGTTTTCCTCCTTAAGGGGTCCCTTTCCCTGGATTCATAGGGAATCACTTGTCTCTGCAAGGTCTCTTGTCCCCTTTGTTTCTCCCTTCCCCCACTTTTGTGAGGATTGTAGTGCCCTTGGGAAGGTGATCAGGCTTTTAAAATGTTAGGAAAGGAGGAAGGAGAAAAAGGGCTTTTCGGGCAGTGGTTTTCAGCAGTTCCAAGCACGGCTTTCTTTCCCAGTTACTCAGAGGCTTTTGTGTATGCTGCCCTCCTCCTCCTGCAAATGAGAGGTGCCTCAGAGGCCCTAAATTTCTCAGGACTCTAGATTGGGAAGTTAAGAACCTGAAATGGGGTACAATCAAGCTTGATTCAAAAGCTTTGGCTTTGGATTGCTGCGCTGCCACCCAAAAATGCTGTTACAGTGATCTCTGCAGATCCCACTTCAACCTGCCCCTTCTCGGGCAGTTCCAGGTGGCAGAGATTGCGATAACAGCATTTTTGGCAAAGTGATCTCAGGAGCTTAATTGTATCCCATTCCAGGTTTTAACTTCCCAACCTAGTGTCCTGGGAGGAAGAAGAGCATTTCAGGTAACAAGCGGTTCTAAGCTGCAGGGATACAATCTGCCTCCGCAGTGCCCTTTTTGGAATCGGATAGGGGATTGTGGTGCTGCCACCCAAAAATGCTTTTGTTGAAAAGGCTTTGAACACAATTCCATGGGAATCAGGCTCCATGTGGAAGTGAGGATTTCCTCCCCCCCCCCCCCCCCGGCCTGGAACCATCTGAAAATGTGATGCATGGAGCGTGTTGGTAGAGCTACATTCAGAGTATAAGACATACCCAGATTTTCACCCTCTTTTTTAGGGAAAAAAGGTGCATCTTATACTCTGAAAAATACGGTAGCTTGCTTTTGTGTTTTATGGTATGGAAAGTAGAGCAAGAAAGAAAATAATTGGAAATTGGAAATAAAGTTACTGTGAAAAATAGAAAGGAGAGTTGCAATTACTCTTTGCCAGTCCCTCAATCTACAAAATTTATTTAAATTATTTTTAATATATGTTTAGTTGTCATTATGGGTAGGAAGATTTAGACTGGAAAATCAGTCTAAGTGATGCAGAAGGTGGTTTAGTTTTTACCAAATTCTAGGAAGAAAAATCATATGAAGGAGAGCAGAGTGAGTAAAAATCTATGCCTGAGGATGAGGATAAGGAGAAAAATGATAAAGCTTTTTCATTTTGTCTAAAGCAGGAGGCCCTGGGCCATGGACTGGTATTGGTCCATGACCTGCTAGGAACCAGGGCACACAACCGGAGATGAACAGCATGCGAGTGAGCAATCAAAGCTTCATCTATATTTGCAGCTGCTCCCCAGCATTACCCTCTCGGCTCACCTCATCAGGCCGTATATTCTTGTAGGAGCGTGAACCGTACTGTAAACTGTGTGTGTGAGGGATGTAGGTTGCATGCTCCTCCTCCCTTCCCCCTTGGTCTGTGGAAAAAAATGTCTTCCACAAAAATCAGTCCCTAGTGCCAAAAAGGTTGGGGGGATTGCTGATCTACAGCATTTGTAGTTAGGGAAAGGAAGAATGAAAGGGACACAATTGATGCCATTTAGATTATGATACATCTTCTAAAACATTCTTGGAGGCCAAAAATCTTTTTCATCCTTGTTTGTGGGTGAATGGTTTTTTGAAGAGTGGTTATATCAATATAGAATAGTTTTTTAATCCAAAAATTAGTCTTCATTTAATAACCATAATTGGTACCAACAGTTGTTAAATGAAGCAATCTGTTAAATAAACCACAACTGTGCTTATGATCCTACGCCCGCTTTTCTTTGCTTTACGGAACTGAAAAAGTTATAAATGCAAGGATTGGTTGTAAAATTGCTTTTTCATCACTGCCATAGCCACAAACAGTTACTAAAGGGGGGCAGGCTGTATGTGCTTAGTAAAACAAGAAAAAGGAGCAAGCAAAGAACATGCTGGCTTGATACCATCAAAGCTGATACAAACAACTGAAAGAAGCTGTGTTTGGTAAGAAAGCGTGAAGAACACTTGCCTATAAAGTCACCAAGAGTTGTACATGACTGAATGGAGAAAACCACTGCTACTTTATTTTCAGCATGTTACAAAATGTATCATTTGTCTTTTTTCCCCTTGTCCTCTCCCTCACAGGATGACAAGGATTTGGTTCATGAATTTGTTGTAGCAGAAGGCCTGGCTTGTTTAATAAAAGTGGGAGCTGAGGCAGACCAGAACTACCAGAATTACATCTTGAGAGGTACAGAAACTTAATCGTACTAGCTATGTATGTTTCACGTAACAACTCATCTTCTATTGCTCTCTTATCTGTTTAGTTTCATTGTAAACTATAATTGTAGCCAGTTCAATATGCCATTGCTACTATTTTTAGAATAATAATTATCCTTTATATTTTTCTCTTGTCTTTTCCCGACAATTTATTCTGATAATTTCCAATTTTTTCTTTCAAAAGAATTTCATCTCTGATTTCTCAGAATGGCTTTTATCCCTTTAATTTTCCTCATATTTTTCTATTCCTTAGAAAAATGCTTTATCTGTATAATTTTTTTCATTGCGCCCAGTATGCATACCTTTGTGTTTGTGTGTGTGTTTGTGTGTGCACATTTGAGTAAGTTTTGTCTCCTAGCAGCTGCCTGGACCAGTTTCTGTAGTTTTCTGTAATTTTCCTGGATTTTTGAAAGTAGTTTGCCTTTGCCTTCTTCGAAGAAGAAACTTTAAGCAAACATGACTGGTCTAAAGTCACCCAGCTGGCCTTGTGCAAGGCATTACTAGAATTCACAATCTCCCAGTTTCTAGCCTAATATTTTAACCACTAAACCAGTGGTGGGTTTCAAAAATTGTTCGAACCTACTCTGTGGGTGTGGCCTCCTTTGTGGGAGTGGCTTGCCACCCATGTGACCGGATATGAAGATGCCGACAACACTTGTCAGAACCACCTTAAATTACCTCACACACAGCACTGGCATGCATAAGAATATGATGTAAACTTGTTTTTTAAAAGGCATCTTTGGTTTGCGTTAAAACAACTTCAACACACGCAATGTTTTGATTGCACCAGTAGTCATCCTTACCTTTCACAGAGGCACTGAGTTTTATAAATATGAGCATGATAGTGTAGAATAATCATATCCAAGGACCAGTGGTGGGTTTCAAAAAAAATTTGGAACCTCTTCTGTAGGTGTGGCCTGCTTTCCGGGTCCATTGGTGGAACCTCTTCTAACCAGCTCGGTAGATTTGACAAACCGGTTCTACTGAATAGGTGCTAACTGGTAGGAACCCACCTCTGCACTAAAGATATGTGGACTGGACTTTCATGTTTTTCTTTGAAGACATTTCACTTCTCATCTCTGTCGGGATGGTGGGGAATGGAAGGATTTATATTCCTTGCAGACATCTGATCATTTGCGTTCTTTTAGTGTGTCCTGGAGGTTTATCTGTGTTGTCAGGGTCACCTGCAAGAAGTCTTTAGTGACAGGACTCGCATGTGCTTCCACCCCAACAGCCCATAGACTACACATTGATATTCTACCTGGGGCCAAATTACCCAAACCAAAGCGCTACTCCATGACATCAAGAAGAACTAGAAGAACTGAGAGTGTTCATAGATAAGAACTTAGCCAGGAGTTTTATTCGACCCTCAAAGTCGCATATGGCAGCTCTGTGCTGTTATGGGAAAAGAAAGACAGCTCCCTGCTTTTATGTGCGGACTATCGTGGGCTCAATGCAATCTGCATGAAAAACGTGTATCCGCTGCTACTAATGAAGGACATGTTAGCTTATCTAGTGCAGAGTGGAAATATTTACCAAGCTATATTTGAGAGAAGCTTATTACTGCATGCATATCAAAGAGGAGGGATAAATGATGAACTGCATTTAATTGTCCCCTTGGATGTTTTCAATTCTGAGTCCTCCCATTTGGACTGTTGGGTGCTTCTGCCGTTGTTATGACTAAGATCGTCTAGGCAGAAGTAAGCATTGCTCTGCTAAATGCCACAACAAATGGCCCTACAATGGCTGGTAAAGTTGCACCCCACACTTCCCTGAAGGCAGCGATCCTCAGTCCCACAAACAAAAGCCAATAAACAACAAAACCATTCACAAAGGCAAAGAAGAAGTCCAAAGAGAAGATGCAAACTCATGAGGCAAGATCCAGAGTCAAGGGCAAAGATAGGTGCACAGAGTAAGTCACATGCACAAAGCCAAAGGCAAGTCCATAAGGTAAAGCAAATCCTCAAGGCAGACTGCAAGACAGAGGAAGAAACGTGACTCAAGGCTGAATTTTTCCAAAGCTAGGGGGTGGTGTACGCCAAAGCAAACGATTGTTCCCGACAAAGACAAACTCACCCTGCTTGTGCTTAAGTCACATGTTCCTTGTGAAGCAGAGTGGGGCAAACTTCTCCCAAGCAGCCTCACAGATCTCCTTTGAGCTTGCCTCCACTCTACTCTCTGTGCTCTTGAATTGAATGGGGGAGGCAGTTGTTTCTCATAGAGAGGACCTGCTGCCAATCAGCACCATTGTCAGTCTGCAGCTGATCCTCCCCTGTGTCTGTGAGGGCAGGCAGCTCTCCATCTGGTTGCCTAAGGGGTCTAGGACAGTATTGTCCTCTCCCCCAATGCCTGAGGGGCCTGGTACAGCATCATTTTAGCCCCTGGCCTCTCCAAACATTCCAAGAGAGATGTGCCATCCTTGTCAGACAGTCCTGGTTCTAATTCCTCCTCCTCACTCGTATCTGATGGAGCCATGACAGCCATGTTGATGCAACGGATTAATGAAGTTTTGCATGAACATTTGTACAAGGCAGTTCTAGTCTACTTAGATTAAATTTTTATTCATATGGAGACTCGCAAAGAACATGTGAAACTAGTTAGAGCAGTACTGGAAAAACTAAGTGCCACACAACTACATGAAACTTTCAAAGTGTGAGTTCCATAAACCAAAATAGACGATTTCGGCTACCATATTTCACATGAGAGATGCGGTGGCTCAGTGGCTAAGACGCTGAGCTTGTCAATCAGAAAGGTTGGCAGGTCGGCAGTTCAAATCCCTAGCACTATGTAACAGAGTGAGCTCCCATTACTTTTACCAGCTTTTGCCAATCTAGCAGAAGCATAATTTACGTGCTTTCTAGTTCGAAAGCACGTAAAAAATGTAATAGAAAAATAGGGACCACCTTCGATGGGAAGGTAACAGCGTTCCATGTGCCTTTAGAGTTTAGTCATGCCAGCCGTATGACCACAGATATGTCTTTGGACAGTGCTTGCTCTTCAGCTTTGAAAGAGAGATGAGCACCATCCCCTAGAGTTGGGAACGACTAGCACATATGTGCGAGGAAAACCTTTACCTTTTACTTTATTTCAAATAAAGAAATGGACTCTGAGAACAAGAGCCTTAATAAAATGGGAAACCCCATGCATCTAGAACCAACTGCAGAGCTCCTCGGCTTAGCTAACTTTTACCAACAATTTATTCTGTCTTTCGCCCAATAGCCCTCCCGATCACCAATCTACTGAAAATCAATGGGGAGGGGAAACCAAAACCAAGTCAACCACTTAAATGGTCCATGGAATCCCAAACAACTTTTGAGAAACTTAAACGCTTATTCAAATTTAACAAAACTTAAACACTGCTGAACCTATTCTTAAGCACCCGGACCCCAACACATCTTTTGTTATCCAGGCAGGTGACAGTGATGTAGTAGGGGGACTGTTCTCCTTCAGTTCTTTATTAAGTAACCCTGCAGACTTGTGTTACACCTCCCAAAAGCTCTCAAATGCAAAGTGCAGCTGGGCAGTTTGGGAAAAGGAGGCCTATCCAGTGCAGTGGATACTTCTGCACCTAGAGGCATTTTTTTTTGAAGGTAGCAAAATCCCTTTTGCAGTGTGTATGAACCATAAAAACATAGAAATGTTAAAAACACATTGAACGTTCCAAAATAATCTCCAAAATAACTCCAATGGACATAGTATTTCAACCATTTCAATTTCATCCTATGCTATTTATCCAGGAGAAGAATTTCTTGGCAGATGCTTTTTCCAAGTTCCAGATCCTCAAGATCACTGACCAAAATGGTGCCTAAAGTAGGCGATGATCTTGTACATGCTCTGAAAATGAACTTAATCAGGAATGGTTGCTTTACCCACCAGCAATTAAACTTTACTTTTTGTGATGGCCTCGCTTGGGTGGGAAACCAACACTGCATGTCTGAAAGCCAATGGCTACCCATCCTATAGCGAACTGTAAATAAGACATAAATTCTGGTGAAGTGGAGAAGAACATAGAGAAGAACTTAGAGTGATAGGTTGCTAACTGCCTGGTGTGTGCAGCAGGAAAAGACTGTTCTGGAAAATTACCTGGGTTACTACAACCAGTCAGCAATCCCATGGCATCCTCTAAAGAAATCTCCATGGATTTCATGATTGAGCTGGCAGAAACTTCTGGGAACACAATGATCTGGGTTGTCATTGACCTCTTCTCTAAACAAGTACACATTGGGGTTTGCTCCCAAATCCCCTCTGCATGTACTCTGGCAAAGCTCTTCATGCAGGACATCTACAGGCTTCACAGGATCCTAGACCGAATCATTTCGGACAGGCATGTCCAATTCACTTCATGATTCTGGCAAGAATTTCTCAAACTATTGAGATCTACTCAGGGGCTTAACTCCTCATAGTGCCCTTAAATGAATGGAGAATGTAAGTGTACAAATGCGTGTGGAGCAGTACCTTAGATGTTACATCAATTACCAATAGGATACCTAACATTACCAGGATATCTAACATCCTGCCATTGCAGAAATTGCATAGCAGTACTGAATTCACACCATTCTGAAGCCAAGACTTTGCAGCCATACCAGAACAGCGTCAGCTGAACCGCCAAACCACTTCACTAGAAGAATGAATTAAATCTCTTCAAACTACCTGGCCTGTTGTGTGCAGGGCGCTAAAAGATGCATATGAAATCACTAAAAAGTATGTAGACAAAATTGTAATTTGCGCCTTTTAAAATCTAGAGAGCGCACTGCCAAAGGACTGGTTTTGGTGGCAAAGTCAACCATCAACAGGAGAAAAAATTTGTCCCAACACTTAATGTGATATTTTCTGGAGGTCTCCCATTATACCTTATTATAACAATAGTTCTATAGGTAGACCTTGACTTATAATCAAAATAGAGCTCAAAATTTCCATTACTAAGCAAAATAGTTGTTAAGTAAATTTTCTCATTTTATGAACCCTTGCCATCATTGTTAAATGAATCACTGCAATTGTTAAGTTAGTAACATGATTATTAAGTGAACATGACTTCTACTTTGCCAGAAGTTCACGAAAGTTAATCACATAACCCCAGGACACTAATCGTCATAAATACATGCCAGTTACCAAGTGTCCAAATTTTAATCAGGTCACCATAGTGATGCTGCAATGGTTGTTAGTGTGAAAAACAGTCGTAAGTCACATTTTTCAGTGCCATTGTAAATTCATATGGTCATTAAATGAATGCTTGTATATAAAGGGCTACTATGTGCCAACAGGAGAAAATGTATTTAGGTTGTGGAAAAACTTCAATTTCAGTCTGATCAAAGTTTGGCTCTTGATCAACTCAGTGACCCCTTTTAATTCACATTTGGTAATTGTATGATTTTTGCTTGTAACAGCAAATTGCTAAATAAAAAAATCTTTTTTATTTCCTTAGCACTGGGACAAATTATGCTGTATGTTGATGGGATGAATGGAGTAATAAATCACAATGAAACCATCCAGTGGCTGTACATACTAATTGGGTCTAAGGTAAGAATGGTTTCTTTTCAGAAATTTTTACTACAGATTTTATTTTTAATATACAGTAGTTCTGAGCCATATCTGTACTAGTGCTTTCCAGCTAGCAAAAAACAATTAGTGAGCATTCTGTTTTAGAGTTTTCCCAATTTCTTAGCTACTTAAAACCATCATTTGTATAACACACTGCATATCTTTATGTTGCTAACAAAATTTGGGTCTTGATACTTAAATTTACTTTTCCACATTCATTCCCCTTCTTAGCCTGAATAATTCATACTTTCTACAATTTATTTGCTTCTTTTTGAACATATTTTATACTTTTTAAAATTATGCATTACATCATTTAAAATCTGGGTATTTAGTCATTCATTTATTTAACTCTTGATATATAGGGCACATTTCATTATGGAAAATACCCTATTTCTGTGAATTACAATACAATAGCAGGGTTGGAAGGGACCTTGGAGGTCTTCTAGTCCAACCCCCTGCCTGGACAGGAAACCCTACACCATTTCAGACAAATGGTTATCCAACATCTTCTTAAAGACTTCCAGTGTTGGGGTATTCACAACTTCTGGAGGCAAGCTGTTCCACTGATTAATTGTACTGTCAGGAAATTTCTCCTCAGTTCTAAATTGCTTCTCTCCTTGATTAGTTTCTACCCGTTGCTTCTTGTTCTACCCTCAGGTGCCTTAGAAAATAGTTTGACTCCCTCTTTGTGGCAACCCCTGAGATATTGGAACACTGCTATCATGTTTCCCCTAGTCCTTCTTTCTAGACTAGACATACCCAGTTCCTGCAACAGTTCTTCATATGTTTTAGTCTCCAGTCCCCTAATCATCTTTGTTGCTCTTCTCTGCACTCTTTCTAGAGTCTCCACATCTTTTCTACATCGTGGTGACCAAAACTGAATGCAGTATTCCAAGTATGGCCTTACCAAGGCATTATAAGCGGTATTAACACTTCACGTGATCTTGATTCTATCCCTCTATTTATGCAGCCTAGAACTGTATTGGCTTTTTTGGCAGTTGCTGCACACTGCTGTCTCATATTTAAATGGTTGTCCATTAGGACTCCAAGATCCCTTTCACAGTTACTACTGTTGAGCAAGGTACCCCCTATACTATACCTGTGCATTTCATTTTTCTTGCCTAAATATAGAACCTTACTCTTTTCACCATTGAATTTCATTTTATTAGATAGTGCCCAATGTTCAAGTTTGTCAAGATCCTTCTGTATCTTTAGCCTATTTTCTGGAGTGTTGGCTAATCCTGCCAGCTTGGTGTCATCTGCAAATTTGATGAGTTCCCCATTTATTCCCTCATCCAAATCATTGATGAAGATGTTGAAGAATACTGGGCCCAAAACAGAGCCTTGGGTACTCCACTGCATACTTCCCTCCATGAAGATGCAGTTCCATTGAGGACTACACATTGAGTGCCGTTGGTCAGCCAGTTACAAATCCAGATGGTGGTAATGCTGTCTAACCCACATTCTTCTACTTTATCTAGTAGTAGGTTATGGTCTACCTTATCAAATGCCTTACTGAAGTCCAAGTAAATTATATCGACGGCATTCCTCTGGTCCACTAATGTTGTCACATTATCAAAGAATGCATTTGTTGCTTGATTATTTTTTCCAGAATCTTTCCTGGTATTGAGGTCAGGCTGATAGGTCTGTAGTTTCCTGGATCTGTTTTTTTTCCCTTTTTTGAAGATGGGAACCACATCAGCTCTTTTCCAGTCCTCTGATAGTTCCCCTGTGCTCCAGGATCTCTGAAAGATATAGTTCAGTGGTTCTGAGCTCTCGTCTGCTAGTTCCTTCAGAACCCTGGGGTGTAATCCGTCCAGTCCTAGGGGTTTGAACTCGTCTAGGGTAAACAGGTGCTCACTTACCATTTTCTTCCCTATTTCAACTTGTGTTCCTAATCTGACTTTTGTGGTACTGTTTTTGATAGGTTCGACTGTTTTATTCCTTTGTGTAAAGGCAGGTGCAAAACATGAGTTAAATTGGTCCATTGCTGGGAGAAAGTGCTTTCTCCCTGTTGCTTGTCACCTTCTTGCCACTTTCTCCCAGCAATGGACCAATTGTTTCCTTAACTTTTTTCTTGTTTTTAACATGTTGGAAGAAGCTTTTTTTGTTATTTTTTACTTTTGTGGCAAGCCTTTCTTTCTTAGCTTTCCTTACTTCATCTTTACAGGCTTGGGCTATTAGCTGATATTCTGCCTTAGTTATGTCCCCCTCTTTCCACTTTTTATACTTAACTTTTTTGTCTTTCAATTTGTCAGAGTTCTTTATGCAGCCATGCTGGTTTCTTTTGGGAGCTGTTATTTTTCTTTCTCAATGGTATTGTGCTAGACTTTTGTAATCTCATTTTTCAAAATTTCCCAAGTTTCTTGAGTTGTTTTCCCCTTGAGGATTCTCATCCATGGAATTTTTCCCAAGTTCTCTCTAAGTTTATTGGAATTAGCTCTCTTAAAGTCCAAGACTCTAGTTTCACTTTGTTCTACTACTTATGTTTGCATAATGTTGAATTCCAATATTGCATGATCACTTGCCCCCAGGGTTCCTGTGGCTTCAACACCTTCTATTAATTAATTAGGAATTGATCACCTTGTCTTTATATTCAAGATCACCTTTAAATATAACCACAATTATAGAGGAAAATATATTTAAAAATTAAAAGATAAATACAAAAATAGATAACACAAGGTGAGTAGGGGTTTTTTCCAGAGTTTTTCAGCAATTTTTATATGTTAATGATAACTGAGCATTTAAAAAAATGGAAGTTACACAATAGATATAGTTTCTGAATTTGAACAAGAAAATAAAAGATGATTAGACTTACAACCACACAGAAAATCTAATGCAATTCTAAATTAGAATATCATCTGTTTCTACCAAAACAGAATTCTCTAGAAATAGATATTCTATCAATTTAAATCTTTCTAAAATTCCAGTGGTCCTGAATATTCCAAACTTTAATTTGACACTTGACCTCAAATTAAAGTTTGGAACTAGTATTATTAGATTTATGATTCCCAACTTCAGTTCACATATTCTAGCAATCTTGCTTCAATAAAATGACTAAAGTCTTTATTTCTACAGCAAAAAGAGGATCTGGATTAAACTTACAGTATAACACAAAGAGCCATGCACCAGAGTAAAGGGAATGTGTCCCTGAAGTACTACTATGTATTCCAGGAAATATCAAAAGGATCAAGGACATTTAAGCAGCCTCTTGCTAGTATTTTTATCCAACCAATTATCATACATACATAGTATATTTTTGCCTCCTGAAATCAACAATGCTTTAGATATAAATAATTGCTATTAAGGAAAAAGTCTATTTAGAAGTTTTTATTCAGTTTTAATTATGGTTGGAAATTGTAGTGAAGGGGATATTTCAGACCCTTTCTGTTGCCTTTTTAATTCTTACAATATAATAGTGATATAGAAATTTGTAGTTTTATTTAAGAACCAGTAAAACACTACAAGATTTTATTCCCTTTTAGAAAGAGGAACAATCAAAGAACTGTTCATTAGTTTAACATTTAATATAATGCAGTCAGGTCATTGCTTTCAGGTAAAATGAAATATGGAACACATTTACTCAAAATACAGTAGGTTACAAAACAATGGGAATTGTATAAATGGATTAGAAATATATGAATAATGTTCATATAAGATAATTATATGTAGAATTGTAATTGTTATTTGTTATAATGGTGCACTATGTTTCTTTTTTTGTATTATTTTTTCATTTTAAAGCATTTTAATAAGTAGTTTTTGTATGTATTTGCATTATTTATCTTTGTAATTTGTTTTTTCCCCTTTGGTTTCTGCTATTTTTTAAAAGCAATAAAAATACATTTTCAAAAAGTATGTATGGTAAAATACTATTATTCCTATCTTTTTTTGAGGACAGGAGATAAATAGTTTTTTAAAAACAGACAATTTGTCAAGCAAAATATAGCATGTCCTGCAGCTGATTCAGTAGCTAGAGTTCTAATATTTTTCATTATTCTGTTCCAAAATGGCTTGCTCCGATCCATTGGACTGATACTGAAAGCTAGTACTAGAATTTGGAAAACTTTTGTACTGGAGGTTTCTGTTATTTTATATAGAGTGTTTCAGAGTGTGACTCATCCATTTATGTATTCAACTTCTGATATGAGGCAGTTTGATTCTTGAGCCCAACAAATTGATTCTGTGAATCATTTAAAATAATAATTATGACTCAGGATAAAGAAGGTCCATATGTTTTAGGAGGGTGGAAATAGAATTAGTTTCAGACCACATGTTTTAAGTCTCTGGTTTAAATTATGGCATCAGTAATTAAAGGTGTTTAGATAGCACCTAAAGAGTGATTAAAAAGAGTGAGGAACTAGGCTAGACTAACCAGTTCTATTTGTACATGTTTTATGGATTTGCTTTTTGTTCTACTTTGACATTTAATTTAGAAGATGAAGCATATTTTGCTTCAATCAATGACTTAGGGATAATGCTGCTGCTTCTGCAATGATTTATTTCCACATAGGATTAGCCTGCATTGCAGTAAAAAGAAACAACCATTCTGCAAATTTTACAGTTTGATTTATGAATAGCTGTTTCTTCCCTTGCAGTTTCGCCTGGTTGTAAAGACAGCATTGAAATTGCTCCTTGTTTTTGTGGAGTATACTGAATCCAATTCATCTCTTCTTATTGAAGCAGTGGCTACTGTTGATGCAAAAAGGGGTGAGTCATTATTCTTCTAAAAAGAGGGAAAATAATTGTGGATAGTCTATTTGTTAAAAAATACTTACACTACAAAAATAGTGTGTGGGGGTCATTAGATATTTTCCTTTGGTTAAACTTGAGAAAAGATGCCCCAAACTAATCAATAAACTTAATATCCTTTCATAAACTGTACATTATCATTCAAAGTCAAATCCAGATGTTTATAGAATTCATTGGTTTTAAGATAAAATTGTTGAAAAGAATGATTAAAATGGAGGTGTAGATTGAGAGGGATGGAAAATATGTGAATTATTTATTAAAGCAAAAGAGCAATTAGTCATTGACTCCAATACATTATGTTATACAACAGCATTGGTTTGATCTCCCTTGAAACAATTGTAATGAATATTCTGCAAAAGGGGTTATTTTGGCATGCTATAAGCAACCGTGAACTGGTGTGCTGGATGACTGAAGGATTGCCAGGTAGCTCAAAGATGAGAAGACAGTTGTAATACTTTCAGGCTCTATATAGAACTGGTTAGAATGTGTTTGAATTAATTCATTGTATAAGAAATTTGGCATCCATCTACAGAGACTTCCAAACTTGTTTGATTTCCCAGTTCAGTAGGATCAAGTCTGTTGTCTAACTCTGCAAAGGTTTATTTAAATATTCATTCACTCACTCACTCACTCACTCACTCACTCACTCACTCACTCACTTACTTATTTGTATCACACTTTTATTATGTTTACAAATAATTCAAGGCAGCAAACATATCCAGCATATCTTCCTCTTTCTATTTTCCACATAATAACAACCATGGGTTAGGTTGAGAGAGAGTAACTGGCCCAAAGCCAACTGCTTACTTCTGGCCAGTCATTCCCTCTTAACTCAACCATGGCTAAATGACTTCATATTTTCCTACTTTCTAGCCTGGTACCTTAATCACTAGACCAAATCTACTCTACATGTGAAGTAATATGAAGTAAAAGTGGATTTTTCATTTATCTTATACCATTTCCAATCTCTTGGAACCAAAGGCAAATACTACTCTCCTTCATTCTTATAATGATCCCATCATATTGCTGATGTTTTTCTGGAAGGATTGTTTTGAATTTTTCTCAATCCAGCAGCATACATAGTAACATACAATCTTGATTAGTTATCAAGAAAATTGTACAAATGCTGATATCCTATCATTTCATCTTCAAGAGTTATGAAAGATGCCCAATGCAATAAAGGGATGGCATCTTTAGAATCAGGAATTTCCTAAGAGAAGCTGCTTATATTTTTGCTGTTGTTGTTTTCTAAAATGATCAAACAAATACAACAATTTGTACTAAAGGCATGAATAGTGGTCCTAATGGAAAATATATTTTATTTTTATCCTGTAGAAGGGCATCAGGATTTTTTTTAAATCTTCTGAAATTCAAAAGATACATGAATTAAATGTTCTTTAACTCTTTTTACAAGTCAGTTAGAGGATTATTCTCATGGGGAATCTCTTTGTGTTCTCAATGTTTCAAAGTCTGTAAAAACAAAGACAATTAAATGCTGCCTGAAAACTACTTTATGAAAGATTAGGGATGGACATTTCTGAGTGGAAACAATATGTTTTTCTTTAGTTGTTAATTGCATTAAAATTTGGCTAAATTAAAACTTTTGTAGCAGTTAAAGAAAGACACTTTGTTGTGATGGTTAAAGCGCTTAGCTCCAAACAGGGAAACCTTGAGTTCTAGTCCTGCCTTAGGCACAAAGCCAGTTGAGTGATCTTGAACCAGTCACTTTCTCTCAGCAGTGGAAGGAGGTAGTGGCAAATCAGTTTTGAAATCCTGCCAAGAAAATTGCAGGGACTAATCAGACAATCACAAAAGTCAACACTGACTCAAATGTGCGAACAATAACATCAACAAAAAAGGAGTAAAATCTGAGTTTGCTTTACCCCAGAGCAATTGGCAATTGATTCAACCCAATCATTTTTAAAATTTGGAATCTTTGATGGTGAAACTACTGCCCCCTCTTCATTAAACAACTTCAAAAAATTAAATTTCCAAGGCTTATCCACAGCCTATTTCTTGGTAAGACAGAATAATGTGAAAGCGACAGTGTCACCAGCAGATGAATTTATAATTGGTTGACCAACTGCACTCAATGTTTATTTTTCAATGAAGCCACATCTACTACATACAGGGAAGCATGAAGTGGAATATACCAAGCTTCTACCTTAGGCCCAGTATCCATCATCTTTATAAATAGTTTAGATGAGGTGATAGAAGGGGAATTCAACAAATTTGCAGACAACTTCAAGCTGGAGTGGGGGAGGATAGCCAAAACTTTCGGTTCTTCGCAGTCTTGAACTCTGTGGACCCTATCCCCAAAAATATAATTCAGTGGTACGAAAATACTTAGGCAAGGAAAACCAAATACACATGTATAGAATAGGTAATACCTGGATCAACAGTGATAACTGTGAGAGGGTTCTAGGTGGACAATTATGTAAGTATGAACTAGCAGTATGCTGCATGTGCCAAAAAAGTCAATGCAGTTCTTGGCTGCATTAACAGAAGGATAGTTTCAAGATCATATGATATGTTAGCACTGGTAAGACCACAGTTGGAATAAAGCATCCAGCTTTGGTCACCATGATACAAACCATTGTTGAGACTTTAGAGACGGTGCAGAGAAGAACAACAAAGATTGTTAGAGAACTGGAAGCTAATATATATGATGAATGGTTGCCGGAACTATGTACATCTAATCTAATGAAGAAAAGGACTAAGGTGATTTTATAGCAGTCTTCTATGTTTGAGGGACTGTTACAGAGAAGAAGTGGTCAACTTATTCTTCAAAGCACCTGAGAGTAAGATAGGAAGCAACAAATGGAAGCTTATCAAAGAGAGATTCAACCTAGAATTAAGGAGAAATTTTCTGACAATAAGAAAAAATAATCAATGGAATGCTTAACCTCCAGAAGTTATAGATGCCCATCACTGAAGGAATCAAGAAAAGATTGGATAACCATTTGTCTGGGATGATGGCAGATTTTCCTACGTGATCCTTTAATATCCCATGTGATTGTTTAACAACTGCCACTGGGAGAGCCAGAATTGCATTCGTTGAATGAAGCAATCATGTGGGCATCTCATTTAACAACCACTTCTCTCAGTGATTGAGATTTCAGTCGACATTGTGTTTGTAAATTGAGGTCTACTTCTATAAGAATGCAAATTATATTTGCCTCTCATTCCCATAACCATTTGTTAGTTTGAGACTATGAAGTAAGACATTTGAGCAAGCAGGTATAAGCTGGTACATTTTAGGAAGAAGCAGAAGGAATACATTATGGATTTCAGTACTAAGCATATTGAACTCAACCATGTTTTACTTTCACAAATAATATATGTAATTAGACTGTTTTAAATATTAATCCATTATGTGTTTTCTCTGCTAAGTATTTTTTTTAAAAAAAATAGCTGATACAGATAAATTAAATTCTTCTTTATAATATTACTTTTCTTTGTTCAGGTTTCAAGCTATGGTCCAGTGTCATGGAGATTTTGGAGGAAAAGGATGGACTTGATACAGAATTACTAGTTTATGCAATGACTTTAATAAATAAGGTTTGTCGTAATTTGACATGCATGTATTCAAATATATGCAGAGTTTTCTGTGTATTAAAGTTATAATTAGAAATTTATTTTAAAGTCAACAGAGAGATTAATATCGGAATGGATTTTTAAAAATGCTTTCTTCCTTTGATAATGCATCAAGATTCTTCTAGACTATGTATTATATGCTGTGACAAAGAGTCAATTAATAAACAAGAACAACCCAGAAGAATTCCAACCACATGATTTTAGTCAGACATAGGTATGCCTCTAACTGCACTGATGGACAAATCTACTGCTTTCTCACCTATATTGTCTTTATGTTTTATAACCTTTTTTTTTAAATATGGTGAAGAATACTCTATGTTTTAAAGAAAATATGTGTATATGTGTTGATTAGTTTGCAAAACTTTCTTCTGCTTAGTTGGGTGGCAGTGTCATTTTCCTTTTTTTATATTGACCCATATGTTTTGTGGATTTCTGTAGAGATGTAATGATCTCTTACATATAATGCAACTCCACCTCCTCTCTTGTTAGGTATATTTCCTTTCAATAGTTTGAATCCTTTCATCCCAGTCATGAATTTAATCCCACCAATATTTAGTAATAGCAACAATGTCATATCTGCCCTTGTGTACTAGTGCTTCAAGTTCACCCTGTTTGTTCCCTAAACTGTGAGTGCACATGTGCGCCAGCCACCTGGTCTTCCAGTTTCTGGCATGCATTCACAGGCGAAGACCTGGTGGCCAGTGCGCATGTGCATGCCGGAAACTGGAAGATCATTTTCCACCCATGCGCATATGCACCAGGCAACTGCAGAGGTTTTCGGTGCTCCTGCACACATGAGGACCAGTTGGCTAGAATCCAGGAGATCAACAGGCAACAGCTTGTGTGCCAAAAGTCGTGGGGAGGGGATCTCGATGGTCGTTTCCTAGGAGAGCAGAGCTGTCGACCAGGATGGGTGGGCCAGGTCTTCCCGTCCAAGCAGGCTTTTTGCACTGCTCCAGTCCACCGGCACTGATGCACATCCATGGTCTGGAGCACCTGGCTGGCTCAGGTGCCCCAGAAGAGCAGCAGCAGCTGCAGGGTGAGGGAGAGGAGCAACCGGCTGGCCCCTGCAGCCACTCCCCAACCGGCGAGCCGGGCCCTGAGTGACGTCTCCATACGTGAGGAGCTGTGCTCTCCTCCGACCCTCCTGGGGCACTCATCTCCCCAATGGCAGCTCCTCCAGCATCCCAGCCAGAAGCAGCAGCGCGAGAACCACCACTGACCCTCCGCCCTTTCTCCTGGAATGCTGGAGGAGAAGCCACCTTCAGACAGGCAAGCTGCCCCTGGAGGGCCAGAGGATAGCACAGCTCCTCACATATGGAGATGCTGCTGAGGGCCCAGCTTGCTGGTCGCTCCTGCCCCTTACCCTGCAACTGCCACTGTTGCTGCTGCTCTTCTTCTGGGGCGGCAGGTTGTGCAGGACTGAATCCATCGCAGGGGGGTAAGAGGTGCACCAGCCAGATTCCCTTTGCAGAAGTGGGGGGGTGGCTGCACTGGCTTTTTCTTGGTGGCGGGCTGTGGGGTGCTTCATTGACACTTTACCAGTTTTCGGTGCACCCTGCTGGTCTTTGTGCATGCATGCATGCATGCATGCTGGAAACTGCAAAGAAAAAAGAAAAAAAGCTATAGAAAAAGATAATTTCTAACTTTTTTGATAGGATAATGCCCTTTGAACTACAATAAAGCATAACAAGCAATACTTCTGTCACCACCACTATTATCAAAACTGAAAATTAAAAAAAATGTTTCAAATAAAAAAAGTGGTTTTCAAGTGGAAACCCAAATAAATAAATAATAGTCATCAAAGCAGTCAATTTCGCCTTATCTTCATACTCCATTAATTTTACCATCGATTCTTCCATTTTGGGTATATGTGATTTTTTTCCCATCTATGTATATAAAGAAGCCTTCCTGCTATTGTCATATATAAAAACAAAGTTATAATTTTTCAATCTGATTGTCAATCAAATCTGAAAAAAAGGCTGACTTCAATTGTACATTCAGTTTCTTACATGTTGAAATAATTTTTCTTCCTTTGTTCCTATGATTTATATCATCCCATTAACTTTCCATTCTCCAAAGTTACCCCAAAAGACATTGGTGGCATATATCAAGCAATACATAGGACTGACACTTAAGTCGCACTTGATATTCTCTTCAAAACAAAAAATTAAAATAATTCCATTTTTACTTTCAGACATTATCTGGCTTGCCAGATCAAGATTCTTTTTATGATGTTATTGACTGTCTAGAAGAGCTGGGGATGGAAATTATTTCCCGGAAGCATCTGAACAAGAAAGGATCAGATTTGGACTTAGTAGAGCAATTCAACATTTATGAGGTAATAATATAAAATGTCCTTCTCCTTTACAGCTTGGGAATATTTCATAATGTTTGCAAGAAAAGTACATCTATAGTACTACTTGCCTATTTATTTTTATTTGGAAAGGCAAAGATATGCATATGCACTACAGATACAGAAACATGGTAGTATAGTTTATTGTAAAATGCATTTTTACTAGGCAGGGATAATACCAAAATGTAAGCAAGTGTATTTATTTAACTGTGTGACCCAATTGAACTAGATTAATACTGATAACTATAAAATTGATGCAGTACAGTAGTTTTATAACTAATAACAAATTATAACATACAGCATTAAGAAAAGGATCTGCTTGTAAAGTGCTTCACATCAGGGGTGGGTTCTTTGCTTATGCTGTCAATATAAGTGATAAACAATAGTGGTGGTAGTACATATCCCTGTTTTATTCCAGCCATTTCTATGAAGGGATCCATGATTTGTTCTAACTACACTTCTGCAATCACTATATAAACTTTTGCATGTTTACTTACTCCATATTGGACAGAGTTTGCCATAGTAATTTCCTATCCGCTCTATTGAAATTCTTTCTCTTGGTCTACAAATGCAACAAAGAAATTCTTATTTTATTACATATTCTTTTATATTAATTTTTTAATTACAAAAAATGCATCTATGCACTTTCTGTTTCTTCTAAAACCCATCTGTTTATAGTTTCATAATTCATGTTAATTTCGTTTCTATTATATTGGTGGACATTTTCCCTACATCAAGGATTCTGAACCTCCAGACTGCAACCTAGTACTGGGCTGTGGCCTGTTGAGAACCAGGCAGCACAAACGGCACATGAATACTCAAAGCTGCATTTACACAACTGGCACATGTGCACACCAAACCACCCTCTTCCCCCGCCATCAGTCCACAAAGCCAGAAAGGTTGGGGACTGCTGCTCTACTGGCTCAAGAGTGAGATGCCCCCAATAGTGTGTGCATTCTCATTTGCTCCCTTTGTTTTTCCACAATGATTTTATTTGCTTATTACCAATCAGCAAGTACATTAGTTGTGTTCTGCATTAAAGACTATGTAATCATCTGATACTGCTTTTCCCCATGACTTGAATTATTTCTGTTAAATTCCTGATACTTTGTATTTACATCACTTTTTAACTATCCTTGTTTCTTTATCTATTAGTATTTCTGGCTCTAACGCTATTGTTTTGTGGTTTTGGGTTGCTTCTTCATGATATTGTTCTAGGAGTTTGAGGAGCTCTTTGAAATATTCTCTCCATCTTTCTATGATTTCTGATGGCTCTGTTAGTTACCTTTCCTTCTTGTCTGATTATCTCTGTGAGGCTATAATTGTCCCATTTTTTCCATATATTTTTTACTACTTTGAAAAACTTTCTACAGGCTGATCTCAATGTTTTTCCAAAGCACACATAGGATTTTTGTTTTGCCTTCTCAGTTATCCTGATAGTCTGAAATCTATAATTTATATAATCTTCTTGATTTTATCCAACAATTATATAACCTTTTTTTCCAACTTTACTTCTTCTTTAACTTTATCACACCACCATGCAGTGTGTTTGGTCCTATTTTGCCTTTTTCCTTTTTCACAATGTTAAGCTAGATAGTTTTGTATACTTATCCTCCAGATTTCCCACCACCGGTAATAATGGGCAAAATGTTGTTTCCACATTTTGTTGTAACTTTCTACTACTTCTAGTTTAACTTTTGCAATCTTAATTAATTCCTGGTTTTTATTTGGTTTTTTCCTGTTAATATTAAAGTTGTAACGTCTTGCTGTTAGCTCTACGATCTTATTATAGGTGTCACATAGTCCATTGGAGATTGCTTTTGCATCGAATATTCTGACTCTTCTTTTTACACTTGTTAATATGTGATCTATCTGGTTTTTAGTGATGATGTCATGCCATTTATACCATGCATAGTATTGCGAGTTTCGGAATTCAAAAATGTATTAATAATAAAAAGATGGTGTTGACTGCATAAGTCCAGTATCGTTTGCCCATTCTGGTTCCTTTCACTATTTTAACAGCAGGTGAGCCAATGAACTGTTCATACTCTTTTATGTTAGTACCTACTCTACCGTTGAAATTTCCCATTACATACACCATACTGTTAGCTTCCATTTTCTCTATCTCTTAAGATAGTTAATTCAAGAACTCATCCATTTGTCCCTCTATGTAATTATCATTGCATGGGGCATGTAATTGTACGTATGTTTCAATTTGTTGTTCTCTCTTGATTTTCATTATTCATTATTTTATCTTAACAGTTACTGATATCTAGTATGCATTTTGCTATGTCTGGATATATCAAGAATCCCATTCCATTCTTTGCTGTAGCCCCTCCAGGGTAAATAAACAAGTATCCTCTGAAAACTTTCTTACTGCCATGCCCTTTACATCTTATATCGGATAGTCCCATTATCTTGAACCCTGTTTTTCCATAATATCTACAGTTTCTTCTGTTTTATTCCCCACGCCAGCTGTGTTCAAAATAGCTCTTTTTTTCTGTCTATTCTATATCTTAATACTTCAATATTGCTGTTGTAATTTTTGATTTCATCAGTCTATTTGCATCTTGTTATGATTTTGTTGCAATTTCACTAGAGCCCCTTTAGCTAAGCCTGGGGAGACCCAGGATAGCCTTCATGGCTGCTGTAAAGGTCCTGTGTCACAAGGCAATGCTATACTTGGCCCACTCCTTGCAATTCCTTGCTTTTTCCTGTTTCCACATCCCACAATGTGGATGTGGGTTGGTCTTTGAGAGGCAGGTAAAGGAACAGAAATAAATACATTTAGATTTATTTTCTGTGTAGTAAATTTCACCATGAATGCTATTTGTTCAAATTTTCACAGTAGTTTTAACTTCTCCTTTTAGCTGATGGAGACTATAATTGTCTAAACCCTGTTGACAGCAAAAGGTTTTAATTCCCAGTAGCTGGAAATTAATAAAATAATACCATTATTTTTTTCTGGGTACAGTTTGGCCCCTCTGCTATGAAAGGATGGTATCTAGAGTCATAGGAGGGAGAGATGCTATTTCAATAATATCATGAAGAACAGGCTGATAGGGATTAGGTACAACAGAAAGTCCCCTCTCACATTGCCTTTTTGATCTTCCACAAATACATCTCTTCATTCTTCTTTGAAATTTCAGCATCTATCTTTATTTTTCATGCCAAGAGTGCATAACAAGGAACAATATTTTGGATGAGAGTTGCACTTAAAATCTCATTATTATTTTTACTTTCAGTCTGAGGGTTCAGGGGGCATTTTTCTTGTGTGAACATAGAAGATGAAGCGTATGTTATATCTGGAATTTCTACATAGACAGATTGATTCTTCAACATGTATAAAAAGCATCTGAAATCTTTTGTCCTGCAAAATCCAGATTATCAAAGCCTTGATAAAGAACAATCATAAAAAGACATTTTGAGATGTCTTTGTGGGACAAAACAAATATATAAATCAATATGCATTATTCCCTGCACTTTCCCTTTCATTTTTTTTAGATGACATTGAGACATGAAGATGGTGATGATAGTGGAGAACCTCTTCCTATTGCCTGCAAAGACAGAAGAAGAACTAGTCTTGGTTCCAATGAACGAAGAGGGCTGGAACGTAGGAAGAGCAGGAGGCATTCCATTCAGAGTGTCAAGAATACTTTATCAGCCCCTGCTAGCCCCTGCACTCATTCAAGCCCTAATTTCATGTGTGGCCATAGACAGAGCACTGAAGAATATAGTGAGAAGTAGGTATAGAAACAAGAAGCGTTCCTAGTTTCTTTGTGCCTTTTATATTTTCAAATTTCTATGATTTATAATTGGCTGATATAACTTTACACCCACACAGTTATGATTCATTTTGCTGAAAATGATATACTCACATGTAACATTTTGACAACATGCTATTTGCTCAGTTATTGAAAATGAAATAAGGCAAGCAATTAATTCCTAAGAAAATAGACAATCTGCAGAAGTTGATAGTTTAACAATTTTCCAATTAAAATAAAAAAAGAATTACTGCAAACATATCCTTTTATTTACTAATAAAATATATGGGGAAAATAAAAGTATGGCTAGCTTGATGTAATCAAAATCATAGGAAGTCAAAAGATTACAAGAAGCTATTATAAAATAAGTTATTTAATGTATTTATTGAAATGTATCGTTTCAGTGCTGCCTTGATACTTAGCTTTTTAATTGAAAAACAATTAGTAACTTCTTTCCAGTTACATAACATTCCTATTATGGCAATGCTGCTTTTATGCTTTTTAAACACCCTTAATCATTTATGCTTGCTGATATATCAAGTCATCCTTGTCATTGCTTATTATTCTGAAGAAGTGCATATAGAGTAACGTAAAGGTAAAGTCAGTCGTGTCCAACTCTAGGGCATTGTGTTCATCTCAGCTTCTTGGCAAGGGTGCCAGCATAGTCCAAAGACAATATTCATGGTAATGTGGCCAGTATGGCTACATGCCAAAGATGCACAGAACACTATTACCTTCACACCGAGGTGGGACATTAATCTAATTGCATTTGCATGTTTTCAAACTTCTAGGTGGGCAAGAGCTGGGGCAGGTAATGGAAGTTCACCCTGTTATGTGGAACTTGGATGTTGAACCCAGGCTGCCGGCTCTCCAGCTGACAAGCTCAGCTTCTTTAACTATTGAGCCATCATTCCCCCTGCTGCATTTACAAAAGTCTTAGTATATATTCCAATTTAAATCATACACTTTATATCAAAAAACATATTTCACAAATTTATTTTCATTTTAAAAATTAGGTATATGGGAGGGAAGATGTTTTGCCATAAATATTTATGGTACAATAGTTTTCAAATTTGAAAATCAAAACAGAGTATTTTATAGCATTAGTCAAGCAGCCGAGGACTATTATTTTATCTGGAAAAGGGCACATATCAACCTGTTAATTTCAAATTTGAGTCAATTTGATGAAGATTCCATGGTTATGAATACCAAATGGATCTTTTTAAGCTGGCAAGAAAGACTAGGAAATCTGGGGGAAGTGGGCAGTACAATCTAAGGAACAAATTATGAAGATTTTTTTTCTATTTTTATTATGTATGTTATTTCAACTGGAAAATAGGAAATATCAACTGCCCAGCCCTGTCTGCTTTTTATAACATTACCTCTCATTGGGTGTAGCTACTTGTTAAACCAGATAGTATGTAAAGTTTGAATCATGAGTTCTCTGCAAAGGGAATCCTGCTTAGAGTACAGAATAACAATTGGAAGAGATCTTGGAATCTTCTTGTTCAATCCCCTGCTCAAACAGGAAACATACTGTATATACCATTTCAGACAAATGACTATCCAATTTCTTCTTAAAACCTTCAATGATGGAGCATTCACAATTTTTGGAAGCAAACCATTCCATTGGTTAATTGTTGTCAAAGGCAGAAAATTTCTCCTTAGCTGTATGTAAATTGATCAGCTTTCATCTGTTACTTTATGTCTTACCCTCAGGTGGTTTGTAAAATAGGTTGATCTCCTCTGTGACAGCCCCTCAATTATTGGAAGACCATAATCATGTCATCCCTAGTCTCTTTTTGTTAGACTAGACATATCCAGTTCCTGCAACCATTCCTATTGTTTTAGCCTTCTGTTCCTAATCATTTTCATTGCTCTCTTCTGCACACTTTCTAGGATCTCAGCATCATTTTGTATAGTGGTGATCAAAACTGTAAGCAATATTTCAAGTGTGGTCTTATCAAGGCAGTATAACATAGTGCTAACACTTCACATGATCTTGATATCCCTCTGTTGATGGTGCCTAGAACTGTATTGGGCTTTCTGGCAGCTGGGGCACACTGTTGGCTTATACTTAAATGATTGTCCACTAGGACTTCCAGGTTTCTTTCACAGTTAGTTATTGAACCAGGTACCACCTATACTTACACATTTAGTTTACCTAAAGGTAAATCTTTCTTTGCTCATTAAATTGCATCTTGTTGGATAGGGGGCAAATATTCAAGTGCATTAAGAAGTCTATCTTCTAAAGTATTGGCTGCTCACCTCAGTTTGTTTTTCTCTTCAAATTTGATGATTTCCCTTATAGCCTTTCATCTAAATCATTTATGATGATGCTGAGGAATACTAGGCCTAAGACAGAACTTTTTCGTATCCCACAGCATGCTTCCCTGAATATAGATTTAGTTCTACTGAGGACTATATGTTGAGTGCTGTTGGTCAAGAGCCAAGGTGGCGCAGTGGTTAAATGCAGCACTGCAGGCTACTGCTAGATCAGCAGTTCAGCGGTTCAAATCTCACCGGCTCAGGGTTGACTCAGCCTTCCATCCTTCCGAGGTGGGTAAAATGAGGACCCAGATTGTTGGGGGCAATATGCTGACTCTCTGTAAACCGCTTAGAGAGGGCTGAAAGCCCTATGAAGCAGTATATAAGTCTACTGCTATTGCTATTGGTCACAGCCAGTTTCAAATCCAACTGGTAGCAATGTTGTCTCTTACACATTTTTCTTGATCTGGCCCACTGGTTTGTGTATGTGTGCATATGCGTGTGTGTGTGTGTGTGTGTGTGTGTGTGTGTGTATCTATAATATAATATAAATATATTTTATATACTTAAACATGCTGTATGTAAAATGTAAAAGTAAAGGTTTCTCTATCATTTGTTTCCAATTCTAGGGCATGGTGCTCATCTCTGTTTCTTGACTGAGGGAGTTAGCATTGTCTGAAGACAATTTCTGTGGTCAAGTAGCCAGCATAGGGGTATGCCAAAGGCACACAGAGCACTGTTACTTTCCACCTAAGGGGTACCAAGCTATACACATTTGCATGTTTTCAAACTGCTAGGTGGGCAGGAGCTGGAGCAAGTAACAGGAACTTATCCTGTTGCATGGAGCTTGGTTCTTGGACCTAGGCAATCAGCTCTCCAGCTGACAAGCTTAGCATTTGACTGGCACCTTATGTACATATACATACATTACTATGTATGTGTGTTTGTGTGTGTGTGTTATATGTATTCACACATATGTTTACATTATATACACAGTACATACACATGCATATGATATGTTAGCATATTCATCATGATACAAAATTTCCTACCTAAAATATACATATTATATACTATAAACCATTATTCTCTAGCATTTCTGCTGGACAGTCTTCTTGTCTTAAAAATTAATTATGTCATTGTAATAATAAAACTTGGTTCACATCTAAGCTGAAACATCTACGTCTTGCCAAAGAGGAAGCCTACTGGAAAGGACAATGAGACCAAGAATGTATTAACAGGGAAGATGAGGGCAGGAAAAAGGACCTACTCTGAAAAGCTGAGGATTCAGCTCTCCATAAATGAACCAGCAAATGTGTGGAAAAGCCTGAAAATTATCACTGGCTACAGCAGATCTGCACCCTTTGAAGAAAAGTATCAGCAACTGGCAGATGATCTGAATGTGTTCTACAGTAGGTTTGGGAGTAAATCATGTCAACTATTGCTGCCATCTCCATCTCAGATACAAGAACAGCAGTTAAGTCTCCTACATACGTCTGGGATCCTCACCTTTGGTGATTAAAGAAAAATATGTGTGAGGTCTATTTCACAGACAAAAAGGTGAAAAAGCACCAGGGCCAGACAGGGTAACTCCCTTTTACTTGAAAGTCTGTGCTAATCAACTGACCACATCATCACCCGCATCTTTAATAAATCACTGGAGATGTGTTATATCCCTTCTTGCTTCAGACACTCTACTATCATTCCAGTGCCCAAGAAACTCTCCATCAAAGAGTTGAATCACTATAGACCAGTGGCTCTGACATCTGTAGTTAGGAAAACCTTCGAAAGGTTAATGTTGGTCCACCTGAAAATCCTCACAGGTCTGCTGCTAGACCTCTTATAATTTGCTTACCATACAAATAGATCAGCAGATGATGCTGTCAATAAGACACTGCATTACATCTTACAACATCTTCAATCCACAAGGAACTTTATAAGGGTCCCTTTTGTAGATTTCAGCTTGGAATTCAACTCCATCATTCCTAAAATCCTCCTCTTTAAACTGACTCACCTAGCTGTCCTGATCACACTTGTAGATGGATTATAAAGTTTCTAATTAATAGGAAGCAGCAGGTGAAGCTAGGAGAAATCACATAGAATACCATTCAATTAGCACAGGAACCCCCCTGGGCTGTGTGCTGTCTCCATTACTCTTCTCTTTGTATACCAATGAGTTCATCTCAAAGGATATCTCTGTTAAAAGTTCTGAAGTTTGTAGATGGTACAATAGTCATTGGTCTCATTCTAAACAATGATGAGTCTGCATATAGACAAGAGGTAGAACAAGCTGGCACATTTGTAAAACTGTAAATTATTGTACATTTGCAAATAATCTATTCTATCATCTCTTACAATATTAGGCAACATAGTATCAATACTAGAGCCTTTAACTATCTAGATTCTGTTATGTCGAAGGACTTGAAATGGACACCTAACATTAGAACCATCATTAAAAAGGCACAACAAAGAATGTTCTTCCTGTGTCAATTTAGTAAGCTCATATTGCCCAAGGATCTGCTGATACAGTTCTACAAAGGAATTATTGAATATCATTTGTGTATCAATATTTTTTTTACATAGCAAACAAAACAATACAAGTACAGACTTCAGGGCTGCAGAAAAAACAACCACAATCAGCTGGTTTTCCATTGAGGATCTGTATACTGCACAAACCAGAAAGTGGGCTGAGAAAATATAGACCTCTCACATTCTGGACATAAACTGTTTTAACCTCTCTATAGATTGATGTCACAACAACTAGACACTCTGCTGAATGCTTAATTCCCACAGCACTGTCTCATTTCACATTTTTTCTCATCTTTCCTACTATCTTCTCCTATTGGTTTCTTATAGTTTATCAATTCTTGATTGTAACTTATGATTAATGATTGTAATTATGATTTATGATATATATTTCTTGTTATTTTTATTTAAACTGTGAACTTATGTACCAAAAACAAATTCTTTGTGTGTCCAGTCACATTTGGACAATAAAGAATTATATTCTATTCTTGTGAGAATGAGCATAAAACATTGTACAATGGAAAGAGTGCAGAGAAGAGCAACAAGAATGATTAGGGGCTGGAAGCTAAAACATACAAAGAACAGTTACAGGAATTAGGTATATCTAATTTAATTAAAAGAGGGAAACATGATAGCAGTGTTCCAATATTTGAGGGGCTCCTACAAAGACGAGAGGGTCAAACTATTTTCCGAAGCACCAAAAGGCAAGATGAGAAACAATGAATAGAAACCAATCAAGGAGAGAAGCAATAGAACTAAGGAGAAATTTCCTAATGATGAGAACAATCAACCAATGGAACAGCTTGCCTTCTGATGTAAGCATTACTGGAGGCTTACAAAAAGAGACTGAACAATCATTTATCTGAAATGGTAAAGCAGTAGATTGAACTAGAAGACTTCCAAGATCACTTCCAACTCTGTTATTTTATATTCTATATTTTGTATTTGTATATATCATGTATGACCAGTAAGCCGAAATTTGATTGGCACTCATGTAAGTCATGTGGTATTTATGTTGGTTTATGAAATAGATGGAGGCATACATATTTTGTCCTTTTAAGAATTTCAGATGAACCTCTTTAATTCGATATAACAAACATAACTAACCAATCTATCAATGTCAGACCTGCCTCAATTTGAATAGTTAAGCAAGAACAATCCTTTACTCCATTTGTTGAGAAAGGTATAGTTTACTATAGATCAAGTGAAATACAGTAGAGGAAAATCAGACCTGAAAAGCATGTGCCAAAATTCCCAAGAGTAACTTCCCCCCCCCTTAGGTGTATCCCCATGCTGAGTCCCATTGTCCAATCACATTTGAAAAGATTTTTTAACAGTAGCTTCATATGTAGATGCAGTTGTTCTCAGCCATTTGAACTTGAAGTTGCATCTCCTACAGATACAGTGAACTTGTTACCCCTGAATCCTCCCCCTTCCCATCTAGTCTCCCCAAAGTTCATAGCAAACTGGCACAAGCAATAGCAGAGCATAAGCATGAGGTGGCAGTTCTAACATTCTGCCTGCCTTGGAAAAAAAGGTTAAACTTGGAAAAGAAAATAAGAGCGAGTTTATTAATGTATCACATTCATTGTGGCTTGTGAGAGTACAAGGTATGAAATTTATGCAATAAGAGTTGTATTTATACATGTGGCGCAGCCACCCATTCAGTCTCAGAAGGGGGTAAGTGTTTCCTTAGAATTAGATATTGGAATTTGCTTTTCTGGAGGTGGGAGTCTAGGATTTCCTTGACTTCAAAATGTTGCTCAACTTCAATGTGGTTTTCTGTTGGTCGTTACAAAAATGAAGTCCTTACAGATTTCAAGAACTACAATGGTATGGATTCTCTTCAGGTTTGGGGGCAATTTTACTTCAATAGTCACTAGGTTAATAACACTCATGGAGAAAGGACCTATGAATTTTCACCACCAGTCTTTTTCAATGGTTGTCTGACTTGCAGGTACATGATGGAAAGGTACACCTCTTGTCTGACGTTATATTGCTTTGGAGATCTCTTTTTGTCAGCATAACTTTTTTTGTGTCCCTGGCATCATCTAATGTTTTGCGCGCAACAGGCCATATAATTTGTAATTGTTTTATCCACTAAGCCATAGACAAACATTGGAGTGATTGTTGTGAGAACTCTGGCACAGCAACAAAATCCCAGGCAATGATGACACAGAACAGAATGAAACCAGTGCTATTATGTATTGAATTATTGTAGGCTATTTTTACAAAGGGTAGAAAGTCAGTCCAATCATCCTATTGATATCTGATGTAACATCTGAGCTATTGCTCCAAGACCCCATTAGTACACTCACAGGCACCATTAGTGTGAGTGTGGTGCAAGGAGCTAAGTCCTTGTTGTGTTTCCCTCCCAAAAATTTGGTTGGTGTTCCATCGCTCAGGCTGGGGGGCCAAATTTTACACCCCTCAGACAGGGTTCGCAACTTGGGAGTCCTCCTGGATCCGCAGCTGACCTTTGATTACCATCTGTCGGCTGTGACCAGGGGGGCATTTGCCCAGGTTCGCCTGGTGCGCCAGTTGCGACCCTACCTGAACCGGGAGGCTCTCACAACAGTCACTCGCGCCCTCGTGACCTCTAGACTGGAATACTGCAATGTGCTCTACATGGGGCTGCCCTTGAAGAGCATCCGGCGGCTTCAGCTAGTCCAGAATGCGGCCGCGCGAGTGATTGTGGGTGCACCTCGGTTCGCCCACATAACACCTATCCTCCGCGAGCTGCACTGGCTACCTGTTGATCTCCGTGTGCGCTTCAAGGTGCTTCTTACTACCTACAAAGCCCTTCATGGTAGTGGATCTGCGTACTTGGGAGACCGCCTCCTGCCAATCACCTCCTCTCGACCCATAAGATCTCACAGATTGGGCCTCCTCCGAGTGCCATCTGCCAGCCAGTGCCGGCTGGCAACTACGCGGAGGAGAGCCTTTTCAGTAGCAGCTCCGACCCTCTGGAACGATCTCCCCGTGGAGATTCGTACCCTCACCACCCTTCAGACCTTCCGCACAGCCCTCAAGATCTGGCTATCCCGTCAGGCCTGGGGGTAAGACCATAGTCCGCCCCCACCCGAATGTTGTATGAATGTTGCTTGGTTTTAATTATATATTGTGTTTTTATGTTATTGTATGTCCTCCCCTCCCATACAAGTTGTTAGCCGCCCTGAGTCCCCTCAGGGAAAAGGGCGGCCTATAAATAAACTCAACTGAAACAACTGAAACTGAAACTTGGGTGGTTCCTAGTAGCTGTAGGAACTGTTACCAGAACTGGGACATGAATTCCACCCCTTGATAGGAATTAATTATTTTAGGAGCCCCATGTAGGTGGTAGATGTGTTGATCAAAGAGCTTTTTAAGAGCTTGTACAGAAGAGCTCTTTGGGCATGCCATAAAGTGTACTAATTTGGAAAATAAGTTGGTGGTGTCCCATATCATAGTATTTTAGGAGCTCTCAGATAGTTCAATGATAGCCCATGGAGCTCTCCTTCCAAGGAGTTATGGGGTTAGTGATTGGTTGCAGAAGTCCTGGGGATTTTCCAGCATGTCCTTTAGCCAAGGGACATGAGGCAACTAGCCACATATTCCTCCATGTCTTCTTCATGTTTGGTCACCAAACCTGGCATCTATCAAGATGCAGGGTTTTCCTAAAGTGTACTGTGGTTTTTGAGTCATGGCTCCTTTGTAAAATCGGAGAACAGAGTTTGCTTCTGACTCAAGCAAGGCCGTCATGTAAGGAGACATCCTCTTTATCACCTATGAATCATTGGTTTTCAGACAGGACCATTTTCATTGCCCGGCTTAGATCATCAGTTAAATTGAATTTAGTTTTATGTTCTGGTCATTGCTACTGCTGCTATTTGATTGGAGGGAATAATGAAGTTCACCACATCCTCTTTGGTGCTGTTATATTGAGGTAACCAGAAGAGGGCATCAGCCAATGTTTCTCAAAAGATAATACAATATTTCACATCTGTCATTTTGTAAATTTGTTTAATCTCAACAATTGCTTTTTTTGGGCCTGGCATTAATATAGTTTAGGTTGAGAGATCAGAATGAGCCAGATCGAAACTATTTTATTTCAAGACAAGGTAATTTTATTTTACGGGATTAGCTGGGCCAATACTAGCAGCCAAATATCTGTTTAGTCAATATTTCAAGAAGTAGAATCTATTACAGACTTCTACAAAGATTAGCCATGTTCTAGATAAGAAATGCACTGAGTAATGAGTGGGAAATGCAAGTGAACATTTGTGTTGCAAAGTCATGGAGACCTAAATATTTGAAGGCCTAAACAAGATTGAGTTGGTTGTTACTGCATTTATGACTAATGGGATAATTAATATGACATTTGGTATATACAAGTGTCTTTTATTGTGAATCATGAAATGTCTAATTTCTCATTATAGCAATATGATAATAGACTTTGTAGGCTTTGCCGCAACCTGTCATTTGAATCATAGATAAAATGATAGAATCAGCAAATAAAATAATGGAAATCAGTTTGTGGAGTAGGCTTGAAGAATGGAATTTTCATTTGACAAGTATCTCTATAATATAATTAATATAAAAGTTGAGTAATAAAAAGGCAGGTTATATTCCTGTTTAATCATGAGTGGTGATGAGAGCCCCCAAGTTGCCATTATTCTGCATGAAGCATCATTATCAGCTGAAGGAGATGATGATGACTATGTGTATACATGTGCATCCATGTTTGTTTGTAACTGTATGTGTAGACTGCTATCAGCTGTCATCTACCACAGATTTTGGCATTAACAAGATAGTCAATGCACATAAATTAATCAAGATGGATCAACACATATTCATTAGGAGTAGAGGGAGTAAAATCAAATCAAGCATACTGTAGGATTAATTTCTATGTAAACTTATAGAGAATTAAACCCATAAACTTCTATAAGAGTGATAACTTAAGAACTGAAATTTAGCAAGAGTTCTCCAAATGTAAGCACATTGCTGCAATAAAAGTATGATACACTAAAAAGGAGTGAATAATATGTGTCTTACCACACATCCTAATACAGAAAAGAACTTAATATGAAAGTAAGTTAATTGATGATACTGTTGTATAGCATGGATTATCTCACTTAGAGAGATGACATAATAAAACAAAGTATTTAAAACTGTACTTATGTTAATAACAGAGCCAACAACTGAGTTAGGAAGGGGGATTATACTATGTATAGATATAATAAGAAGACACCAAACTACCTACACAAAATAGAAAATTACAAAATGAACAAAATATATGATATAAAGGATCAATGTAATAGGAAAGATTATTTTAAAGACATGTTTGAAAAAGTGTTGGAAAAGAGGATCCATAGGAAGAATGTAGAACAAAACAAGAGTAGAGTGAACAATGAGCAAATGAAAGAAATAACAACTGAAGTACACTATCATGAAATAAGATATGTGACTGACAATAATAAAGCATGGCCACTTTAAATTGAAATTATCTTCAATTCTCAAAACTCAGTGGTAGCTTGTTTGCTAAAATTGCCTGAACACAATTCACTTGACAGATAATTCATTATCTCCTTTGTATCTCCATCCCTGGATGGCATTTTATATACACAGGTCATCTTTTCTTGCTATTCAATGTTTCTGTATAGCAACAAAGATCCCCAGAAACTGATTGAGAAGTGAATGTTTGAGGCCCCAAATCTGCTTCATGCCAATCTCCTTTGCATCTCATTTTATTAGCAGATATAATCCATGTTTATTTCTATCCTCCTCCCCCCCTTTCATTTCTAGTTTTATTTTGTTTCACTGATAATACCTCATTAGATCTCTTATGTGTCTCGTGTTGCTGTCCAACTTGCATGCCTTGTTTTGTCCTAGAGAGAAGGCTTATGACGAGGAGGAAGAACAGCCAGTCATAGAGTCTGATACAGAGGATGAGAGGGAGGAAAAGGCTACTGGGCAGGTCAATGCCAGGTACTAGGATCATGGCCTCAGTAACATGTTCAACATTTCTTGAAACAACTAACAATAAACCTTTGAAATATTATACTATATTGTTAAAATGTGCATTTTACTAAAATTAAACCCACATGTCTCATTTGTAACCAGATTTAATTATGGTTAAGGTATACCATAAAGTAAAGTTCAAAGTATGAGCATTATGGCGCAGTGGTTAGAGTGCAGTACTGCAGGCTGTCTCTGCTGACTGCCGGCTGACTGCAGTTTGGCAATTCAGATCCCACCAGGCTCAAGGTTGAGAGGATGAGCCTTCCATCCTTCCAAGATTGGTAAAATGAGGTCCCAAATTGTTGGGGGCAATATGCTGACTCTATAAACCACTTAGAAAGGGCTAATAACTGTATATATTGCTATTGCTGGACCCATGTAAGATGATTTCTTCCATTGGTTTCAGTGTTTTTACTTTACCATAATTAAATTGGAATGACCTATTTCTTAATTGTGTATTCTTTTTAACAAAACAAAAACAATGGAAGAAAGTTAAATTTCATAAATTCCTCAGTATAATTAGGATAGAGGCTTACCAGAGCCAGGATGTTTCCCTCTTCCCTTTTTCATTTGCTATTTGGTTTGTTTTCTCTTAATTCCTCATTTCTAATAGAGCTCCTTTACCAGAGCAACTGTAGTGCTGCAAAACTCCCAACTTTGCCTCTTTGGTGGACCTTTTTCTCTGATAGCAGAGGGGGAGCAGCATAATATTATTTATCTTCTGCCATATTTTCATAAAAATGATTTTCACCAGGTTTTTTTTTAAAAAAAGTTCTGGAGTAGTACTTACTGTTTTTAATACTACTAAATATATTTCTCCCAAATACTGCATGTCAGCTGACACCATCTAAATGTTAGGTGTTATTTTCTGGAATTCTCAATTATTTTAGGTGGGAAAGACAAACTTATAGATAAATACCACAGTGGACTTATTTAGGGAAGTTTTCTTCAAGGGCATGAATAGATATCAGTTTCAATAAACACTAGTTCCTGTGGTACTTTCTACCTGAACTTTATAAAATGCCTTTTTAAACAAAATTGATATGGGAAACTGATATTTAACAAAACAATCTTTATAAAGATTAAAATAAAAGATAGCTACCATCTAATGGTTACTTGTGGGATTTACAAACCATTTTGGAAATAGTAGATAACTTAAAGTCATTGTGTGTGATGGTTAAGACACCAGGCTAAAACAAGAGACTGAGTTCTGGTCCTTCCTTGCTGGATGACTTTTGCCAAGTAAGTCTGTCTCAGCTTTTGGAAGAGGGCAGTGGCAAACCAGTCAAGAAAATGTTACCGAGAAAACTATATAGATTTTTCCAGAGATTACCAGGAATTGAGATCTTTTTAAAAAGAGATCTAACCTAGAAGTAAGGAGAAATTTTCTGGCCAAATAATTAATCAATGGAATAACTTTGTTCCCAGAATTGTGGATGCTCTATCACTGCAGGTTTTCAAAAATAGACTGGACAACCATTTGACTATGATTGTATAAGATTCCCTGCCTTAAGCAGGGGATTGGATTAGAAAATCTCTGAGGTTGCTTTCAGCCCTATATTCTATGATCTGAAACAGAGGTGTCAAACTGGAAGCCCATGGGCCAGATGCGTCATACACAGGCCATGCCCACCCCAGCTCCATTAAGGAAACCTGTGAAACATCACATGATGGCAATGTGACGCGAGTTTGATATCCGTGTTCCAGAAGAAACCTTCCAAAAACTGTACCAGTTTCATTTCTGGAAAGTACTTCATGATTTGTGTCCAGCAGGATTGTGAAACAATGGCACTTTTATGATTGTGGACTTCAACTTCCAGAATTCCTGAGCCAGCCATGTTGTCTCAGGAATCCTGGGAGTTGAAGTCCACAGCTCATAAAGGAGCAATAGTTTTGCACCTCTGGACTACAGGTACATATCACAAGATACATTTTTTGAACTGGAAATCTGTAATACATAGACATTTTATGAGAGTGTCCATAACATGGTCTAAAAAAATATAACGCCAATTCTAACGAGTTCTTTCTGTCTTCCTGACAGATAAGTAAGTGTATAACTAAATTTCTACTATAGTTATTACTCTTTGCTTTCAGCATAATCTTTTTTTAGATACTTGCATAACACCATTTTCTCTTCTTTTTCTACTTTTCCTTATCTGTCTTTTCAATCCAGTGGGTTCTCAGAAATACAGAAGGTTAAACATGCTCCACAGAATTTTGATACTTCAGTCATCTCAAGTGTTATTTCTCAGGATGAAAGGCTTTCCAGGAACTGTAGAACAAATATTTCCAATAGCTCATCATCACTTGATTCAGTTGCTTTGCATCCTTTTCCTCATCATTCATCATCCTCCTCATCTGTCAAAGTTACTTCCCCAAATTCATCATGTGTTACTCCAAAGACATCTCCAAATGTTGAAAAATTACCTTATGTACCATATAGCCCCTTTCACCTCTTCTCTTATGATGTTGAAGAGCCTCAAACAGCAATGAGAGAAAAGGAAGAAGAGTTCAGAGAAAACAGGTAATTCATTCTCTCTCTCCCTCTCTCCATGTACATATACACAGTCACATGTTGGGCAAGCAGTTCTTCAGAGATTGAAATGATCTTCCCTGAAATTTGTACCTTGCATTCTCTTATTTACATACCAGGGAATTATGGTATGAGATGGTATTTAAAGTCCTATTATATGGATGTTAGGCCAACTCATAAATATCAGTCAGTGATATTCATATTCACTAGTAGCAGACCAGTAAGTATAGACAGAACAATGACAGTCTATTCCAGGTAAGATTCATATCTATACATTAAATAATATTCATGGCCTATTATAAGACTAATAGCATAATAATACTTGAAATTTAGCAATAATTTTCTAAATGTAGTTGAAATGGTATAATGGTGTGCTTTATCTAATTACATAGGATTTTTTTTCTTTTTTAAGTATAAATCACCCAGAATCATTTTGGATTTGGGCAGCCTCTAAATATAAATAATAATTATAGGATTTTTCATTATTCTCCAGGATGAAAAAGAAATTGTGCCTGGTTATATGCAGATATAATACTTTATTTCATATACTGTACTAGATTGGATTTGAAATGCCAACTTGTGAAATGCCAACATGAAGCATTTGTCAAGTATTTCCAAGATGATTAATTACAAAACAACTATGCTAAAACTAAAATGTTGAAGATTTTTACCTCAATCCTGGATGTTCCATGATTATCTAAAAGAGTATATAAATAGAAAAATCATTATATTTGGTTATAGTAGTGGCAAACTGAAATAATAATCCAAGATTTATTTATTTAAACAGATAAATAGAATTGCCAAGAGCTGGCTAAAAAGCAGTGGGAGCAGAAGTGACTTCTGACTTTCTGCCAGCTTTTTCATTGCCTTTGCTTGTAGGAAGCTGCACTCAATGGCTCTCAGAAAGAGTGCTAATACCAGATAACTATAAAGAAATACAATCCTTCCATCCCCCCTCCCCACCCAATCATAATTGTCAGAACCTATCCTTCCATCCCCCATCATCCAGTTACACCTGATGAAGCTTGGATGAGAAGTGAAAGGTCATCTTCAAAAAAAATAGTTGCCTTTTGAAAAAGCATCTTTGAGACAACTATGGATGACTAAGAATCTCCATAAGCATATATCAGATCACATTTGGGTAAAAATGTTGAAAATTTAAAAGGACTCACAAACATTTGAAAACACCACTTTAAATGGATAGCAGATAAAAACAAAGTGATTCCTGAACATGTATATTTTCATTCATTCTGGTATTTGGCCAAGGAAGGTATTACCCTATTGAATTCCCAATTGATAATGCTTGAATGAATATGTTAGCACTGAGAATAATGCACCTTTAGCTATAAAGTAGAATATCTTTACATATGTTTGCTCAAAAGTATCTTTCTTGTTATATGTTAACTTACTCTGCATAATAATATTTGACTTCTGATGGAAAGTGCCAGTCTTTCCTCTCAATATTATCATTATTTGCAAGTGACTTAAAACAATAATGATAATATAGATGATTGAAGATATGCCTTTAAGTCTTAGGCACCAGATAATTGATAACTTCCATCAAATCCTGGCCCGTAGCAAAAGTACTTAGACTTATATACTGCTTCATACAAGAAATTTCAGTTTCAGTTTATTTTATTGTCATTGCACCTTGTACAACAAAATTAAATGCCATCTTCAGTGTACATCATACATAGGAAAACTGTAAAAATAAAACAAAAACATACTTCCTGCACATTCTATACAATTGAATTGAAAACCTCTGATACTGCATTAATATTACACTATATAGTATAATTCAGTATAGGTACTGCTCTAGGATAGAAGCTGTTTTTCAGCCTATTTGTCCTTGCCAGATGGTAATAGTTCAAAAACAGAGTGCCCAGGATGAGATGGGTCTTTAGGAATGTTTTGAACTCTCTTAAGGCAGCAGGAGCTATAAAGCTCTTCCAATGAGGGGAGAGGGCAATCAATGATCCTCTGGGCAATGATGTTAACCCTCTGATGCGCTGTCCTATGTGCCACTATGCAATTAGCAAACCATACACAAGTGCAGTAAGTTAAAACACACTCTATGGTGCAGTGGTAGAAGGTCATCAGCAATTTTTAATTCAGTTGTTGTTTCCTGAGAAGTCTCGGGTAGTATAATCTCTGCTGGGCCCTTTGGACCAGTGCTGTAATACAATTGATACAATTGGAAATACAATTTAAAATGTCATTATTCACATGGAATGAATATTAAAGAAATAGGAACATTAATTCTCTACTAAATTAGTGAAATAATGTGTAATGACTTAGCAAAAGTATTGAATAAATTCTTTTTCTTAATTTACATACGTCAAAATTCTTATTTAAAATCTAAAATCCAATCAGAGGATATACAATTGCTCATTCATATTTTAGTAAGAGCTAGGAAATGATTGTATTTTATAAATAAGAAAGGAAACAACATTAACAACAATAATTAATGAAAGATTAGTCTGCAGTATTTATGATTTAATTAACAAAATTTATTTAACTAGAAAAATATAGTGAAGGTGATAGTTTATTTTAAAACAATGAATGTTTCTATTTCTCAGATCAGAATAGAGCTGGAAGAATCCTTGGAGCTCTTCTAGACCCTATACCCATGATGGTGAACCTCTCTGTGGGCATCATGGGGACCCTATACCCATGGTGGCGAACCTCTCTGTTGCCAGGTGCTCTTCTAGTTTCCAATGTACACATGCGCACTGCCCAGCTGGTCTTCGCAGGCACCAGAGTGCAGAAAATGGCTTGAAAACAGCTGAAAAATGTCCAAAAAACATCCTGAAAATGGCCAAAAAACAGGCATGCATGCACTGGCCAGCTGGTCTTCAGTTTTCCAACATCTGGTGCATGCATGGATGTGCGTTCCGGTTTGGCCACTCGGTGCCAAAAAGATTTGCCATCACTACCCTATACCATTTCAGATAGCTGGCTGTCTAGTCTTTTCTTAAAAACCTCCAATGATGAAGCTGCTACAATTACTGGAGACCAGCTGTTCCCCTAGTTAGGAAGTTTCTTCTTAATTCCAGATTGCTTTTCTCCTTGATTAGTTTCTATCCATTGTTTTTTTTTTGTTTTTTGTTTTGTCTTCTGGTACTTCGGAAAATAAGTTGACCCCTTCTTTGTGACAGTCCCTTAAATACTGAAATACTGCTATCATGTCACTCCTAGTCCTTCTTTTCTCTAGTCTTGCCATACCCAATTCCTCCAATCATTCTTTATACATTTTTGTCTCCAGCCCCTTAATCATTTTAGTTGCTCTTCTTTGCACTTTTTCCAAAATCTCAACATCTTTTTTTGTAATGAGACCAAAATTGGATACAGTATTCCAGATGTTTTATTAAGGCTTTTTAAAGTGGTACTAATACTTCATGTAATTTTGATTCTATGCCTCTGTTTATACAATCAAGAATTATATTAGCTTTTTTTTCTTCTACTTTTTCACACTCTAGTTTAAGTGGACTTCAATGTCCCTCTCACAGGGACTATTTTTGAGCCAGGTTTTGCATAATCTGTATTTGTACCTTTGGTTTTTTTTGCCTAGGTGTAAAATCTTGCTTTTCTTTACCTTAGATTTTCATGTTGGGTAGACACATTGTTCAAGTCTGTCAAGATCTTTTTGAATCCTGAGCTTGACTTCTGGGGTGTTGGCTATTGTTGCCCGCTTAGTGAGTTTGATGAGTTTCCATTCTGTTCCCTCATTTATGGTCATTTAGGGAGATATTGAAGGGTACTGGATCTAAGATGGAACCTTGCAGTAGCCTACTACAGTACTTACTTTCCTCCATTTAGATATAGTATCATTAAGGACTACTCATTGAGGACAGTTTGCCAGCCAGTTACAAATCCATCTGGTGGTGAAGCTGTCTATTCCACATTTTTCTAGCTTTACCAAGAAGTATCGGTAGGTAGTGGTCTACTTTGTTGAATGCCTTGTTGAAGTCTAAGTATACTTGTCCACAGCATTTTGCTGGTCTACTAATTTAGTTACTTTGTCAAAGAATGAAATAAGATTGGTTTGGCATGATCTGTTTTTAACGAACCTGTGCTGTGTACTAGTTATAAGTATTTGTTTCTAGATGATCACAGATCTATTCTTTTAATTTTTTCCAGTATCTTCCCAGATATTGATGTTAGGCTGATTGTTCTGTAGTTTCCTAAGTCTGCTTTTTTCCCCTTCCTTTTTTGAAGATGGGAACCATATCAGCTCTTTTGCAATCCTCTGGTAGTTCCCCAGTGTTCCAGAACTTTTTAAAGATTGGTACAATGGTTCTGAGATAACAAGTGCAACATCTTCAGAAACTTTGAGATGTAATCCATCAGGTCCTGGTGATTTATATTCACCAAGGTCAGATTGGTGTTCTCTTACCATTTTCTTGCATATTTTTATTTTTATTTCTAGTACGTCTTTTATAGTTATGATTTTGGTAGATTGGGCTATAGTTTCTTTTTACTTTCAAAGAATGAGTTAAGCAGCTCTGCTTTCTACTGCCTGTTTCTTCCTTGCCATCTTCTCTCTTTATTTTTTATTTTTTACTTTTTTCTTGTTATTTATATGTTGGAAGAAACTTTTTATTATCTCTGACTTTTGTTGCAAGTCTTTTTTCATTCTGAGCTTTTGCTTTTCTGACTTCATCCTTACAGATTCGGGCTATCTGCAGATATTATGTCTTAGTTATGTATCTCTCTTCCCATTTTTTGTACTTATTCTTTTTTGTCTTGCAGTTTATAAGAGATCTTTGTGCAACCATGCTGGTTTCTTCTTGGATTTCTTGTTTATCTTTTTTCGGTGGTATTGTGGTGGACTGGGCTTTTATGATCATATTTTACAGTGTTTGCCATGCTTCTTGAGTTGTTTTTCTCTTTAGGATTTTTATCCATAAAATTTTTAGGCTTTCTCTGAGTTTGTTAAAATCAGCTCTTTTAAAGTTTAAAACACTGGTTAGATTATATTCTATTGCTTATGTTTGCATATATTGTGTCTGCATTATATTGAATTCCAATATTACATGATCACTCTCACCCAAGGTTCCAGGAACTTCATCTTCTTCTATTACTTTTTTTCTATTAGTAAGTGTTAGGTCCAACATAGCTTTTCCACTAGTTCCCTCCTCTATCTTTTAGATGACAAAATTATCAGCTTCATTGCTTAGGAATCTGTTCAATCTCACACTTGCTGCAGAGTTTGTCTCCCAGTTGATATCATGTTGCTTAAAGTCTCCCATTACTACTGTGGTATGTTTCCTACATACATTTGTTTATTAGCAGAGTTCATCTATTTCTGCTGTTTGGTTGGGTGGCCTGTAGTATACCCCTATAGCAATGCCATTTTCCCCTTTTTATCCATATGGATTCTAAGAGTTTTTTTATCCTTGATTTTGTGTATTTCTGTAGAGATGTGGTGATCCTTTATATATAATGCAATTATATATTTTTTATTTATGTCTCTTTTTTAGAATTATTTTATGTTTCTTTTTTAGAAACTATTGGTGATTACTCTGTTGCGAATATCTGCATATTTTCTTCCAGGGGGAGGCTATGAAAGCAATTGTTCAATTCCAGAGGAATGGCTAGGGTAGATAAGGTCTTTGCTATTAGTTGTTGTTTTCTTCTAAAAATGACGTGTTTCCATCAGTCTTGCTCTTTAGGTACATATGTAGGGTCATTTTTTATGGAAGCTGTTTGTTCCCTATTGTATTAAATTTGGATGTATCATTGTATGTTCATATATGAGGTCATTTTTTTAGAAGCTGTTTGCTCCCTATTGTTTATTTTGGTAGTCTTGTTTAGGTTGGGATTTCTTACTTTCTTCATGGAGTTTCCGAATGACTAGAGTTGCCTCTAAACCTTTTACTTTTTCTTCTAGTAATTCAAGTATTGTATTTTTGGACTATAAGACGCAGCGGAGTATAAGACCCACCCAGATTTTGAAGTGTTTTTTTTTTTTAATTGCCCTCTCCGCCCCCCCAGGAGAACTCTGCAGGCCTCCCAACCCCTCTGCACGCATCATTTTTCATGTGTGGGACGCCTATAGAGTGGTCCTGGGGGCTTGGGAGGGCAAAAACTCCCATTTTTGTGAAAAATGGGCCACTTTTTCACTCCCTAGACCCCATGAGCACTTTGCATGACACCCAAACCTTCTGCGCATCCATTATTGTGAAAAATGGGATGTGCAGTGTCGTGGCACGACAAAACCGCGCTCAACTAAAGCGCGCCCGATTAAACCGCATCGCTGACCTCATCAACAGGGCGACAACAGCGAGCGCGGAGAAAGAAGGGCGCTTTAAATAGCACTTTGAAAGCAAACTGATTCAACTTAAGGTAAGGGTTAGGTTTAGGGTTAGGTTAAGGGGTAGGGTTAGGGTTAGGTTAAGGGTTAGGGTTAGGTTTAGGCTTAGGTTAAGGGTTAGGATTAGGTTTAGGGTTAGGTTAAGGGTTAAGGTTAGGTTTAGGGTTAGGTTAAGGGTTAGGATTAGGATTAGGTTTAGGGGGGTTAGGTTTAGGTTTAGGGGTTAATTTTAGGTTTAGCGTTTACAGCGTGCTTCTGTCTCCGCGCTGTTGTCGCCCTGTGATGACGTCAGCTACGCGGTTTCGTCGAACGTGCTTTAGTCGAACGCGGTTTTGTGGTGGAACCGTGCAGTGTGGGTTTTGGGAGGCCAAAAATGCTGTATTCAGTGTATAAGACACACCCAGATTTTCACCCTTTTTGGGGGGAAAAGTGCATCTTATACTCGGAAAACTATGGTAGTTTACATTTGATACATACATACTTTGGGTCTTCTATGTGCATAAGCTGAAACATATGACACACTTTGCAAGTCAGTCTCTATTTCAATGACATTTTTCTTGATTTTTTGTTAAATAATTTTAAAAATTCTTGTAACTAAATATTTTTCCTATTACAAAGTGTTAGTTTACAAGAGTTCTTGACCTTTTGTTCTCTGTATTAAAAAATTCACCATTATCTTCCCTATTTTGAAATGTCTGCCTCTTTCTCCATGGTTTATTATTTTTTCTCTTAGCTTGTTGAGAATTTAAAAATTCTAAAAAAGTAAAATAAGTAAACCATTTTAATTGATTTTTTTTAAAAACTGGAAAAAAATTAAAAAGTTGAAGATTTTTTTAAAAAAATTTAAAATGAAATTGAAAATTGAAAAAAGATTTAAAAATATTTAAGAGTTGAAAAAAATGAAGAAAAAATAAAAAGTGAAAAAAGAAATTAAAAAATTTGAAAAAAGGTTTTTTTTAAAAAGGAATTTATATGTTTACAAATTAAAAAATTTACAAGCATTTTTGACCCATTTTGAAGTAGTGTGCACTTCTTTTTTGTTGGAAATCTCAGGCAGTTTTCTAGGAAATGCCCTGCTCTTAATCCTCTACTGCCTGCCTTGAAAATTTATTCCTTTCTTTCCTATCTACAAGTGTGTGCTTATCCTCTTTTTTCTGCTTTTTTGCTTGCCTGGCCAGGGTTTTTAGGTATGATGTGCCAATGTGGGCACTTTGCTTAGCTGGTCCATCACACTGCTCTCAGCTGTTGCTGGGCTGCCACACTGCTCTCACCTGCTCCTGTGGACACTGCTCTCAGTTGGTCCTCTGTGCTGCTTTATAATAATAATACTTCATATATACCACTTCATAGTGCTTTATAGCCATCTCTAAGCAGTTTGCCTAGTCAGCATATTGCCCCCAACAATCTGGGTCCTTATTTTATTGATCTCAGTAAAAAAAAACTTTGAACCAGTGAGAATCGAACTGCTGGCAGCCAGCAGGCAGAAGAACTAGCCTGCAATACTGCATTCTAACCACTGGACCACAATTGCTCAAATATATATAATATATATATAGTATACATGATTTAATTAACAAAATTTCTTTAATTAGGAAAATATAATGAAGGTGATAGTTTATTTTAAAACAATGAATATTTCTACTTCTCCTATAGGACATCTTTGGGTGGTCTCCTTACATCATCATATAGGCAACACCAAGAGTCCTTGGCAGTAGAAAGAGAACGAAGACGTCAAGAGAGAGAGGAGAGGCTTCAAAGAATAGAACGTGAAGAGAGAAACAAATTCAAGTAAGCAATAATTCTTTAATCGTTCATTACCTTAATAAATTTGATAAAATTTAAAAATATTTGCTACCTGTTAATACCTCCACATTGATTTGTATTTTTAAGTCTAAGAAAACTGGGAACTATGCCATAAAAACTCAAGATTAAATTTTATTGCCAGACTGGGCACATGAGATATGTGTGGGAGAACTAGACATTTACTCAAGCAGAAGCCAACCATCTTCCACCTGGGTTGTCTAGAGAAGGGGGGAGGGACTGAGTAGCAGAATGCCTTATCCCTCTCACACAGCACCCTCTTCACCTGCCCCTTCTCAGGTAGTTCCAGGCGGATGAGATTGCTGCACTGCCACCCGAAAACACTGTTACCACGATGTCTGCCGCCTGGAACTGCCCAAGAAGGAGCAGGTGAAGCAGGCCCTGGAAAGGAGACATTTTGCTTTCTGCGCTGCCGCTCGGCTTGACTCCCGGGAAGGCTTAGGTGGTTGCGGCTACTCACATTGCTGGGGAATGAAGTCATCAGGGCCATTGTCTCCACTGAGCTGCCCGACGAGGAGGGCGCAGTTGGCGTATACGAGAGCTGCGCTTGGAACCTGACAAAAACCATCACCTGAAAAGTGCAGCTTTCTTTCCCAGTTATTCAAAGACTTTTGTATATGCCGCCCTCCTCCTCCTCCTGCAAAGAAGAGGTGCCTCAGAGATGCTAGTTTTCTCAGGATGCTAGATTGGGAAGTCAAAAATCTGGAATGGGATACAAACAAGCTTGATTCAAAGGCTTTGGCTCATGAGATCGCTGCACTGACACCCAAAAATAAACCGTTACTGCGATCTCTGCAGAGCCCACTTCACTGTCCCTTCTCGGGCAATTCCAGGCAGCAGAAATTGCGGTAACAATGTTTTTGGGTGGCAGCAAAGCAATCTCAGGAGCCAACGCTTATGAATCAAACTTGATTGTATCCCATTCCAGGTTTTTAACTTCCCAACCTAGCATCCTGAGAAAAGCCTTCATGGAGAGGAGACCCTTCCTCTTCTCTTCCTTCACCCTTACCCATCAATTTTTAACTTCCCTATCTAGCGTCCTGAGAAAAGCCTTCATGGAGAGGAGACCCTTCCTCTTCCCTTCCTCCTCCACCACCCCCAGTCTGCCCGGATCTATCATGCAGCAAAGAGATACGGTAGCTGGGCGCAATAGCAACAATTGCAGTAAGCATTACAGATCCGGGGGGATTGGGGTGATGGTGGAGGAAGGGAAGAGGAATGATCTCCTCTCCATGAAGGCTTTTCTCAGAATGCTAGAGCTCCACTTCTCCCCGGAAAAGCTATTGGCATCATCTGGATCTTGGCTAGTGGAAGAAGTGTGGGATGCAAAGGAAATTTCGGAATGCGGGAGCATTGGGTTGGGAGTCTCCCTGGAGCCTGGCACCTACTTTTGCCTCGAGACTAACGAAGCAGGGTTACAAAGGGCTGTGAACAAGCCCGGTTGTTCAAGGAGGCAGCCTTGTGGGGTCATCTTCTTTGGGCTTCCCTTTTGCCACTTAGATGCCACCATGAGGAACCATTAATCCAAATGGAAGGGATCCCCACCCCTCCTCGCGCAATGGACTGTTCCTGGTCAAGTGCAGAGGTAACAGTTCAGCAGCCTCCACATATCTTTCCCTCCTCGCTGAAGAGAAGAAGCGAGCCGACTGCCGCTCCTTGGGCCAAGGTGCTCTACGTGATCGCTGGTCAGAGGGAAGGGGGGAAAAAATAAAGCACAGAGATATATGTTTAGTCCTGCCCTGCCATGGAAGGGATAGAGAAAAGCGGATTTGATATCAATAAAAGCCTTACCCTTTAGGAAGAGTGAGCCCCCACACATTGTGTTTTTGCCCTTCCCTGTCCCCAGAAGCACTTTGCAGGCCTACCATACTTTCTGCATGCCTCGTTTTTCACAAAATAAATGGGATGTGCAGAGGGTTTGGGAGCCCTGCAGAGTGTTCCTGGGGGACGAGGAGGGCAAAAACTTTTTTTTTTAATTTACCTCTTCAAAACCTTGGTGCACCTTATACTCTGCTGCATCTTATACTCCAAAAAATCCGATATATCTAAATTTTGTCCTTCTCAGTGGGGAAGTAAATCTAATTCTTTGGGTAAAAGGTTTCTCTTATTAGAGAAATATTCAATAAGTTTGAAGATATATAATCAGCTGTTTTTAACATGTCCTAACAAGAATTGCTGATATAAAAATTGATATAATTAAATATGAATAACTCCAGATGCTTTTCACAAGAAAAGCTGTGGGTTACTTCACGTTGAAGATCAACATTCACTGTGATTTTAAACTTAATTTTGAATTGTATGCTTTAACAAGCTCTTAAACCCCTTCTTTGAACACTTGAAAAGAGAACATGTTTTTTAAAAGAATTATTCCAGTTTTCAGCAAGAAAATGAAATAACTCATTTCTCTTCCTGCATTCCCCATAATCACCCAAGCTAGAAGATCTTCAATGTGCAAGTGAATTTCAGGCTGGTCATTTTTGGTTCACAGTGCTATGGAGCTTTAGTCTTCTCCAGGAGCATGCAAAGAAGGGCTCTGAACCAGTGAGATAAAATAAATATAGTCACTATGCTCCTCTTTTAGAATCAATGGAATCATGTCATTCTACAAAGCAATTCCCAGGGATGCTTCATTCTAATTTTCACCAAAGTAAACCACTCCTTCAGGGCATGGCATGGCTACCTGATTTCATATTTGATTGTGTGGTATAATTATAAACTGGTTTTTTTTTTTCTGCCTTCACAAATAACTAAATTGAAATAGGAATCACATCGTAGGTGGCAGATTTAGATTTAGATTTAGATTGTTTATTTGTATGCCGCCCTTTTCCCTGGGGGGACTCAGGGCGGCTCACAATCCAAGGGGGGGAAAAGACAAACTTTTACATATAAGACAATACATGGTTAAAACGCAACATTCATACCATTCGGGCGGGTTACAATCTTTAGCCCCAGGCCTGATGGGATAGCCAGATTCTAAGGGCTGTGCGGAAGGTCTGGAGGGTGGTGAGGGTATGAATCTCCACGGGGAGATCGTTCCATTGGGTCGGGGCTACCACCAAGAAGGCTCTCCTCCTTACTTTATATTATTTTATGTTAGTATTCATACAAAGTTATACTAGAAAAGAAGAATCTTTAGCTTCCACGGAAAGTTTAAGAGACTTTGTTTCTAAAGGCTTCAATTTAACTCACTTTTGCAGGCACATTTCATTTAGCATCTATCTCAGTTTGGAATATTCACATATAAAATAGTAGTTAACAGTAATACAAAATTTTCCAACCAATGTATGCATTTAGGACAACAAAAGCCTTCACTGTTAATCTGATTAAGCTTCTTAAAATTTAGGCAGCAGGTGGAACATGCCAAAGGGTTTTAATTAATTAATTAAAGTCACAGAACTAAGCTTGTTAACTTATGGTTAGCATGTTTTAGGAATGGCGGCAATGTTAAGCAATGTTTTTACCCTGTGAGGGGACCAAAAAAGGATAAAATAAGTTCAGCACAGGACACTGTAACAAGAATTTGATCCAAATGAGAGGGCAGCAACCAATTATCTTATCAGCATTTCTGTTTCTCTCAGCCACTGTTTACTTAACAGCCATTTCATTAATGACCAAATCATTGGAAGAAAACACAGTAGCTAAATAAAGGGGTGGACTCAAATCATGCTATATTTTCTTGTAGAAAATTACTAAAGATTTAGCTGCTTTTGGTTCATTTTCTCTTCCTTTGTTTCTTGCTTAACTGATTTTTCTTTGTTGATCTTTTTTACCTGTAACTTTGTGAATATCTTTTTTTTTAGTCAAAATTATCTAGATAAAAGAGAAGAACTGAGACAAGCAAGAGAAGAGAGGTTTGTACTTAGCTCCTGCTTTTGGCTGCTTTGTATTTCTTATGTCCACTATTAAGAGGTGCATGATTCTATAAACACACTTCTTACTGACAAAAAAGGACATAATACAGACATGCATAGAAAATTGTTATATACACAAAAATCAAAAATGTAATTACTGAAATACATGAACTAGCTTAGTATCTGTTCACCATCATTGCTGTATTTTGTTGTACAACTAATGGATGCAGTGTTGCCTCTAAAAATGTCTTTTCGTTTATCTTCTCAACCATGGGTGACCAACTTTCATCAGTTCAAGGACCATTGAATACAGTGTTAAGGGCCATATTCCCAAAGTAGGCACAGTCAACTTTCAAAGTGAATTGGGTCACTTTTTTAAAAAAAATGCCATTATTATAGTTGAATTCAGTCAGCCAGTTACTTAGACTAGATTTTGCATTCTTATCCACCTATTCCCAAGGACTTAAGAAAGGCAGATGTTGTTTAATTACATTAAATGTATTGTTGCTGGATGTAACTGTTTCAAATAAAACTGCCTTTTTTATTTGACTGAAGGTTGTTCATGGTGTTCAAATAGTGCTCCAGATGTGTGGGAATTTCACTCATGATACCATCACAATTGAAATTTTTTTTGGAGTTGGTTTTTTTCCCTCACAGTCATTATTATTTATGGGTAACCTACAATTAGATTGAAAATCTAAGGCTAGTGGAAATTTAGTAATTCACGTTCTAAGCAAGAGCTTATTAAGATAACATTTAAGAATAAAAACAGTTTCAAGCTGTTGGAAAGAGAGAGTTTGCATTAATATAGGTAATCATGAAGTATTAGTACCACTTTACAAAGCCTTAGTATGGCCACACTTAGAATCCTACATCCAGTTTTGGTCACCACAATAAAAAAAGATGTTGAAACTTTGGAAAAAAGTTTAAAGAAGAACAAGAAAGATGATTAGGGAGTTGGAGACTAAAACATAAGAAAAATGGTTGCAGGAATTGAGTATGTTTAGTATAGTCAAAAGAAGGACTAGAGAAGACATGATAGCATTGTTCCAATATTTGAGGGGCTGTCATAAAGAAGAGAGTTTTTTTATTTCCCAAAGCACCATAATGTGAGACAAGAAGCAATGATTAGAAACTAATCAAGGAGAGAAGCAACCTAGAACTAATGAGAAATTTCCTGACAGTGAAAACAATTAACCAGTGGAATGGCTTGGCTTCAAAAGTTGTGAGTGCTCCATCACTGGGGCCTTTTAAAAAGAGACTGGACAACCATTTGTCTGAAATGATATAGGAACTCCTGCTTGAATAGAAGGTTGGACTAGAAGACCTCCAAGATATCTTCCAAGTGTGTTATTTGTAAATTCTTCCTTCCCAGTTTGCTTTCACCTGCAGAAGTGCCTTTCAGTTCTTAGCAAACTCAGCTGATTAATACCACTTTTTGTGTGCAAAGTTTGTTGTATTGTCATTTTTATTTTTGTCTTCTGATCCCAGTTATTGTTCAATCTGGGTCAGGATTATTATATTATTATCATCATCATTATTGGTTCCTTTTGCATGACTCGCATAAAGTAATAAGTTTCTTTCAATGAATCCTATCCATGGCAATGTCTTCAGCATCTTCCCATTTGTAGTTGTAGTAGTTGTAGTTAAGTTTATTTATAGGCCGCCCTTTTCCCTGAGGGGACTCAGGGCGGCTTACAACTTATATAGGAAGGGGAAACATACAAAAACATATAGGACAATACATAATTAAAAAAGTAAAGCAACATTCATTCAACATTCGGGCGGGGATGGAATATAATCTTTAACCCCAGGCCTGACGGGATAGCCAGGTCTTGAGGGCTGTGCGGAAGGTCTGGAGGGTGGTGAGGGTACGAATCTCCACGGGGAGATCGTTCCAAAGGGTCGGAGCTGCAACTGAAAAGGCTCTCCTCCGCGTAGTTGCCAGTCGACACTGACTGGCAGATGGAACTCGGAGGAGGCCCAATCTATGCGATCTAATGGGTCGTGCGTATACAAAAAAAGGGATTCCATGATCTTACAAAGATTTTATTCAATGGCTCTGAGAGCACATCTGACATTTCCTGCAGTTCCCAAGGGTGTAAATCATCCAGAAAAGGAGGTGTAAATTCACTTAGAGCAGCTAGATATTGTCTAACCAACTCCTTACCTATTTTGACCTGCATTTCTCTTTCATCTCCAATAGTTTGCTGCTTTTGCCAGGTTGGAGTATTTTTCCTTTTATGTAAAGATAAATACAAAAAAGAAATTAAGCAGTTGTACTTCTGCCTGCTATCCATAAGCCTTTTCTCCTACTAGTGGACCAACATCTTCTTCATCTTCTTCATATTTACATCAAAATAAACCTTTTTTTTTGTGCTATTTTTAGCATTTCAAGCCTTAGCTGATTCTGACCTTTAGCTCTGCTATGTTTTTTCATTTTTTATTATCATCATTTTTATCCCTTATGAGAAAGATCTTTTGCAACTATTCTAGTTTTGCAAGGTGTGTCTTGTTTTTCTTTCTCAAGAATATTGTTTTTGTTTGGCCTTTAATATCTTGTTTTTCAGAGCTTCCCAAGCATCCAAGGAATTGTTTTTCTCTAGAAGGTCCATCCATTGAATCCTTTCTATACTGTTTGTTGAAGTCAGCTCTCTTAAAATCTATAGCACTAGAACATTCTGATTTGTTTTTAAAGTGCCTATGGATATAATCTCTATAAAGTCATGATATGAGGTTGACTTGACTATAGTTTCCTGGATCGTTTTTCTCTTTTTTTTGCAAGAAGTGAAACTGAACAATCAGTATACCTTAGCTTTTAGATGTGCTAAAGCATAGATACTCTAGGTGGAGCAGTACACCTAGTGTCCATATCCTCAATCTAGGGAAAAACATGCAGGCCATGCTCCAACACTGCTCTAGATTAGGGAAAGGAAAACAGGATAAATTTTAGAAGACCCTATCACAGATTTCCCATATTTAGTAATTAGTGATTTAGTTATTAGGTACTAAAATGAACATAGTTATACTGAAATCTTTTTTACTCAATCATTCATGTTTTCAGCAAGTACTGCAAGTTTCTGCAGAAAAGAAGCTCTAGCTTGTTTTGACTTCCATACCGAAAGTATTAATGTCTTGTGGGGGGGGATAGTATCACTGAAACAACATTGTCAGAAAGAGATTATGTGCAATATTCAAGCACAAAGAAACTAATGAGTTAAATTTATATTGAAGACAGTAACTTAATTCCAGTTTCTGATACAGAGATATTAACCTACAGGTAGCTCTCTGACATCTCTAATTGAAAGTGATGCTGATGCTGAACAAGAGGGATTTAAAACTGATCTGCAAGGTTGTGGACATCCCAACAGTCACATGGTTACACTTCTGGCACTTGACTCACAATTATGGTTGCAGCATTCCACAGTCATGTGATTGCAAAGTCAATGGGGTAGCAGGAGGTAGAAAATTGCTCCTGTCCCATCACTTTTTCAATCACCACCCACTTGTACATCTGCCCACATTCCATAGCTTCCATACTATTTGATTCACATTCTTTTAGTTTTAAATGAGAAACTGATATGTTACAAAGTAAGATCCTAGCTTTCATCTATCCTTTGAGAAAGATAGGTCAGATATCTTTGGATTTGGAATTATTATTTCTATTTCTAAGCACAAGAATAAGGACATGGAGAACCTGGAATTGGGTCAAAGAAAAACTGTGTGGAACAGTTAAAAGATCAAGACATGTAGTTTGTAAATAGGTTTATTAGCCTAATATCTAAAAAGATATAATGACCATGAGAAGATTATTTTCTGTTAAAGCCAAGAGCAGAAGGACCAACTAACTGAAATTAACTCTGATTCAAACTAAAACTTAGGAGGAGGCTTCTAATGGAAAAGTGGTTAAGAGTGAAATTCAGTTGCCTTGAATAGCAGTGTACACTTTCTATTTGGAGATTTTCAAATTGGATTAGTAGTCCTACTATTGACAGGCAAATGGACAAAGTTATATAACTTGTAACATTCTTTTGATTCACTCTATGATGGTAGCACATCTCATTTTAATATTTATCTCATTTTATCTCATTTTAATTATTACAAAATTAAATTGTTATTATTTTTCAATGATAGACTTGTCCAATTTGCAGTTGGATTTTAATTTTGTATACTTTTTTTCATAGGGAACCTTTCTTTGCCAAAAGCTATTGTAGATCTGTTGTGTGTCCTTGTTGCTTAAGATTGAGACAAATAGCTGAGGCCATTAGGAACCATATTTTTTCTCTGGAATTACGTAATGGACTCTAGGGGTTTAGTGGTTCTGCGAATGAGAGTATAGCACTATAGTTTCTGAATTTTATTTAATTTTAAACTAAAGAATGCTTTATGAGCCATGAATCATCTAACAGATGATCTGGTTGATATGTGTATGTAGGATTCATTCGTCTTCAATCCCTGTCAAGGATAAATGTACTAGTGCAAGTACATTTCCCTTTTTATTCTCTCACTTCTCACTTTTATTCTCTCACTTCTCACTTCTACTAGAAGAACCTTTCCATTGCATCTTTGCACAATTTGCTTATACTGACTTGGAAAATGACATTGTGACAAAAAAAACCAGCATAGGCTCTTGTGAGAAAACTGCAGTTTACAAAGTTAAGCTCTTTCAGAGTTAAAAGTGAAGAGCCATCTAATTTTAGAGGTTTCTAATTTTAATTTGGAGGGGAAAGATCCATTAATTATCAAAATTTTAGAAAATACTGTTATTGCAGAGAAAAATGTCTTTATCTTGCCAATTGCATATTAGTTTGACAGGTTTATAGCAATGAGACATTGGAAGTCATACTTATTATTTGGCATGTGGGAAATTAATTTGGAAGGGAAGGGAAGAGAAATAGAATAGCATAGATGGAAAGGACTTTGGAAGTCATCTGATGCAACCCCCTTCTCGAACAGGAGACCCTGTACCATTTCAAATAAATGGCTGTCCAGTCTCTTCCTGAAATCCTCCATGTTGGGCCCCCTACAACTTCTGAATGCAAGCCATTTCACTGGTTGATTGTCCTCACCTTTAGGAAATTTATCCTTAGTTCTAGGTTGCTTCTCCATTGTGGTGGAGATAGCATTCAGGAAGGGGTTGACCTCGTCTGTTCGCTGATTGAACTGTCAAAGCTATTAGGACACTCCTCTGTTGCTAGGGCTTCCCAGCTTTTGACTCAGTCCCTCAGCAAGGATAGACGTGTCAAATATCTTCATTCCTGGAATTATTGGAATAATCTTTGATTATTATCCTTAGTTTAAATTTATTCTTAGTTCTAGGTTGCTTCTCTCCTAGATTAGTTTCCAGCCATTGCTTCTTGCCTTGCTTTCAGCTGCCTTGGAAAATATTTTGACCCCTTCATCTTTGAGACAGCCCCTCAAATGTTGGGATATTGCTTTCACTAGATTAGGCATACTCAATTCCTGCAACGTATGTTTTAGCCTCCAGATCCCTAATCATCTTTGTTGTTCTTCTCTGCACTCTTTCCAAAGTTTCAACATCTTTTTTATTGTGGTGACTAAAACTGGATGCACTATTCCAAGTGTGGCCATACTAAGGCTTTGTAAAGTGGTACTAATACTTCATGTGATCTTAATTCTATCCCTCTATTAATGTAGCCTAAGATTGCATTGGCTTTTTTGGCTGCTAATGTATATTATTGGCTCATATTTTAGTAACTGTCTACTTGAACTCCAAGATCCCTCTCATAATTACTGGTATTAACCTAAGTTTCACCTACTCTGTACCTGTACAGCTGGTTTTTCTTACCTAACTGTAAAACCTTTTATCTACCATTCAGTTTTATCTACAATTATCTACAATTAAATTTTGATTGGGCTGTTTTAGAAGTTGATGACTGAGTAACATAAAATCAGCAATTTACTTTCATATATGTATTCATATATAGAAACCATGTTCAAATAATTTGATACATTAGTAGACATCTGGAAGAGGTCCAATTTCCAAATAATTTTGGTCACAACATATAAAATAACATGATTGGTAACTGGGCTTAATAAATAGTTAGTGAATCTTGCCTGTCTAAAATGCAAAACAGATGTATCTTTGTTCTTTTCAATTGACTTTTATGAATAAACTATATGTGACATCATATCCAAGTTATTGGATATCTTGAGTTCTGGCATTAAACATCTTTTAATGTTTTTAAATGTTTCCATTGTAGAACAAAGTGATTCCAGTGTACTGTACTTAGAACAAATAGTAGCAGGTTCAGAATAAACTATATGTGACATCATATCCAAGTTATTGGATATCTTGAGTTCTGGCATTAAACATCTTTTAATGTTTTTAAATGTTTCCATTGTAGAACAAAGTGATTCCAGTGTACTGTACTTAGAACAAATAGTAGCAGGTTCAGACAGACACTCAGACAGTTTTTAGTCCAAACTTTTATAAGTTGCATTCTTTAGAGCTTTCTTCTCTGAGCAGTAAGCTTTTCCCACCCTCTCTCTTTAATAAAACTGGAGATAGAAAATTTGAAAGTATTTTTCTGGGTTTTTTTTATTTAAGTTCTTTTGGGAGGTAATATAAACAAATCTCAGCAGCATTCTATTATTGTTTGTTTGTTTGTTTCATCCACCCAACCAATACTGGAAGATTAATCCAGCAGCCTGTTTTGATGTCTATTTCATGTGTTAAGAAGTAATATTTTTTATGGCTGCTTCATTTATAAACAAATATAAGCTGAAGTTTTTTTCTCCTTTACGGAATCCCTTTGGAATTTAACTTTCAGATATAAACACTTGGAAAAATTGGCAGCTGAAGAATATGAAAAGGAGCTGAAAAATCGAAATTTATCTTGCGACAGGAATGACCTCTCCTTGAATTTGGGTGGTTCTTCAATCCCAACTGTTACCATTCCCAAGTGTGCCAGCCCAGGTTCAACAGATTCACTTGAGAAACCATCAGCTTGTGTGACTTCTTGCATAACATCACAAATTCTAGAAGGTAAGTCTTGTAATATGGCAGATAAATTTTTACTGACTATATGGTGCTCCATTTTATGAAAGTGTTATGATTATTGTTGAAACATATGCTTACAAATTAGAAATCTAATATTTTAGAAATCAGATTGAATTTGAAATAATGGTGAATAAGGGCTGTAAATGAATACTATTAGAGGCAGTATTATTTTGAATGGCAGTTGCTTGGAAACCAAAAAAGGATGTCATATTATGTTAATATTGACTTTTGAGGAATTAAATGATAAATAGGCTTTTTTTATTTGATTCAGCTTTTGGTACATACTCTTGCATATTGTTTAACAATCTCATGCAGTCTGGCTGAAATAAAACAGCTTAATGGGGTTGGAATAAAAGTCCTCCCAAATCCTTTCTAGCTATATTTTTCTATGTTCTAACATTCCATTGGCTTCTCATCTCTCTATTATCCTTCTTTCAGTTTGAAAACTATCTCATTCAAATCCAGTGTGGAATTTCAAAAGAGTGTGTCATTCAACATATATAGCTCATAAGAGGATGGATTATTGCTTTACAATCCTTCAGGTTTTCTAGCTTAATGGCTATAATGATTTGATTTGATTAATCCTCCAGGTCTACTTAAAGTCTACTGATTCAGTACATTGTGCTACTTCAGAAATTAAAAATAATTAATTTTGCCCAAGTTATATTTAGAAAAGCAGTATCTTTTGTGAGTCTTGATTCAGGGAATGAATCAATAATCCTTGCACAGGTTTATTCAGAAAAGCAATATCTTATGTGGGTCTTGAACAAGACAATGAATCAATAAACCTTGTTTATTGTGGAAGACTTATCAGTGGCACTGTACTGCCTGGAGCCATGTGCATTGAACAACAAGGTTCTTTTTAAACTCTAGAAAATAGAAAGTTCTTTTAGAACAAAGTGGGAGGCATAAAAATAGGAGATCTGGGTGTATGTGTTTCTCATTTGCCTAAATTTTCATTTTCATTGCGTTTAAATTATTTGTATTAAATTATTGTTAAGTACCGTCTAGCTGTTAAATTTAAAAATGTTAGCGTATATATGTAAACAAAATAGTTTGGTTTTTGTTTCAAGGATGCCTAAAAGAAATGTAGCTTCATGGACAAAAGTATATAAAAGAACTATTTTTGGTAAATATAACTATTTAAATGGTGGGAGCAAAGGAACGAACGAACCACGTTATATCTTTTCCATGAGCTTATTTGGCATCATTGGTATTCGGTTTAAATGTTTCCTCTTTGGGGATGTTCAATTTTAGTTGAATTTCATTTGATTACTGGAGCTCAATTAAAATGCATTCATGCACTCTATAATATATACCACATATGTATTCATATTTTCCTTATAACATGCTGTTATAATTGATTAAAAAAACTAAGTACAGTACATGGTCAAAAATAATTTTCACTTGCATGTATTGTAGCTTGATGGTATATGACATGATGGTGCATATGACTTGAGTTTCTTGTCTAATGATTATTACTGCTGCAGGCGTGCTATTAACCCAACTATCATTTGAAGGAAGACTGAGTGTAAACTTTCTCCATAGGCCAGTGTCAAACTTTAATTTAGTTTGCAAAGACTGTGTCTGTATATTCACTTCTGGTTAGAAATATTTGGAATGGCAGTCATTCAAATTCATTTAATGGCATTACAATCTATTTTCCCTAAAATCAGAAGTCTTGGGTGGAAAATAGATATCTCTTTTATAATTGGTTTAGCGTATGTCTCTGGCAATTATCCCAAACATTGCCTTATGAAATGGAGCACTCTTTAAGTATTGTAATAGTTTGTAACAGAGACAGACTCTTAATGACTAAATCTCTATTAATCTACAGTAAATGTATCAGGGTGCATCACAATAATTAGCAAGGGTGCAGCATTATGGAACTTTTCAAATAGATTATGCATATTTTGGATATTATTGGAAATAGAATGAGATAGACTAAGCACTAAGAGAAAGATGAATGTTTCAAATTTAAATGTAACCACCAGCCCCAAAATGCAGATAAATAGACAGCGGTTAACAAGCCCAGAAAGTACTTTTTGAATATAATTTGCTTAACAGCAGTATTATACAACCCAATTTTAATATCTTGCTAATGAAGCATATGGAATTTGCTTTATCCTTATTTTAAAATCTTCAAACTTCAACTACTTAGTCTGTTGCAGAGAATTATCACAAATTACAAGCAATTAAAATGATATTTTGGTTTTTAGCAATTTACAACTCATGTTATAATTTACTTTTCCTGATATTATTTGAAGACATTTAAACATAATTTCTTCTTCTGTAAAACAAAAATAAGATAAAAGAAAAAGTATTAAAAAATGTAAAGAATACCAACAAATAGCCCAAATCTGCAAAGATAAAGTCAGGAGAGCTAAGCTTTAAAATAAATTAAGACTCACAACAAATATAAAAAATATTTTTTAAAAAAATTCTTTCAACATTTAAAAAGTAAGAAAAAAGTCAAGAAAATGATCAGTTCACTAATGGGAGAAGATGGCAAGGGACTAATAGTAGGGATAAATCAAAATTGTACAATTCATTCTTTGCAGCTACCTTTACACATTAAAAAATAGTCCAATTTATTAAAAGTAGTACAATAAAAGACAGAATAAGAATACAAGTCAAAAGAGACAAGAAAATGATTTAGAAACACATATCTACTAGACAAGTTCAAATCACCAGGACTAGATGGATTGTATCTCAGCATTCTGAAATAGCTGACAGAGGTGGTCTCAGAACCACTAAACCATTTCTTTTAAAGATCCTAGAGCACTGGGGAACTACCAGAGGCCTGGAAAAAAGTTAATGTGGTTCTAATCTTTAAAAAGGAAAAAATGGACCCAGGAAACTACAGATATACAGCCTGGCATCAATAAGTGGGAAGTCTGAAAAAGATAAGATAGTGGATCTGTGATTACCTGTAAACAAGCAAAGCTATTACTAGAAATCAATATGAAGTTTTCAAAATACAAACCTTACTACATTATTTGACAAAGTGACTAAATTAATAGATGAGGGAAATATTGTAGACATAGTATACTTTGACTTCAGTAAGCCATTTGACAAAATAGACCACAGCCTACTTCTTGGTAAGATAGAAAAATGTAGAACAGACAGCATCATCACCTGATAGATTCATAGCTGGCTGAACAAAGCATTCACATGTGATCCTTAATGGAATTCTATTTAAATGAAGGGAACTATGCAGCAGAGTACCTCAGGGTTCTGTCCTAGGCCCAGTATTCTTCAGTGTTGTGCTTCAGAAGGAATTGCTTTATATCTCCTGCAAATAAGATCCAAGAGTTTTCACCACTCTTGGATCATGAAGTATAAGTCAGAATGATCTCTTCCATCCAACATTCCTATCATTTCAATTAACCTTAAATAACCCCAAAGCAGTAGATCCTTTTGTTTCTTCTTCACTATTCTGAAAAGTAAAGTTACAGTATCATGAATGTAATTCAAAAATGTTACATTTTTATCTGCTTAACTCTTGGGAGATATTATAATAGTGGATTCCTCATTATTACTGTGGTTGATGAAAGCTAATTTGATGTGATAATTAAGATATGTTATTACAGGTTATGGGAGATGAATGACTATATAAATATGATGAAATAAATAACTTTTTTTTACACTGGGATTCATAATTTTTTAAAATCTATTCAGCATTTCTTCTAAGTGTACTGTTTGTTCTTATGTAAATCTTAAGCTAAATCTGGATAGGTTACACATCACATCTTTAATTAAGTAGAGGTAGATAATCACAATAAAATGTTGTTTCCAACACATTCGGGTGAATCCCTTATGCATCTCTGAATTTTTTAAATTAAATTTCTGCCACTGATCTTCATGCAGTCAGGATTGCTGTACATGGGAACCTCTAGTGTCCATTTTGTAATTCCAGAGAACATGGTTCCTAATGATCTCAGCTATTTGTTTTATTTTATTATATCAAGTGTTATTGTATTTTCTGCCAAAATTGCACATTTCTAGACAAATTACAAAACAGCAAAACTATAATTATCAGGCTCTAAAAACCAAGAAAGGTAGGTTCTCTAAGCAATTTCCTTTATTGTGCCTCACTTGTACACAGAAATCGTGCCACACTAAAGCAGACTTCTTAGATCATAAAAGATATGCTCTACAAATCATTACCCTCCTTTTCCGACACAAACTATCAAAATTTAAATATTTCCTCCTCCTCTGGAATACACTCCCCTCCATCTTGGGAATCTGGACAACATTAATCACAATCACAAACATCACAATAAAAGCCACATAATAACATTCATTATAACAATAATAACAAAAATTATAAAGGCAAATCAGAATTACTATCTCTAAAGACTTGTTGGGTCAACCATGTTTTTAACATGTCTTTCACTTCTTGCTCCTTATTTTTTCCTTTGCTTTGGAATTTCTCGCAGCTCTTTGTCATACAGCAATATATGGTAATACATATCCAGCTGTCCTGCACCTTTAGAGAACAAGCTGCACAAGGTTCTAAAGCTTAAAGATGTTAACAGGGAAACCATACCCTAGGTCAGTGGTGGCACATCTATGGCACATGTGCCAGAGGTAGCACTCTCTGTGGGCACTTGCGCCCTTGCCCCAGCCCTACTCCCATCACATTTCTCATCATTGTTTGCAGGACTAAAAAAATGCGTGAAATAGCATTCCACCTTCATCGCGGTACATATGCTGTTTCTGCCTCCATGACCTGCTCACTTTTCTTGCAGCGCCTTGTGCAGCACAGTGAAATTTAGCGTGCTTCACAGTGGGGGAGAAGGGGTCCCCTCCTCCTGGAGCCCATTGCAACATGGAGCCACAATGCGACCCTGCATCATTGTCAGAGCTACCTCTGTTTTGATGCCCCACCTCCCCGCCAGCCAGCTCGTCTTCGGCTCTTCACCAACCAGCCGATTGTTGGCGCTCTACTCCTGGGTTCGTCAGCCTCCAGACATCAGATTCCCACCATCCAGCACCAGTTCAGGGATTCCTTCCCCCACCCCGGGGAGGGGAGGAAAACAAGAAAGAGAGAAAAGGAGGGAAAGAAATAAATGATATTACACATGTTTTCTTTTTTTATTGTTGCTAAACATAATATTTCAAAAGCAGGTAAAAAATGAAGGGACATAAAAATGCATTTATCACATTTTTTTAGAACAATTAGCTGAACTCTGCCTTGTTTATTATTATGTTAGGTAGTAAAACCTCATTATTCAGGTTAAATTGCTGTGTTGGCGTTTTGTGATAAATAAATGGGTTTTGGGCTGCAGTTTGGGCACTAGGTCTCTAAAAGGTTTGCCATCACTGCCCTAGGTGATCTCTTAATCTAGGATGGTTCCTGACATTTTCTCCTGGTCCTTTCTGTTAATATAGTAGCATCCCACACATTCACTTCCATGAGATTTAATTTACTTATTTGTGGTTACATATATTCACTATTCTCATTTAGTTTCTTGTCTTGTTCGGGAGTTTTGATTTTATCCCTTTTGTTTGGCTTTCACTTGAGTCCCAGAAGACCAGTTTTCAAATAGCAAAATCTATGGTGAAAAAGTTAGGAAATGTCCCTAACTGATCTTTATTATAATTTGTCACAATATAATTAAAAAAAGAAAAAGGGAAGGCAATTCCATGAACTTTTACTTAATTTCTCAGAAGTTATTTTTCCTTTCTTGTGGCAAAAAGGGGAAGACAGATAATGCCCATGTCAGTGTTAGTAAGTGAGATCAAATCTAAATGTATCCTTCCAGTATTGTATGACAATTTTGGCTGTTTCCCATGTCTAAAAGATATCCTGGCTGATAAATTCCAAATACTGGGTTTGCAGCCCAGCCAAAGATATATATAGATCCATTATCCTCCTTTTCTGCCCCACATTTATAAGATTATTTAAATAATATGGCTTAATGTTCTAATTCTTATACTGAATTAAATTGAGCTGAACTAAACTGAACGACTGGGTTATTGCAACTATACCTTAGTAAACATTTTCTGAATTATCCAATATATTCAGAATATAATTTTGTTTATTACCTCTGTTTTTAACTTTAAAACTGCCTTTTCATTTTTATTTATTCAATCTTTGATGAATATATTAGAATCCATTGGGCCCAAGATAGTGTAAACAGTTTAATAATTTCCTTTTTCTCTTTTGGTTTAGAAGCAATTTGTGACTTAGGAGCCTAGATTGACTCCTCCAAAATCTTTTAAAAACAAGGAATTTCAAAAGAGACAACAGTACAGTTATCCCAAATATAAGATTACATTAGTTTCAGAGGTCTAGAATATCAAAGCAAATAATAGTTTTTGTTACAATCAAGGATCAGTAATACAACCTGCAATTATCTGAAAAGTTGTATCCATAATAACACAAAAAGTATAATTTAGAGTGGGGGGTGTTACAATATAAAAGTGATCCAGATTTTGAATCATAACCTTTCCATCCATTCAAGTGACCTAAAACAAAGCTGCATTTGTTGTGGAAAAATCTATCATTGGACCATATTAATTTAATACATGCTAGACATTAATCTATAAATCTAATTTTAAATATATAAAAAAGCCAACCTTCATTATTTCATCTTCAGCAACAAAGTTAGCCAATCTATTAATGAAAATAAATTTAAATATGTTTAAGTTTTCACTGCTACAGTGTAATGTACTAGTGTTAAATTTGTAATGGAGTGATCAGAGCTTTAGTCCACCCTCAACCACAGAAGTTCATTGAATGATTTTCTGTCAATCATTCTCTCTCAGTTCTACTTACTTCATAGAATTGTTTTCGGGAGGAAAATAGGAGGAAGAAACATTGTGCATGTGGCTTGAGCGCTGTACAATAAAGGTAGGGTAGAAATCTAATAAGTGTATTTGAATATAATACATTTATAATATATAAATGTATAATATATAACAGTATCTGAACAAACAACACTAATTTACATCACACAGATGATACTTAAAATCAAAGACTGTGCCTCAGTAACAACAGCCAGCCAATCAAATAGTCCAAAGTCAGTACATAAGTCAGAAGAAGTCAAACAAGCAACATTCACACTAATTTGCATCTCATAAAAAGATATTTAAAAAGCAGTGCTCTGACAGACAAGCACAATTCAAAGGACACTGTCAATGTCTCCTTGAATGGTGATGAAATGTTTGCAACCAAATTGCCAAGTTTGGAGCTCAGACCAACAGCCCAAATCTAATAAATATTTCATCTTGGAGTACGCTCTCATTGTGGAGAATATAGTTGTTCCAGCCCGTTTTTTTGTTTTTTTTTTGTGGGAAAAAAAAACAGTAAAAATATTGTGAAAGAAAACATACAATTTGTATTTCTTGATCTTCAATAAGTCAGACTTATTGCAAATATCCGTTACAATTCCTATACAGATGGAGGAGGAGGAGGAGGAGGAGGAGGTGGTGGTGGTGGTGGTGGTGGTGGTGGTGGTGATGATGATGATGATGATGATGATAGTGATGATTGGGTGACTTACAAAAATATGACTAGATTTGTTGTTATTTTATGGTCTAATGTATTGAAATACATCTTCATAAATTCAGATTCAAAAAACAAGTGCATATTTTGGAATGAATAATAGCTATTTTTAAAAATCCTGTAGTTTTTAATTTTTTACTGTTATTTCCAAGGACAACTCCATGGAACAAACAAATGCCTAATTAGGAGTTGCAGATAAAAATGTTGGCACTCTGGAGTTGAAAGTGGCACAATGACAAAACATGAAAAACATTCAAGCCTCCAAAGAGATTTCAGCCAGAACTTAAAGCAGCACGAAATATTTTTGCCTCTGTTATGAAAGGATATTTGGACATTATCCAATACTTAAAAAACAAGGATAGCTAAATTCCTAATAAAATATTGAAAATTCTTCTAACAAGTCATGAGGTTCATAATATCAAACATCTTTCTACATTGTTGGAATTCCTACATGTGATCTGGGAAAAACAAAAAACAGAAGTGAGGCATACTCTTGGCAATGATATATTTTTAATGGAAAATCTGAGAAAGTTCAAAATGAATAGCCAAAGATTATCACAATATGAAAAGAAGTACTTTCTTAATATCTAGCAGAGCCAATATTTCATATATTATAACTTCCATAAAACAATATGCTGATTTTTTTTCTACTTGTTTTGGAATTCCTTGCACATTGAACCGAAGAGGCAGAGATTCTTAGAACGTTACCTAGTTGTGAATAACCTTACTCACTTTCAATAAATCAAGTTAGAGATACCAGCAGACTTCTTACAGTTTTCCAAGTGCAGTATTTTAATCCTTAGCCACATTCAAACTTCTATTTGCAAAGTTACTCATATTTTAATAACTATTATTACCTCCTACATCTACATAAATACAAACATACCATCCTTATTAATGTTATCATTATGAAAGAAAAGTAATTTGGTTAGATAATATCTAAGGTTTTGACAAGCACATTTTGTCAGCAAAGAGATTATCAGTGGTTTCTGATTCCAATAGCATCAACTAAAACTAGCAAGTAGACATTTATTTAGATAATATTACAGAACAGCAAACAAGTCAATCTCATTTAAATACAGTGCCATCTTGATTCAAAATCACTAGCTTTGTTGAGAAATGTCTATGGAGACTCTCAGTCATCCAGATTATGGTTGTCCCAAAGGTATTTTTTCAAGAGTCAACTAGACTTTCTAGTTTTTCTTTTTCTCCCCATTGTTGGGGAAGCAAGTTATTTGTGTCTGATCTAGTGACAAGGAATCTCTCCTAGTGTTTTATTTATGAGTATCTTTGTAATGCTGAACATCTCTTAAATGAAACTTCTATATTAAACAACCCCTTACTTGTTTAAGTAAGTTCTTAATCTTTTTATTTCTATAACTCAGTTGAATTGCCCTCAGGAACCTGTCCCCAATCAACAATTATCTGAAGTCTCCATTGTAATACTGCATTCATTGCACGGATTTGAGATCTGGAGGATCTCAAGGAGAAGGCTAAAAGAGTAATTTTGTTAAGAGTTGATATCTGAATTATAAATTGTTAATATACACAAAATGTCTTAAAAGCCTTAAAAACCTTGCTATGTTCCCAAGCCCGGGACATTGAATGTGCCAGTGGTACAGTTTCCAGGCTATATTGCTACCAAGCCAATTATCTTACTCTTGTATACCTTGAGTTGGACATTTTACTGTTCTTAACATTTTTTTAAAAAATGTAATATATTTCTAAACTATAAGCCACCCGGAGTCATTGACTGAAATGGGCAACCATACAACTTAAACAAATAAATAAATTTTTGATAGTAATCACTTTTGCAGAGTTATCTCTACATCCCCGTAGTTGTGAGTGATTTTACTAAATATCTGCAAGTGCCTTTTAGGATTTTTAGAGTATAGCACATTATTGCATGTGAAAGATCAGCTAAATTGCTGAAGATAATGATGGCAAATGGTTGGCTTTCATTTTACCAGTGATAAAATAATGGAGGAAGTATCAATGGCATATGACAGATGCCAGTGATTTAAGAGGCAAACATATACCAAGAACCAAAACCTAATTTATGTGGCTATACTGAAATAAATAGATAGGCATTAGAAGACACATGTTTTCTATCAGCCATATAAAGACAGTTTCTGCCAGGTTTGGCTTGGGGCCTCATAGGCATCCTGCCATCAAAGACTAGAAGTGGGGGAGGATAGAGGGACAATAATGCTGTGGGTGTACATGATGGGAAATAAGGAGTGGGGAATGACAGATGATAAAGACCAAAGAAGCTTGGAACCAGTTTGTACCAACATTCAAGGCCAGGTATCCTGAAAAAGAATGTGGATTATCGAAAACATTGCAGAGTTCTCAATTGGCTAAACATGGTCACAGCAGGAAATGCAGAGCTAGCCTGAGTTTACTGCAGCTAACATTTTCTAGTAAAAGAACCTTTTGCTTCAACCAAATGAAGTCAAGGGTCTTTCTTTGCTAAGGGATCAGATTTGAGCAGATCTGACAGTTATATTTCCAAACTATGCTTTCTATCACAGTAATAAAATTGACATATGTATGTTTATGAGTAAGTTGTAGATGTCAAATGAATAATCAATCACTAATGTTTTCAATAATAGAGCAAATATAATTCCAAAGTCAGTTTGTCCTTTTTTATTACCCCTTTTGCCTTTCCTCCTGGACATACTGATTTATTTTCAATTACTGTATTCCTCACCAATGTACTAATTGGGTACAGAGTAGTTACTCTTCCTAATTTGAAAGAATATAGTTTTAATAAAGGATACTTCCCCTTTAATTCGTCTAATGACATATAACAAGGATAATTTTATGATTTCTTTGAGAGAATATAATATTTATATACTAAAATATTTTAAAATAATAGGTAACCTTTCATTAGAAATCTGATTGAGTAACGAATAAGTGATAAGCCTCAATGGCTTTTTAATAGCAACTCAAATTTCTTTTTAGCAATACAAATATCAGATCTTTGGCAACATGACCTTGTACTTTGAGAATTTAGTACTTCATTATTTAGAACAACCAAAAAGAATTTCATTAATTTGTAGGTTATTGCAATCAGATATAGGACATCTACCATACGGTTTAAAGGAAACTTGAAATACTTGGCAATTCCATACAGGAGATAAATTGGCAGACGTTATGGAAACAGAGTGGATTCTTTTCAGTATAAAAACTGAAGTAGAAAATCATTGACACTTGACTCCTATTAAATGAGCACATATATATCAAGATTATTATTCCAAATGTTGCAGAGGTGTCCAAAAAAAGAGTCATTTTTTTCATTTGTAGTGGACATATGATAAAGTGATACCATTTGTGCATAAAATCTTTGGGGAGATAAGTCCTATAATTAATCAAAGAGTTGAATATTCCCCAGAGCTAGTTTTAACTCATTTATTTATAGGACTAAACCAGGTTAAAAATGCTGAATTAATTATTTTTTTTAATCTTGGCAGCCAAAAATAATAGCTGTGCAACATTGGAAATTTTTAAGTAACATAACAATTGAATTGTAATAACAAGGACTCTTCAGTAGTTACATTAGAAAAAAATCACAAAGTTAAACTAATGAGTTCAGAGGAAGGAACTGTAATTTTATCAAATTTGGATGAATGTGATGGTTTATCTCAATAGCAGTAGACTATAATCTGATATACTTTATGTACCATATTATATTACATCTCTGCTCCATAATCTGCACTGGCTGCCACTTCGCTTCTGGGTCCAATTCAAGGTGTTGGTTTAAACTTTAAAACCCTTATGGCATTGAACTAAGATATATGAGGGACACCCCACTTCCCCCGCCATTTACATTAGCCTTCTCTATTAAATCTCACAGAGAAGGCATAGAGTACTACTTTTGACGGGTCCCAGAAAATATACTTTCTCTGCTGTGTCATCCATCTTATGGAACATCCTTCCTTCCCACATAAGAATGGTCCCATCAGAGTGTAATAAAATCTCATATTCTGAAATGTCCTTAAGACCTGATTATGTAATCATTGAACTGGAGACTTGTGAAGGTATCTCTTTGGCCCCCCAGATTGGGGCCCTTACTCAGCCCCAGGAAGGAGACTTTTATGCACACGGCCCGCTGACCTTCTTTGGAAGGGTGAGACTGAACGGTTGCTGCTTATGAACACTAGACTTTTACATCTTATCCTTGCCTACGTATGGCCGCTTTATACACCACTGACTTTTGATCTGGTGGCCGAAGACATCTCTCCGGGACATAGAGGAGAGAGAGGAACGGAGCAGTTCTCTCTCCTTTTCTATATTATTGCTTGCTAACGCACTTGCTCAGTGCTCCATACATTTTTAATGTATGGTGAGTGCTTGGGCTATGACTGTGTTGTATGTATGTGCCCACTTTTTATTATATAGTTGTATTTGTGTTTTTTAAATTTTTGTGGGGGAGTGTCTGTTGTATGATTGTGTATGTCTGAGAGGGCTGGGACCATAACCGGGTACCTCCTACACTGAGTGCTCTGCAGAAGTGTTAGGGGGGCCTGGTTCAACCCCCAGCCTTAGAATGTATGGTTCGAAGGGCTTGCCAGGGATGTCGATTGCTGAAGGGGAGGGTGGGGGCCTTATGGACGCGGGAGTGGGCCGGAGCATTATGGTCCAAATGGGAGAGGCAGATATGGCAGGGACTTTAGGGCGAGCCATTACCGGGGAAGGAGGGTTCGCTATGTTACAGAGATCCTTCCGGCCCTATTAGTCCCACTCCAAGGCCAGATGGCGCAAGTAGTCAGGGCCCTGGTCTCAGGCTGCTGTTGCTAAATGCCAGGTCTGTGGTTCACAAGGCTCCCCTCGTCCGGGACTTAATTTTAGACGAGGGGCAGACCTGGCATGTCCCCCTCACCGAAATGTGCCCAGAGGGTTTTCAGGTGCTTCACCAGCTGCGACCCCAAGGAAGGGGTGGGGGAGTGGCCGTTGTTATCCGAGAGTCGTTAGTTCCTGCTACGGAGCTTGTTGGGTGCGAGTCCTTGCTGGTGAGGTTGGATCCTGGGGGTCAAGTGGGCATGCTGCTAACGTACCTGCCTCCCAACAGCATTGCAGCAGCCCTCCCCTCACTCCTCGAGTCAGTAGCCGAGCTGGCAGTTGAGTTTCCCATGTTTATGGTGCTGGGGGGTTTCAACTTGCCTTCGCTCGGTGAGCACTCTGATGGGGCGTAGGAGTTCATGGCTTCCATAACAGCCATGGGCTTGACCCAAGTAATTTGGGACCCGACCCACTCAGCGGGTCACACACTTGACCTCGTATTCCTCTCGGAGCAGTAGAGTTGTGATCTTGGTCTGAGGGGCATTGAGATCTTGCCCCTGTCGTGGTCGGACCACTGCCTACTGAGGCTCGACTTTCGGAGGCCAATCTCCCACTGTAGGGAGGAGGAACCGATTGGGTGGTTCCACCCCAGGCGCCTTATGGACCCTATGGGCTTTCAGACGGCGCTTGGTGTTATACCTGTTACTCTCGCCCGCGATTCGGTTGGGACTCTGGTCGCTGCTTGGAACTCGGCGGTGGCAGGGGTCCTTAACCGGATTGCACCTCTACAGCCGATCCGCGGCAGTGGATCCAGGAGGGCTCCTTGGTTTACCGAGGAACTCCGGGAGATGAAGCGCCAAAAGAGACGCCTAGAGCGCCGCTGGGGTGCCAGTAAGTCTGTGTCAGACCAAGCCTCATTAAAATCTTTCATCAGAGCCTACCTACGGGCTATCCGGACATCAAAAAGAACCCATATTGCTGCTCTGATAGCTTCCGCTGAGTCACGCCCAGCCGCCTTGTTTGGGATAGCCCGTTCCCTCCTCAAAGGGAGGGATACGGGCACTCCCTTGCAAGGTAAGGCTGAGGAGTTCGGTCAATTCCTAGCAGATAAAGTGGCTCAGCTTCGGGCAAACCTGGACTCCAATTGCGCAGAGCCAGCCGAGGTACCGAGGGAGGGTCTTGAGCACCATTGTTGGATTGATTTTCAGTCTGTTACCCCTGAGGAAGTGGACAAGGCCATCGGAGCAGTGAGTGCCTTCACTTGTGTACTGGACCCATGTCCCTCCTGGCTGGTCGCGAACAGTAGGGAGGTGACACGGGGCTGGATCCAGGCAATTGTGACCACGTCTCTCCGGGAAGGGTCTTCCCCCCCCCTTTAAAGGAGGCAGTGGTGAGGCCCCTACTGAAGAGACCGTCCCTGGATCCAGCCGTTTTAAATAACTATCGTCCAGTCTCCAACCTCCCCTTTGTTGGGAAGGTTGTTGAGAAAGTGGTTGCCTCTCAGCTCCGTCGGTCCTTGGAGGAAACCGATTATCTAGACGCCTTCCAATCTGGTTTCAGGCCTGGCTACAGCACGGAAACTGCTTTGGTCGCACTGACCGATGATCTCTGGAGAGCCAGAGACGGGGGCCATGCCTCCTTTCTGGTTCTCCTGGACCTCTTAGCGGCCTTCGATACCATCAACCATGGTATCCTGCTGCAGCAGTTGCGAGATGTGGGGGTGGGAGGCACCGTTTTTTGGTGGTTCTCCTCCTACCTCTCGGGCAGGTCGCAGTCGGTGTTGGTTGGAGGACAGAGGTCGACCCCTAGGCCCCTTAATTATGGAGTGCCGCAGGGGTCGGTCCTGTCCCCCCTCCTGTTCAACATTTACATGAAGCCGCTGGGAGAGATCATCCGACGGCACAGGATAGGATACCACCAATATGCGGACGATACTCAATTGTATCTGTCCGCCCCGTGCCAACTCAGTGAAGCAGTTGACGTGATGTGCCAGTGCCTGGAGGATGTGAGGGTCTGGATGGAGGTGAACAGACTGGCTCTCAATCCTGACAAGACTGAGTGGCTTGTGTTTTTTCCTCCCACAAATTGGCTTCGTATTCCATCTCTCAGGCTGGGGGGTGAAATTATATGCCCCTCAGACAGGGTTCGCAATTTGGGAGTCCTCCTGGACCCACAGCTGACTTTAGATCACCATTGTCGGCTGTGACCAGGGGGGCGTTTGCCCAGGTCTGCCTGGTGCACCAATTGCGTCCCTACCGGAACTGGGAGGATCTTACAACAGTCACTCATGCCCTTGTGACCTCAAGACTGGACTACTGCAATGCGCTCTACATGGGGCAGCCCTTGAAGAGTGTTCGGAGAATCCAGCTGGTCCAGAACGCAGCCGCGCGAGCGATTGTGGGTGCACCCTGGTACACCCACGTTACACCTATCCTCCGTGAGCTGCACTGGCTACCTATTGGTCTCCGGATTCAGGGTGCTAGTTATTACTTAGGAAAGCCCTACATGGTATTGGACCTGGGTACTTGAGAGACCGCCTTCTGCCGATTACCTCCCACAGACCCATTCGATCCCACAGATTAGGCCTCCTCCGTATTCCATCGGCCAGCCAATGTCGGCTGGCAACTACTCGGAGGAGGGCCTTCTCTGTGGCTGCCCCGGCCCTTTGGAACGAGCTCCCCGTGGAGATTCGGACCCTCTCCACCCTTCAGGCCTTCCGGACGGCCGTGAAGACCTGGCTGTCCCAGCAAGCCTGGGGTTGAGTTCCCCCCCACTACTCGAATTTGCTGTGTCTGTTGTGCTTTTAAATTGTTCGTATTGTCTGATTGTCTTTGTCTTACTTTTTGTAATTTCCCCTCCCTTGGCTTTGTTCAGCCGCCCTGAGTCCCTTCGGGGAATAGGGCGGCCTACAAATTGAATAAACTCAACTCAACTCAACTCTCTGTTACTCATAGTGCCATTTTTTATTTTCCCTTCAGTTATTATTTGATGTTTATGATATTTATCATTGTGGATTTTCATATTGCAATTGGTGTTTTTATATCTTTGCTTTTTATCTATGATTGTGTGCCACTCAAAGTCACCTTTGATGAGTGGGTATATAAATTTAATTAATAAGTAAATTCTCTCTCCATCTCTCTCTCCCTCCCTTCCTACGTCCATCCCTCCCTCTCTCTCTCTCTTTAATGAATTTATATGTACAGTATCTGTCTCTTTATTCTCATTGCCGTAGATCTCTTTTGTCTTTTCTCTATTTTTTCTTTTTCCCTTTTTCTATGTATGTATCTTGGATTTATGTTAATATACTTACATGATATTGTTGGTTAAAAACTAATAAAATATATGTTTTAAAAATTATGTATATATTAGCCATACATTTGAGATAAAACATGTATAAACTTCAATATATGACTAGATTTGATTCATGTAAGCATTGGCAGGGCTTCAAATTGTTGTTCTGTAATTGCTGTTAAGGAAATATTTCTCCATTATTCTTTTCACCAGTGAATGCCAGTCAGCCTGAATGTGAACCTGAACCTGAAGCCAAGAAAAAAACAAAATCAGAACTGGAAGATGAGACCAAGTTCAATCAGGGAACAGAAACAACACTCATAGCAGTAAAAGGTGCAGAGGTAGAAGTGGGTCGAGAGACAGAGAGAGAAGAAGGGGCATTAAGTGAAAAAGAAAGGCAAAATGAAGATTTGAATGAAAAAGACAACTGCTCAGCATCCAGTCTCTCTTCAGCAAGCAGCACTTTAGAGAGAGAAGAACCAGAGCAAAAACTAAGCAATAAAGATAAAGCTGGTAAATTGAAGCCTTTTTTCTTGCTGTACTATTTAGTTTTGTAATTTTCACATTTGGTTTTTTTTTTAAAAAAAAAAGTTGAGTCTGTTTTCTCATTTCTGTAGTTTCCTAAAAGTGTATAAAACATAAGATCACATAGTTCTTTGATCACGTTCTGACATCCCCCATAACATATTATATTCCTATGGTTTAGACATTGGAAAATAAATTTGGAATGTAATACCTATTATATCAGAAGATAAAAAATGAACTAAGATAACATCACTTTTATTATTTTTAATATTAGTGTTCATTATTTTTATTGGATTCTTTAATTAGATAGTACAATTTTCTCATATTAGTTATTTAAACTCAGATACTAATGTCTCTACCTTATAACATACATTTTAAATGGATGTATCTTGTTTTTCTATGAATCTCATTCATTTTTTAAACTAAAGCATGAAAAATTGTCATTCTGCTCCCCTTTATTTTAACCATATATCCCTTTCCCATTTTATTAAATAGGTTTACAGTTCTGTTATGTCATTTCTGACTATCAAGTTTATTCCAGGTTGAAAACAATTCTATTTTTTATAGATTCTCAGCAAATGTGTCTCATTACTATTCAATGTTTCAGGCCCATGTTTGCAATCCATACAAGATGATGATGTGAACGATCAGTACAACAACATCCTCAACAATAAACGGTTCATGCTGGATATGCTGTATGCCCATAATAATTTGCCTTTTACCAAGGATGAAAGAGTTAAAGAATTGGAGGCAAAGATAGATATAAAGAAGGTGTTGAATGCAAGTGAAGATACTGATATCAGCCTACACAGCAGGATTTCAGTCCTACAAACTAGTAAGCAGGCCAAAGATGAATGTTTAAAAAAAATGGAGATTGGAAGTTTGGAAAATCAAGGCAATGTGAAGATCTTTACAGAAAGATTCAACAGTGGTGATGTGGCCAAAATTTCTAATTTATCTGAAAATGATTTTAATGAAAAGATTCCTGAAAAAATACCACTGCAAGTTAAAACAGAATCTGACTTTATTTGGGATCAACTCTTGGCTAGTCCAAGAAAACTGAAAATCAAAGATATGGATTTCACAGATTTAGGAGATGAGGATGATAGTGACATATTGGACATACAGATCAGTCCTAGTGATGCCCTGGTTCCCCCTCCCCCACCCATACCTTCTGTTTTAGGTTTTCCTCCTCCACCCCCTCCATTGCTTTATAGATGTCCTCTTCCACCCCCACCTTTTGGTAATTTATTGGCTCCATGTCTATCAAGCACTCCTCAAAGTTTAGGGTCAGCCCCACTTCCTAGAGATCAAGCAAACTTTATAAAAAAGAAGAAAACCATCCGTCTCTTTTGGAATGAGGTGAGACCATTTGAATGGCAGTGCAAGAAAAACAGACACTGCAAAGGATTCCTGTGGTCAAAACTAGAGCCTATTAAAGTAGACACTGCAAAATTAGAACATCTTTTTGAGACTAAATCCAAGGATCTTCCTATCACAAAGGTACTGTTCTTTATATATCTTAATTTTGTTCACATTATAGTAAAAATTATAAATAATTCAATAACAGCTGGGGTCAGATTTCCATATATAATAATGTTTTATAAAGTAGGGGTAGTCTTCGACTTATGACTACAATTGAGTCCAAAATTTCTGTTGCTAAGTAAGCGATTTGCTAAGTGGGTTATACCCCATTTTATGACTTTCTTTGCCTCAGTTATTAAGTTAATCTGGTTTCTCCATTGCTTTATTATTATTATTGCCTTACCTTGTCAGAAGGTAGCAAAAAATGACCCAGAGCACTTCAATTGTCATAAATATGAGTCAGTTGCCAAGCATCTTAATTTTGATCATGTGACCATGGGGATGTTGCGCTGGTCCATAACTGTGAAAAACAGTCATAAGTGACTTTTCAGTGCTATTGTCACTAAATGAACTGTTGTAAGTTGAGGACTACTTGTACTGAGAATCAAGAAAATTGCCTAAATAAGTTTAAAACCTTAAATGAGGTTCAAATACCAGATGAAAAAATCTAAATTGGGACAAAGAATTAATTTCTTCCTCATTTTCTTTTTATCACTAAAAATCTGTATGACTTAAAAGATTAGATAAATATCAAATTTTTGTTTGTTTTGTTTAGTTTATTGTCTTTGTACATGGTACAATGAAATTAAATGCTGTTTTCAGTGTATGTTACAAATTATAAAAATAAAAACACAAACATACATCCTTTACATTCTACATAATTGAAATTGAAAACCCGATATTGCACTATACCATAGAATTCAATATGGCTATTGCCTTGGGATAGAAGCTGTTTTTCAGCCTATTTTTCCTTGTTTTTATTATCCTGTACTGTCTGCCAGATGGTAATAGTTTTTTAAAAAAGTGCCCAGGATGAGATGGGTCTTTGAGAATGTTTTGAACTTTCTTAAGGCAGCGGGAGCTATAAAGCTCTTCCAAAGAGGGGAGAGGGCAACCAGTGATCCTCTGGGCAATGATATTGACCCTCTGGAATGCTGCCCTATCTGCCACAATGTAATTGGCAAACAGAACATACAGAAATGCATTAAGTTAGAATACTCTATATGATGCAGCAGTAGAAGATCAATAGCAGTTTTTTATTCTATTGTTGTTTCCTGAGAAGTCTCAGATAGTATATTCTCTGCTGGGCCCTTTTGATCACTGCTGCAATGTGAGTGCCCCAAGTCAGGTTCTCCTTTAAGTTAATACTCGGAAACTTAAAACTGACCACTTGCTCCATTCGATCTCTATTGATATACAAAGGCTGGATGTCTGATTTATTCCTTCTACAGTCCACTATAATCTCCTTGGTCTTATTTGTGTTAAGGATCAAGTTAGTGTCTCCACATCATAACAACAACCATTCCACCTCATCTGAATAGGCAGACTCATCCCCCCAGAAATTAGTCCCACCATAGTTGTATCATCTGCAAATTTAGTAATAGTATTACTAGCATGAGTGGAAATGCAGTCATGCACATAAAGACTATAGAATAAAGGACTCAACACACAACCCTGTGGTGTACCAGTGTTAGGAATAAGGGCTGAAAAGATATGATTATCTAATCTGATCGTCTGAAAGCAGAAATCCCAGACAGGAAATCCATAATCCAAAGGCAGTTTTCAGATTGCTACCATAAATAAATCTCTAGTATTGTTGAGGAGTGTCAGATAGCAAATAAATTTTGTTCCTATTGTGGGAATTACCCAGTGTAAATACTTTGCAGTTTAACTGCCATACTTTTGGCCTTATCTGAACTATACTGTAAGTGCTAAGTGGAATTACAGTCCTTTTGGGATATTCCAATCCAGTTGGGTATACAAAGAGAGTAGTGGGTCTCCACCTTCTTCTGGCATTCTTATTATTTGAAATTTTATTTTTAGAAATTCTGTAGTTAGAATCTGCATTAGGCTATAGCTGGTTCTCTTATACTGTCTGTCTGTCTGTCTGTCTCTCTCTCTCTCTCTCTCTCTCTCTCTCACACACACACACAACCTAGAATAATGGGGTTGGAAGGAATCTTGGAGATCTTTTCCAACCTCGTGCTCAAGCAGGAGACACCATACCATTCTGCAAAAATGGCTATCTAGTCTGTTCTTGAAGTGATAGAAAAATAGAGCACCCATGGAGGTGAGCCGTTCCACTGATTACTGTATTTTTCACTCTTTGTCACATTTAGATAGTAGATAGATAGATAGATAGATAGATAGATAGATAGATAGATAGATAGATAGATAGATAGATAGAAGTTTATTTATATGCCGCCCTTTTCCCTGGGGGGACTCAGGGCGGCTCACAATCCAAGAGGGAGGGGGAGACAAACTTTTTGACATATAAGACAATACATAATTAAAAAACACAACATTCATACCATTCGGGCGGGTTACAGTCTTAGCCCCAGGCCTGACGGGATAGCCAGATTCTGAGGGCTGTGCGGAAGGTCTGGAGGGTGGTGAGGGTACGAATCTCCACGGGGAGATCGTTCCATAGGGTCGGAGCTACCACCGAGAAGGCTCTCCTCCGCGTAGTTGCCAGTCGGCATTGACCGGCAGATGGAACTCGGAGGAGGCCTAATCGATGAGATCTAATAGGTCGCGTGGAGGTAATTGGCAGAAGGCGGTCTCTCAAGTACCCAGATCCACTACCATGTAGGGCTTTATGGGTGACAAGTAGCACCTTGAAGCGCATCCGGAGATCGACAGGTAGCCAGTGCAGCTCACGGAGGATAGGTGTTATGTGGGTGAAGCGAGGTGCACCCACAATCGCTCGCGCGGCCGCATTCTGGACTAGCTGAAGTCGCCGAATACTCTTCAAGGGCAGCCCCATGTAGAGCACATTGCAGTATTCCAGCCTAGAGGTCACAAGGGCACGAGTGACTGTTGTGAGAGCCTCCCGGTTCAGGTAGGGGCACAACTGGTGCACCAGGCGAACCTGGGCAAATGCCCCCCCTGGTCACAGCTGACAAATGGTCTGTCTGGGGTATAATGTTTGACCCCCCAGCCTGAGAGGTGGAATACTTGCCGGATTGGTGGGAGGGAAACACAACAGCCACTCGGTCTTATCCGGGTTGAGCATGAGTTTGTTAGCCCTCATCCAGTCCCTAACAGCTTCAAGTCCCTGGTTCATCACGTCCACCGCTTCATTGAGTTGGCACGGGGCGGACAGATACAACTGAGTATCGTCCGCATACTGGTGGTATTTTATCCCGTGCCGCCGAATGATCTCGCCCAGCGGTTTCATGTAGATGTTGAAAAGTAGGGGGGACAAGACCGAACCCTGCGGCACCCCATATGTTAGGGGCCTAGGGGTCGATCTCTGCCCTCCAACTAACACCGACTGCGACCTGTCCGAGAGGTAAGAGGAGAACCACTGCAAAACAGTGCCTCCCACCCCCACCTCCCGCAGTCGTCGCAGAAGGATACCATGGTCGATGGTATCAAAAGCCGCTGAGAGGTCAAGGAGAACCAGGATGGAGGCGAAGCCTCCGTCCCTGGCTCTCCAGAGGTCATCGGTCAATGCGACCAAAGCGGTTTCTGTGCTGTAGCCAGGCCTGAAGCCGGACTGGAATGGGTCAAGATAGCTAGCTTCCTCCAAGGACCGCTGGAGCTGAAAGGCCACCACCTTCTCAACAACCTTCCCCACAAAGGGGAGGTTGGAGACTGGACGATAATTGTTAAGAACGGCTGGATCCAAGGATGGTTTCTTCAGGAGGGGTCTCACCACCGCCGCTTTAAGTGCGGGGGAAAAGACCCCCTCCCGAAGGGAGGCGGTAACAACCGCCTGGATCCAGCCCTGTGTCACCTCCCTGCTGTTAGCAACCAGCCAGGAGGGGCACGGGTCCAGTACACATGTGGAGGCACTCACAGCTCTCATGGCCTTGTCCATGTCCCCAGGGGCAACATCCTGAAACTCAACCCAGGGGTGGTCTACCAGATTATCCCCTTGTGCCTCGGCTGGATCTGCAGAATCGGAGTCCAACTCCGACCGAAACCGAGCAACTTTGTCCGCTAAGAACTGGACGTAGTCCTCAGCCCTACCCTGCAGGGGATCCCCCGTGTCCCTCCTGTTTAGGAGGGAACGGGTTATCCTAAACAGGGTGGCTGGGTGCGACTCAGCCGAGGCAATCAAGGTGGCAATATAAGCTCTTTTCGCCGTCCTAATTGCCCTGATGTATTCCTTGATGCACGATGTTAGAAGTGCTCGGCTCGATTCGGATTTGTTGGACCTCCATAGGTGCTCTAGGCGTCTCTTCCGGCGCTTCCTTTCCCGGAGTTCCTCGGTAAACCAAGGAGGCCTCCTGGATCCACTGCCTCGGAGCGGCCGTAGTGGCGCAATCCGGTCAAGAGACTCCGACGCTGCCGAGTTCCAGGCAGCAACCAGAGTCTCCACCGGACTGTGGGCGAGAGTATCAGGAATAACCCCAAGCTCCATCTGGAACCTCAAGGGGTCCATAAGTCGCCTGGGGCGGAACCACCTGGTCGGTTCCTCCTCCCTACAGTGGAGGTTTGGTCTCCGGAAGTCGAGCCTCAGTAGGCAGTGGTCTGACCACGACAGGGGTATGATCTCACTACCCCTCAGACTAAGATCACAAGTCCACTGCTCCGAGAGAAATACGAGGTCGAGCGTGTGACCCGCTGAGTGGGTTGGGCCCCGAATTACCTGGGTCAAGCCCATGGCTGTCATGGAAGCCATGAACTCCTGCACTCCATCAGAGTGTTCACCGAGCGAAGGCAAATTGAAATCCCCCAGAACCATAAGCCTGGGGAACTCAATTGCCAGCTCGGCTACCGACTCGAGGAGCGAGGAGAGGGCTGCTGCAACGCTGTTGGGAGGCAGGTACGTTAACAGCAAACCCACTTGACCCTTGAGGTCCAACTTCACCAGCAGGGACTCACACCCGACAAGCTCCGGAGCAGGGATCCTACGAGGTACTAGAGACTCCCGGATAACAATAGCCGCACCTCCACCCCTTCCCTGGGCTCTCGGCTGATGGAGCACCTGAAAACCTTCTGGGCACATCTCTACGAGGGGGACTCCTCCCTCCGGGCCCAGCCAGGTTTCAGTAATACATGCCAGGTCTGCCCTCTCGTCTAAAATTAAGTCCCGGATGAGGGGAGCCTTGTGAACTACAGACCTGGCATTTAGCGACAACAGCCTGAGACCGGGGTCCTGATTACTCGCGCCATCTGGCCTTGGAGTGGGACTCATAGGGCCGGAAGGGGGGATCTCTGTGATGTAGCGAGCCCTCCTTCCCCGGTAATGGCCAGCCCTAAAGTCCCCGCCATATCTGCCCCTCCCTGTTACGACCGTAATGCTCCGGCCCACTCCCATGTCCGTGGTTCCCTCAACCACCCCTATGGCTCCTGCATTCCTCGATAGGCCCTCCGAATCAAACACACACATTTGTTCACTCAGGCAGTCCCCACGTAGTAATTAAAAACACATAAAATACAGCAATATAGTATAAAAAGGAATTAAACAAATTACAAAGTTAAAAAGTGTGGGCTCATTCAATCAATACATACATACCACATGCACTCCTCATACCAGAATAATTGCCAAGTATTAAAAGATGTAAAAAATGTGCAAGTTCGGGTGAAGTCTGTAGATGGGTTCGCATAAAGTCCAGTCCGGTGGGTTCGCAGAAATATAAAGAGGGAGAAAGATTTTGTCTTCTCTCTTCTTGCATGATAGATGATAAAGATGGTATAGATGGTATTGGGATAGAAGCTCCAAAGGGGCTAAGATGGAGTCTCTTAACAACAACGGGCGGCAATGATCGTACCAACCAGGACTAGATCATGAGTCCAATGTCCAATGTCCAGTAGCCGTGAGTAAGGAACCATATGGTAAAGTCCAGTATGAGTAAGAGCAAACCAAGGGCCAGGGAGAAAAGGAGAGGCCGTGCTGTAAAAAAGGCCTAGGGGGTAGATTAAGGGGTCGTGGTAATGGCCGCAAGGCCAGCTGCCAGGTCTTATACCGCCCCATATCAAACCAACTACCCCTCTATAAAGTCAGCAACAGAGTCTAAAGAGATTCCAAGGAAAACAGGGCCAAAGATGTCAAAAACGCCAAAAACATCCAGTAATATAATCCAGCAGAGTAGAAAGGGAGCGGGGGGCGCCTAGAGAGACTACAGCAGCCGGGAGAAAACCAGCTGCCTTGCCTCCTCCAGCATCGTTCGAATTACCCACCTCCTTTGAATAACAATAGTCCTCTCCCCCCCCCCCAAAAAAAGTGGGTGGAATGTCTGTGCATCTTATGGAGCGAATATGGTGAATAGAAGCCAAGCCGCGGCAACGGGGTCCTTTTACAGTGCCGCATCTTCTTTCTCTTTTCTGCAGTGCAGGAGTCAATAGGCAGAACTGGCACATGAGAGGACACCTATCTGTGGTCCTCTCAGGCTCTGCCTCTTGCCCTCACTACACTGCACCATACTCAGTGCTCCATATTCATATATTTTTTTCTTGTTTTCCTCCTCTAAACCTAGGTGGTCAGGTGCGTCTTATAGTGCAAAAAATATGATAATTGTTCTCACTGTCAGGAAATTTCTTCTTAATTCTAGGTTGGAGCTCTCTTTAATAATCTTCCACCCATTAGTTGTCCTGCCTTCTGATACTTGGACAATGTGTCAACAGCCTCTTAAGTATTAGAATACTACTATTATATCACCCCAATCCCCTCTTCATTAAACTAACCAACCTAATTCCCTCAATCATTCATTATATAATTTAACCTCTAGATCCCTTATTATCTATATTGCTTTTCTTTCCACTTTTTCTAGTGCTTCAGAAACTTTTTTGTATCATGGTGACCAAGTCACATGATCTTGAAACTATGTCCATGACTGCATTGGCTTTTTTTGACTGTTGCAGCATGCTGCTGACTCAAATAGTGGTCAATTAGCACATCTAGATCCCTCTCCCAATTGCTACTGTTGAGCGAGGTACCAGCTATTCTCTACTTGTGCATTTTTCTTGGTTATGTGTAGGGCCATACTTTTCTAACTACTGAATTAGATTTTGTTGGGTAAGGCTAAGTGTTCAAATCTGTCACAATCCTTCTGAATTGAGTTATATTCTAAACTATTAGTTATTACCAATTCATGGAACACAGAGGGAACAGCAAGACAGTTTAGAGTTGAAACAAGGCCATGATAGCTATTCCTTGATTTACAACCATTTTTTAGTAGCTATTCAAAATTACAACAGCATTGAATAAAGTGACCTATGACTGGTTTTCACACTTACAACCATTGCAGAATCCCCATGGTCACATGATCAAATTGAGGGCATTTGGCATATATTTCTGAGAGTTGCACTGATTATCATTTGTAACCTTCCCAGATGGCTTCTGATAAGCAAATAGCAATAGCAGTTAGACTTATATACCGCTTCATAGGGCTTTCAGCCCTCTCTAAGCGGTTTACAGAGTCAGCATATTGCCCCCACAGTCTGGGTCCTCATTTCACTCACCTCAGAAGGATGGAAGGCTGAGTCAACCTTGAGCCTGTGAGATTAGAACCGCTGAACTGCAGATAACAGTCAGCTGAAGTGGCCTGCAGTACTGCACCCTAACCACTGCGCCATCTCGGCTCTTCAAAGTCAAAGGGAGAAGCCAGATTCACTTAACAACCATGGCACAATGACATAAAATGGGCAAATCTGCCCGAACAACTCTCTTGCTTACCAAAATAATTTTTGGGCTCAGTGTGATCTGAAATTGAGAACTACCTGTATATTAAATATACTTGAGTCTGGAGGTGGAGGGGGGATGAACTATGAGGAAGAGATTCCCTTAAACTGTACTAAGTATATGTGAAATAATTATTTTTTAGCATTTCAAAATTCTGTTACATTATCTATTAGTAATAAATATATTTTCCGAAAACCAATTGATTATTTCCTGAATGCGCCTGCCTTGAGAGTCTTAACAGTCAACAACAAAACATCTCTGAATAATATGGGGAAAAAAATTCTCCTGTGCACTGCTTGGAGTGTCCAAGCATGGGTTAAATTCTGTGACACTGCCCAAGGACTGGATTGAAATTCTTGGCTACGCCTCCTGGTTTCTTGCAGCTCCAGTTTTTCAATTCAGTCCAGCCCAGGATGCATTTATAGTGATCAGCTCCTTTAGCATATATTTTTTTCCTTTTTAACAGTTTTAGTTTCCTTAGAATTTTTTCCTTTACTCTAATTTGTTCTTTATTGTTTTATTGGACTGCTGCTTTGCACCTGTGCTCCCTTCCGGTTCATGCTGCTGGCTCTCAGCCACCCCGCGACTTTGGTGCCTTGCCGGACGCTGCTGACTTCCACTTGGGCTGTTCTTCACCAGCGGGCTTGAGGCTTTGGCGACCCGTCTGGCTCCAGCACGGCTTGCAGCAGTATTGCCTGGCCACGCAGCGTGTTTTTTTGACTGGGCGTGACCATTTTGGAAGCCCTTTGGCTGCACCACAAGTCTGCCTGGGTGCAGCCATTTGTGAGGACCTTGCTGGAGGCCATTTTGTTTGCTGATTCTCAGGCTTTTCGCAGCTGAACGTAGCGGAGAGTGGAAGTCTGATTGCCTTGGACCAGATCACTGGCAGAGGCTTCAGTCTATAGAGACAGTGTTCGGAGACCTTGCTGCAGCCACCTTCCACATGCCATGTGTCTGCCTGTGACCCTGCCAGCCTTGGTTCAGCATGTGGATCCTCCTCAACAGGCAGCGTTGTGACCATCCAGTGCACGCTTGTCCTTCCATTGTGTGGTGGTGAGTGTGGCTACCATCTCCCTCCCTCATCTTGGGCCACCTTTCCCTTCTGGGTTCGTCTGCTGGATCAGGGAGCAAAGGAGGAGGAAGCCATCATCAAAGCACCCAAACCTGAAGGCCCATCCGATTTACAGGATAGGCCCTATAGCAGGAAGGCAGCAGGACTGCTAGAGAGACCATTAAGGGGATTAGGAAGAGCCCTTATACCAGAAAGGTAACTGCAGGCCAGGATAGGGAAGCCATCAGATGCCAGAAGACCCTAGATAAACAATTTGACAAGGCCCAAAGGCAGGCTGTGGCTGTAGCACAAGTCCATCACGAAGATGTGCCAGAGTCCCCGGAGAGCCAGGAGGCCAACCCATCTGAACCCTCATTGTCTTCCTGCGGGGGGGGAATCTTCGGGGTTTTTTCTCTAGATAGAGCCTTTGAAGAATCCAGATCCCTCTCCTCCCTTAGTCGTTAGTGCTAGCTCTGTCTTGGAGAAGGAGGACCTCGCAGAACCTGATCTGTTGGAGGACGCGGGCCTGGTTCCTGACAAACCTGCCTTCATGTGTTTGTTTAAGCCCTCATTCTTCAAATCTATTTTGCATAAAGCAAAGGTGATTACTCATCTGGAAGTGTCTCCGCCAGCTGACCAGGAGATCACCGATCCTTCTGACCCCAGTGGTGGGTTGTTCGATGAAAATGTTCAGGACCTGGTCCCATCCCAAAACTCTTCAAGCAGGTGGTAACAGTGCCAGTGGGTGCAATGGGCAACATATTGTCTGAACTGTTGGAGGAGTTAAGGCGGAGGATAAGCAAGCAGAGAGGGCCTGCCACAAGATCCATCAGGCCGCGGCATGGGCCATTAAAGCATTCACCTTGGCTTCCTTTTTTAGCAGGGCCTCTATAGCCTGGCTTCATCAGCTATTCACTTGTTTGCCTCCAGGGGATTCTAGGCTGTGCCAAGATGTTAACAAAATAGTGGCCACAACTGAGTATACCGCAGTTGTGTTCCTTTATGCAGCAAAATTCACATCCAGGGCCTTGGCATCTAATATCATCTCTTGCTGGTTCTTATGGCTCCGGCATTAGAATGTGGAGATGAGATCCAAATGGAAGTTGGCCTCCGCCCCCTTCAAGGGGGGGAACCTATTTGGGGAATCCTTGGACTCCATCTTAATTGAAAATAAGAATAAGAGGAAGGTGATGCCTTCTGTCTCCTGCAGGCCAGACCCTATTTCACAAACAATCCTTTCGGGCGGCAGATTCACAGGCCAGTACCTCTTCCTTCCAGCATGCCTACCCTCAGGAGTTGAACCCGGCGCAGGACAGACAACCATTTTGGGACAGGGGTTGTCATCAACCCTTCTCTAGGCGTCCATTTCAAGGCGGTTTGGCTAACAGGCCCTACCGCTGTAATAAATGACCACCACACCAATCCTCCCATGAGGAGCTGGCTGCAACTGTTTGCCAACCATTGGGAGGAAACCAATGCATGGGTGTTGCAAACAGTAGCAATAGCAATAGCAGTTAGACTTATATACCGCTTCATAGGGCTTTCAGCCCTCTCTAAGCGGTTTACAGAGTCAGCATATCGCCCCCAACAATCCGGGTCCTCATTTTACCCACCTCGGAAGGATGGAAGGCTGAGTCACCCTCAGCTGGTGAGATTTGAACAGCCGAACTGCTGAACTGCAGTCAGCTGAAGTAGCTTGCAGTGCTGCATTTAACCACTGTGCCACCTAAAGCTAGGCCTCACCCTAGAGTTCATTTCTCCTCCCCCTGACACTTCATTTGTTACCCTACACCCAGGTGTGCCACCAAAAGGAGTCTCATGGAGGCCAAAATCCAACGTCCGTGGGAGATAAGGGCCATTCAACCTCTCCCAGGTCAGGAGAGGAGGTGGTTTTATTCCATCCTCTTTTTAGTGCCAAAGAGCTCAGAAGGTTGGAGAGCCATTTTGGACTTAAAGAAGCTCAACCAGCATCTGGCCCACAAGAAGTTCAAAATGCAATTCCACCAATTGATCCTGGGCTGCATTTGACCAGGAGATCTCCTGACCGCCATCAACTTGAAGGAGGCATTCCGATAAGACTGGTCCACAGGTGATTCCTGCGGTTATCACCATTATCAGTATCAGGCCTTACCTTTCACCTTGTCATCAGCCCCCAGGACATTCACAAAAGTCCTGGCGATAGTGGCGGCACACCTCCAAATGCGCCCCATTCGCTTTCAGTGCTACCTGGACAACATTTTGATCCAGTTGTCGTCACCACTTTCAGTGCTACCTGGACAACATTTTGATCCAGTCGTCGTCACAATGTTGAAGGGTACCATGTGCACCCTTCAACATCACGGGTTCTCGATCAACCTCGAAAAAAGCTACTTGTCACCTTCCATGAAGATCCTACATCTGGGGGCGGTGATCGACACGTTGTCTTGCCTCATGTCCCTGTCTCCAGAACGAGTCTGCAGTCTTCAGGGTCTCATCCAGCACATCCGTTCCAGTGGTCCTGTTGTCGCAATTGCTGGGGAAGATGATTTTGTGTCTCAAAATCATTCCCTGGGCAAGGCTGCATGCAAGGGAGTTGCAATGGTTCCTCCTCCCATCGCAGAGGGCCAATGCCATCAACTCCAAGGTCTGTCCATCACCAAAGGCCTTTCGTTCTCTCAGGTGGTGGCAGGCCATGGCGTTGACGAAGGGGTCCCTGTTCTGAGAGTCCAACTGCGTGACTATCATGTCAGACCAGCCTCTTTGGATGGGGTACCCACCTCCACAACAAGGTTGTGCAGGGCAGATGGTCTATCTGTGAGTTGTCCCACAACATTAACTGGTTGGAGCTGAGGGCAGTCTGCCTCACTCTACACAGATTCCAGTCAGAGGTACAGGGTCGCCATGTTCTCGTCCTGATGGACAACATGGCGATGAAGGTGCATATCAACTGCCAAGAGAGCACCAGATCCAGTTCACTCATGGCAGAGGCAGAGGCGCTCAGAAGGTGGGCAGAACAACATGTGGCTTCTATACAGAGCAAATATCAGGCATGGACAACGTTTGAGCGGATTGGCTGAGCAGGACCACCCTGGATCAGTCGGAGTGGTCCCTCCACCGACGCCTTTTCAATAACTGTTGCTCAGGTTCAGCCGGCCCCTAATCAACATCTTCGCTACCTCGGAGAATGCTCAGCTACCTTGCTTCTTCACCAGGTATCACTCTCCTCAAGTGGACACACTCCTCAAGTGGACACTCTCAATTGCTCCTGGCCCCCGGGCCTCCTCTATACTTCCCTCCATTGCCACTGATTCCTTGAGTCATCAGGAATATTCTTGTGGAACAAGCGGAGATTCTTCTAATGGCACCTCATTGGCCGAGAAGAACCTACTTCGCCAACCTGACCAGCCTCTCCATCGCCCGCCCTTGGAGAATTCCACAGGAGTTAGTCCCTCTCAGCCAGGGGATCATCCTCCACCCGGAGCCTCAGTGGCTCCAGCTGACACTTGAGAGCGACCTCCTGACTCAGGAGACCCAGTCACCCTAGGGAGCATCCATGGCATACCCTCGATGTGCGCAGGACATTAAAGAGATACATCAAGTGGACGGCCGCCTTCTGAAGGTCAGATATTCTTTTTGTGTCGTTTCAGCCAGCTACCATGGGCTGCAAGATATCCTTCTTCACCATGGGGTGTTGGCGCAAAGCTTGCATTTCACTTGCCTACGAACAATAAGGCAAGCTGGTACCTCAACTGATGGTGCACTCAACCAGAAGTACAGCCACCATGACGGCCTGGGCGACCCAGGCTTCAGTTGAGGACATCTGCAAGGCTGCGACCTGGGCGGCGCCCTCTCTATTTGTCAGACATTATAAACTGGACAAATATGCTTCTACAGATGCGGCCTTTGGTAGACATGTCTTGCGGAGTATTCATTCCAGCGACAATTGAGCATTAGGATTGAGGGTTCGAATTTTATCTGCCCTAGTGACATTTAGCTTGGGTAGGTCCCATGCTTGGACACTCCAAGCAGTGCACAGGAGAATGACCATTGGCTTACTTGAAGGGTCATTCTCTGTGCACTGCAGGAGTGTTCAACCCCGCCCTAGGATGAAGATTTCCTGACTGTTCCATCTGTTCCTTTGTCAGCGGATTTGCATCCATGTTCCGACAGGACAATGCCTTCATTGAAAAACTGGAGCTTCAGGAAGCTAGGAGGTGTGGCCAAGAATTTCAGTCCAGTCCTTGGGCAGTGAAAGAATTTAACCCATGCTTGGACATTCCCGCAGTGCACAGAGAACAACCCTTCAGGTAAGCCAATGGTCAATCTCCTAATGAGTCAAATTAATAATGAAGATTAAAATCCATGTCTTAAAACTTCATCAGCATGCAAAGAGGGTGAGATTTTGGAAGCTTCCTTCAACTTACCTATCACCAAACTTCCAGAAGACCCCTAGGATACAGATCTCTTAAGCAATTGCAGCATTATTGTTACTGAATGTGGACTCAAGAGCACAAAGCTGAGGAAGATTCCTTCAAAAATTCTCCAGCTCCTTCTGGATACATATTGTTGGGCTCATCAACATCTGATTGAGTGCAAAGAAACCACTAGGAAATCTTGCTAATTTCCTGAAACATCACTTTTGATATTCAAAAAGAAATGACTATTTTCCCCTATCCCTCAAGAAAATAAAGATATTTAATATTCTTCTTCTTCAAGAGGCCTGGGTGTGTTGGAGCATAATATTTATATGACCTTTATTTTGGGGGCAATTCAAATACTAAAGTTGAAACATTCTGAGGCAGCCTTAGCATATTCATTTCAAAGAAATTATATGTAAACAATCTTTGGCAGATAGTCTTTGAATTTATGACTTTTGTAGCGGTCGTAGTAATCAAATAAATGAATAAATGCAGCCTGCTCATCACAGTCGTAAATCATGATGATCAGAAAGGTCAGAAATTGAATCCAATTCACAAATATTCCTTTCAGAATTTAAATGGCTGCTAAGCAACCAGTTATTAGTCAAGGCTACCCATATTACATCCATGCACTATCATACCCATTAATGATTTTACTTACTCAATTTGTGACTTTTTAAATTTTAATATTTATATTTCTCCCAAGTAGGGTATCTATTATCCCAAACTAATGAAATGTGGGATCCTTTCAAGGAATATACTTCCAATCTATTTGAGTTGTGATTGTATGCTACCATCATATTAGTATTTGTTTGTTACATAGTATTTATTCTAGAAGAAAAGACGCAGATTTCCTGCCTTATTCTAAAAAACTGTACCTTAGGAGGAGTTATTATCATGAAAGTAATCTTGGCAATCTTTTTCCTACATTTCTTTATATGGCGACAGATCTTCTTCAAAGAATACTAGTGCTATTCATACTGATGATTCCAAAAACTATTAATAATATAATATTTGCTGATTCCATTGCCAGTGCTTGTCCTGCCAAATAGTGGTTGTTTGCAAAGCAAGCTAAGAAAAGGTATTGGTGGCTTTGAGAAGATATTTGTCAATCACATTACTTAAAACAGGTTGAATATTAAAAAGTAGCCCAGTTAATATCTGATAATGGAGAGGGCAGTTACTAGGCAGAGTGAAGAGAACTCCCTCTCACTTTACCTCTACTCCTATGCCTGGAGTAGTAGAACCAGGCAATTTTTAAACAGCACTCTTAAACTTATAAACTCAGGTTCAAAAGCAGCTCAAATGCAGAATTGTGAGGTGATGCAACCTGAAACAGGAGAAAGACCAAGATTCCTCCCTTTCCTGATTCTCTGTACAGTTTCCACCTCCGCTCACAGCTGCTATTGGCTAGTCCAGGCCAGGGATGGATTCTGACCAAAAGAGATGGTCCTTTCTGGGGCTCAAATTGACAGCAATAGTGCTGACAGTTTTCAGAAATACTTAATATGCTTTCTCCCAATCCATAATAATAACAGCAACATAATTGCCAATTACTGATTAAATTTCTTCCAAAACTACTCAGCCAGCCATTTATCTTGTTGTACTGTGCTGCCAGTCTTGTGACAGGGAACACGGAATAATGGTTTTAAGTTAGAGGAAGACCTGATTCCAGTTAAATATTAAGAAAAATCTTTCCTAAAATGGCAATTTGAGTGTACATTTATCTAGAGTAAATTTGATTCATTGCAAGTAGTTATAGAGTTATTTGTTGGACATGCTTTAATCTGGATTCCTGCTTGAATTCAGTGGTCTAACGGTCCATCCTAAATCTTTTATTTTATTATCATTTTAGCTTTTTCTATTATAGATTAAATAATTATTTAATTGGAGGGATATTTGTATGTGGCAACAATTTGAACGTAACCATACTCATGGGGCTAAAGATTGTGACCCGCCCGAATGGTATGAATGTTGCGTTTTAATTATGTATTGTCTATATGTAAAAGTCTGTTTCCCCCCTTCCTTTTGATTGTGAGCCGCCCTGAGTCCCCCCAGGGAAAAGGGCGGCATACAAATAAACACAAATTCAAATTCAAATCTAAAAATCTCAATACCACAGTAATAAAATGAGGAGTTTCTTGTTTACATCACCTGATCCAAAATAGCAGCAAGAGACATATATATTGTTAACTGTGATGGAATGTGCATCTGTAGCAGCAGAAGGAGAATACTTGGCCATTCAGAGTCTTTCCAGAAAGAGCTCTGATTAAGAGACTGCTGTCCCGAGTGGGAGGGGGAACAGTAGCCACATTATAGACTCTCCGAAGATATATATTTACTAGATTAGAAAGCTCTTGCTTTACTTTGGCAACTTCCTGTCCATTGGGTGCAAGCAAATAAAAAATCGAACTTTTTTGGATCTCACAGTCTTATCTATGGGTTTGGGCCTGACATTAATTTATTTATACAATATTAAAATATTTACTGCTTTTATAACCAGAGAAGAAATATTCAATATAGTACAGTAAAGAAAAAGATGACTTGCTCAGAAGAAAGCTGAAAATTATCTATATTCGTGTTAGCCTGTTACTGCAGCCTAAAAAATAATTCACATTTCACTAATATTGATCTGAAAAGGAAAATGTAAAAAGCTGTGACAATGAATAGCAACAAGTAATATTATTTTCTGCAGAACAAGTTTTGAGCAAGCAGAGTCTAAACAAGAATTACATGTTTGGGCAGCCACGGTATTACTGCATCATAATTCCTTTCTACAAGATAATTAAAATTGACAATAAAATCCAACTTTAAATTACAGTATATTTAATTATTGCTAATTCAGGTTATTTCTTTATTTTCAAATAGATGCTTCTGCCAATATAATATAAACATAGTAGTTAAGATATTGAATGAGACCCAGGGAAACCCAAGTTTAAATCCACCAGCAGCTATAGCTGTTTGCTGAATTACTTAGAGCTACACAATCTCTCTTGGTCCAATCTATTTAATAGCAATTATTGTTGTGGAGAAGAGAATTGGAGAATTATTGTTGTGGAGAAGGGAGTTAGAGGAAGGAGTGATGCTCTAAACTGCCTTGAGTTTTGAAAGGAAAGGTGGGATATGCTTTGATGGACAACTCTTCTAAGATCACAAATCTTCTAAGAAAAGTCTAAAGAATGTATCACGGATTCTGCTTTTACTGTAGAATTATGGAATCCTGTAGAATTCTACTGTGTAGAATTCTAGTAATACTGTGGAATTATTGTACTAATTCTACTAAGACTGTAGGACAGAACAGAATAACAGAGTTGGAAGGACCTTGAAGGTCTTCTAGTCCAATCCTCTGCTCAGACTGGAAACCCTATACCCGTTGTGATGAACCTATGGCATGCGTGCCAGAGGTGGCATGCAGAGCCCTCTCTGTGGGAATGTGCTCCGTTGCCCCAGCCCAGCTCCATCACATTTCTTGCCATCGTTTGCACGACTAAAAAAATGAGCGAAACAGCATTCCGTCTTCATGGCGGTGCATTTACTATTGCTGCCTCCATGGCCTGTCCCTTGTGCAGCACAGTGAAATTTAGCATGTTTCACAATGGGGGAGACAATTCCCCTCCTCCCGAAGCCCATATGACGTGAAGCCCCAATGCAACCCTGCGTTAGTGTGGGGTCGCTCTTGCCACCTAGTTGCTTTTTCTGCAGAGCTGCCTGTGTTGGGATGCCCTGCCTCCCTGCTGGCCAGCTGGGCTTCGGCTCTCAGCCAACCAGCTGAGAGTTGGCGCACTACTCCTGGGCTCATCAGGCTCCAGACATCAAATTCCCACCACCAAGCACTAGTTCAGGGCTGTGTGAGGGGGAAGAGGGAGAAACAGAAGGAGGCAGAGAGAGGAAAGGAAAGAGAGAGGGGGGAGGGAAAGAGAAAGAGGGAGGAGAGGGGGAGGGAGAGGGAGGGGAAGAGGAAAGAGAGGGAAAGAGGAAAGGGAAAGAGAAAAATAATATTACAAAGGTTTTTCTTTTTTATTGTTGCTAAACGTAATATTTCAAATGCAGAAAAAAATGAAGGAGCATAAAAGTGCATTTATCACACTTTTCTTACAACAATTATCTGACTCTGCCTTGTTTATCATTATTTTAGGTAGTAAAACTTTATTATTCATGTTAAATGGCCATAAGTGGGTTTGGGGTTGTAGTTTGGGCACTCGGTCTCTAAAAGGTTTGGTATCACTGTTCTATACCATTTCAGACAAATGGTTGTCCAGTTTCTTCTTTAAAACTTCGAGTGTTGGAGCTTTCACAACTTCTGGAACAAGTTGTTGCACTAATTAATTGTTCTATCAGGAAATTTCTCCTTAGTTCTAGATTGCTTCTGTCCTTGATTAATTTCAGATGCTGTGGAGAATAGCTTGAATATCTATTCTTTGTGGCAACCTCTGAGATAGTGGAACATTGCTATCATATCATTCCTAGTCTTTCTTTTCATTAAACTAGACATACCCAACTCCAACTGTAGAAACTGTAGAATTACAACTAGGTAAATATCTAAGTATTGAAGTCTGACTAGTGGGGGGTTTGTTTGTTTTGTTTTATCCAACAATTATCTGGCACTTCAGTTTTTGAGAATTTTTACTGCTTTTTTATTTTACTCAAAAGAGACTAACCTAAACAAAAACATTGAAAAAAGGACAAATATATATAGAATCCCCACCTTGTTAGTGATGTTATACTTTACATACATGAAAAAAATAGTTAACAGATTAAACAGCAGTGAAGTTAAAATTCAAAGCCTTTTGTTGTAATTTACTCCTAGAAAGTCAACAGGTTTCTTATTTATCACAAATCACCCCAATCATTATCTCTAAGTCCAGGGTCAACTATCCCTGTTTAGCTCTTAATAGTTAAACCTTTCCTTAGATTTTTAATTGGGAACTTTCCCAACACTTGCATCTCATTTCCAAAGTTCATAAAGTCTTATGAATCATCTAAGAAACGTTTATAAAGAATCTATTACAAGTTCCGTTTTTACTATAGAATTATCATGTTATCCATATGCTATACTAACAATAAATAGATTTGTTTAAAGAATATTTATATGATTGAAAAAACATAAGAGTTTACAGTCTCTCCTTCTTATTCTCAGAAAACTGCTGCAGATGGCAAGAGGCAAGAAATCATTGTCCTGGATTCCAAACGGAGCAATGCTATTAATATAGGGCTGACTGTATTACCACATCCAAGGACAATCAAGGTTGCCATTTTGAACTTTGATGAATATGCCTTAAATAAGGAAGGAATAGAGGTACTGAGAAAACCATGCAGAACATTACGTAAAACAATATATTATTTCTATATATAGTGGTTGAAAATATGTTGATGTATGAATTCTCATAATGGATAATCTGATTACTCTTATGTAATATTTTCTCTTTCTGCAGCCATATAATCTTTTTAAAATCAATCAAAATATTGGGCATAATTTTAATTTTTGAACAAAACATATGCATTCATACTCATATTCGTTTCAATGTCACAATAAAATACCCAGTTTTTCTCTATTTTCCAATTAACAAATAGAAGGCATGGGGGAAGGGGGAAGAGAGTCATCTTGGGAATAGATGTAAAAGCATAGAACTCTATAAAGGCTTCATTTAGGGGTGTGTTCGGTTCTACTGGTAGCCTAAATGCCAGTGTGAACTTGGACAATTCAGAATACTAAATGCTAAATTTTAATCAATTGAGATGTAGCAGATATATGAGGCCCATGCAAATTTTGTCAAACCAGTACAAATTCTTGTGGTAGCATTGTGATCTCATGAGATTTCAGTGTTCTTGCTTAAGAGATTGGACTATACACAAGTCAATTCTCTCTCTGTCTCCCCAAACATATTGTGACATTTTTAACCTGTATATGCGATGTCCAAGTGCTGCTTCTTTTTCAACTCCTGAGCCAATACATATGACTTCAATTAGCAGTAGATATGCAATTACATTATTCTTCAGCAAAATATCTCTTTTAAATTATGTTGCCCAAAATTGAAAAGGTAAAAATGATTTTTTAAAATAGTTAATTGTAATATTTTAAAGAATTATTAAAATAATTGAAATATTTTACATAATTTTGGTCTGGATAATACTGAATTATTCTCATATTTATAACAAAAAAATTAGGAGTTATATCAAGAAAATTTACAAAACTAAACTATTTTTCAGCTTTGATATATTCAATGTAGAAGAGCAGTCTATACAGTTTGTCTTTGATAGGGTGGTGTGTTTTGTTTTTTTTGTTTTGTTTTGTTTTGGTCTTTCTAGAAAATTCTTACAATGATTCCCACAGAAGAGGAAAAGCAGAAAATTCAAGAAGCTCAATTAGCCAATCCTGATATCCCACTGGGTACTGCTGAACAGTTCCTACTGACTCTGTCTTCCATTACTGAACTCACTCCTAGACTTCAGCTCTGGGCATTTAAAATGGATTATGAGCTTGTGGAAAAGGTAATTTCTTATTGCTAAATAAATATAATTGTTTTTATATTTCAATTTAATCTCTTCTGTCACTCTCAGGAATTTCTCTCTGCTAAACTGTTTATTAATATCATTTTGAACATTCAATAGAACAATACAGCACTCAGTCATTCTCCAACTGATGGCACAGAAGGGTCCAGAAGTGGGTTGTTCAATCCTTATTTGCCCAAGAGACTGAGTCAGAATTGAAGCCACGCCTCCAGCTTCCCCTGCTGACTTCCAATTCCAACTCAGTCTTGCCCAAAAAGAGATGTAATTTTTATTGCTGTGAGTTGAAATTTGGTTTGTTAGAGCTATTTTGCTTTAAGATTATTTTTTCTCGTTTTTAATGTTATTATCTGATTGGAGGATATTGAACTTGGCTCACAAGTTTCTTTCCCACCTGGTTGCTGCTCGCATAGTGAAGCTCTTGAGCTGGGTTCCTGTGGAGGTTTCCAGACTCTTTGCAGGAAAGCAGCTGGCTGTTCCGGCTATCGGAGCCCTATTTGCGGTTCTGTTTAGCTTGATGATTAATTGCTAGTTCGGGCGTGTGCCTGAGAGGCTCCCCGCGTTGCCACTGGCTCTCAGGGGCTGTAGCGGGTGGACGACAAAGCTACTGGTGCGAGGGCACACATGTGCAGCGCCGGCACCTCTGCATGGCTGCGGACAGTCCAGTACAGCAGGAGCGCACGATCGGTGCTAGCTGAACTTGTAGAGCGCCGCACGGCTAATCTGGGCGTTCTCAGGGCCGTTTGCGCTCTGTCAGCATTTGTTCCCTTGAAACTGCTTCCTCGTGAGTATGGGGCCTAGGGGGTGGCCATTTTGGAAAAACTTCTTGGGTAGTGGCCATCTTGGGAAGGTCCTCATGGTCAGCGGCCATTTTATTTTCCCTTTCTCAATGCCACAAGGCTCATTGCGACTGCCAGCTCCTGTGAGAACAGTCGCAGATTGCTGAGCTGCTGCCAAACTGAGTAGAGTGAGGCGTTAGAACAAAGGATACTGTACCATTGCCATGGCTGATTCCTCCAATGAGAGCACCTCTGAGGTGGCTTCTGCAGCTCCCTCAAAGAGCTCCCAGAAGAGGGAGAGTTCCTCACTGGATCCTCCTCCCCTGGTGAAACAAGCTTCCCCCAGGCAGGAAAGTAAAGGGGATGGGGAGAAGTCCAGGCAGGGAGGTGGAGATAAGGCCCCTTTGTCGTCAGTAAGATCCCCACTCCTAAGGGTGGCTCCACTTTCTCCCTCCCCTTCGTCTCCAAGGCTATCTGGATCTCTAAGAGCCAGTTCCATCTCACCTCTGTTTTCAGAGGTAGAGGACAAGGAAGGCAAGTGCCATCCATTTACATGCATTGCGTCTATCCCTGAACCAGGCCACAGGCACCAGCTGGCACCCAGGCCTGGGCCTAGTCATGCAATTGGTGAATTTCATGATTTGCCTGATAACATTAAATCTCTTACTCATTGAGCCATTGCACATGGCATAGCCGTCCAGGGTTGTTCCTCTGACCAGGTGGATGCAGAACTGATGAGGCCAAGCGCAGACCTATCCAGGATCCAATTGCTTATCCAGACAGGGTGCAGAGAGAGGTTTCTCCTTCGCTTAGGAGTGAGGTTTCAATGAAGAGCAAAAGGAGACAGAGCTTTCTGATGATGAAGGTTCGGCACTGGATGTCCCAGCCTTTGTCAGTTTGTTTCCTCCTAGTTTGTTTCGTTCCTTGCTATTTAAAGCCACGAGTATTGCAGCCATCAAGACGGAGGCTGACAAGCAGAAGGAGAAGGAGTCCGTGGTTGAGGCTTTGACTTCCAAGGCAGCGCCAAAGAAAAAGTGTTTCTTTGTGGAACCCATGGCGCAGAAGGAGATCTCTGCACCGAAACTGTTTCTGGATAACATTCAGAAGCATTGGGCCAAGCCAGGTATTTTCCCACCCTGGGTGGGAATGACAGATGCTTCTATAATATGGAGCCTGATTTCTCCCAGGCATTACAGGTTCCAGAGGTGGAAGCTCCTGTGGCCACCCTGGCATCCCCAACGCCCATGGTGGCGAGTGATGTGGTGGACAACCTGAAGGCAGAAGATAAGAGGACTGAACTGGTGTTTGTAAGACTTTCCTGGTGGCAACGTGGGTGATTAAGGCCGCTTCTTCTGCATCCTTCTTCAATCGCGCCACACTGATGTGGCTTGAACAAATGCAGGAGCGTGTTCTGGCACACGATGTGAGACTGCTGCAGGACATCAGCAAGGTCATTGCTGCGACCAAGTTTTCAGCTGATGCAACCTTGAAGTTTGCCTCCATGGCTCTTTCTTCCTCTGTTTCAGCAAGGCGGATGGTGTGTCTCTGGAATTTGCAGGCAGATGCCAAAGCGAAGTGGAAGCTGGCGGCTGGCCCATATGTGGGGAAGAAGTTATTTGGCGAGGTTCTGGACCCAATTTTTATTGAGAATAAGAACAAATGTAAGGCTTTGCCTGTCACAACTAAGAAGCAGGAACACAAGTATACACCATATACATGCAGGGCACCCTATAGGGGTACTGACATGGACTATCATTATCAACCTAGACGTTTTCAGCCAAATCAGGACAGGGGGCAGGATAGGTCTTCCTACAGGGATAGCTCAAGATTTCAGCCTCAGAGTAAGCGGTCCTTTCGGGGAAGAGCCAACACCCCTTCTGCTGGAATAAATGAGCGGGTTTGGATGGCTCCCATTGGTGGTCGGTTGGCATTGTTTGCCGACCGATGGGAGAGTATTACATCAGATCTCTAAATCCTTAATACAGTAAAATTTGGCCTATGACTGGAATTCGTTTCCGTCCCTCCGAATTCTTTTTGTACGTTCACATCCTCCAAGTGTGCGCTTCAGAAACAGCTCATGCGCCAAGCGATCGACCATCTGGTGGAGATCCAAGTGTGAAGTTTCCAAGAGTTTGCCTAATTAATTTACGAGCCTCAAGACAAGATTCAAAAAAAAAAACCATTCATTTATTAGGACTAACATCTTGGCACGGACTTCTGTGGAGCCAAAACTAAATCCCACTTAATGATGTCTGAACTTTACCCCTATGTCCCCTTCCTTCTGGCTGAAGTCATCAATCACATTATCCAACAGGACATTATGGCAGGGTTCTGGACATGCGCATTCACATCCCAGTACAGAAATATGAGACTTTTACTCTGGCCAAAAGTATGCATGGGTTGCTGGTCTCCTTTGGATCTTACACATAACAAACTGGCTGGAGCTGCGGGCAGCTCATCTGGCCCTTTGACACTTTCAGGCCCTTGTAGAGCAAAGACACGTCCTACTTCTGATAGATAATGTGGCTACAAAGGTGCATGTAAACAGACAGGGAGGGACTCATTCCAGAGCCCTCTGGGTGGAATCTCAGTGCCTGGGCCATTGGGCACAGGGGTACCTGTTGTCCGTCAAGGCAGAGCACATATCCGGGGGCGCCAATCACCAAGCGGACTGGCTCAACAGGGCCATGGTGGATCAGACGGAGTGGCAGCTGGACCAGGAGCCGTTTGAGGAGATTTGCAGGAGATTCAGACAGCCAGAGGTGGACCTCTTCGCATCTCCAGAGAACACCCAGCTTCCCAGGTTTTTCACATGGTTCCCAACTCGGGAAGCGGAGGGGAGCAGTGCCTTACGCAGCAAGTGGCCCCGGGGCTTGCTTTACGTGTTTCCCCCCCTTCCACTGATCCCAGGGGTGTTGGGGAAAATAGTGACGGAAGGGGTGGAGGTAATCATGGTTGCCCTGGCCACGCAGGCCTTGATTCACGGACCTCTTAGATCTGTCCATTGCCAAACCCTAAACAATCCCACAAGAGAAGATCTCCCTTCACCAGGATATCCTGGTCCATCCGGAGCCTCAGTGGCTCCAGTTGACCGCCTGGTATTTGAAAGGGAGATCTTGAGGGAGGTGAGGTTCTCCTTGCGGGTGATATGAATTGTGGCCTCTAGATGCCCAGCCACGACCAGGATTTATAACGCCACGTGGTCCACTTTTTGTGATTGGTGCTTTAAGGCGCATCTGCACCCCAAACGTCCCTCACTCCCTAATATCCTGGAATTACTCCAGGACAGGTTGGAGAGGGGATTGGCCCATAACACTCTTCAGAGACAAATCTCGGCCCTATCAATTATCCTGGTCCTGGACGGTCGGGAGAGCTGGGCTGTCATCTGTTGGTGAAGAGATTTCTAAAAGGGGTGGCTGACCTCCGGCCCCTGGTAGTTCACAAGTTCCCCTCTTGGGATTTGTCCAGGGTCCTCCTGGTTCTTGTGGACCCCCCCCCCCTTTGAACCCCTTGCAGTTCCTTACCCTAAAGATGATCTTCTTGGTCGCCATCACGTCTGCAAGGAGGATCTCTGAGCTGGGTGCTCTCTCTGTCAGGGAGGACCTTTGTATTTTCCAGCCTAACACAGTTGTGCTGAGGCTTGATCCCATTTTTATCCCCAAGATAAATTCCTATTTTCATAGGGCTCAGGAGTTAATTTTCCAGGATTTTTGCCCCAATCCCACTCATAGGAAGGAGAAATCGTGGTACAAGCTGGATGTGCGGAGAGCTCTCCGTATTTATATAAAGTGGACGGCATCCTCCAGGAAGATGGAGGCCCTGTTTGTCTCTTTCCAGCCTTCTGCCATTGGGTCAAGGGTGTCCCCCTCTACCATTGGGAAGTGGTTAAGGGCTTGTATTGCCCGAGCTTATGAGGTGAGAGGTAAGCCAGTGCCATGGGATAACGGCTCATTCAACTAGAAGTGCAGCCACAACAGCCGCATGGAACACTCAGGCACCAATTGGGGATATTTTCCGAGCTGCGACGTGGCTTTCCCCATCATCTTTTATTAAGCATTATAGATTGGATGCTTTTGCATCTGCTGAGGCATCATTTGGGCGTCGGGTGCTTCAGGGAGTTCATGCTCCCTCAGGTACCACGGACCAGTGAGTTCCCGCCCTAGGGACTTCCACTTTGGTATATCCCACTTCTGGGTCCTCCTGCACCATCAGCTGGAGAAGGAACGTCCTACCTGAACATTATTCTCAGCGTGGCGCAGGATGGTCCAGATCCCTCCCTTGTTTGTTATTTAGTTAGGTCCGTGTCCCTGAGGCTGTTAATGCTGCGTGCAGGGCCTGCTCTTCTTTTGTTTCTCTAGTTGGAGCTGCGCCTCGTCAGAATTGGAAGTCAGCAGGGGAAGCTGGAGGAGTGGCTTCAATTCTGACTCAGTCTCTTGGGCAAATAAGGATTGAACAACCCACTTCTGGACCATCCTGCACCACGCTGAGAAGAACATTCAGGTAGGAACAACGTTCCTTTTCTCAAAAAGTAATGATCATATTTCCTTATTTGCATAGCTGAAGCACAATGTACAGAAGATGAGCTGAAATGAAAATAATATTAAGAAATAACCTTTCATCCAATTGCTTTATCAAGTATCTTAACTATTGCATTCCATTGGCTTTCACTTAATCATATCCACATAATTATCATGTCATCCAGGTAGCTTTTTGATTAGCATGTCTTGAAGTACTGAATCAAATGCTTTGTTGAAGTTATCCAGTCAAAACATTGGATGACATTAGTCTGGCAAGATTTAATCAATCAGTTTGTTACAAAGCCAGATACAATAAAATACCTAATAAAATAAAACAGAATAAAAATAGTATTATAACAAGTTCCAAACTTAATTAATGGTACAACATACTGTACATATAGTAGCAGCAGCTGGGAGACTTGGGACAATATTTTTGAATCCATTTATAAACGAAGTAACATTAAGTACAAATCATATTCCTTACCTGAAAATTTCTCCTAAATCAGATAAATGAAAGTCTTCCTAGAATTCTTATATATTATAGGCTTAGTATTAGTAACACATGGGTTAAAGTTTCTATTGAGCCGTTACCATGGAGACATAATATAAGTTACATAACAGTACCCTTAAAATTTCCAAAAAGGGCTCTGAGGACAATGCATCCAGCCTGCCTAAAGTGAAGGCCTTACAAAATTTCAGAATCATAATAAATAGGGGAGAGAAGCAAAACCTTTTGGAAGAAAATAATAAGTATTGGGGTGTGGCATATTATTTAAATTTTTGGGAGGTTAAATTTTTTGATTGAGGGCAGTTGTAACATTATCAAGCCTAATGAACATGGACTTTCATAAAGAAGCTCAGTAAATCAATTTTTATCTAGAGATATTTTTAAGCTATGATGATTTAAATGGGACCAAATCTATTGGAAACATGATTAACGTTAGAAAAAAGATAACAGGAAGAAATAATTCTCTAGCATCCAATAAACCTGTCCCTAAACATAAAATAGCATTTTGGATACTTTTTGGAATCTCAGTATTGGTTTGAATAAACTTATTTTGAATAATTTCAAGAAAGTTAAGCTTTGCAAAAGGATAAATTTGAAAGCCATAAATACAGGAATACCTTAGTTTGGTAAGCCTTATCTTGGCTCACCTACTTAACCTCAAGTAAAATAAAAATAAATTTAAAAATCAGATACAAAATCAGAATATGGAGAGACTCCTACGGAAAAATGTATGGCAAAGCAATTCCTTCTTACAGTACAAACTATTATCTTAGCAGCTATAAAATCTGAAATTGCTGAAAACATATTTTGAGGTCCTTATTTAAAAATATAAAGCTGAACGCATCATTTCCATTACGGCTTATACAGAAACTCCAAGTAGGCAACAAACATATAACAAAAGGCAAGTTGTTAAAGTAAAACACAATGATGAAATTGCGCTTCAGACAAAATACCGTAGAATGATCTCTGTATCTCTCTGGAAAGTCTTAATATTGAACTCTGGGATTTCAAGACAGTAATTATAGCCTCCCTAGAACAACATATTGACTGTCAATGCAGAGAGTCCGGCAATAATTATTCTTGACAATATAGTGACCGCATTGTTTTCAAGATATGCTTAATCTTTTTATCATATGATGTAGAAACTACTACCCTGTGTGCACAATTATTAGCAAATGAATATTTTGACATATCATTTATATATATATTTTCCACTTCCAAGCTGTATAAACTTAAATGCTTAGTGGATATAAGTATATCAGGTAATGTATATGTGTGTAATGAGGGCCTAATTGTACAAATTATGTGATTAGTGGCCTAAGGAAATCAACACCCTATATCAAGGTATGCATAATTATTCGCCAGCTTCTTTTCTTCAGGCAAAATGGGCCAAAAAAGAGATTTAACTGACTCTGAAAAGTCAAAAATTCTAAAAGGCTTTTCAGAGGGATGCAGTACTCTTGAAATTGCTAAGATATTGGAGTGTGATCACAAAATCATCAAACATTTTGCTGTAAATAGTCAACAGGGCCACAAGAAACATGTTGAGAAAAAATGATGCACATTAACTGCCCAAGATTTGGAACAGGATGGTGGTCGTGCATCTCATTGCCTGCTTCGGGCAGGAAAATGGCAGCAGCAGGAGGAATGGCATCGCAGCCGAGCTGGAGGCTTCTCGGCGTGAAAGGCAGGGGGCTAGAAGGCAGCGGCTCCTGGGCAAAGCTGGAGCCGGGGAACGGCGCATTCCCCAACCCAGTCAAGATAGGCGGCAGTTCTTGGGCCTTGGGGAATGGTGCGTCCCTGGGCCCCAGCCCCAACCCAAGGCAAAAGGCAAGCAGGCAGCATGCATTGCTTATCTTTGGTGAGCTGAGTAGGCGAGGTGACTGGTGAGGTGATTAGCTGGGCCGTGTGGCAAAGGCAACATATATAGGGCTGGGTGGAGCGAGCGACTGGAAGTGGCGAGCTGCCGGAAGGAAGGGTGAGTAGCGACCGGGCGAGCATGAGTGGGACCAACCAGGGGTGATTTTTTTTTTAATTGAAAATTTTTGGAAAAAAAAAACTTTTACAAATGTTTACCTCCCTCCCTCTACCCTCCCCACCCAAACCTACCCATCCCCAACTCCCCCCCCCCGACTTTCCAGAAGCAATACAGGGTATAAATCTTTAACAAAGATATTCTAAAATAAACTTTTAAAAAAGTTAGTATCATCTTTCATTTGAGCTTTAACTCTTCTTTGCTAGGCTAACTCTAAACAGATTATATCATTCCTTGTTTCTTCAGTCATAAACTATCTGGAGTTTCTTAGTCCCATATTTATTTTGTGTATAGTCAATCCATCTTCTCCACTCCAGTTTATATCTCTCATTTGAGTGATCCTTGAGATATGCTGATATTTTAGCCATCTCTGCTAGGTTTGTTACTTTTAATGTCCATTCTTGAATAGTAGGCAAATCTTCCTTCTTCCAGTATTGCGCCACCAACAGTCTTGATGTGGTTATTAAATGCAAAGTCAAGTTAGTCTCTATAACTGTACAATCAGTAATTATACCTAACAAGAATAACTGAGGGGTAAACTTTATCCTTTTTTAAAGAACATTTTGCATAATCCACCATATTTTTATCCAAAATGCTTTTACCTTTTTACAAGTCCATCATATATGATAGTATGTAGCATTGAGACAATCACATCTCCAGCATTTAGGTTGTAAATTCGTATACATAGAGGCCAGTTTTTTAGGATCTAAATGCCATCTATAAAACATCTTATAAAAGTTTTCTCTCAAATTTTGGGCTTGTGTAAATTTTACATTTCTTACCCATATCTTTTCCCATGTATCCAACATTATTGGTTCTTCAAAATTTTGTGCCCACTTTATCATACAGTCTTTAACTAATTCTGTTTCTGAATCCATTTCTATTAATGCATTATATAGTCTCTTTATATGCATTGGACTTTGATCCCTAATTTGTTTTAGTAAATTATCCTCATTTTGCGTAAAACCAATTTTTTTTATTTTTTTTTCTATCTGGCCTCTAACTGCCCATACTGAAACCATGTTTGAATTGCCTTTTCCTCTTTTAGTACATTCAAGGGTTTTAATTGTAATACTCCTCTTTCTAAGGTGAGAAACTGTCCATAAGTAATTACATCCTGTTTTTGTACTATATTTATGTTTTCTATTGCGTGTCTAGGAATTGCCCACATAGGTATCTTATCATTTAGTTTGTATTGATATTTTTTCCAGACCCGCAGTAGAGCATTCCTTAAAATATGACTTTTAAAATTCTTATCTACCTTTTTTTCATATAACAGGTAAGCATGCCAACCATATACCAAATCATGCCCTTCGATATTAAGTATTCTATCATCTGTTATGTTAATCCAGTCACTGATTACTGATAAAACTACTGCTTCATAATATAGTTTTAAATTTGGCAATTTCAAACCTCCGCTCTCACGCACATTTTGCATTAATTTTAGTTTTATTCTCGGCTTCTTCCCTGCCCAAACAAATTTGTTAATGCCTTTCTGCCATTCTAGCAAATTTGCATCTTTTTAAAGTATTGGTATCATTTGAAAAAGAAATAAAAAGTTAGGTAGAACATTCATTTTCACTGCTGCTATTCTTCCCAACAAAGATAATTGTAATTTTTCCCAATTTTTCATCTCTGTCTGTATGCTGCACCATAGTGGCTCCTAATTATACTTATATAGTTTCCCATTTGTGGTTGAGATATAGATTCCTAGATATTTAACCTTTTTAACTATTTCACATCCTGTCATTCCTTCTAATTCTTCCTTTGTTTAGTGTTCATATTTTTAACTAGCATCTTTGTTTTCCCTAAATTTATTTTAAATCCGGACACTTGGCCATATTGATTAATCATATTCATTAAAACCTTACTAGATTCCTGCAGTTGGGTTAATGTTATAACCAAATCATCCGCAAAAGCACGTATTCTATATTTTTGATACCCAATCTTGATTCCCTGTAAGTCATCTGATCCCCGTATTTTATTCAACAATAATTCCAGAGTTATGATAAACAGTAATGGGGATAGGGGACAACCCTGCCGTGTACCTTTCTCAATTTTAAATGGGTCTCAATCCTTGATCTGAGGGTGGACGTATGCCTTCGTTCTGCAAAAAGGCAGAAAAAGTCCTTGACGCGGAGAATTCACTGGGTTACGGGCGGTTCACACCTTCCACCCCCAGATTTATGTCCTGGGGGGGGGGGTTAAATGGAGAACTACCCAAACACAGTTTTCTCACCTTTTCTCCTAATCAAACTGTCAAACAGTTGATGGATACTGTTTAGACAGCTTAACGCAGCCAAGGATCCGGAGCTGTTAAAAACAACAACTCCTCTCAGACCACGCCCATCCAGAAGTCCAACCAGGGATGATTTTTACTGGTTCAGCGAACTGATTCAAATCGTCCCTACTAGTTCGCCCAAACCAGTCAAATTTTACTCCTGAATTGTGCACACAGTGAAGGTGAGCAAATATTTAAATATTAAAGGCAGAATGTGAGTGGGAGGACGATTGTTTGTTTAATTGTTTTATCCAATATTTATTTGCACTTCAATTTTCAAGGATTTGTACTGTTTTTATTTGTTTTGTTTTATTGAAAAGAGACAAAACTAAACTAACCTAAAACATTGAAAACATGTGAATAGAAATGAACAATAACACCTATTATTCCCACCTTGTTAATCACTGACAAATTTATTACAACAATAGCTTCCCCCTTGCAAAATAAGTCCAAAATGTATAAGCTTGCTCATCTATTTACACCCAACTGACATGTTATACATTACATATATGGGAAAAAAATAGTTAACAGATTAAACCTAAATAAAGTTAAAATTCAAAGCAATCTGTTATAACTTTGTTATTGTAATTTATTTATTATTTAGTACAAATTGCTCATTATCTCTAAGACAGGAGGAAAATACTGGTTTTTCATTAGGAACTTTCCCAACAATTGCATCTCATTTCCAAAGTTCATAAGTCTCTGTTATAAATATCTCTGCAACATCCATTGTTGAATAATTATCTTGACAACACATTTCTCTTTCCTAGAAAGGCCATTCCATTTGTTATCTCAGAATTTCTTGTTTGTATTCTTTTCAATCTTTTTAGCAGTTCTACATCTTTCAAATCAAACATTTTCTTCTTCTCATCTTACAGCAACAGATCAGATTTCAATTCCTCAAACTGCAAATCCTCAAATTGCAAATTGTTATTTCCTGCTTTTGGATACCATCTTGATTTTGCATAACTGTTATTGACCCATCAAATTTTGTTTATATATCTTCAAATAAAGCCTGTATTTTGGAGAACACTCTTTTTTCAATTGCCTCCCAAACATTTTGTGACCTTTTAGAGGCTTAAGAAACACTTTTATTTTGAAAAAAAGAGAAGCAAATAAGATGTAATAGCTTCCACAGGGAAAGATGTTTTTCCTCCCCACAGTTAAAGTATAGGGAATTTTCCAATTAAAAAAATAGGAGATCAATATTATGACCCTTTTATTAAAAAGGAAAAAACTAGAAAGAGCAAAATGTATAGTATAATCCTGTGTAAATGTAAATCCCACTGCTACTTCCTTAAAGCTAAAAATTTTTGATAATAAACAGTGAAAGAACAGGAGGGGAAATTAAGAAGTCCAGCAAGAAGTAATAAAATAGGTCAGAAGTCAAGTAGTCATAAATCAAAAGATTGCAAAGCTTCAAAAAGTGCAATTAAAACCCAGTGGTGCTTAAGAAAAATAAGTATCTGAAGGGAAAACCAGCAAGAGGCCAAACCTTCCAATCATTCCTTGCCAAGAATTGCAGGCATGCAGGCCCCCTTCTTTTAAACTTGTGCATGATCATCGAAAGAATGACTTGGGTCCTTCCTAGTCTCCCCTTCAAAAAACAGGGAACAAAGCCACCAAATAACAAGCTTTGTTGGCAAAATCAACTGTTCATCGAGGGAGAACATCATCAAGAGGGAGGGGAGCTCTCTAGGATTTCTAAAATACAGTAAAACCTCAGAAAGTTCACCACCCAGGAGACTGAACAAAAGTGGTCAACATACAGAGATAGTCAACATATGCAAATACTGTGCTGATATGTACACGTGCACATGCATGTGCAGAAGAGTCCTGGTGGTTGGGCAGAGCCTCCCACCGCCACTACTACCAGTTTGCCCGATCCAGGCTGAGTCAGGAGTAACCCACCTCTGATGTAGAGTATGTCCTGTCTACAAAAATTAGGTCAACTTAGGGAGATGGTCAACTATGGAGGTTTTACAGTATAATACATAGAAATGCAGTCATCAGTGAGACTTCAGCATTCTAGGATGCAATTCATCTTTTCCTGGAAATTCCATTACAGTCTTTCAATGAATGTGAGGCTTTTGCCCTTATTTCCATTAATTTGTGTGTCAACACTTAATTTAAAATTTGCAGGACAGAAACCAAAACCAAGAAAGACACCAGAACTTTAATACATTTTTAAAAGGTTTATGATTTTTATTATTAAGAATCAATCTTTGATCATAAACTTGCAGTTAAAATACAAATCACAATTAATTAAGATTAAGAAGAAAAATTTTTTTAAAAAATCAGAAGAAATACTACAGCATATTATACAAACTATACTTAGTTATGGTCAAGGAAATAAAATCAGATTAATACAATAATAACTTAAGATAAAACAAGTAAGAATAGCCAGGAAATTTAGTAAATAATAAAGATAATAATTTCTGCCAAGAAGAGGCAATTCAGAAAAGTTGTTCCATTATTTCAGTGATTCCTCACTGGAATAGGCACACACTGTTCAAAGGGAATGTTTTAGTATCTCACTTCAGTAATGGCTTTTGGAAAATCTGGCTAAGTATCAAGCCCTTCTGAATTTTGGGATTGTTATGCGACTAAGATACCTAGCTGGTTGGAGAACATGTGCAGAGTGGCTCAAAAAGGTGTTTCTGGGTAGAACTGAAAAGTCTGCTTGCAGTTGTGAATTAGGTAGTGCATGTTCATAGCCCATCAAAGTGGTGGCTGGCCATGAAAAGCCATAAAGTTACATTGCATTGTCTACCACTGAGAAAACTGAAAGTTGTTAATTATAGTTAAAGGGACTGAACCAGCTGGAAAATAGACCTTACCCAGTAGGAAAAGTAATGGATGGAAGATGAAAAGTAATGGAAGATAATCTAGAATTAAGCAGAAATCTCCTCATAGTGAGAAAGATTAATCAGTGGAACAATTTTCTTGCGGAAGTTGTAGGTACTCTGTCACTGGATGTTTTCAAGAAGAGCTGAGGCAGCCATTTGTCCCAAATAGTATAGGGTCTCCTAGTCAACCAGGGCTTGGGCTGGAAGAGCTCCAAGGTCCCTTCCAACTCTGTTATTTTATATTCTGAAAAATGACAATCCAGATAGAAGATTCAATTTTAAGATACATAGTACCTCATCCATTCATTTAGTCACTTTATCAAAGAAGGCAGTAAAATTTATCTGACATCATATGTTTTTAACAAACCCACATTGGCTTATAGTGATTGACTTGTTCATTTGTAGGTGCTCACAAATTCACTACTTGATTATCCTTTCAGAATTTTCCCATATTGATATCAACCTGATTGGTGTAGTTTCCACCTGAATCCACCTTTACTTCTTCTTGAAGACTTGGAATCACATCAACTCTTTCCAGTCCTCTGTCATGTTCCCCATGTTCCAGGAAGTCTGAAATATTTTGTTCAGTGGTTCTGAGCTTACATCTGCCAGTTCTTAAGTACCTTAGAATATAAATCATTCTGTCTTGGTGATGATTTACCCTCATCTAAAGTGGATAGGTTGTCTTTTACCAATTTGTTGCCTATTTTGACTTGCATTCCTGTTCTGTCTCCCATAGTGCTACTGTTGATAGGTTGGACCATTGTTGTTTTTTCCTTTTTCATGAAGAGAGATGGAAAGAAAGAATTAAGCAATTCTACTTTCTCTCTGCTGCCAGTCACCTTCTTGCCATTTTCTCCCATTAGTGCCCCGATCATTTCCTTGATCGTTAATATATTTAAAGAATGTTTTTTGTTATTTTGCCATTTGATAAAGCCTTAATCATTCTGAGCCTTAGCCTTCATGTTTGCAGTTTTGTGCTACAACACCTCGACCTATGACCACAATTAAGCCACAAGTTTCCATTTTATGACCTTTCTTACCATAGGTGTTAAGTGAATCACTTTAGTTTTTAATAATACTGTTGTTAAGTGAATCTGGCTTCCACATTTGCTTTGCTTGTCAGAAGGTCGCAAAAGATAATGGTCATGTAGACCATGGGACACTGCAATCATTATAAATATGAGCCAATTGCCAAACATCCACATTTTGATCACATGATCATGGGGATGCTGCTGTGAAAAACAATCATAAGCCACTTTTTTCAGTGCCAGTATAATTTTTAAACAGTCACTAAACAAATAGTTGTAGGTTGACGACTACCTATATTTGCTGATATTCTGTTGTTATACGTGTCCTTTTTGTCAGAGCTCTTGGTGCAACCATGCTGGGCTCATCTAGCGTATTTTGTTTTTCTTTTTCTTTATTTAATTTGGACCTTCAGTTTATTTTGATAGAATCATCCTTTACCTGAAAGAATTATTTACTGTTAAATGAAAGTTCCCATTCATAAGATTTAATTGATATAAAAATATTTCCCGTGTTTATATTTTTTGTTAATGACAGGAGATTGCAGAACCACTTTTGGACCTGAAGGAAGGAATGGATCAGCTAGAGAACAATGCTACCTTTGGATTTGTTCTTTCTGCTCTCTTAGCTATCGGGAATTTTCTCAATGGAACCAATGTAAGTAGCATTGCATTGAAAAAAATATTTACATTATATAATTATATATTTAGCAAAACTCTTTAAAAAATTATGTACCACTTAAAAAAGATCCCCTTGAACATTAATAGCATTAACTGTCATCATGTGCTTTTTTATCTTCCTTCTGGCCATTGCATACAATACAACATCTTTTATTACATGTTTATCTTCATCAGACAACAAAAAATATTTTCTTCAAAACTAGACTGAGTTAGTTGGATTAACAAGGGTACAGTGAATCTAGGTCTAGGTCCTGATAAAGTTTGCAGTTGTCAAGTGGATCACATCTCCCATCTGTAAATTATTACAAATGCATAAACTGTACTAGTTGGTAATCTTTTTGTAACTTCCATCCAAATAGGCTGTTGTCATTATTTGGAAGCAAAGTTCTTTAAAGACTTGTGTCAGAGAATGGGTTGTAAGCAACTGTAAACAATACAACATTCCTGGTTCTTATTTAAAAAATAGGTACAACTTAGCCAAATTAAGCTTTCGTATTTGCTCCCTATCTTGTCTAAAATCTTTTTAAGAAAAATAGTCATTCAATAGTGTATGATAATAGTGTAGTAAATATGACTATTAACTAATTAACTAATTCTTATTAACCAATATTTTCGCAATCCTGATGATCCCAGTGATTTTTGCTGTACTCAGATCCAACCTTTTGGCACAATTTCCAGTCGGTCATGGCATTGTAGGTAGTTAGTTTGTAAAATTTTGCTGCACTCACTGATCAAGTGGTCAAATGAAAATAAGTGCAAACATCATAAGGAAGAAAATCCAAATAGACAAAGTTGTTGTTGTTGTTGTTGTTGTTGTTGTTATGTGGTTAATCTTTGGTGAGATTCACAGCCTTTGGGGCTGGTTAGTAGATCAACAGCTCGAGTCCTAACCAAGGACCTAGGAACTGTTAAGATAACGTTAGAGGATATAAGTTGTCCCAAGTAGGGTGGTTTTTTGTAGAGTCAGAATGTTCAAGTCAGGTAAATTTAGAATTTCCAAATAGCGAGGTAGCCCTTTAGGTATTGCTCCAAGGGTTCCAATTACAATGAGACAGCACATGATTTCTTTTTCCATAGTCGCTCAACCTCAATTTGCAAGTCCTGGTATTTTGTGATTTTTTCTTGCTGTTTATCTTCAATTCGTGCATCACCAGGTATTGCAATGTCAATGAACCATACTTTTTTTCTTTTCAACTATTGTTATGCCAGGTGTGTTGTAGGCCAAGTGCCTGTCAGTCTAGATTCTAAAGTCCCACAAGATCTTGCCTTTCTCATTCTCTAAAACCGTCTCAACCTGATGATCCCAGTGGTTTTTGCTGTACTCAGATCCAACCTTTTGGTACAATTTCCAGTGAATAATCTTAGCAACATGATCATGGCATTGTAGGTAGTCAGTTTGTGAATTTTTGCTGCACTCACTGATCAAGTGGTCGACTGTCTCATCTTTCTCATTTCAGAGGCGACATTTGCTGTTGGTGGTAACATGTTGAATTTTTACCTTCATGCAGTTTGTGGCTAAGGCTTGTTCTTGAGCTGTCAAAATAAAGCCTCCTGTTTCTTTTTTCAGTACTCCTGATCTTAACCAGTTCCAAGTTAGTTTTTGGTCAGCTTTGCCTTCAGTATTTTTCAAATATTGGCCATGCATAGCTTTGCTTTTCCAATTTCAATTACGTTGATGTTGACTTTATTTATATGCTGCCCTTTTCCCCCGAAGGGGACTCAGGGCGGCTCACAACTCAACCAGGGAAGGGGGATACAAACAAGAATTTAAAACAACATAAACAACAATGCATAATTAAAACACAACAGTCATACCAATTCGAGACGGGGGCAACAGTTCTTTAGCCCCAGGCCTGTCGGAACAGCCAGGTTTTAAGGGCTTTGCGGAAGGTCTGGAGGGTGGTGAGGGTTCGAATCTCCATGGGGAGTTCGTTCCAGAGGGTCGGAGCAGCCACAGAGAAGGCTCTCCTCCGAGTAGACGCCAGTCGACACTGACCTGCGTATGGAATTCGGAGGAGGCCTAATCTGTGGGATCTAATCGGTCTAGTGGAGGTAATTGGCAGCAGGCGGTCTCTCAAGTACCCAGGTCCAATACCATAAAGGGCTTTATAAGTGACGACTAGCGCCTTGAAGCGTATCCGGAGACCAATAGGCAGCCAGTGCAGCTCGCGGAGGATAGGTGTTACTTCTTTCTTATATTCAGCTTTTAACTTAGTTGTCTTCAAAAGGCCTCCTTTATTTACTTCCTTAATAATTGTTTCTTCAGTTTTCTGGATTTGGTCATTCAATCTGTGTCTTTCTTCTTCCATAGTCTGCTTTACTTGTAGGAGTCCTCGACCACCCTCTGCTCTTGGTAGATACAATTGGTCAACATCACTTTTAGGGTGCAAAGCATGATTCATTGTCATAAGCTTCCTTGTTTTTCTGTCCAAATTGTCCAAATCCATTTGGGTCCAGTCAACTATTCCTGCAAAGTATCAAATTACAGGTATAGCCCAGGTATTTATGGCTTTTATGATAAATCCTCCATTTCCTCCACAGTTTGGACTTTAATATCTTGTGAATTCATCAAATGTACTTGGCTGAGGTTAATTCCTTGACTTTATTATGCATTAAGTCAGAGGCCTCTAAAATCCCCAAGTACTTGTAGCCTTCTTCTGATTTTACTGCCTTTATCATTTCTTCATTCTCAAGTTGTATTCCATCATCTTCTAGGATCTTGCCTGCCTTGGTTGCCATTGTTGCACATTTGTCAATTCCAAACTGCATACCAATGTCTTAGCTAAATTATTTTGTATTTCAATTAATAAATTCAGTTCAGCTTTTGTTTTACCAAACAGCTTCAAATCATCCATGTACACCAAGTGTGAAACTTTCAGTCCTTTCTTTGCAAATTCATATCCACAGTTCACCTTCTTCAAAATGGTTGTCAGTGGTAGCATTGAGCGTATAAAAAGTAGGAGTGAAAGGGAATCACCCTGGAAAATGCCTCGTTTAATTTCAACTTCACCCAGTTCTTCTCCATAAGCTTCATTTTCCAGAGGTTTATTGAAGTTTCCATGAATTTTTATATGTTGCTGCTGATGCCAAAGATTTTCAGGCATTTCTTGATCCAGCTGTGGGGAACTGAATTATTATGATTATTATCATTATCATTATGCTTTTTCTTCCCTCTTTCTCTCTCTGCCTTGAGCTTCTGTTCAGTTGTTTAAGATTGTGGGATGTGGCATAAAAAGATTATAGTGTCTTTCACTCTGAAGTCAGTACAGACCCTTTACTTCAGCTACTCGGTCTTTTAAATCAAAGCCAAGAACTTCTACCTCCTTTAGTTAAGGCTGTTAATTGACACAGAATTGGCAACTGCCACAATGTGGTTCTCAAATGAAGTACTTTTCCATTTAGTACTTATGAAAAAGCTTCTATTTGGAGGGAAAATTGAAAGTGATAAGCAGAAGAGCTATCTAAAGCATGTTTGGGATAAAATGAAGAATGGATGTGTTCAAAGCTTTCAGATTCAAGACCATACCATGTGGCAAAAAGTATGAAGCATATTTACTTCTTCACTCCTACAGAATGCACAGATGTCACTCAACAGCATTTTTAAGGTTCCTAATAAGGAAAACTGGCCAGAAGATTGTCTACTCAACTTTTGTGATGAATTCACTCAGAATCTGAGTAGAGTTGCCAATTGGTGTCATGTTTGAGTTGTATGGAAATATAAACTTTCTAAGTAATTAGAAAAGTAAATGATTTATTATTTTTTTCAGTAATTAAACAATAAATCAGAAAAATAATCATTGCTCAGAGTTGACTTGCCAAATCCAGCTGAGATGATAGTAAATTCTTGAGAAGTTATATGAGACCAGTTTGTTCCTGTGGATCTTGAAAGAATTTGATACCCTTTACTAGGGGATTATACCCTGACCTACTTGGTTGATGAAAGCTGTAAAAGGTGGCAGAAAGCTGAATAAAAGTGGAAGTGAAAACCACCTTGAGAAAGGGATTTTTTCTTCCATCAAAGAAAATGATAGTAGTGCACCTCCTCCATAAAATCCCATACCTGTTTTGGGTTATCAACTAATCTCTAATTTTTCCATTCTTTAGAGAAAATTGCAGAGGATTATAGATTTGTGGATATAGAAATCCTTTAATGAAACAAATTTATGTACTCTTTTTCAGTTGGGATTTAGGCCTAGTCATGGGATAAACTGCAAAGTCAAAATTGATATCCTTGTTGGGATTGCAATAGCTGAATTGTGTATTTCTTAGTTCTGGTAGATTTTGGCTGCCAGTGCCATGACTAAAGATGGACCATTCTATTCTATTTTAAAAAGTTAAAGAATTATTGATCCTTAAATCACAAGAGGTTTATAGATGCTTCTAGACTGCAGCTTATCACTCTTTTCATTGAGGGGCCTTTGGTGCTCTCTGAGGTTGCTTGTTTTCTTGCAAACTTTTCATTACCCTAACTAGGTAACATCATCAATGCTAGCTGAGAGAGCACCAAGGACTAAGGATTTCAACCCTGAGCTACAAATATTCTCCTTAATTTGTACTCTTTTCATTTTTATTAATATTTGAAATAGATTGTATGGTCCTTATCATATAGTTAAATTAATATGACATTCCTTGTTTATTAGTATTTTATAACATTTGAAAAATGAATACTTGATGGCCAAAATTTATTAAACTTTTGACATTATCTTTTACCCTACCTACCACATTTTCTAAAAAATATAAATACTGCAATTAGTGTTATAAGGTTTACTTTTCTCATTAATGCATATGGTGAATATTAGAGGGAAAAGAAATGACATTTCTGTAGGTGTATACTGCATGCCACCCAATCAGCCATGGGAAGTAGATGAACATTTTGCTAGTCAATAAGATGTGCAGGAAACACTGTAATAATGGGGGAATTTACCCTGAAATAACCTGGGAGATAAACTCTATAGCAAGTGTTAATCAAACAGATTTGTGTCATGCCTTGCTGACAACTTTGTTACTCAGAAGGTAGAGAAAAGAACTATAGAGGGTCAGCAACACAGGATTTAATTCTTACTAATAGGGATGAAATGATAGAAGGGTCAAAATTGTGGGAACTTTGGGGAATAGTGACTATGTCATAATAGGATTCAAAGCAGGCACAAGCACTTGAACAAAGTTAAACTAGCATTCTAGACTTCAAGAGAGCTGATTTCAACAAACTAAGAGAGAGATTAAGAAGGATTCCAAGAAAATCCAAAATGGAAAAATAACTCAAGATGCTTGGGAAACTCTAAAAAATAGATTATTAAAGCCTAATCAAACACATAGTGCAGAGAAAGAAAGAGAGAGAGAGAGAGAAAAAAAGAAAGAAAGAATGAATCAATCAATCAATCAGATGGCACCAGCATAGTTGCATAAAGATCTTTCTGACAAACTAAGAGGGAGAAAATAATACGTTTAAAAATGGAAAGAGGGACGCATAACTAGAACAGAATATAAACAATTGTCTGAATCAGCAATGATGGAGTAAGTTCAGAATGAACTAAAACTTGTAAAAACAACAAAAAATGTTTCAATATGTAATGCATAAGATGAAAGTCAAGGAAATTATCAGTCTACTAATGGAAGTAGATGTCAAGCACAACTGCTTAATTCCTTTTTTGCCTCTGTTTTCATGCAAAAGGAAAAGCCAATATCAAAAGCACAATGGGAGATAAAAAAAAGAAAGTAAGTCAAAATAGGCAAGAAATTGGTAAAAGACAACCTATCCATTATAGATGAGTTCAAATTCCCAGAACCAGATGGCTTACATCCCAGAGTTCTGAAGGAGCTGGTAGATGTGATCTCAGAACTACTGAACAAAATTTTTCAGAGCTTCTGACGCTTGGGGAAGTACCAAAGGACTGGAAAAGAGCTGAAGGATTCCAGTCTTCAAGAAGGCAAAAAAAAAGGATCCAGAAAAATTACAGACCAATTAGGTTTACATCAATACCTGGGAAAATCCTGAAAAAGAAGATCAAGCAGCAGATTTGTGAGTATCTAGAAATGAAAAGGGCAGACATTAGAAGTCTCATGGCTTTGTTAAAAACAGGTGATTCCAAACAAACTTTATTTCCTTCTTTGATAAAGTAACTAAATTACTGGATGAAGTAACTGCTATGGATATAGTTACTTGGATTTCAGAAAGGCATTTGACAAAGTAGACTACAGCCTACTTCTTAAATAAAATGGAATAATCTGGGATAGACAATACCACCACCTGATGAACTTGCAACTAGCTGACCAACTGCATTCAACATGTAATCCTCAATGGAACCACATCTACCTGGAGAGAAGCAAGCTGTGGGTACTTCAAGTTTTGTCTTAGGCCCAGTGTTCTTCAGCATCTAGATGAGGGAGTAGAAGATGAGGTAATCAGATTTGCAGATGACATCAAGCTGGGGGGAACTGCTAACACTTTGGAAGATAAATTCAAGATTCAGGTAGATTTTGACAAACTAGGGCAATGAGCCCTCTCCAGTAAGATGCAGTTCAGCAGTAAGAAAAGTAAGCTCTTGCTTTTAGGCAGGAAAAACAAATGCACAGATATAGAATATGTGACATCTGGCTCAACAGTAGTAACTATGAGAGGAATCTAGGTTTCCTACTGCAGAACCACTTAAGTATGAACCAGCAGTATGCTTCAGTGTCAAAAAAGCCAGTGTACTCATAGACTGCATCAATAGAGGGATAGCATCAAGGGTACAAGACATAGTAGTACTGCTTTAAACTGCAGTAGTGAGGGTACATTTATAATATTGTGTTCAATTCTGGTCGCATGAGGCAAAAAAGATATTGAGACCTAAGAAAAAGTGCAGAAATGAACAATAAATATAGGCTAATTGTACAATGAACAGTTAATGGAACTGGATATATCTAGCCTAACAAAGGAAAGGATTAGGAATGACATGATAACTGCCTTCCTGTACTTGAGGGGTTATCCTAGAGAAGAGGAAGTCCTCTTCTACAAAGCACCCGAAGGCAGGACAAGAAGCAAAGGGAGGAAGTTTGTTAAAGAAGATCCTGGTACTGGGGAAAAATTAACCAATAGAACAGCTTTTTGGAGTTGTGGGTGCTCCATCAATAGAGGTTTTCAAAAAGAGATTGGACATCCATTTGTCCAGGATGGTATATGGCTCTTACTTTGAGCAGGGGACTAACTAAAAAGACCTCCAATATCCCTTCTAGTCTATGACTCTGTAATGTCAAATATATAATTGATTCTTTTTTTACTTTTCTCCACACAGACTAAAGCCTTTGAACTAAGCTACCTTGAGAAAGTGCCTGAAGTCAAAGATACAGTCCATAAACAATCTCTTCTTCATCATGTATGCACAATAGTGGTGGAAACATTTCCAGATAGCACAGATCTTTATTCTGAAATTGGAGCCGTCACTAGATCAGCCAAGGTATGTCAGTTAATGCAAAGAAATCTCTAATAGAAGAGTACATTTTATCATTTTTCTCAAATAGTCCTTACAGACTTAGAAATAGGATTGGTTTACATCATTCATCTGTAATTTTTAGATTATAGCAGTTTTCTCTTTAATAGATTCCTTGTGGTTTTTAAATATAGTCTATTCTTTTAATCTCACACTGTTTAAAAATTTAATGTTAATAAATTGTCAATTCTAAAGTGAATCAACAATCTATTGGATGTTTTCAAAATAAAATGAAAACAGAAAGCCAAAAGAAAATTGTTAACAAGTTTATGAAGATGGCAAAAGGCAAAAAGGAAGAAACAAAATCATCCAATTATTTAGTCTCAATCTTCTTGAAAAGAGTAAATATACAGTACTTCTGTAAACGATTGTGGTAACCTGCTTGAAGAAATAAGATCTCCAGATTGAACTTGAAAGGGAATTTTACTAATATTGATTTATTTAAAATAGCAACCAAAAATCTAGGTTAAATGTATTGATAGTTTGGCTAATCTCCTGTCTGTTAGAGCTGAGAAATCCTGAAGAATAGGTAATTTACTCTCATTCTTTCTATTACTTATTTTTTTCTAATCGCCAAAACTAAATTTAAGTTCCTTTTTTTCTGCTCTGCGCATAAGGGGTTTCCAATCAGCAATAAAAATAGATAACAGAATAACAGAGTTGGAAGGGACCTGGGAGGTTTTCAAGTCTAATTCCCTGCTCAAGTAGGAAACCTTATACTTTTTCAGACAAATGGTTATGTCTTCCTCCAGAACTTCTGAAAGAAAGTTATTCCACTGATTAATTTTTTTTATTATCAGGAAATTTCTCCTTATTTCTAGATTGCTTCTCTCTTTGATTAGTTTCCATCCATCAATTTCTTCTTATCCTGCTTTCAGTTGCTTTGGAGAATAGATTTGACTCCCTCTTCTTTATGGCAACTCCTTAGATATTGGAACACTTCTATCATGTCACACCTTGTCCTTCCTTCCAATAAACTAGACATACCCAATTCCAGCAATCATTATTTATCTGTTTTAGCTTTTAGTCCCTAATCATCTTTGTTGCTCTTCTCTGCACTCTTTCTAGAGTCTCAACATTTTTTAACATTATGGTGACCAAAAGATAACATTCTTTTTCTGATCAAAGAAGTCAATTTGTCCACTTCAGTTCCATCATCTTCATCATCCATTCCTCCATTTTGGATAGCATCAGATCATTCAACCTATATGCATATAAAAATCTCACTGTACTTGTCTCGTTTTAAAATGCTATAGCAAAATGTTATCTCTTGACTTCTTCCTTCACAAATACACCAAAATATTCCTTGCAACATGTCTTGTTCTCGCAAATCTTGAGATTATTACATAAACTTTATCTGTTTCTGTCTCTACATCCTCCTCCCAATCCAAACTTTTGTCTTGAAAGTTTACCAATTAACTAACGTCTTTAGAATAAACAAAACAAAACAAAAAATTGGACCACAGAATCCATTTTACTTACCTAATTAAATTACAGTTTATTGCATTTAATGCAATAAACTATTTGCTTGTCCACTTCAAATTTTCTTAAATCATCTTGTTAAGAATATAAGATTTTTTTATCAAAAAAATCTTCAATCTTTAATACTTCTTTTAGTTTTGTAATACAGAGAAAAATAAAACTCATCAAGAAGGGTCTTACCCCACCATTCAAGAAAATATCTGTTTCTGTAGAATAATTAATTAAAAATAATAAGTAGGAAATGAGGTTCAGCTAAGGTTTTTGTCCTGTGAGCCTAGATGAAATCAATTCTATGATTCCCAGCCATTCAATTCTTGAGTGAACGATTACGAGCGTTCCCTTAGCAAACATTTGAAGTTATGTGATAAGTGCCCCCTAGTGTTTACAAACAACTCCCAAAACTATGAATCTTGCAGTACTTACGAACAACCGCAGAGGCTCTGCAACATTCATTCAGCATGTTGCCAACCAAACTGGAGCTTCTGAAGGGGGATTCACTCCCAGAATCCCCGGGTTACAGATGGAACGGGTGGGCTCCATTACATTCGTAACCTGAGGACTACCTGTACAAAAACTTCCATTCCTGCAGTTTACTTACAAGAAGCATTTGTCCAGAGTGAAAGTAGGCTACCTCACAATCTCTCATTCATCTGAAAAGATGCAATATAGATATTGCAGGGCTGTAGTAGCTATCACTCAACAACATATATGATATTTATTCTATAACAATTAACACTTTCAAAATAGTTTTCAATGATAAAATAATCTCATACCAGGTATATTGGAGTAATGATGAAGGGATAAATCACTTTTGGTAAGTCTTTCCATTCCAGATAGTATCTTAACTGGATATTGGACAAAGTATATGTGATTAAGGAAAATGGTGCAAAAAATGGAATAGAAGTTCCATCTATTGTGGCATATTGCTCTAATTAATTTCATTAATTAAATGCAACAGAGGAATAATGATTTGATGCCTTAGCAATTTTCTCATCTGATCATTTTATTTTAGAAAATCATCAAGTAAACACAACAACAAATAAGAAAAAAATAGAAGGTAGATCACTAACTGAATACCATTTTTATAGTCCACCACCACAGTGGAAGGAATTACTAGAATTTAGTAGTCTTACTCAACAGCTCCTAAATCTCAACCAATCTTTTCAATCTGTTGTTTTTATAATGTACTTGAGTTTACCGAAAAGGGGATTCAAATCTTGCTACATCTAATCCATAGCTTAAATTGTCTGCCATTGTTTAATTCTAGTTCATATGCCAAATATGAAGAGACATTTGAAGAGATTTTTAAAAACACTACTTTGTTTATTTCTTCTACAAAAGATAATAATTGAATTATAAAATATATTTATTTATAAGAATATGGTCCTAATTCACTTTGAACATGTATTCCATGAACTAGTATAACAAAAACATAATTGCAATGTATATACATCCACAATTGTCATTGCATCTGTGTTTAGCAATTACACAGAATATGTAGTGAAATTTCACTGGGCTTTCATATTTTAGCATTATAAGCCAAATTCTGGAATACTGCCATCTAAATAGCTTTTATGGTTAATGACCTTAGCAGTAAGCCTGACTAGGTGGCTCAGTGGCTAAGAGACTGAGCTTGTCGATCAGAAGGGTTGGCAGTTCAAATCCCTAGTACAAGTCTCCTGCGTGAGCAGGGGGTTGGACCAGATGACTTCCAAGGTCCCCTCCAATTCTGTTACTGTTTACTGTTTTTGTCTTATTTTATTGAGGAATTTTTTGGTTTCTTCCATGTTAAACTATAACAATAAAATTCATTGTCACAAACATTCAAAATTATAAATGTGTCATAACACAAACGCAGTTTATTTGGAATACAATGATCAGGTATGATAAAAAGAAGTTTAAAAAAAATTGCAGCTTACTTTGACTTACAACCATAATTGAGCCCAAAATTCTGCTTGCTAAGCAAGATAGTTGTTAAATGAATTTTATCCCATTTTGTGATCTTTCTTGACACAGCTGCTAAGTGAATCACTGCAGTTGTTAAATTACTAACATGTTACTAATTTAAGTGAATCTGGCTTCCCCATTGATTTTGCTACTCAGAAGGTCAAAAAGCTGATCATGTCATCCCAGGACACTTCAACCATCATAAATATATTCCAGTTACCAAGCATTCAAATTTTGATCATGTCATTATGGGAATGCTGCAACAATCTTATGTATGAAAAATGGTCATAAGTTACTTTTTTTCAGTGCCATTATAACTTCAAATGGCCACTAAGTGAATGGTTGTAATTTGATAATTGCCTGTATGAAATTTTAATTATTGCTATTCCATAAGTTCTCTGTTAGTTTGATTAAAGTACAAAACTATCTCCAATACATAATGTAGGACAAAACCAAGCACTTTTTTTTCAAAAAATCTCAAATTGTAATCTGGGCATCTGGGTCTTCTTTATCTGAACTAATTGCCAAAAAAACCTGGCAGATAACTATCTACATTTACATTAAGCAATATTTCTGTAATGTTCTGTTCCTAATGCAGAAATATTTTTAATTTTTGTGAACTATTTTCCACAACCAGATAGGAATAATGATTTTTGTGTCACAAAGTTTGGAAATCACAGTGAAAGATAAAGCATTTATGTATGCTGCAAAGATGAAGTACTATTATATATAACAGTTTTGTTTTCTTTTTATTCCTTTCAGGTTGACTTTGAACAGCTTCAGGATAACTTATGTCAAATGGAAAAAAGATGCAAAGCATCATGGGATCATTTGAAGGCCATTGCAAAGCATGAAATGAAATCAACATTAAAGCAAAAAATGTCAGAGTTTCTTAAAGACTGTGCAGAAAGAATAATAATTTTAAAGATTGTCCACAGAAGAATAATCAACAGGTAGAGCATTATAAAGCTCAGTGTGATTAAAATATAAATATGTGATATACATTGTCATACATTCTAATACAAATAAAACTATTTATAGTTTTATTTTATAACTATTCATTCTAGTTATAATAATTACTTTCAACCAGTTTATATATTTCTAATAGTAATACATATACAATCTGTCATTATTCAATTAACCCATCTTTTATCTTATTGTTGCTCTTATTTTATTATATAAAAGTGTATTCACTAATATTCCCCTTTTCTCTTATTTCTATCTCTCTTTCTAACTTTTAATCATATCATCCTTTGTTTTAAAAAAATTCTTTCTATCCTACCTGACTTCTAATCATGTTACCTACCTACAAAAAAAAAGAAGAGAAAGAGGAAAAGAGAAGCAAATCAAAACAACACCAAAAACAAAAAAATCATCTATCCCTCATCTCTTGCCCACTTCAATACTTTAATTGTTATGCTTTTTTTTCTTTTTGACACTATCTCCTATACTCCTCTCTAGGATCTTTTGCTCTTTCTACATCTACTTCTTAGCTGTTAGTCTGAATATTTTTCTGACTTCTACCCTCCTCCACTGCCTATTTTCCAGGATTTTTGCCCATGCTCCTATCTCCCTTTCATGTATCTCCAATTCTCTTTTCAACTCTCTAAATATATTTTTCCTCTGGTTTAATTCGTCAGTCACTGTTATTTTCTTTGTTGTCTCTTTGTCTTCTTTTATTCTCTGGTACTTCATCTCAGTCTTTTCCTCCATTTCTACTATCACTTCTTTCTTTTCCTGGATGTCTTGGTCTTTGCTCATCATCCCTTGTATAGCATTTTCCATTTTGCCACAATCTCCTTAAAATCTTTCTCCATAATATCCTTTGTGTTTTTGAAAAGTAACGCAATTTCCTTAAATGTTTCACCTGTTCTTCCTTATAAAACATGCTTTTTTTAAAAAATTCACTTTTGTTCAACTGTCCAAGAGTTATTTATTCAGTCCTTAGGTTGCCCTTCAAGAAGTACACTAATCACAGTTATTTATATCCCAAAGGTAAACAGTCAATTCCATTTGAATAGTCCCAGACCTTATTGGAAGTATTTCCCGGGTCTCTTTAATTAAGTATCTTGCTTAATTTAGTTTTTAAATCTCAAGTAGTCCTAGGGTAGTTGGGAACAATCCAATAAACATTTTCACTATCCTCATATGTATTTTCAGGCTTGTAGTTTTTCCTTTTGTCAGCAGGTGGCACTCTCAGCTTAAATTTCAGTATTACCCCTTGGCAATTGTCATTTTAGTTATAAATCAAGTATAAAAGCAGAATAGGTTTTATAGGTAAATAATTCCAGCATTTAAAATGCCTTCCCAGTACTGTGTATTGCCAATTTAAGAGTGCAATTTTCTATACATTTCAAAATTTTATTTTTTTCTCACCTACTTCGCTCCTGCACCAGTCTTAGTTGTTGTTCTTCAGTTGTCCCAGCTTCATGGCAGCCATTTTTAGGCTGTCTCTTATCTTTGCCATGGCTGAGAGGGAAAAAAGAACCCCAAGTCAGACAGGAGAGCCCTGTCTCTCCTTGACCTCTCAGGGCACCCCTCTTTGCTTCACCACCACTGCAGAGTGGCTTTGGCTCCTCTCGGAGCCCCCAACAGAGTGAAGACAATACAGGGAATGCGAACACCCATTTTCTGTGTCTGAAATCACGATGACGTCAACCAGAAGTCCCCATTTTCAGCTATCTTCCCATGCTTGAAGAGGCATCATGTGGAAGAAGGTGTGGAATTATTTTTCATAGAGCCCAAGAATAGGGCTGTGAACCAGCTAGTGGAAGCATTACAAAGAAATATCAAAATCAGAAGCAAGGAGGAATTTTCTAGCCAAAAAATGATTTGACATTGAAATATTCTGCCACTGGAGTTTTTCAGACAAATGCTGGATAGTCATTTTTCTGGGAGGAGGGCAAGAATTCCACTAAAGGAGCTTTCTACAATTAAATTCAATCTATTTCTCTGAATTAATTAGGGGGAAGACATTTGGGATCCAATTTTTATTTGGCTAGGAAAATGAAATTATGCTGACATAGTGGGGAAATAAAAATGAAAACTAACATCAAAATAAATTAAATATGAATTTGTTTGATTGTAAGGCCAAAGTCTCTTTCAAATCAAGCATGGCTCTTGATCCTTACATATTAATTGGCAACAATATAGCCGTAGTTCCCCATTGCCTTTTTCTAGAATATTTTTAACCCACAAGAGGAATCCTGAAAAAAAGTATAACTGTGGAGTAAGCAGAACAACCAAAAGGTGTAATATTCAAATAGTACTTGACTTTAGGTTGTTTGGTTGGTTGATTAATAGCTAGGAAAGCAGCTCTGATTTAGATCTTCTATTCCCAAAATGCCAAATTTTGGTTTTCTGCATGAAAAGAATGATTGTTACATTCCGGCATTCTGTTACTAACTTGTTATGGTTGTCTAGGTTCCACTCCTTCTTGTTATTTATGGGCTATCCTCTTTATGCAATCCGTGAAATCAACATCAATAAATTCTGCAAGATTATTAGTGAATTTGCACTGGAGTATCGTACCACCAGGGAACGGGTTTTGCAACAGAAACAGAAGCGAGCCAACCACAGAGAAAGGAACAAAACCAGAGGGAAAATGATCACAGATGTAAGTTGAAAATAAATCACGTGCAATTATATATGCAATTTATATTTATATATATATATATATATATATATATATATATATATATATATATATATATATATATATATATATATATATAAATCTGGGGGCTAGCAACTAACAAACTCATCCGCTATTATTCTGATATTTCCAAAATTAACTGTAGTTAATTATAACTAGTGTTTTGTCAATCAAACTGAAATTAGATTTAAAATTCTGATTTAAGATAAATCATTTTGTTGCTGGAAATTGTTGCTAACTTGACCTCTTAAAAAAAATAGCAGTAGTAAGGAGAATTTTAGGATCAGAATGTCAAAGAGATGTTAGAGTATAATGTCTAGCTTTTTGCACTTTTTCAAACAGAACAGCAATTAGAATTGACAAATCCATTCTCTCTCTTTTTTTCTATAGACTATTTTTTCATGTTACATTTGTTATGATAGTTATGATTTACAACTGTGATGGGCAGGCATCATTATAATTGTAAGTTGAGGGCTACCTGTATCCATGTTCACCTTCATCCTTGTCTCTTGTCCAGAAAAGCATACCTCTGTTTGCATAAACAAATTATTATTCACAAATTATCTTTGCCTACATGTAAGGCAGATGATAGATCTACATTCACTTATTATACTATATTGGAGAGCAACAATATGATTATGAATGTATTGTGGTGCAGAAAATGGCAGAAATTAAAATTACATTTCACGGATGTTGGTAAATGTATTTCAGACTAAGTACTTGCTAACATTTATACATTATACTCGACTTATGGCTACAATTTGGCCAGTATTTCTGTTGCTAAGCAAGGCATTAGTTAAGTGAATTGTGTTCAGACATTTTTCTAACCATCTAATCAGATTCTCTACCTTCTCAGAGCTGCATATATCTTTTTTTTTCAAGGTCTGACTCTCAAAGCACATTCACAGCATTGAGCCACCTAATTCAGAGCAAGCATGGTGGTTTGAAAACACTATGACAGAAAAAAGCAGAAACTGCAGACACAAAACATAAAAAGTGGAGCTATTTCCAAATGCTAATAAAGGTTTATAAAGGCCCATTGCATTTCAGGTTTTTTCCCCTTTTCAATAGCTCTATAACAACAGAAATAATGTGAAAAGGACGTTAGAATGATTTGTAACCTACATATAATAGTACTTCTGAACTTGGCTAATTTTCATTGTATATATTCAAATAATTCAAATAATAAGTCTAAAATAGAAAAGTTTCAAGTTATATTCAAGTAACACATCATTTACAAAATATATTCTTGTAAAACCTATACAGTGTTGTCCTAAAATTTACATGGGCCAAACTATTACAGTTGTCAAGACCAGAATTTGTAACCCAAGGTTAAGTGTTTACTTTAACACTTAAACTTAACATTTAAAACCACCAAACATATAAAAAACATTGAATTCCAAATCCGAACATTGTACTTCAGATTTGTGCTTTTGAACCATTTTATTATATATGTGTGAATATCACACTGCTTATACAAAAGAGCCCAAACTTGCATCATGACAGCATAGCGTTGCTTTTCTGATTTCTTCCTTAGATCCTCTGGCATAGACTTCTGGTAGGATATTTTTAAATGATGTTGATGGAATCAAAAGTGGAGATAAAAGCCCTGTTCTTTAAAAATATATCCTAACTTTTGAGTAATCAATGCATTGTTTTCAACATACTTATAGATCAGTTTTTTAAGATATGCAATAAAATCTTTCAAGATAACAATTTCCATATCCCTTAAAATAATCTATTGTTCTAAATCAATCTTTCATTTTTGAACCTTGATAATGAATTTGCTTTCCTCTCAATATAAGGCATTTTACTTGTTTAGCAAGATTTCTGAAAAGTAATCAGTAAATACAGTTTTAATAAATACCATCAACTAGTTTCTTCAGCAGTAATCGGGTGGGTTTCAACCAGTACGGCCATACCGGATGATGAAATTTAGCATGCGTTCCCGTACCCGTTGTTCCGGAGGTCCCGTACTGGAACAGTCCCTCTCCTGGCCTACCCCCCCAGCTCGCTCCCCCCATCCGCCCACTCAGTTGCCACTCGCACCATCTGTCAGCACCAGCACTGCTCGAGCCGTGGCCCACCTGTCTCCCCTTTGCACCTCTTGCAGCTGCCAGCTACTAAGGGAACTTGTGTAAGACAAGACAAGCAGGCTGGGGGGGGGGGTTGACCCTGCCCAGGAAAATGTAGAAGGTGCAGAATCAGCTCTGCCTGAAGGCGAGAAGGCTCGCAGTGCCCCGCTTGCCCACCAGCAGAAGCCTACCAGGAGGTTTTGGCTGGCGGGCACATGGAGGGAGCTCCAAGCCTTTTTGCCTTCAAGCAGAGCTGATTCCGCTCCTTTTACGTTGTCCTGGGCAGAATCACATGCCCGCCCGCTCACCTGTCTTGTCTTACACAAGTTGGTCTGGAGTGGGTGAGACCATCTTTGGGGAAGGGCCATTCCTTCTGCTCAGTTTACACACGGTTCCACGTCCACAGCTTATCTCTTCCTGGCCAAAAGGGCACCTTTTCAGTCTCAGTGGTGCTACTGGAAAAGAATGGCTGAAGTGGCTTCTCTCTCCTCCTCCTGCTAGCCGAAGGAAAAGCCTCAGCGAAATATTGATACAAAGTCAATTGCCTCACGGCGCAGCTGGTTATTACCCTGTCAAGTGTCTACAGCTGATTCAAGTGCCGATCGGAACAGAGATAGGCGCAGAAAATCAGTCTCAACACAGCAGGTCGGCTAATGTAGCAGCGGCTGGCTGGCTCCCCAACAGCTGTAATCTGCGTTAAAAGCCAAGCAATGACTTTCCGGTAGAACAGACTAGGTTCCGCATGAGCCAAACGGTACGTGTTGATTGCTCCCAGATGCCAGCCGCTCCTCATCTATCTATTTTGCTACACTTAGCAGAGAGCTAGATCATAACACCATATTGGTGATCCGGCCCCTCATGGCTATGTTACACAGTCCTCTGTACAGCCACCTCAATCCTTTCAATTTAGTAAGCCAATCAATTAATTTAAAATATCCAATACCTCGCTGGGGCTTTTCCTTTGGCTGGCAGGAGGAGGAGAGAGAAGCCGCTTTGGCCACTCACTTCCAGAAGCCCCGCCAGGACCAAAAAGGCGCCCTTTTGGCCAGGAAGAGATCAGGACAGATGTGGAACCACAGGGTCTTTTCAAGTACATAAGCTGAGAAGATGGAACGGCGCTTCCCCAAACCCGATCAGTGCTACTCCCACCTCCCCAGTGTCCGAGCTGCAGCAAGTGAAAACAAACCTCCTTTGCCAGCCTCCCAGCTTGCAAAACAGAAATTATCGCCAACTGGAAGGTAGGTGTGTGTGTGTGTGTGTGTGTGTGTGTGTGTGTGAGAGAGAGAGAGAGAGAGAGAGAGAGAGAGAGAAAGAGGAGGGGGGGAGAGAGCGAGAAAGAAAGTAAGAGAGAAAGAAAGCAAAGAAAGAAAGAGTGGGAGAGAGAGAGAAGAAAGAAAGAGAAAGGAAAAAAGGAAAGAAAAAGAAAGAGAACTTATGATCACAATTGAGCCCAAAATTTTGTTGCTAAGCAAGAGCATTTTTAAATGAGTTTCACCATATTTTACAAGTTGATCACTCCCACCCGGTCACATGACTCCCAAGCCACATCCACAAAATAGGCCACACCTATAGAATAGGTTCTAAAAAAAATTACAACCCATCACTGGCAGTAATGTATAGTTCATTTGAATCTGAAGGAGTAAATTCTTAAATGTGTAAATCTTCAGTTAAGAATGGTCTCATTCAGTCCAAACAGCTAAAAGGACTGCCATAATCTCTGATACTTGAAATCTGATTAATGTTGAAGAACTTTCAGATTATGTTTACATTTCTTTATGTCTAGCTTCTCACAAAAGAACTATACTTTCTGTATTCTCACTCATATACTGTATGTGTGCATAAATGTTCACCGTATAGAGGTGTGTGCATGCGTGCATGCGCACACACACACACGACTAAAGTTAAGACAAATGACAGTTTAAACTTTACTGAGTGGTGTGAAAAATCCACACATCATTGTAATTTTAATTTCTTAGTCAAATGGAGCACAATTTGCAGACAGAAAACTTCAGAGAGAATTAATCTGCCATATTGCAAAGAAATAAATGCTGGTATTTTTGGAATTAGGCTGCCTCAAAATCTTAACATTTCTAAAAAGTAGTAGTTATGTAATTTTCCCCCCAATATATTTTAATGTTTATTTGCAGGCAGACTGTTCTATAAAAATCAATAGGCTAAGTGCCAGTATATGCAGAAATGTTTGTCCAAGGGAACATTTCTAATATATAGTGGTAAAAACAAAAACTCCAGTTCTCTTTTCTAAAATGTTTAACTAATAGTATCTATAAAATTAATAAGTAATCTTGAATTATAATTGGTAAGAAATATGTACAAATGAACAGATACTAGTTCCAAAGCCAGATTTGCACTCAGTAAAATGCCTAGACTATTATCTAGACTGCATCAACAGAGGGACAGTATCAAAATCACAGAATAGTACCTCTTTATAAAACACTGGTAAGACCACACTTGAAATACAACATAATTTAAAGTTGGATCTTATTGTCAATTTTAATTCCCTTATAGAAAGGAATTGTGGTGCAGTAGTGCTATGACTGTTCAAACGTGTAATTCTTGTTTAGACTCTGCTGGCTGAAAACTTGTTCTGCAGGAAAAAAAATATTACTTGTTGCTATTCATTGTCACAGCTTTTTAAATTTTCCTTTTCCAGATCAACATTAGTGAAATTGAATTACTTTTAAGGCTACAGTAACAGGCTAACATGAATATATATCATTTGCTGCTTTCCTCTGAGCAAGGCATATATTGAATATTTATTCTCTGGTTATAAAAGCAGTACATATTTTACTATTTAAATAAATTAATATAATTTTGTAACACTTTTTTAAATCTTTCAACTAAAGTGAATGTAAACAATTTATAAACATTATTAAAGGGGGGGGGGAGTCTGTAGTGCTTCGCAGTTTCATCCTCTCCTTTGATTTTCAACGAAATACAGACTTCTTTCCATAAATCAGGCATAGAATTTACTTTAAAAATAGAATTTTTCTAATTTTCAGGTGTTTTCAGGTGTTTCAACTATGGCTCCCATGTGTATAGCCTGTCCTTGGTCAGTGCCAGACTTTTTATCTTTTTCTTTAAGGCCCATTTTTTGTGGTAGTGGATCTTTATCTTTAGGGAAATAATGCAGTTTGGATCCATATCTTTCTAGAACGCCTTGTGCTTTGGTATTGAATTTAATTTAAAATGTTGGTTTCTAAAGATAAAGATAATGCCTTCCACTTTATTCCAATGAAAGAGAATGTCATTTTGCTTTAAAAGATCTATCAGGAAGGAGTATTCTTTATCCCAAAGGTGCATTTCATGACCTGGATGACTCTACAGACTGAGTATTCTTTATATTTCCTTAGTGTTGTAATTTGGATTTCTATAAATATTTGCACTTCCTTCCCAAGGATCATAAATATCTCTTGGTAATATTTATGCATCTAGTTCTTTAGTAGATTTTCTTACAAATGGAATCATGATGTCTCTTGCCAACTGTCTTCTAGTTACATATGTTGAATTTATTTTGTTAATTATATTGTTAGTTTCCTTGGAGAAGTCTAATTTAAGAGATATAATTGTAACAGCAATTTCTAAATGGTTAAATCTGGTAATTTATATTCTATATTTAATGCTTTTATATATTCTGGTTTTTTATTATTCTTTTTCAATTTATAATTAGGCAGTTTATAAATCTAGTAAATAATACAAATAACAAAAACACTCAGAAAGGACAAGAAGTAATGGAGAGAAGTTAATCAAAAAGAAATCCAACCTAAAATTAAGAAGAAACTTCCTGACAGAACAATTAACCAGTGGAACACCTGGCCTGCAAAAATTGTTGGTGCTCCATCACTGGAGGTTGTCAAGAAAAGACTGGACAGCTATTTGGAATAATATAGGGCCTCCTGCTTGAATAGGAGATTGGACTGGAAGACCTCCAAGGTCCCTTCAAACTAAGCTATTCTATTATTCTCAGATGACTGTTGAAGTTTATGGAAACCCAAAATACTTTATAAATGCGACAACATTAATGTTTAATTAAAATCCTGAGTTTAGACTGGTAAATTCCTATTTTACGTTCACTTTCAATCAAAAACAATTTCTTGGTGATTTCAAGATAATTGTTTTACTCACAATTTAATTTACAGATTTGTTAAGAAATGCTTTGTTTGCAACTTTGAATTTCCAGAAAAAAGGTTTGACAGAATGCAGTGTGTTCCAGAAAAACTCAGAATGGCTGTTGGCCTCAATAATAATGAAGGATGAAGGAAAGTAAATAACAAGTAGAATGGAAGGGGAAAAAATTATTGACCTTCAATTGACCTCCAGTATATTCTGTAGATACCTTTTTGGATATGTGGAATATGGTGGAGAATGTGATGATAAATTGCAGACAAGGTTCCAGTATAATTTATTACTGAAACAACATCCCCACAATATAAAGTTGGGTGGGTGGGGGGTATTGTTCTGTGACATCATGAAAAATGCACATTCGTACTTGATTTTTATACTACATATTTTATTCTATAATACAGAAGCAGCATCGTAGTTACTTTTGATGCTGATATGTTGACATTATACCTTACCTAATGCTGCTTCCTATCCTTCTCCGTTCTATTCCTTGTTCCACTGGTAGACAGATGAAGAAGATGACATTGAGGTATGGTTCTGAGAAAGAGCATGTTCTATTCAAAACTGATTGCTGTGAGAACTACTGATAACAAAGGCAGTTCCATGGGAATGCTTCATTATCATGCTTTGTGGCTGAAATTCTTATATCTGCAGTTCTGTATTTTCATAACTAGGAATAAGTTCTTTTAAATTTGATGAGATTTATTTCTGAGTAGGAATTCATAGGATTGTACTAATAGACTACAATGTGCCTAATGCTTGATACAAGTAGTGCTTAACTTACAAACCATTCATTTAGTGATTATTCAAGTTACAATGGCACTGAAATTTTTTTTTCACACATGTCCATTCCAACATTCCCATATTCACATCATCAAAATTTGGGCACTTGGCAACTGCTTTTTACTGTATATAATAGATAAAAATCTATTTATGACAGTTGCACTGACCCAGGATCAAGTCATCACCATTTTAACGTTCCCAGCTGGCTTCCAATAAGCAAAGTCAATAGGGAAAGCCAGATTCACTTAACAACCGCATGATTAACTAACAAACTGCAGTGATTAGCTTAACATCTATGGCACAAAGGTCATAAAATGGAACAAAATCATTTAACAACACTCTGAATGTAATTGGTTATCTGAAAAAGCATGGCAAGTCTAAGCATTATAGATTTATGCCCAGTTGCCACAAAGATTTCTAATCCTGAATTTCACATTGCGATATAGAAATTGTGGCCATCAAATACTGGGTAGGCAGTCTGCATTTGGCCACTGCAATCTGTTCTGGTGACATGTTTGTTAAGAAACTAGATGGATCGCATGAATGAAAACTGCTGTGAAACTCACTGGTTGCCACCACATCATTTGGATAAAATTTTTATGTGTAGCAATGCCAGGGATATTCTTATTATTGGGTGCTGAAATTTGAGTGTAAGTGCATACTTAATCAGAATATGATTTATTACTATTTGTTCCCATTGTATTTGCAAACATTCAGTAACTAAGTTGCTAAACAAAGTCTGGTTATATTATTGGAAGAGGTTGTTATGGCAATTCCAGAAGGTAAACTGAAATAGAAAAACTGGTAATATCAAATACAGTTATCTTTTCCCTTCTTCATATCATGTTTGTCAAGAGACATGTGGCTAAAAGGGAAACACTCTGTAAAGAATGCAACAAAATAAGCAATTTTATACAATTGAAACACAAACACCAGAAAAAAGAAATGGAGTGCCAAAATTTATTTTACTGGAGATTTTTAACATTGTGAGGGAATTGATCAGGTTGTACATCTTATCTTTGCATTATTTTGTGTTCCATCTTTGCTTTCTTTCACTCAGCTTCTGGGCGATATAAGTAATTCTAAAAGGTCTCTGCATCATGTGGAAATATATCATTTAATCATTTCCACTTGAGTAAGAACAGAAATGCCTTGTGATGACTGCTTTGGTAGCTCTGAATGAGTCATTTTTCTGGCCTTGTATTCTGCCGATTTAGGGTCTGAAAACTAAGGCAGACTTTTACAAAGGTAGCATTTTTTTCTTAGATATGTTTCAGATTAGCAATTATTTCCATATCTTATAGGAATTTTTAATGTTTTAAATCTGCAATCAATATTGCAAATAACCTCTAAATAATGTTCACCATTACACTTTGCTTGAATCACTTTAAGTCGTTGTCCACCAAGAGTCCAAGATCCCTCTTGCATTTACTGCCAAGTTCCACCTAATCTGTAGCTGTATGTATGTTTAGTTTTTGTTGCCCAAGTGTAGAACCTAACTTTTCTCTGCCCTGAATTTCATTTTGTTAGATAGGTTCCAGTGTTCCATCTGGATCTTAAACCTATCTGTTGGATATTCCTGCCAACTTGGTGTTGTCTGAAAATTTGATTAGTTTGCCTTCTATTCTCTCATATAAATCATTTAAGAAGATATTGAAGAGTACTGGGACTAAGAAGGAACCTTGGGGTACCCTACTGTTTACTTCCCTTTATGTAGTTGTAGTTCGATTAAGAACTACACATTGAGTGTAATTTGCCAGCCAGGTACAAATCCATTTAGTGGTAATGCTATCTATTCCACATTTTTTCCACTTACCAAGAAGAGGGTCTATTTTGTCAAATGCCTTACTGAAATCCATGTATATCATGTCTACAGCATTTCATTGATCCATGTATTTAGTCACTTTTTCAAAGAATGAAATAAGTTTTGTTAGGTTTTTGACAAACCATTGACTTCTAGTTATAACTTTGCTTGCTTCTAAGCAGGTCTGTTGCTTTTTGGGGGAGTGGGGCAGGATCTCCCCAGGTATTAATGTCAGGCTGATTGGTCTGTAGTTTCCTGAATTAGGGTTTTTCCTCCCTTTTTTTGAAGATGGGAACCACATCAGCTCTTTTCCAGTTTTCTGGTGCTCAGGATCTTTGAAAGATATGGTTCAATGGTTCTGAGATCACGTTTCCCAGCTCCTTCAGAACTCTGGGGTATAATCCATCAGATCCTGTGATTTAAACACAATCAGAATAGAGCTGAAAAAAATCTTTGTCTTTTGATCCAACCCCCTGCTCAAGCAGGAGATCCTATACCATTTTAGACAGGTAGATGTCTAGTTTGTAGAGATTCTCAGTCATCCAGGTCATGGTTGTCCCAAAGGTGTTTTTTTCAGGAGATTTTCTTGCTGTTTCTTTTCAAGACTTTTTCTTTCTCATCCAAAGTTTCAGCTCTGACTGGATAGTGGAGAATGGAAGAATTTATATTCCAGACAGCTGGTAATTTGTATCCTTTTGGATGGAGGGTCATTGAAGCACTTGGAGATTTATCTGTGCATTCTGGGTCACTGACTAGTGCTCCCATAGAGTCATAGGCATTTGAGTCCCTCATGACTGACCCTGGGTATGCTTCCTATATCCCCTACTTTATATCTGAATTTTCCTTCCTTTCCGTCACTTCCTACCTCGTTGTTTCCAAAAAAAAATCAACTTATAGGCTCCGAATGAAAAATTAGATTAAAGATTTAGGATTTAACAACAGTCATAACTCAACCTTTGAAATTTAATTTCGTTACTGGCTTTACCTGTTAACGTTTTTACACTAAATAGATGTTAAATCAATTTAGTTAGGCAAATAGAACTGTACAAGTTCATAAATTATAACTTATTTTTAAGGGGGGAAATTATTATTATTGGGGGGATAATATACACATGTGCATTTTATGCACCTTTTGTCTTGTTTAGTTTTTGCTTTGTTATTGTTTCCCTTTTTTTGTTGAAGTTTGTATTTGAAGAAATACAATTTTAAAAATATATTTCTAGAAATTCAGCATGAATAAAAACTACCAAGGATTGAGTTCTTTTTTAAATTGATCTAGAACTGAAGAATTAAATCTTAAAATGATTCGGTTTTTTCCCCTTTTTTCACAGTCTGGAAAATTCTCTAGTAGCTCCCCGACACCTCACAATCAATTGCAAGGGCTCCAGGATACCGAAGACGCTGTAGAACATGAGAACATGAAAGCTGTTCTCAAGATATCATCTCCAACTGGAGAGAACATTGCATTAGGAATCCGCACTCGATCTAGGGCCAATCAAGGTGAACAGTTTGGATTTATGTGAGGAGTTGTGATTCACTCTGTTTTTATTATTATACTTTGACACACAATCAGAGGCTTAGGCTGGATTTGGCAGTCCTCTCGACCTGTCAATTTCTTCCCAAGGACCTGAGATAGGCAGATGTGGCTGTTTGATGGTGTTACAGATATCGTCACAGGATATAAGCTATTCTGAGTAAAAGCTGCCTTTTTGCAGTTCACTGATGATAGTTTTGTCAACATCTATTGTGTTCAAATGATGTTCCAATTGTTTTGGGATTGCAACCAAAATGCCTATCTTAATATTAGTACAATCTTTGCTTTCTTTTCTCATAGTCATTCTATTTCTATTTGCAGGTCATTTTTTTCCAGTTCTTTCTATTCTTTTCTATGTCTCCAGGCACTGCCACATCCATTAAGCCGACTCTTATCAACAATTGTTTAATCTGGCATGTTATGTGGCAGGTACCTATTGGCTTGAATTCTGAAATTCAAAGGACTTTAGTGTTTTCATTTTTATTGCTATCTGTATTTTGTAGCCTCGACAGTTCTTGCTTGCAGACAAACGATATTGCTTGCAATTTTCCAATGCATCATTTTGCTAGTTTACCATGCCATTGTTTGTAGAGTCAGTGTGATCTTCCTGCAGCAGCTAATCAGGTGCTCCACTGTTTCTTCAGGTTTTTTTTGCAGCTTTCTTGCTGTCTGCTGCTGTTGTTAGCTACTTTGCCTGCTATTTTTTAATTTACTAGCCATGTAATCTTGTCTTTCTACGCCTCCTTTCTATTTATCATTTATTCTTTCTTATAGGCTAGTTTGGTCTCTCCAGTACTCAGTAGGCCTTCCTGATATACTAGCCTCAGTGCATTTTGTTCAATATACTTCGGATAGTCTTTCAATATACTTTTTATTTCTTTCTATTTGAAACATTCCATGCTATCTATTTTCCTTGATAAATAGAGTCTGTCAACGTGACTGCATGGATGAAGGGCATGATTCATTGTCATTATTTTTCTTTATATGCAGAACATTTACCAAGCTTGAGTCCACTCCATTATTCTAGTTGTATACCAATGATCAAAATTACCTAGGTATTAATTGCCTTGACAGTATTGCTTCCACTGAGTTTGGACTTTAAGGTCTTTGCTCTCTTGATGCATTTGTTTGTAAGCTTTTTCTTGACTTCAGTATTCTTGATGTTGTCCGCTTGAAGGATGCCCAGTTATTTGTAGTATTGTCTTCACCCAGACTTTTAATGGGTGAAGGTGGGGATCCAAAGGGCATCTTGATTCCTTCAATTTTCACTATTTTTCCCCATTTGATGGTAAACATTGCACATTTGTCGAGGTAAAAATCTATTGCACTATTTTGGATATATATACAGACAGTTGGGCAGAGATTTTATTGTGTTTTTCCATAAAGCTTCAGATCATTCGTAAAATAGCTGGGATATCCTGGCAGGTTTTTAATATTTGATAACAATAGCTTTAGATATTTATTGATTCTTCTTCTCCTTCTTCTTCTGCCATATCCATCATCGGACATTGGCAATCCATTTTTTTTAAATGGTTATTTAATTATTCAGTATTAGATGAGGAATAAGTGCAACAACAAACAATAGTGGTGATACTGAATCAACTTGAAAGATTCATCTCTTGATATTAATCTCTCCCAACCTATTACAGTTGACCAGCATTTATGCCTTGCGTTGTGCATCAATTTATGCACAAAGATTCTGATGTTTCTACTGACTCCTATTATTTCTAGACACCTGATTAACCATCATTTGGCAAGAAGTCAAATGCTTTCTATAATCAATCCATGCTACATTGAGTTGGTCTTCCTTCTATTCCAGTTTTCCAGAGTGATCTTGTCAATTAGAAGTTGATCTTTCATTTCTCTGCTGTTTGGGCAGTTTTCTTTCTGTTCAGATTTTCAATTAGATGCTTCCATTCCAGTTAGCAGTTTGAAAGTTGTTGGTAGGCAAGTTATTGGCCTTTGGTTGCCTTATGATCCCCACCTTTGCTAGATCCTTCATTATCAAGTATTTGGTTGCTTGGGCTTTTGTGTGATATAAAAATTGATGTTTGATAACTATGGCTTGCTTAAATCAATATTAATCTCTTCCAAAACATTGATCACAACCATGTCTTCCGTGCTGCCATTGATTTCTACACAAAGTTTCTGATGTTTCTACTGATTCCTATTATTTCTAAGCACTTGATTGTCCAATCATAGGGCAGGTACATTGTTGTTACACTAAAGTTGGTCCACCTTCTCCTGCAATTTTACAAAATAATCTTGTCAGTTAAGGAGTGTGTGTGTGTGTAAAAGAGTTCATAGGTTTACCCAGAAAAGTCAAAAAAATCATGGCACAAAATAATTAAAAACTCTGATAATGAGAGATTTTCAATACTATACAATACTACAAATACTATTCAAAAGATGGCTTATAAACAAAATTTACCTAGAATATTTTATATGGGGCAGTTGAAACACAAAGTATATTGGTATGAATAAAGCTCTGTGGGGATCACTATTGTTTCTACTTTAAACTGAATTAGAGGCCTAGGTGTGTACGAACACTCAGATGGTTATAAAGTATGACAAAATAATCCAAACTTTAATTTCCCCATGTATGAAATTGATGAAAATTCTGTTGTCAAGATATCTGATAGTAAAAGCATTTAAACTTATATACCACCCCATATTCTTTATAGCACCCCCTGAGCAGTTTACAATGTAAGCATTATTTACATATTGCCCCCAACAATCTGGGTCTTCATTTTACCAGCCTTGGAAGGATGGAAAACTAGTAAACAGTGGAGTTCTGTTAGGATAAAATTCTAGGCTGTGAGTAGAGTTTGCCTGCAGTTTAACCACTGCACCACCAATTACCATTTGATAGTGTGATTTCTGACAAACCTGGAAGTAATTATCTTTCTCACTGATTTGTAATCCCTTAAAAGGCACGGAATATGACTTATGGCCCCCACAGAATGACTGACTAATATACTCAGCCATGTTGAATATAATTTCATTAACTATTTTGGCTTTACTTTCCAGGCTATGCAGGTTCATGGAACCCTAGCAATGATGATTTGACTAATGCTACAGACAATGCAGCAGATGAGATAATGGATCGTATTGTCAAGTCTGCCACACAAGTACCAAGTCAGCGTGTAGTACCCAAAGAAAGAAAGCGATCAAGAGCAAACAGGAAGTCAAGTAAGCTAAACTAGTATTCGTTATCTATAAACAAAACAAAATAACAGACATTTGGATTCTTCTTCCATCTACAAAATATGCACGTATATAATTTGGTGAATAAAAGAAGACTTGCCTCCTATGTCAGAACAATATCTCCTGGACTTAGTGTTTCTCCTTTCTTCTTTAGTCGGTGCCAGAGAAGAGAAACTTTTGTTTGTTAGCTTTATATCTCCTCTAAAAGCCAAGGTGGCTTATGTAAGGAGCTCTTTTTATATTTTTTTCCTATAGCAACTCTCAGAGGGAGGTTGGGTTAAGGATGAGTGTCTGTTTCAAAATTTCAATGAAAAAGGATAAACTTTCAGTATAAGTTCGACTTCTTAACTTCTTAAGTTGCATCTCTTGGACAAAGAAATGCATCAACAAAGCAAATCACTTGTTTCCTACAATTCATCTCCACTTTGGGTTTGTGCCCAGCATTTCCAAATGTGGGGTTTCCTTGAAGTTCCATGTTTCTGTCTGCAAGTAGCCAGCTCCCTTTGTTCCTGGGCTTGAGGTGAAGCATGTCTTGCCTAGGCCTTCACATCTCTTCTCTCTCAGGAAAGTCTCCAGCTGACATCTTACTTTTCATCTTCATCTGAGAACAGGAACAGTCCAACAACTCAGCATACTCATACTCTTCATGTCTCTCTCTAGCCACCAACTTCCTGCAGTCTTTCCAAAAGCACTTCTGTCTTTATGCCTCGTAGCAGCACAATCTCAATGTGGCAACATCTCCCCATTGTCTTTTGTATCTCTTTTTCCTCTACTTTTATGGATCAAACTGGCAGCATATCTCCCAGTAAGTTTGTTCCCCAGGGCTTTAGTATCTAACAACTATACCCAGAAGTTGACCAGTGGGAATGCTCCCTACTTATGCCTTACAGCAATCCTGGCTAGCAGCTTGGACAGCTGATCAGCCTTCATAACAACACAGCTGCATGGCAAGACCACACCTAAGTTTCTTCTTCCTTTTTCTCTCTCATTGTGCTGACTCACACAAGCACAATAGCAGCCAGCCTGGCCACAAAAACCATATAGCACATCAGTTTTTACTCATTTGGATTACTACTGCTCAGTTGTTACAGATTGATAAAATAGATATTTATTTATTTTTATTAATTTGTATGCTGCCCATCTCACTACTGAATTTTTTCAGGTTTTTTTTTAATCCATGGTAACTATCTACACCAACTATTTTGGGATGTGTAATGTCCATTATTCAGAGAGACATGGGTGGATTATCCTTATTATTTTGAAAGAAGTTCTGGTAATCTCTCTTTAAGCAATAATCTGGCAGACCTCACCTCAGTAAACTCATGGATAGCAATTCTAAAAGCACTACATTGTACGCTAGTTGTGACCTGTCAGACTACAAATCTGTATGGTGTATGCCAGAATGTCAAACTCAAGATGTGCTTAAATCTGGCCCACGGGGCCGGCCTGGAAATATCAAAGGACTGGCCTGCAGTGCCTCTACCAGTGAAAACTGACTGTGAGGGGGCCATGTGTGGTTCCCCGCAGCCTGTTTTTTTGCCTCCAAGGCCTTCTGCAGCACTCTGCCTGCTGAAAACAGGCCATGCAGAGGCCCGTTTTCAACCAGCAGAATGCTACAGGAGGACTGGATTGGACTGGATTACAATTATGTGGCCTCAAGTAAGTGCCTGATCTGGATAGAAAGCAAACAACATCCTATGTTTATATACAGTTTAATGCCACATTTTACATACTGTAGGTCCATTTAATCTACAATCAACAATCTATAATTGACAGCCATTTCTATTTATTACCCTGAAAATTTACCTCAGCTGTTAGATCTGATATTATCATGTTATTTATGCTATTGTATTTTTATTATTAGTTCATTAGCTTCCATGACAACCATGGACTTGACCCAAGTAGTTCAGGGTCCAACTCATAGAGCAGGACACACACTCGACCTTGTATTTCTCTCAGGGCAGTGGAGATGTGATCTTGAATTAAGGGGAATAGAGACCTCGCCCTTGTCATGGTCAGATCACTCCCTGCTGAGGCTTGACTTTAGGATGCTACTCCCCCATTGCAGGGAGGTGGAGCCGATTAAGTGGTTCCGCCCCAGGCACCTGATGGACCCGGAAGGATTTCAGAAAGAGCTTGGAGAGATACCTGACTCCCTTGTCCACAATCCGACAGAGTCCTTGGTCGCGGCCTGGAATGTTGCGGCGGCTGAGGCACTGGATCGGATTGCGCCTTTGCGGCCTCTCCGCAGCAGTGAATCCAGGAGGGCACCTTGGTTCACCGAGGAACTCCGGGAGATGAAGCGCCAAAAGAGACGCCTAGAGCGACGCTGGAGGGCTAGTAACTCCGAATCTGACTGAGCACTGTTAAGAGCCTTTATCAGGACTTATTTAGTGGCGATATGGGCAGCAAAATGTACACATTTTTCCTCTCTTATTGTGTCCGTGGAAACTCGCCCAGCTGCCCTGTTTAGGGTGACCCGCTCCCTCCTGAAAGGTGAGGAGGCGGGGGAACCCTTGCAGGGAAGAGCTGAGGAGTTCGTTCAGTTTCTGTCGGATAAAATCATGCAAATTCAGGCAGACCTGAACTCTACTTGGGCAGTACCAGCTGAGATGCCGAGGGAGAGTCTAAATCAGATTTGCTGGGATGAGTTCGAGTTTGTCACCCCTGAGGAAGTGGACAAGGCCATGGGAGCGATGAGTGCCTCCATCTGTTTACTGGACCCGTGCCCCCCTGCAGGGAGGTAATACGAGGCTGGCTCCAGATGATTACGAACGCATCTTTGCAGGAGAGGTCTTTCCCGCAACCATTAAAGGAAGAGGTGCTAAGACCCCTCCTCAAGAAGCCTTCTCTGGACCCAGCTATTCTTAAGAACTATCGTCCTGTCTCCAACCTTCCTTTTTTAGGGAAGGTTGTTGAGAACATGGTGGCGCTTCAACTCCGACAGACCTTGAATGAAGCAGATTATCTAGACTCCTTTCAGTCTGATTTCAGGCCTCGGTACAGCACAGAAACCTCTTTGGTTGCACTGACCGATGATCTCTGGCGGGCCAGGGATAGAGGACATTCCTCTATCCTGGTGCTTCTTTTTTTTTTTTTTTTAATAAATGTTTTTTTAATTTTAATTGAAACAAGTACAGCATCTTTCTTTACACCTGTAGAAAATGTATCAATCGATTACAGATAAACTTTGGTACATCTCCTCCACGGTCAACAAACATAACTCATATTACCTCAAGCATTATTATATATCCATTTTCATTTGACTGCAATTATTATTTAAAGATATTAATAAAAGTAATAATCTTGAACAATACCTGCCCACACCAGTGGGAAAAGAAAAAATCAAAAAGAAAAGGCAAAAAATAAAAAAATTTAAAAAAAGACAAAAACGACAAAGGACAAGGCAGGAAAAAAAACAAAACACAGGTATCTATTATAAAAAAAAGAAGTATATCAACTGGTTACAACATGCTTTGGTGCTTCTCTTCCATTAACTCATATTAATTCAAATATCTTAACTCAAATGTTTACCATATTAACATCATTATACCTCCAGTTTTAATTACCTATAGTTATTTAAACATCCTTCATCCTTAGCTATGCCAAAGAATTAATCCATAACACATGCTGACATTTCATTTACTTACTTGTAAAAACCTCTATTAACATCAAATCCTCATATCCTATTTTAGCTGAACATCCATAATATTTAATTATATCATATATCATAACATTTTCCCAGTATTGATTAACATTTAATTGTATGTATTTTATTTAGTTTTTATAATAGTGATAATTATTGTAATTAATACTCTTTATGTATAATCCAAAAATGTTGGGGGAAGAAGGCGGGGCTTAGCAGTGAGAAGACGGAGTTTCAGGCTATTCCTGAAATTCCTCTATTCCGAAGGATTTTTGGACGGGTTTTTTGGACTCTAGCTGTCCCGGAGACGACAGTGAAAGGTGAGGGGAGACCCAGGACCTCAGAGACGTTCGCAAAGTCTCTGGGGGGGGGGGTATTAACCCCTCTTGCCAAGTCCTTTCTGGATTAGCTGCGTGCTAACTGAAACTGCAGGTTGCCCCTAAGAATGGCAGAAGTGATGTCATCTGGTAAGCTGATTTTATTATTCAAGAGAGACTGTCCGCACTAAAAGCTTAAGCTAATTGAAACCAAAGAATAGAAGAATCTAGCGGCGAATTGGTCTTTTTTTAATGGATTTATGGCTGGTGGCTACTTTATTTCTTAAACGCTTCAAGGAACTCTTCGGCATCCCTCCCCACTGAGTCTTTCTAAGTGGATCGTAAAGTCAACTTTCTACTAATTAGCCCTTCACGATCTGACATTTTTATTACTTGGCTGTGTTTACGATCAGATAAGATTGCACAGTTTCCAGCGTGTTTTTACTTGCAATTTCTAACTACGACACATCATGGCGTCTGAAAATACTTCTAAGGTCTCACTCCAGATTCTTTTTTCCGCATGTCGAGAGCTTTTTGACTCTTTTCAGAGATTGGAAAGAAAATTGGATCATCTGATTTTAAAATATGAAGGAAAAACTGAGATCGTTGAATGTTTGAATGTTCCTGAAATACAAATGGAAAATGTGAGAAATGGCGTCTGGTCTATCTCAGAGGAAGAAAGGAGGGGGGGAGCTATAAAGAAGATTCATTTAAAGAGACAGAGTGCAGGAGAAATGAAAACTCCACCCTTGAGAATTAAAGTCAATTTGAAAAGTTTTACAAGCCCGGGACAACATTATTATTTCATCACTGACATTCAGAGCCAAAAGGTGCGAAGATATCTTTGTTTGGACTTGCTTATAAAAACATTTGGTAAATTTATCCAATGAATGGCAATTGGTTTGAGAAAAATTTGCTATTGGAGGGACACAGGCTGACAGATGGAAGAATACAACTTAAAATTAGCTAAATCTGATTACTTTAATTTGTAATAGATATAGCTGAATAATAATTGATATTGATGGTAATGTATATAATGTGGAATTGGCTGATAGATTGAAGAATACAATTGAAAACTAGCTAAACCTAATTGCTCTTTTTGTAACAGATATAGCTGAATAATAATTGATATTGATAGTAATGTATATAATGTGGAGTTGATATGATAAATATCCTGGTGCTTCTTGACCGCTCAGCGGCCTTCGATACCATCGACCATGGTATCCTTCTGCGACAGCTGGAGGAGGTGGGAGTGAGAGGCACCATTTTACGGTGGTTCTCTTACCTCTCTGACAGGTCGCAGTCGGTGTTGGTCGGGGGGGGCATAGGTCGACCCCTAGACCCCTTAAATGGGGTGTGCCACAGGGTTCGGTTTTGTCCCCCCTCCTATTTAACATCTACATGAAGCCGCTGGGCGAGATCATTCGACAGCACGGGGTTAAGTACCATCAGTATGCAGATGATACACAATTGTATCTCTCTGCCCCGTGCCAGGTCAGTGTAGCAGCGGAGTGATGTGCCGATGCCTGGAAGCTGTCAGGATCTGGATGGGGGTAAACAAACTCGTACTCAATCCCGACAAGACTGAGTGGCTGTGGATGTTGCCCCCGAAGGACAGCCTAGACAGTCCATCCTTGATCCTGGGGGATGAAAACTTACACCCCTCAGAGAGGGCCCGCAATTTGGGGGTCCTCCTGGATTCACAGCTGACACTGGAACACCATTTGTCGGCTGTGACCAGGGGGGCCTTTGCCCAGGTTCACCTGGTGCATCAATTGCGGTCCTACTTGGATCGGGAGGCACTTCAAACGGTCACTCATGCCCTAGTCACCTCAAAGCTGGATTACTGCAACGCGCTCTACATGGGGCTACCTTTGAAAAGTATTCAGAGACTGCAACTAGTCTAGAATGCAGCCGCGCGAGCGATACTGGGTGTACCTAGGTACACCCACGTTACACCTATCCTCCGCGAGTTGCACTGGCTACCTATTGGTCTCCGGACGCAATTCAAGGTGTTGGTTATTACCTTTAAAGCCCTACATGGCTTAGGGCCAGCGTACCTGCGAGACCACCTACTGTCACATACCTCCCAGCGCTCGGTGAGATCCCACAGGGTGGGTCTCCTTCAGATGCCGTCGGCTGGTGGCTCCCCGGAGGAGAGCCTTCTCTGTGGCTGCTCCGACTCTTTGGAATGAGCTACCCCCAGAGATCCGGATCTTACCCACTCTCATGGCCTTCAGAAAAGCTATTAAAACCTGGCTATTCCGGCAGGCCTGGGGCTGTTGACCTCACTGTTGAGGTCCAGCCCCGATCAGAACAAATATATGTGTGGTGATTTTAAATCTGTCTTTTTTATTATTTTTTTTCATTATTTCTTTTTTGTAAGCCGCCCGGAGTCCCTCGGGATTGGGCGGCCTATAAATCTTATAAATAAATAAATAAACAAACAAACAAACAAACAAACAAACAATAGTTTTTCTGCCTGAAAAAGCAATTTACTATTAAACAATGGGGTATAAATTTAGATGTAAAAAGTTTAGTTGAATATGAAGAATAAGTAATAAATGTTTGCCAGTAATATCTGGTAGAGGAGCCTGTGTCAAATGCCCACCATGGTCATGCCCATCCCGGCCATGCTCATCATGGCCATGCCCACCACCCCTGGCCACAAATACACACCCAGGGTCAAATACAACCCTGACGTGGCCCCCAAAGAAATTGAGTTTGACACCCCTGGTCTAAGCTATTGTTTCATATTTATTTGGGGCGGGGGATTAATGAGTTACAAAATCAGGTCTGCTATTAAGCTTTGCTCTTCTTATCTTTGGATTTTTTTAATAAACACCGCAACATGTCTACATTCCCCTCACTCTTTTGTAACTTTTAACAAAGATTTTACAGAAAATAAATTTATTGATTTTCTCATATTTATTCCATTTTCAAACACTGCAAAAGAGAGATTAGTGGTGGATGAGGGATTTATACAGCTAATCCTACAATCATATAAGCAGATGGAAATACTTTGGTCTTCCAGAAAAAAATGAATATTTAAACAAAGTATTTCACATGAATGCAAAAAGATCATAGCAAAAATTGTGAACCTGTTTAGTGAAGTAACACCCCTAAATGTAATACATGATATTATTGCTTTTACTGTTAGGTTATCAATGTTAGATACACTTTTTAAATAGTCTGTGTATATATTATATCGATACCTACAATATTTTTCTCTGGAGTATATCGCCATTATTCTGGAAATAATATCAAGTGGATTACTTCTTGGTTTCTTTTATCCAGAGACTTATGAATGAGATAATAAATGCATGTTTACAATTGTGCTCACTCATCCAGCAGTTTACAGAACTCGTCTACATTCCCCTCATTCTTTTATAACTTTTAACTTTGGCACTTTTATTACACCCTATAGTACTTCTCCACCAAATGCCATTGCCTTAATTAGTTGACACAGAATCTATTTTTCATTGGAGCATAATATTTTTTTTAATTCTTTTTCAAAATAGTATTCTCCACATACTGCACAATCTGAAATATTCCAGAACTAAGCTTCCTACTTTTAATGAAAGTTATGCAAGTTATTTATATGTTCATTTTTTTAAACTACCGGCTATGTGAGCGTGGCTTATTTTGTGGGCGTGGCTTGGTGGTCATTTGACTGAGTGGGCATGGGCAATCTAGCCATCCATTTTGCCAATTTGGAAGTCCATTAAACAATACACAGCAGCCCCCTTTTCTATTGTTTCTAATACTGCATAAAGTTTTTGCTCTAGGTTTTTATTTAATAAGGGGGAGTGGTTGGCAATGGCTGGGGATTTCTGGGAATTTCTCCTCTGTGTTAGAGGCACCAAAATAATCAAGATGATATGAGGTCTCCTGCTGGAGCAGTAGGTTGGACTAGATGACCTCTGAGATCCCTTCCAGCCCTGGATTGTTGTGCTGTTTCAAAGCATCCCCTAGTGCCAGGTTTGTGGTCCTTCCTTCCTCTCCTTTTTCTCTCCCTCCCTCCCTCTCTGTATCCATCCATCTCATACACTTTCCCTTCCCTCTTTCTCCCCTCTTTCTTTCTCTTTCTTTCTTTCTTTCTTTCTTTCTTTCTTTCTTTCTCCCTTCCCTCTTTTTCCCTTCCCTCCCTCTTTCTTTCTCTTTCTTTCTTTCTTTCTTTCTCCCTTCCCTCTTTTTCCCTTCCCTCCCTCTTTCTTTCTCTTTCTTTCTTTCTTTCTTTCTCCCTCCCTTCCCTCTTTTTCCCTTCCCTCCCTCTTTCTTCCCTTCCCTCTTTCTCCCTTCCCTCCCTCTTTCTTTCTTTTCTTTCTTTCTCCCTTCCTGTGAACAACCCCAGAAGGTCTTTGGTAGGAGGAAGAAAGACCAGATGTTTTGAAACTGAGAACATGCCCATTGATCAACTGGTATTCTTAGACCTCCATTATTGATTAGCCTACCCTGAGCAAGGATAGCTAGCACCACTTTCAATAATCTCTCAACTTAAGCTCAGTGTACTTGGGGATCCCCAAACAGTGAGGATTTTTCTTTCTTTCTCCCTTGAAGGCCCCCCGCAGCCTATTTTTGCTCCCAGGGGGCAGCAGAGAGTCTTGGGCGTAGCATGCCTCCCTGAAGCCCCCTGGGAGACATAATGAGGCTCTTGGGGACTCCTAGAAGGAGCAGGGGAAGGTAAGGTCTCAAGCTTTTGGGGCAGGTGCAGCAAGCTCCAGGGAGGGGACCTAGCATGACTTACCTGTAGGCAGGAGGAGGCAGCTCAGTTGGGGCACAGGGCAGGTACTATGTGGGAACTGGGAAGGCAGCTTAGGCAGACTAACCACCCGGGAAGTGAGAAGTAACAGAGTAGGGTGGGTGCGCAGGGCAAGTGGCCGGGAACCAGTTCGGGGGCATGGCCGGCCTGCCATCTTTACCAGTTCGGTGACCCAGGCCCAATTTCCATTACCGGTTTGCCTGAACAAGTAAGAGCCCACCTCTGATTCATATGATATAAACCACCTCTGTTCATGTGATAAAAGGGGAGTGTATGTACAAGGTGTATGTATTTATGTCCACCTCACATGCAAACACATATCATAATCATCATCATCTTATAAAACTACGGAGTCTACTCGGTCTTGAGAAGACTGCACTTCCCTATTCAAGACTATATGCAAACTGGAGGATCATTTTCGACTTCCAGCTCCTGCTTGAAGAATGAATAGCAGCTGTGGCCAAGAGGCCTTTTGCAAGCCTTTTAAAACAATCACTCATCCCATGTCACCTTAGGAGTGAACTATTGCAATGCCCTGTGCATGACACTATCCTTGAAGACCACCAAATGCTACAGCTAGTCCAGGAACAGTGTAGAAAGTAATGGGCATGCCACAATATGTGCATCTGATGATGACACTGCTGTGTGAGCTGCACTGGTTGCCAGTGAGCTTTTAGATGCAATTCATGGTGTACCTATAAAGTCCTTCATGGTATAGGACCTGGCTATCTAAGGATCAGTCTTTCCCTGATAATTATATACATTTGTCTTATTTTAATTACTAGGCCGAGTCACCTTATTGGTGAGATAGGCAGCATATAAATGTAATAAATATTTTTTTAAAAAAGCTTAGCATTGGACTGAAAACTTAAGTTCTACTGGAAATTAAGAAATAATTGTTAATTCTGTCTGCTTTGCAATGGCTTGATTTCACATATATTTGTATGTACAATGAACCAGTTATTCTATTCAGAAAAGTAATCCTTTGTGTTTATACAATTGGGAAAAAAGTACTTGCTTTTCATATTGTCATAGTCATACATATTCACATCTGCAAAGGAGAGAAAGCAAGAATAATACTTCTGAGTGCTCCCTTATAAGATTATATAGCTTGTGTTTTAGAACATTCATACTATCTTTTTCTTTCTGTTTCTGATTACACAGTAAGAAGGACATTGAAGAGTGGATTGTCTCCAGAAGAAGCTAAAGCTTTGGGTCTGATGGGCACTTCAGAGATGCAAGTGTGATGACAGCAATTAAGTCTGCTAAAAGAAACATCTTCCTCTTTTTTTCATGCACACATGCCATCAACAATCTTTAAATTCAACACCCCTCTGCCAGTTTCAGCTGCTATTTGTTTTATCCCACTGCTGCATGACACTGAATCAAATAATAAACTTAAATTAGTAAACTAACCTTGTAACTCACTATTACAAAAATAAATTACAGGAGCAGGTGGTCAATTCAACATTGTGTCACATTCATTCTGTCATGCTGCATTTAAGAGAGTTGCCTTGGGCCATCTTGTATTGTGTGAAAGGTCTTAATGCTAATTTTCTTGCAGTCTGTTGCAGTAATTGTAAAGTACTATCTTTTATCAATTCTTTAAACAATTTTTTTTAAAGTTCCTACTGTCGTAAGACAGGGAAATTTCGGTCAAGCATAAATATGAAAGACAAGTTAAATTATATCAGAATAGTTTTAAACAAAATACTATTTCTTAATTTCATCTAGTATCTTTTGCAGTTTTTCCTGAGATTTTTTCTGGACTGTAAAAAGAAATTAAATGAATATGTTGACAATAGTTTGGACAAAGAATAACTCTTTTGAAGGCTAGTAAACCAGTCATAAGGGATTACTTTGTACAATATAACCATTTAGAAACAAAATACTATTTCCTATACAGAATTAGATAGGAAAATAAGGCTCACGTTGGAGCCCATTGGGCTGCTGTTTTCATTCAATTTAAAAAATTTAAATTATCAGTTACATTAGATTTTACTATATTTGCCTTTCTCTCACAAACCTTGAAGAAACAATAAGGAAAACAACTGTTTAAAATATAAAATTTGTTCTCAATCAACTATTCAATGGCATTTTTCTTACCACAAGGGTTGGTAACCCTTGTGTTATTATTCTGGATCATTCACCAACAACCTTTATATAGAAAGTATTGAATATACAACCTTAAAAAATCTTTAAAAAATACAGATCCTAATATTTTTAGGCATGAAATATCTGACCTAATCAGCATCTCCAACAAGCTAGTTAAGAAAATAAAACACTTGTTAAATCATGCACTGAAAGCTTTGTGATGAAAACTAGGTAAGCACAGTGCAAAACATGTGGATTCCACACTAAGCAGTACAAGCAGAAAGAACAATAATTTGTATTTATTTATTTCTAATGATGACTATTACTTAACTGATTTTATTCTACAATTTATTTGGACTAATAGGGATGTTATATGGATCTATAAAAGCTCCCATTGGGCTACAGAGTTACATTTTATTCCTCCTAATGCCCTACTCTTTAATGATTCAACAGTGACCTGTAAGTATTTTGTTAATAAACCTCATTACTGTGCTTTCAACTAGAAAGAAGGAATTATTACTACAATGAATAATATTGATCATTTTTCTCATTCAACTTTTTTATGTGTTTCAAAAGGACTAAACTAAATGTTGGTATTGATTTTTTAAAATCAATACCAACCATCAGAAACATTTTTTGTCACTCGTATCATGGTTTTGTAGTGATAAGAGCAATAAAATAATTCAGGAAAGGTACTTCAGAGCATGAAGTATCATTGAAGCAAATCTAGTAGCTGTTTTAAAGCACTGCAGGGAAGCCTAAGCTTCTATGTTTCCACATACTCCTAGCATGTTTTTGGAATTAAATCCCAAGCACTGGATAATCAAAAAGTAATAAATATGTCTAAATTTTCAGAATAAGGTGAGAAAGAATATATAATTCTATAAAAGAATCTTTAAATTAAATTAATAAAAACACTTATCAATGGGATCACATGATCTGATTCTTAGTGCAACAATAGAGCTTTCATGAATTCCAATATCCTCCTAATGACAGAGAAAAAGTTTTTGTGTCACTTCATCTCTTTACTGATGAGACTTTAATCCTATTGGCAAGGCTTTTTGCCCCATCTGCTTTTCAAACTTTCTGACACTTTACTTTTTGTACTTTGGAAGGAACCTGCTTGACTTTAAAGGAGGAGCAGGTGACTTTTTCTCCAAGACTAGAGTCATATTTCTCACTTTTGCAGAAAAATATCCAATGAATCTTATTTCTTAATGGATTGTTGGCTACCAAAAAACAATTATGTTTGTCTATAACTTCTCCAAATAAACATATAGAGTAATTTTTTGAAAACTTAATCATGGTATTAAGAATGCCTTTAAAAGTAAACAAATTCCCATCCTAAATTGTTGCCTTGATCTATCATTTTATTGTTTATATTACAATACATTTTGTGAATCATTTTTCAATCTTATTCCAAATGCATCTTGTAAAAATTCATTTCTGTAAAAAACACTTCTAAGCACTTGCTTATTGAAATCATGATTATGATTGTGTTTTGATATACAAATGATATGTTTTGTTTCCTAAAACCATTAAGTTTCTAAATAAGTTTTTGTTAACATTTACAATGGTATGACAATAATTCAAACAGCTGTTTCAGTTTATATGACTCCTAATAACCAGAAAACATTAGATCAGAGTTCCCCACCCTTTCTGGGTTAGCAGCCCAGAGCAGAGGGAGGGGGAAAGGGGATGATTTTGTGGGAGGGTCAAGTGCCTGTGTGTACCTGTATTCAAGCAGCCATGACATTCACGGTGATGGTCGCACGAGTGGAGCAGCAAGCACCCACAATGAGGCTAAGGCAAGTGGGGCTACGAGTGTCTACAACAAGGCTTGCATGGAGCCACAAGCACCTATGACAAGTCTTGTGCAAGTGGGGCTGTGCGCATGCATGGAGGTTTACACAACTCACTTAGCCTGGTGGCAATTAGCCCATGGCCCGGTAATGGGCTGCAGCCCACAGGCTGGAAACCCGTGTACTCGATGACATTGAAGAATTGCAGATAATCTTCGTATTTCTTTGTTGCTATCTCGGGGTCATGTGCATTTTTATAACTCAGATATGATAGTTTTTTTAATGAAGTACTACTGTACATGAACTTTGTCTTTGAGAATCTCATGAGCCAATTTTTTGGGAGCCTGCTTTTGAAGCTTACCATGCAGGAATGGGGTTATTTTGAGAAAACCAATGAGCCAACTTATTTGGAGCCTGCTTTTGAACCTTACCATGCAGGAATGGAGTTATTTTGAGAAAACCAATCTACATCTGGTATAGATTAACTTCACTGGACTCTGGTCATAATCTCCCATGTAATTTGTCTGTTGGATTATTCCTTTGCTTCTTATGATTGACAAAACTTTGAAATATTCCTAACAAACGGTCACAATTTTTGTTACCTCCCTCCTCCCCTCCCCCAAAGGACACCAACCAAAATTCCTGTATCAGTAAATATTTTCCAAGATTCAGTGAGCTTTTGTTAGTGGAATAAAGGTCAAATGACCCCATTTAAATGACTGCAGGTGGGAAAAAAGAAAAGGAAAAATTTATGAAAATTAAGAGTGGAAATTCTGTTTCCAAGTAGCTGAGGACTGACACTCTAAATTTATAAAAAAGATAGCAAAGTAATCTTCCTAATTCCAAATGACAATCTTTCTTTTAGAATTGTTGCCTTTTACTATACTTTGTCCATAAGATTATGAAAGGAAAATTAGTGAGATGTGACATGAGGTACACAAATGTCTGTTAACTCCCTTTCATAAAATGTTTAGGGAAGTGGTATCATCTTATCCTCTTCCAATGCATTTTTGGAAGCAGCTTTTAAAGCTGGGGAACCTGGTATTTCAATGAAAGATAGAAGGCATTTTAAAAAAATGAAAAACTTCAGCCATTTGATAAGATAAAATAAACAACAGTACTCTCATTTCACTAAAATTTAGCCCAACATTGCAAGAAGAAAATGTTCTGAGGAAAAGGGTGGGTTTTTTTTAGTTTGTCTTTAATGTATTCAGTAAACTCCAATGTGTATTGTTTGCTTATTTTAGAATGTTTCTCTAAAGCAACTATTCATCTATATGCTGCAACTATTTTTTATGAGACAGATTAGAATTAATTAACTGTTATTTTAAAAAAGGGAAAATATATCTAGACTTTTAATGGAAATTGGTCCAAATAATATCTATTTTCATCTATGTTGAAGGATAATTGTCAGTGTTACAATATAACTACTAGCTGTCCACTGAAATACTAAAAGAAATTCCATATTATAAAATGTTAAGACTATGATAAAGCATACCTTTTCTATTTGTTGTCATTTTGTAGATTTTTAAGTAACTAAATCCCTTTAATTAATCATTTTCAAACATATACACACACACATGCATACATATATAGATATATATTTACATACATTCATATATAGATAGATGATATAGATACATATATATGAACAATTCATCATACACAAAAGGAAAATGGACAAAAATAATTTACATATATGTAAAATGTGTGTGTGTGTAAAATTACAGCTGTATCCCATGTTGAACTGACTTTCGATATTGGCCAAACTCACCCAAACATTTAAACATAAAATATTCTAGATGTTTATATAATGAGAGAATAGTTTTCTCTATTGAACTCAGACTCATTTTCATGCACTCCTGAAGCCTGAGCTCAATAGTTCAATCAATCTTTTTCCAGGAACTTGTGTATACAGTTAAAGTTTTAATGAGCTTTTCGCGGGAGGGGGGATATTGTGTTGAAATCTACATTAACAAAAATAAGTTTAAAAGATTCAATAAATGTAAACCAAGAAATTTGTTTTGTTTAGAAGTGGTAAATATTTTTGGCCCTTAAAAAAATAACAAACCTTTGCTTGTAGTGGGCCTGAACATGAATAAATCTCTCTTTTTTCACACATGGTTCAGTCTCTCTTATCTGAAAAATCTAGTGTTAATGGTTATACATAGCTGCATTAAAGCTAAGGTATTTGGGAAATAGTGAAATGCAAACAAATCCAGGTTGAAGGCACTGTGCACAGGCACAGTGAACTGTGGCACAGGCACTGGCACAGGCACTGTGTTGCTCATAGTATTTTTTTTATTGGTGCAGAACTTTGACCTATTAAAATTTAAAAAATTATAACAATTAAAATATGTTAAAGTAGTCTTTATTAACTTCAGTTAATTCTTAAATCAGTCCCCTTTTTATTAACCCTTGATATGATTTTGAAATTACTTATTTTTAACTATATGATTTCCGATTCAATATTAAAGGGTTACCAATCTTCTCCCTCTCTCACAATCTTAGCACAATGAGTACCATCCTTGGCCAACTGATGGCCAAGAATTCAAATAACACTTTAAGGATGTAATTGAAACTGCCCTGTAATTATTGAAAAAGGACATGAGAAATACAAACACTGCAATCCTTACATGAACTGTCACTGAGTTAAGTGAGGCATATTTTTAGTTAAAATTAAAAAGAAATTAACTTTATTAGCATTTGATATTAGTAATTATAGGAGTGGCATGGTGGCCTAAGTGGTGAAGACTGACCTGTCACTCAGAAGGTTGAGGATTCAGTCGTAGAATGCAAAGAAAAAAATACTTGATGCAAAATCCAGGTGGCATCAGGAAGGTCATCCATCCATTAAATGCTCAGTTTCATCCAGTCATCACAATTCTACCCCAAATTAAGGAATTACAGGGTGATAAAAAGGAAAGGTTTTTTATGTTAGCCAAGATAGGGAAAAATAGGGATTTATAAAACTTTCACTAAATAATGTAGAAAACTAAGAATTTGAGTTAATCTATTCCATTTATTTGTATGCTTATATACCAGTGGAGTTAAATTTTGTTATTATGCATAGATCTCATTTTTCACAGAATTCAGAACTGAGATTCCTTATTGAATTATATAGGAAAATTCTGATTTACCCAGTTTATGAAGGAAAACATTAAACAATGAAACCTGTACACAGTATAAAAAATTATTTCAATAGCATATTTACTGTACTATGGATGTGGCTCCCTTGAAATGTTTAAATTGATATGACATGAACTTATATTTAATCAGCTAGCAATGTATTACACTAATTTATGCAAATGTTGTATAAAATAATAAATGCAACTTTCATGCATAAAATGTTTTTTAATTATTTGTTGCAGCACAACAATCCCCCAATAAGTATCTGACTGTTTTCTAAAATAAAACATTGTAATGTTGGATTATATTTCTCTGTAACGATTGTATTTTGATTTCTCACATCTTATTTGTGAGCTGTGTATTTTTTTTAAAAAGTTTGTAAAGTAGAAAATGTTAACTACTGTAGTATAAAATGTATATGTTAATAATTATTTTTTCTCTTTGTGTAGTGTTGGGTGAAATAAGAATTTTACTCAGCAGTATTATTCTATGAATTTAAAGACCCAAAGATACATATTGAAAAGTATATTTAAAAAACAACAAAAATGCACAATGTCACAGATGCATGTACATCTCTCTAGGTAGGAATGAGTCATTGTTATTTTCATAATACGCTCAATCTTATTAACTAATTAATTCAATTAGCTTGGAAGTTAGTACATCACCAGACTTTTATTTAGTATTGTTCTACTAGATAACTAAGCCTCAGTCTGCTGAATGAGGTTTTCATTTAAGAAGAGTAGAGAATATGAAGAACTGATTTTCTTTTTCTGAATTTGTTGCATACAAGAGCACATTTAAAATATGTAGCTATCGGTTCAGTTTGGGCACTATAAGTTTAATACAAGTTTAACACATCATTGATCTCTGCTCTCGACACCTTACGACTTACATTTTTTTTGTTGCTGTTCCTGGGCTACTCAACCTTGGAATATTTATTATTGGTCACAGGTCATTATATCTAATGTAATTGACAATTAACGTATATTTTACATTAAGTAGTTTTCTAGTGCAGCTTTTTCCGTTTTTGGTTAGAAAGAGGCATCTTTGTTTTGATTTCAATCCTAAACAAACATAAATGACTTAATATCTGATTGTTGTTTTTAAAATTCAATGTAACAAAAAACAGTTTATTTCATTGGCTGTAACATTACTGCTTGAAAGAAATCATCACAAACATAAAATGGCTGGGAATGTTAATGGAAAGTCAGGGAAGAAATAATACCTTTGGACGTAGAGAACAGAATGTAATAAGTTGTTGGCAATGGGAAGACTGGAAATAAGAGAGCTGGAAATAAACAAATAACTGAAAGGAAATTAAGATTCACTAGATAGTCCTGGAGAATCAATTTATCACTTAGAGCAAGGAGGAAAATTTGTCCTTGTGCCATAGCTGGCTCAAATCTTGAAATGTTGTCTACATCTAATCTTATGAAGTTATGTTGCTAAGGTATCTTGAATTCTAAATATTGAAAAGCGTGGCTAAATATTAACTGTGAGAAATACCAGAACATTAAAGTTACAGAACAGAGATTTTGTTGTCATATCTGTTTCTTTGTAACATGCAATTTGATCATAATGCAAAACGATTAACAAAGACCATGTTCTCCTTTAGAAAATATGCACAAATTCAAGTGAATGATACAACACATTCGTAGGCACATTCATATTTACATACCTACAAGTTCTTTTTCAAACATAAATAATTTTGCAATTCTTAATGAAACATAGGAATGACAGCATTGAAAATCATTTGTAAATGTAGTTACCAAATTGGGAATACATTCTGTGAGGGAAATTATTTTTCAGAGGATAGGATTGGCTATGATTGCTCAGACTCCCCTTGGATATTTCAAATTTAATAATTTTCCATAAGTAAGTCTTCAGTTCATGTGATATTAGAATCCCTTCTATGTAATTTTTATTGAAATAATACTGAACTATTTTCCCATGTCCCTCTTCCACCTTACATTTTTATACTTCTCAAACTAATCTATCATCTTGGAATTTCTTGTTGGTCTCCCATCTCAAGTACTGACTAGATCCCATCTTACTTAGCTTTTCAGAATCAAGTTTAAGTAAGAACTAGTATTCCCTTGACTATTTCATGGCATTTTAGTAGAAGCTTGATTCTACTCTTCAAAAAACTCCTAGTTTTATATGGCACAATAACACTCCTTAAAGCATCTGCTGTATTCTCTTGGAATGACATGAACAAATGCAGTATATCTTTCATTTCCAAAAGGAATTTGTTTCTCTCCCATACAATTTTATTCCTATATTGTAGCAGGCATACCTGTTGAAAACTGGAATACGCTGTTCTTATCAGTTGGAGTAATTAGGATGAATTCAGCTATTGGATAGCTTTGATTTAATCTTCTGAAACAGGCTAGCTTTTACTTGCCTTCACATCAAGAATAAGAAATATTGGCAGCAATAACTACACATAAAATCCAGATTACCTATCTAACCACTCTCTAGGTAGTGGATTCTGAAACTTTTAAATCTTATTCAGGAACTTATTTACACTCTGTACACAATTATTAGGCAAGAGAGTATTTTGACCATATTATCATTTTTATGCATATTTTCCACCTCCAAGCTGTATAAACCTGAATGCTTAGTGAATATAAGCATCTCAGGTGATGGGTATTGATGTAATGAGGGAGAGTGTGGTCTAAGGAGATAAACATCTATATCAAGGTATACATATTATTCGCCCACTTTTCCTCAGACAAAATGGCCAAAAAAGAGATTTAACTGACATGAAAAAGTCAAAAATTGTAAAAGGTCTTTCAGAGGGATGCAGTACTCTTGAAATTGCTAGCATATTGGGGCATGATAAAAAGCATTGATTGAAAAGACAAGCCAAACATCTACATGGATGTACAGACTTTACTATCAGTCGTGAAAGGAAACCGGAGACAGATGGTTGCAGATGGACCTCATCATCAATGCCACCCAATAACTAATGTGAATTTCATGAAGTTTTTTCTCAACAGTAAATTTTAAAACCATGGCAAAATGTATGAATTTTGCACTATAACTCCCAAAATCCATGTTTCTAAATGTAATTACTATCCATTCTTCTCTAGCCTTTGCAACTCAATACATTCAATAGATTTTGTATACATTTTAAAACAAATAACAAAATTACAATAATTTTTCTTTAAGGTGTGTGTATCCCTGTGTGTATGTGTCCGTCCTTATACATAACTTTCTGAGAAGTAAATATTTTTATATACAGTTTTTGGAGCCAAAAATATTTTGAACTAGATATTACTGAATTCTGTGCCCTTTGGGAAATGCAACAAATGTGGTTTATATCATGGTTTGCATAAATTTTTCTTGCTTTTGATTATTAACTTCATGGTTCATGTTTGCAGGTTTGACCCAGGACCTACTAGTTGCAGACTGCCCATAAATCTTCATTATATTGAATATGGCAATACTTTAGAAAAAAAACCACTAAGCTATCAGATGGATTGTTTTCCAGCATAAACAGTAGCTTGATTTTCATGTTTTAAATACATTCCACTACACCTAACGGGATATATACCAAGCTCCTAGCATTTCAGTTTCAGTGGTGCAAAGAGAAGAAAGACTTCCCTGCCAGTGGTGTTATATTTTTTTAACATATAACTTAAGTTGGCTAGACATTTCATTATTTATTTCATAGCAAATCCATTAGCAGTTCTATATTCCAGATGTGTCCTGACAAAGCATTTTTATGTTAAAATTGAGACAGAAAAGAACTTGTAGAATCAAGTCAAGAATGATAAAGATTACAGATCAATGCACTAAACAGATGATTGTCCCTTCTGCAACAGCATGTCTTGAGAAATCTTTTCTATTTTTATAATTGTTTGTTATCAGCATCTTCACTTTTCCTCAGTATTTAAGATTAACTATTCTTTAAAGAACAGGTTATTGCCTAGTTATAGATACACATTTAAGGTCAACAATTTTAGGATCATATATGTGAATTTTCTCTTAAGGAATTGAAAGTGAGAGAAAATAATATATTTTAGCACAACAAAATTTATGAATTCTGAAAGTGAGTCATCAGCACATTGAAAAAGCACCTCTCATATAACCAATTAATCCCTCAAAAACCAAATAAACATAGGATTACAATTAGAAACTGTCTCTTGGCTTCTCAAATTCAACCTCTTGCTCATTGTTTACCACCAGTTTAAGTGACTGGTTCCAAAACAAATTACTATTGTAGTTAGGAAGGCTTTTTAAAATTTATTTAGAATCTGCCTTTATGTAAATTACATCCATTATTCCATGTTCTGCACTTCGGAATGACAAAACAAATTGTAACCTTTTGCTCTGGTGTCGTCACAGTGGCATCACGACTTTTCCCTTTCACTAAACCAGGCATGGGCGTGGCCAGCGTGTGGCACATCCAGCCCGAAGGCCTGGAGTTTGACAGCCCTATTCTATAAGATTCTTCCCCTCCCCTCAGTTTTCTTTTGTTATAGCTAAATACAATTGCTTACTAAACAAACAAGATCAGAGGAAAAAGTGTGAGGAGACACTGCTAATTGTTTGTTGCTGTTGCTGCTGCTGCAGATTGACAGACAAATACAGTTGATACTTGGGAAGCACAGATAAAAAGTCAAAGGAGGTCAAATTAAAGGCACTTTTTGCCACTTTTTCCCCCATTGCTCCCCTCCCTCTCCTTTCACCCCTATTCTTCCTCCAAACTAAGCTAGTCTCTCAGAAAGGCTGCCTCTGAGAGTTCACAAGTAGAGCAAGGACATTATCAGACTGATGACATTTCTCAGCATTTTCATTTAGATGTTAAATGACATTTAGGAAAAGACTTGAAGTCAATGGGATTCCACATGAGAACATAATTTCCTAGGGTTGGAAGAAACCCTGGAAGTCTTCTAGTCCAATGCCTCTGCTAAAGGCAGGAGTCTCATACTATCCCAGTCAAATGATTGTCCAGTCTATTTTTGAAAATCTCTAGTGATGAAGCACCCACAAGGAGACAAGATGTTCCATTAATTGTTCTGTCAGCAAATTTCTCCTTCTAGGTTGTATCTCTCTTTGACAAGTTTTCACCTATTACTTCTTCTGTCCTCCTGATACTTTGTAGAATAAGTCAATCCTTTCTTTGTCCCTACTTGCCCCTCAAGTACTGGAAGACAGTTATCATGCCCCCTCCCAGCCCCAATCCTTCTCTTTGATAGACTATATATACTTAGCTCTCTTAACATTTCTCATACAATTTACCCTCCAGATGCTTTATAATCTAATTACTACTTTTGTAATTTTCGTCTGTGAGGGATGCAATATCCAATTTGGTCACTGTGTATGTAGACTTTTAGCCACTCTGTTAAGACATAATATTGCCTGGGGTATACCAACATGGAGGTAGTCAACACTTCATATGAAAGCAAAATGGCCATTGTAATAGGCATTATGACACTACAAAAGACTCATTTGGCTGACAATGAACAGATTAAAGCTCAAGGGAAGAGCCTGTGGTACAAAATTGTAGCTAGCATAATGTCTAATGTTCATGGCTCCATATTGTATCTCCATCATGACATCAAACAATATAAAATTATTAATTGTACTGAAGAACACAACATCAAAAATATCTCTATTGAAATATTAGGGATAACAAACATGGCAATTTATAAATTTCCTAGTATTGTGCCTTATTCACCACTGCCAACCCTGACCGGTAGAGGAGTATATATGCAGTGCATTCAGAAAATATTGAGACTCCCTTTACTTTGTCAATTTTGTTATGCTGTAGCCTGATTCTACAGTTGTTGAAATTCATTTTTTTCTTGTTAATCTATACTCAGTAGCCAATAAAGACAAAGTGAAAACAAAATTTTAGAAATGTGTAAATTTGTTTTTTAAAAACTAAAATATCACATTGGCATAGGTGTTCAGACCCTTCACTCAGTACTCTGTACCTTTGGCAGCAATTACAATCTCCAGTCTTTTGGGGTATGATATGACAAGCTTTGCACACCTAGATTGGGGAATTTGTTTGCCATTTTTCCTTGCAAATTCTCTCAAGCTGAGTCAGATTGGATGTGACTGTTGGTGGACAACTATTTTCAGGTCCCTCCACAGATGTTCAATAGGGTTCAAGACAGGACTCTGACTGGGCCACTCTAGAACATTCACAGAGTTGTCCCTAAGCCACTCCAGTATTCTCTTGGCGATGTGCTTAGGATCATTGTCATGTTGGAAAGTGAACCCTTTGGCCCAGTCTGAGGTCCTGAGCACTGTGGAACATATTTTCATTGAGGATATTCCCTGTACTTTGCTCCATTCAGCTTTCCCTCAATCCTGAACAGTCTCCCAGTCCCTGCTGCTGAAACACACCCCCATAGGATGATGTTGTCACCACCAAGCTTCATTGTTGGGATGATGAGATGATGTGCAGTCTGGTTTGCTCTAGACGCAACATTTAGAATTGAGACCAAATAGTTATCTTGATTTCATCAGACCAGAGAATCTTGTTCCTTACAATCTGAGAGTTCTTTAGATGCTTTTTGGCAAACTCCAAGCAGGCTTTCATGAGTATTGCACTGAAGAGAGGGTTCTGCCTAATCACTCTGCCATAAAGCCTAGATTGGTGGAGGACTGCAGGGATAGTTGTCCTTCTGGAACTTTGTCCCATGTCCACACAGTATCTCTGGAGATCAGTCAGAGTGACCATCAGTTTCTTGATCACTTCTCTTACTAAGGTCGTTCTTTTCCAATTGCTCAGCTTGACAGGATGATCAATTTAGACGAATCCTGGTTGTTCCAAACTTCTTCCATTTGAGAATTATGGAGGCCACTGTGCTCTTAGGAATCTTCAGTGCAGTAGAAATTTTATGCAGCCTTCCCCAGATCTGTGCCTTGCAGTAATCCTGTCTCTTTGAGCTGGAAAACTTGCATTCCTTTACCCTCCCCAATAAACCCCTTGTATTCTAATGCTTTCCCTTCCATCTCCCATTGCTGATGTCTGGTTCCAAGCAGGGTTTACATAGCTTTCTTCAAATGATTCTATGTTCTGCACGTTCTATCTCCCTCAATTTGTCAAAAAGTTCTTTTATGAAACCATGGTCTCATGGTTTATGGTCTCATCTGGTGTCATTAAGCAATCAAATCAGTAATGAAGAGCCAAGGTGGCGCAGTGGTTAAATGCAGCACTGCAGGCTACTGCTAGATCAGCAGTTCAGCAGTTCAAATCTCACCGGCTCAGGGTTGACTCAGCCTTCCATCCTTCCGAGGTGGGTAAAATGAGGACCCAGATTGTTGGGGGCAATATGCTGACTCTCTGTAAACCGCTTAGAGAGGGCTGAAAGCCCTATGAAGCGGTATATAAGTCTACTGCTATTGCCTGAAGACATTCTTTTAGATGCAAGTAGAAACATAATAAGGTGCCCCAAATCACACCTTGCAGATGGTCCAAAAGGATACATGATCAATGGTACTGAATAGTGCAGAAAAGTTCAAAAAGAACAAGGTAGTGAACTACCTCCCTCCAGATTCTGTGAAAGAATTGGCAATGCCATTTCTGTCCTATGTCTAATTGGAAAATATATTAAGAAACTTTTCTGATTTTTTTTATAATTAAGACAATCAGCTATTAAGAAAACTATTTATATATCATTGATCCCTAAGGTCTGAGATATCTCCAAAATTATAATACTGTCTTTTAAGTGCAACATTGAAAAATAACCGTTTCTTCCTCCTATAAATTCCTGTAATAAAATCTGAAACATTTGATACTCGCCAATGATTGTGTGAAAAACTGAAATAGTTGTTATTTCAGAAAAAAGTGTTATGCTTGGCTTATCTGCATAGGAAAGATTTCAAAACTCAGCAGGTCTTTTGTTCATGTAATTTAGTAATATAGGCCTTTTGTTTTCATATAGTACATTGTGAAGTACAGTTTTATTTATATAGGCCAATGTTCTATCATAGTTTCAATTGAGTCTGTGTCTACTTTCTGAGATCCAGTATTTGTGAACTGTTATGGCGCTTCAGACATTATAATCATTCTGAGATATCCCAGTGCTTGGAATTTCTACTTTAGGCTTAACTCACAGTTGCTATCTGTTGTAGATTTTACCTAGCCAATCTTTGAATTTCATTAACAGTCCACTTGGGGTAATTTTACCTTCAATTAATATGCAAACAAAATTTATTGTGGATCTAAACTGTGGACTATTTTGATTTTCTGATTATTTAACTCTATCTATCTATCTATCTATCTATCTATCTATCTATCTATCTATCTATCTATCTATCTATCTACCATGTTTCCCCGAAAATACGACATGTCCTCATAATACAGCCACATTTTTCTGGTGGGCAAAAATATAAGCCCCCTGAACAACCCTCCACCTCTGGCCAGGCAAAATGTCGCTCACCAACCTAGCAGTATCCCGAAGGTGCCAAGCCACGGGAACCTGGGGGGAGGCAAAGGTGATCGTGTTGCTTGCCACTTTGGGGATACCGCTAGGTTGGTGAGCAGCGCTGTGCCCAGCTGAAGAGGGGGATTGCCGGGCAGCTGCTCTCTTGCAAGCGGGCCCCCAAAGAGCCAGGCACAGCATCATGGGCGAATGGCTGTGTTGCGCTGTCGCAGCAGCGCAACGCATCAGCCATGAAGCGACCACGCTCATGAGCAGCCACCCAGCAAACCCCCTTTTCAGCCGGGCACAGCGGCACTGACCTAGGGGTATTGCCAAGCCGCTTGAGCGCCTGTTCGCCGCCGGCTGGCTCCCCCAGCTTGGCGCCTTCCAAATGCCAGTGAATGGTGCTCTGCATAGCTGGAGAGTGGGGTTGCGCGAGCGGCTGTTCCGCTCTTGCTCACCCACCTCCCAGCCTCACGACGCATGGCCCAGCTCTCATTACGGAGCCAGGACACCTCCACCGCCGCCACTGCAACCGCCATTCCAGCCTGGCTTTTTCTGTGGCTTCCAATCCGAATCTTTTGGCAGTGGCCACTCTGGGCGCACACTCTTTGGTTGTACGCTCTGCAGGAAGCTGGCCCACTGCTGGCCTATATATATATATTCATAGATTTTCACGGGTGTAGGTATGCTGGTCTTGTTGTATTCATGTCTTTTCCCGTGTAACATTGAGATTGTCTTGGCAACATTTCGGCGAGGTCTCACTCGCCATCTTCAGGCTGGGTTTTGGACTTAAAGACGGCAGCTCCGACCACGCTTTAAGCCCAAAACCCAGCCTGAATGGTCTACTATAAATGAAAATCTATATTTTCTCATTGCTGTGTGTAGTTTGGCACAAAGAGATATGATTTAAGTGGATCTGCAACAAATCTAACATCTAACAATCTAAAGCAATGGTTTGACAGCTAATCAGATTGGGATCAAGTTGCTATGGGACTTCTATGTAGCTTGTCCTTACCTGAGCTTCTATACTGCTTATTAGGAAAAGGGACCATATTCTAGAAGGGAGGACTCATTGCATTCTTTCTTGCTATTACTTCTGTTTCAGTTTTTGAGCATTCTTTAATACTGACTTCAGTTCCTTGCTGCTTTGAGATCAGTTCAAACATAAGTCTGCCAGGAATCTCAATTGGCTCAACATCAATAGCATCATAAAGTTGTCTAAGCCGCCGCCACCACCACCTTTTTTTTTTTTCTTTCTGAAAGCATTTTTGGGAACTGTTGAGTAAATTTTGCACTCTGGCTCAGACTAAGCTTTTTTGTATTTTTTTTTTTCTGGCTTTTGTTTGTCCAGTGAAAGGAACTGTTCCATGTTTCTCTCTGTTCATTTGGATGGCCACAAAGACAGTGCTTAAAATCATTTGCATGAGTACTGTAGGCTACTAAAAAGTTGGTTTTCTGCTTTAATTTTGAAGATATTCTGAGTAACAATCAGAAATAAAAACCATAAATTCAATTATGGCATTTTAATTGGCTTTTCTCACCTTAAGCTAAAAAAAAAACCACTACAACAGAATGCCATGCCCTAATGCCCCAGAATAGAAGATTCAATCCCAAAGTTTTTCTTAAATATTGCAAGCACTACCTGCTTCAAATGCTGGCTATGAAATGCTTTACTTTTAATGTAGCTGTTGGTACTGTTAGAAAGAAATATTATCAATTACCACTTATCAGAAAAAAAATACTATGAACTTTGGACAGAATTTTATAAAATTTTATTTCATAGAAGGCACACGTAATTGTAAATAAAGATTTAACAAAATAGGATTTTCAGTCCACTATTCTAAGACCTTTTTTGTAAATACTATTAACAACCTCCTGCTCAAGGCAAGAGACCTTACAGTCAAATGGCTGTCTTATCTATTTTCAGAAACATTTAGTGATAGAACACCCACAACTTTTGGAGGAAAGTTATTTCATTGATTAATTGTCAGATAATTTCTTCTTATTTCTAAGGTGATCTCTCTTTAACAAGGTTCCACCCATAAGTTTTTGCCTTGTCCTCTGATGCTTTGGACAATGTCAGTTCCCTCTTCTATGCCATAGCCTCTCAGGTACTAGAAGATAGTTCTTGTGTCCTCCCAGTCCTTCTCTTCAATAGACTAAGCATACCTGGCTCCCTAAAAATTCCTCATACAATTTAGTCTCCTGACCTTTTATCATCTTTGATGCCCTTCTCTGCACATTTTCTAGGATATCAGCATTTTTTCTATCATTGTAATGGAACTACATGCTTTATTCCTAGTATGATCCTACTTATATTTAAGTGGTTGTCCTTCTGAATCTTGCATCTATTTAGTGTTAGCAAATCCTCCCAGCTTGATGTCATCTGCAAACGGGATGAATAGAATAGAATAGAAAAGAAGAGAAGAGAAAAGAAGAGAAATGAGTAGATGAAAAGGATAATAGCAATGCCGCTTACCACATAGGTAAATATATAGAGGCCTAACACAATGCTATGGGAATTAGATGCTCAGCAGTGATGGCACAGGGGAAAAATCTATCTTTGTGTCTAGTTGTTTTGGCATGCAAGACAAATTTGAGCTTTCTGAGTTGATGCAAGAAGAACATTCTTTGTTGTGCCTTTTTAAGGCCTCTCCTTTCTTCCCTGGCCCTCAGTTTGCTCTCACTTATACGGGGTTCTTGCCATCCGGTTCCCTGCTCACGGCTGCTGGACATTGGACTTGAGATCTGGTCCCGGTTGGTACGACCATCGCCGCCCGTCGATGTCAAGGGATTCCATCTCAGCCCCCTTGGAACTTTTTGGACTCTTCTACCTTAATACCACCTATACCATCTATCGTGCAAGGAAGAGGGAAGACGAAACCTTCTTCCCCCTCTATATCTCTGCGAACCCCACCGGACTGGACTTTTTGTGAACCCACCTACAAACTTTATGCGAACTTGCACATTCTGTAACAGCTGTGCAATTTCTTTCTCTTGAATGGGAAGTGCATGTGGTATCTATGTGTCTGATTGAATGATCCCACATTTTTTAACTTAATGAATCTTTTATTAGCTATTTTATTGTATCATTGTATTTTAATATTAGTGGGGTATGTATGTGCAGAATGCTTGGCCGGTATGGATGGGGGGATTGAGAGTGCGGCCCGGAGGCCCCCTCCCCCCACTGAGTGCAGAAGCAGAAGTGGATGGGGGCCCGGACCCGCCTCTCGTCCCAGAATGTATGGTACGAACGGCCTGCTGAGGAGAACGGGGGCAGCGGGACGGGAAGAGGGGTCTATGGGTGCAGGGATGGGCCGGTGCATCCCGGTCATGTTTGGGAGAGGCAGGTATGACCGGAGTTACAGGGCTAGCCATTACCGGGGAAGGAGGGTTCGCTACGTCACAGCGATCCCTCCTTCCGGCCCTGATAGCTCAACTCCAAGACCAGATGGCGAGAGATGTCAGGGCCCTGGTCTCAGGCTGCTGTTGCTAAATGCCAGGTCTGTGGTTCATAAAGCTCCCCTCGTCCGGGACTTAATATTAGATGAGGGGGAAGACCTGGCATGTATTACTGAAACCTGGCTGGGCCATGAGGGAGGAGTCCCCTCACAGAAATGTGCCCAGACAGGTTTCAGGTGCTCCACTAGCCACAACACCAGAGAAGAGGTGGGGGAGTGGCAGTCATCATCCGAGAGTCATTAGTTCCTCATAGGATCCCTGCTCCGGAGTCTGTCAGGTGTGAGTCCCTTCTGGTGAAATTGGACCTAGGGGGTCAAGTGGGCTTGTTTCTAACATACCTACCTCCCAACTGTGTTACAACAACCCTTCCTGTGCTCCCTGAGTCAGTAGCCGGACTGGCGGTTGAATTCCCCAGGCTGATAGTGCTGGGGGATTTCAACCTGCCATCACTCGGCGAACTCTCGGATGGAGCACAGGAGTTCATGGCTTCCATGACAGCCATGGACTTGACCCAGGTAATTCAGGGTCCGACTCATATAGCGGGTCTCACGCTCGACCTCGTATTTCTCTCGGAGCAGTGGAGACGTGATCTAGAATTGAAGGGCATCAAGATCTCGCCCTTGTCATGGTCAGATCACTTCCTATTGAGGCTCGACTTTCGGAAACCACTCCCCCACTGTAGGGAGGGGGAACCGATTAGGTGGTTCCGCCCCAGGCACCTGATGGACCCTCTGGGATTTCAGACGGTGCTTAGTGTGATACCTGACTCCCTTTCCCACAGTCCGGCGGAGTCCTTGGTCGCTGCCTGGAATACAGCGGCAGCTGAGGCTCTGAACCGGATCGCGCCTTTACGGCCTCTCTGCGGCAGTGGATCCAGGAGGGCTCCTTGGTTTACACAATTAAGAGCCTTCATCAGGACTTATCTAGAGGCAATACGGGCGGCAAAATGTGCTCATTTTTTTGCTCTTATTGCATCCGCAGAATCTCGCCCAGCCGCCCTGTTTAGGATAACCCACTCCCTCCTGAAAGGGAGGGATGCGGGCGAGCCCTTACAGGGTAGAGCTGAAGAATTTGTTCAGTTTCTGTCAGATAAAGTCACTTGGATTCGGACGGACCTGGACTCCACTTGGACAGTACCAGCCGAGATGCTGGGGGAGGGCCTTGATCGGATTTCTTGGAGCGAGTTCCAACTTGTCGCTCCTGAGAAAGTGGACAAGGCCATGGGAGCGGTGATTCCTCCACCTGTTTACTGAACCCGTGTCCCTCCTGACTGGTCTCGACCAGCAGGGAGGTGACACGAGGCTGGCTCCAGAGGATTCTTAACATCTCTCTTCAGGAGGGATCCTTCCCGCACCCTCTAAAGGATGCGGTGGTGGGACCCCTCCTTAAGAAACCTTCCCTGGATCCAGCCATTCTTAATAACTATCGTCCAGTCTCCAACCTCCCTTTTGTAGGGAAGGTTGTTGAGAAGGTGGTGGCCTTTCAACTCCGACGGACCTTGGATGAAGCAGAATATCTGGATCCCTTTCAGTTGGGTTTCAGGCCTGGTTACTGCACCAAAACTGCTTTGGTTGTGCTGACCGATGAGCTCTGGCGGGCCAGGGATAGAGGACATTCCTCTATCCTGGTGCTTCTTGACCTCTCAGTGGCCTTCGATACCATCAACCATGGTATCCTTCTGCGACGGTTACGGGAGGTGGGAGCGGGAGGCACCGTCTTACGGTGGTTCTCCTCCTACCTCTTGGACAAGTCACAGTCGATGTTGGTTGGAGGACAGAGATCAACCCCTAGGCCCCTCAAATATGGGGTGCCACAGGGTTTGGTCCTGTCCCCCCTCCTATTTAATATCTACATGAAGCCGCTGGGTGAGATCATACGCCGGCACGGGATCAAATATCATCAATATGCGGACAATACTCAATTGTATCTGTCCGCCCCGTGCCAACTCAGCGAAGCAGTGGAAGTGATGTGCCTGGAGGCTGTCAGGGTCTGAATGGGAGCGAACAAGCTTGCACTCAATCCAGACAAGACCAAGTGGCTATTGATGTTGCCTCCCAAGGAGGCAAGGATAGTCCAGACATTCCATCTCTTAGCCTGGGGGGTGAAATTATACACCCCTCAGAGAGGGCCCGCAACCTGGGTGTCCTCCTGGACCCGCAGCTGATGTTAGAACACCATCTGTCAGCTGTGACCAGCGGGCTTTTGCCCAGGTTCACCTGGTGCATCAGCTGCGGCCCTACCTGGACCGGGAGGCACTTCAAATGGTCACTCATGCCCTCGTCACCTCAAGGCTGAATTACTGTAATGCGCTCTACATGGGGCTGCCCCTGAAGAGTGTTCGAAGACTACAATTGGTCCAGAATGCAGCCGCATGAGCGATACTGGGTGTACCTAGATACACCCATGTTACACCCATCCTCCACGAGATGCACTGGCTCCCTATTGGTCTCCGAATGCACTTCAAGGTGCTAGTCATTACTTTTAAAGCCCTACGTGGTTTAGGATCTGGCTACCTGAGGGACCGCCTCCTGCCACATACCTCCCAACGACCAAAAGATCTCACAGGTTGGGCCTCCTCCGGGTGTCGTTGGCCGGACAATGCTGGCTGGCGGCCCCTCAGGGGAGGGCCTTCTCTGTAGCTGCGCCGGCCCTGTGGAACGATCTACCCGTCGAGATCCGGACCCTTTCCACTCTCTCGGCCTTCCGAAAAGCCATAAAACCTGGCTGTTCCAGCAGGCCTGGGGCTGTTGATCAATGTCCAGCACCACCTAGACAGAATGGATGGTGTGTAATTTTAATAACTGTATTTTTATTTTTAATTTTTTTAAAAACTTTTATCTCGTTTCTGTAAGCCGCCCAGAGTCCTATGGGATTGGGCGGCATACAAATTTTTATTAAATTTCAAATTTCATGATGGTTCTAATATTAGAACTAATTGATTCATGAAATGTGTGGTCTGCTAGAGCAAAAATTAACTGCATATCAGACTGATATAAATAAATATTCAATTATTCACTGATAATTATCCCTTGGTGTAATAAGGACTGACTACACAAATTATGCTAGTGGGAAAGAGCTGGTTTCTGCGACAGATGAGAAGCAAAACATCTTCAAAAAAAAAGAGAAACTGAGAATCTCCATAGACATTTTCCTGAGGCCATGGTTTGAATGATCTAGCTGGATTTATAAGGGCCTAAAAATGAATCCTCATAAGGAAAGGTAAAAGAAATGAAAACAATGAAAGTGATTCTGTAATAGGTAGTTTAAAGAAGAAAAATGGAAATAACTTTGGTTCATAGCCTTTTTTGTGTACTAATGCCCAACATATAAGAATTAAGCAAGATTTTAATTGAGAAAAGAAAAGGTAATTTCACATATGTAATGTATTAGATATTTTAGAATTTAAAAGAGCTGGTAGACAATTCTCATAACTAGTTTATAGCAAATTAAGAAAGCAATAATTTAACAGGGACAGAAATCTTAAAAAAGGGAGAAGTGAATTCCTATATGTTAAAAATATTCATTTCTGCCTAAAATCTAAATGTACTAACTTGGTAGTGCTGCAAAGAACATCTGAATAAAATAAATGCATGAACACATAAAAAAAAAACCCTTGTTTGTGGCTATTATTGTCTGCTTAAGTAAGGAGACAATATTGATGAAGCATTCCAATACTAAGCTGCATATCTTTTAAAGTTATGCAAAGATATCATTGGGATGAGAGATTTTAAGTACACTGACATCTGTTAAGATACAGCTTTTGCCATGCATGGACCTTCTAGGAAATTTCTGGTATCTTCCTGACAATTTTCACTTTATAAAGGCATTTGTGCATCAGCTATATTCAATTGGAAAAATAAAGCAACAAGAACTGTGAGGAAAATGTACTTGAGTTCTTAATTTTAAAGAAAGCTAGTACTAAGAGTAATCAAATAAGTCCCAGATTTGAATCAAGAGGAGTTTATTAATCTCTATGCAATGCTTTTATTAGGCTTAAACTGAAGAACTGAATTGCATGAGAAGACAAGGGAGATACAATAATTTAAATGCGTTAAAAGATACCACACTAAAGTTGGTTTGTTTATTAGATTCATATCTAATATAAATAATAAATAAGCCAGTCTGCCTTCCATTAAATAGTTATATACTGCATGGATTAGAAAGAGGACTGAGAAAATATCTACAACCTCTCCCATATTGGACACAAACCTTTTCAACTTTTCCCCTGCTACAAAACATGGCATGCAAAAACAACTAGATATAGAGACAATATTTTTTCATCATGCCATCACTCGGCTGAACACTTAATTTTCACGGTTCTGACTTATGTCTAAGTGTATTAGCCATGTAATATGACTATATTATTTTTGCCTTTCTCATCTGTTCTACTACTTTCTCTATTTGTATCATTATTATGATTATTATCTTCTGTTACTATTTTTATTATTAATTTGTTGTTTTGCATGCATACTGAGAACTTATGAACTGGAAACAAATTCCTTATGTGTCTAATCACACTTGGCCAATAAAGTATTCCATTCCCTAGTCTAGTCTAGTCAAGTCTAGTCTAGTCTAGTCGAATAGATTTGGTGGCTGAGGTAAATTATAAGATCTTTCTACTCCTAGTACAACAACTTAATCACCTAGCTTTCCTTAAGGCTCGGTATTGTTTCAGAATACAAACAGACAATGGATCAATTAGATTACAGGAAGGTAATTTTGATTTAATCTTGGGTGAACTTCATTAGAGAAAGAGCAGTCTGACAATGTAATTAATTTTTCATGAATTTGTCTCTGTTGGGGGTACTTTATGGACTCAGTAGCCTTAATGCTCTCTTGTAACTCCATGATTCAATGAGGAAGTGCACCATATTAAGATACAAGGATGTAAATCTGATTCATATTAACCTGTCTAGACACTTCAAATTGGCCATTGCGCTTAATTTTTAAAAAACTGCTTGAGTGCCATCTAGTGGTTCATGGCCACTATGATAAAAGCAAGTGCTACACTGCTGTAACAGTATATTCATACAACCATAGGGCTGGAAGGGACTTGGAAGTTCTCCAGTCCAACCACCTGTTCAAGGCACAAGACCTTATTGCATCTCAGTCAAATGACTGTCCATTCTTTTCTAAAAGAGCTCCACAATGGAGCACCCACAACTCAGGGAGGCAAGTTGTTCCACTAAACCATTGTTCCACTGTTAAGAAATGTCTCAATAGTTCCAGATCGGATTTCTCTTTAACAAGATTCCATCCATTGCTTCTTATCCTGCCTGCAGATGAATAAAATGAATGCCCTCCTTGGGACTGCCCCTCAAGAACTGGAAAATAGCTATCATGTTACCCCTAATCCTTCTCTTTGTTAGGATAGACATATCTAGTTCCCTTAACTGTTCATCATACGATTTGACCTCTAGACCTCTGTGGCTTTTTTGTACTCTTTCTAGTACTCTACTCAGCATCTTTTTTGTATGTGGTAACCAGAATTGGAGGCAGCATTCCAAGTGTGGTCTTTATTGTACAATGTAGAGCAATACTATCATTTGTCATGAACTTGATGCCATCCTTCTGTTAATGCAGTGCAGGACTACATTGCCTTTTTTGGCAGCTACAGCACACTGCTGGCTGGTACTTAAGTTATGATCCACTACATCCACTACCAGGATCTCTTTTGCATTCACTACTGTTGACTTATAGGTCTGTTTTGTATTACACTGTACTGTACTGTGTTGTGTTGTGTTGTGTTGTATTGTATTGTATTAATAGACAAAGGTAGGGGTTGTTTTGCACCCGTCTTTCACAGTAATCTTTTCAAATTTGGATACTGTCCCCTTTGTAAACAAATTACTAGTCTACAAAGACAGATTACCTATCTAGAATCTCTAATCTGTGCTCTCCAAGCAGAAATTAGGTGCCCAATTCAGCCATTCTACACTATGGAGATGCCACACTATCAGCCCCTTCTACCGCAAAGATCCTGCAGGAGAAGAGCAGTCTGGACAACCATGGGATCTGGCAGGGTGAGAGCTGTGAACCATAAACACAAAGCTTTTGCTGTGAACCCGCATAACAGATATAGCGCCCTTGCTGACCTTAATGGGGACACTAAGGAGACAGGTCAAGGTAGTTGTGATAATGATGACTCAAATAAGCAGGGGATCGTGGTCCAAAATGAAGAACTTTCTTTGGAAAGGCGAAATCAGTCGCAAAAGAAGATCAAGGTATGTAAGAAGAGAAGTCACTTTCTGGTTGTTGATTCAATCGTAAGGGATGTAAATTTAGGAAAGGATATGGAGGTTTTAAAAGAGGTCAGGTATCTGCCAGGTGCTACTGCCAGCAGAGACAAGAGACGTATTCTTAAGATAGTCAAGAATGCAAGTAAGGACAGTGACGTTGATGCTACTATACATCTTGGCACAAATGATCTGTCCCAAAAAGATGTACTTTCTGTGAAGAATGATTTCCAGAGCTTGGGGTATGAACTTAGTAGTGTAGGTTGTAAGCTTATCTTTTCAGAGGTTTTACCAGTATATAAAGAACAAAAAGGGAAGGGCCAGCGTGTAGCAGAGTTTAATGTGTGACTGTAAAAGGGAAGGCTTTGGTTATATTAGTCATGATGCCTGTAGCTGGTCCAATGAAAAACTGTACAAAACAGATGGTTTGCATCCATCCAAGAAAGGGACTGAGTAACTTGGCCGAGGTGGCGCAGTGTTTAGGGTGCGGTACTGCAGGCCACTTCAGCTGACTGTTATCTGCAGTTCAGCGGTTCTAATCTCACTGACTCAAGGTTGACTCAGCCTTCCATCCTTCCGAGGTGGGTAAAATGAGGACCCAGATTGGGGGGGGGGGGCAATATGCTGACTCTGTAAACCGTTTAGAGAGGGCTGAAAGCCCTATAAAGTGGTATATAAGTCTAACTGCTATTGCTAAATTCACAGATTTTCTGGATAAACATTTAAACTGAACAGCAGGGATAGAGAATTAATTGATACAGAACATTTCTGTCTCCAGCAATCTAAAATTCATAGGGTTATCAGTGCATGTAACATAGATGTTTATGCGGATAAGATTATCACTCCTGCTATCAAGCAAAACCAAGCATTTAATAGTGAGTGCCATACCATGTGCATGAATCATACAAGTGGCAAGAAAATAGGGGCAGTCAGGCATAACACAGGTTATGTAGACAGTAAACACAGGGTCAATCAAAATGGACTCAAATGTCTATACACCAATGCACAGATTATGAGGAATAAACAGGGTGAATTAGAAGTTCAAGTAAATGAGGGCAAATACGATATTGTTGCCATTACAGAAATTTGGTGGGATGAAACCCACAAATGGAACATACAGCTAGAAGGATTTAAATTGTTTAAAAGAAATAGACCAAATAAAAGGGGAGGTGGAGTTGCACTATATATAAGAAATGGAGCACAACAATGATGAGAACTATCTTGAATGCATTTGAGTCAATATTAAAGGTTGGCGGGGAAACGACATTGCCATAGGTCTATACTACAGGCCACCCAACCAAGCAGAGGAAGTAGATGAACTTTTTGCTAGTCAGGTAACTAAGGTATGTAGGAAGCACACCACAATAGTAATGGGGGATTTTAACTACCCTGACATCAACTGGGAAACAAACTCTGCACCAAGTGGAAGATCCAACAGGTCCCTAACGAACCGAGCAGACAACTTTGTTTCCCAAAAAGTAGATAAGGGAACAAGGGGATCGGCCATATTAGATTTAATTCTAAATAACAGAGAGGAAATGATAGAAGGTGTTGAAGCCATAGGAACCCTAGGGGCAAGTGACCATGCAATATTGGAATTCAACATTATCAAGGGAAAAACAACTCAAGAAGCTTGGGAAATTTTGAAAATGAGATAACAAAAGCTCAGTCTATCACAATGAAGAAGAAAAATAATAACTTCCAAAAGAAACCAGCATGGCTGCATAAAGAACTATCTGACAAATTGAAAGACAAAAAAGTTAAGTATAAAAAATGGAAAGAGGGGGACATAACTAAGGCAGAATATCAGCTAATAGCCTGAGCCTGTAAAGAAGAAGTAAGGAAAGCAATGAAGAAAGGCTTGCCGCAAAAGTAAAAAATAACAAAAAAAGCTTCTTCTAACATGTTAAAAACAAGAAAAGGGTTAAGGAACAATTGGTCCATTGCTAGGAGAAAGTGGCAAGAAGGTGACAAGCAACAAGGAGAAAGCAGAATTATTTAACTCATTTTTTGCATCTGTCTTTACACAAAGGGATAAAATAGTCCAACCTATCAAAAACAGCCCCACAAAAATCATATTAGGAACACAAATTGAAATAGGGAAGAAAATGGTAAGTGAGCACCTGTCTACCCTAGACAAGTTCAAATCACCAGGACTGGACGGATTACAACCCAGGGTTCTGAAGGAACTGGCAAATGAGATCTCAGAACCACTGAACTATATCTTTCAGAGATCCTGGAGCACCAGGGAACTGCCAGAGGACTGGAAAAGAGCTGATGTGGTTCCCATCTTCAAAAAAGGGGGGGGGGGAAATAGACCCAGGAAACTATAGACCTATCAGCCTGACCTCAATACCAGGAAAGATTCTGGAAAAGATAATCAAGCAACGAATTAGCAAACACCTAGAAGCAAACAAAGTAATAGCCAAAAGCCAACATGGGTTTGTCAAAAACACATCATGCCAGACTAATCTTATTGCATTCTTTGACAAAGTGACAACATTAGTGGACCAGAGGAATGTCGTTGATATAGTTTACTTGGACTTCAGTAAGGCATTTAATAAGGTAGACCATAACCCACTACTAGATAAAGTAGAAGAATGTGGGTTGGACAGTATCACCACCAGATGGATTCATAACTGGCTGACCAATCACACTCAACATGTAGTTCTCAATGGAACTGCATCTACATGGAGGGAAGTATGCAGTGGAATACCCCAAGGCTCTGTTTTAGGCCCAGTACTCTTCAAGATCTTTATCAATGATCTGGATGAGGGAATAAATGGGGAACTCATCAAATTTGTAGATGACACCAAGCTGGCAGGAATAGCCAGCAGTCCAGAAGACAGGATTAAGATCCAGAAGGATCTTGACAAAAATCATTGGATACTATCTAATAAAATGAAATTCAACGGTGAAAAGAGTAAGGTTCTACATTTAGACAAGAAAAACAAACAGGTATAGTACTATTCTCAATAGTAGTAACTGTGAGAGGGATCTTGGAGTCCTAGTGGACAACCATTTAAATATGAGCCAGCAGTGTGCAGCAGCTGCCAAAAAAGCCAACAGTTCTAGGCTACATAAACAGAGGGATAGAATCAAGATCACGTGAAGTGTTAATACCACTTTATAATGCCTTGGTAAGACCACACTTGGAATACTGCAATACTGCAGTTTTGGTCGCCACAATGTAGAAAAGATGTGGAGACTCTAGAAAGAGTGCAGAGAAGAGCAACAAAGATACAGAGACGTGCGGTGAGCCTCATGGCTGGTGAGGCAAGAGCGAAAGCCCCGCCGAAGCTCCGGCGCCACATCTGCCATAGAGCGGAACCAGGACCCGCTCTATTGCGGACGCGGGCGCCAGGACTTTAAAGTCCTTCTGCCGGGGCTTTAAAGTGGCGGCAGGGCCTCGGCGTTGTCCGCCATAGAGCGGGAAAAGTCCTCCCACCGGGGCCCTGAAGCGGAGGCCCGCTCATCTTGCCGGCTGGTGCGTGCACGCTCCATGAGGGAGAAGAGGACGAGCGTTCATGTCCTCCCCGGGGAGCGGCTGCGGTGGCTCCTGCAGTCCCCTGGCTGAGGAAGCGCTCGCTCGGCGGCCGCTCCGATCAGGCAGGGAAGCCCCCCCCCCCCCGCCGGCTCCCCTTGGCACACTTGAACGCCGCTGCTGCCAGCCCAGGCATTCAGGCCAGGTGTTCCAGGGTTAAAGTCCCCCGCCATCAGGGAGATCGTCCGTCTCCCTCCGGGGAAGAGGCACAGCCATGGAACCCATCTCAACGCGTAGGGCGCGGGGAGGGGCACAGGCCTTCTAACAGGCCCTGCTGGCAGGCGACGGCTGCACCCTTCTCTGCTGCCTGAGCGACTCCGAGAACGGCATAGGCCCCAACTCCGTCTTCGACACTAGCAATTCCCACGAGTGGCAGCAGTATCGCTCCAGACATGCACCTGAGGGCCAAAAAGGCAGCACGCTGTTCCCTCCGGCCAGCGCTCCGCTTACTTTCCACTCAGGCTGAAGTTTGCTTGAAGAACTGACTCCTCCCGCCCAACGTAAGCGTGCTCAACCAACTGCAAGGCATGATTCGCTGCTCCCAGATCAGGAGGCGGGAGAATCAGTGCCTCCTTTGCATATGGATTTTTTTGCTTTTTAACTCTTTCTTAACTTTTAAAAGGCAAAAAATTCGTTATGCAAAGCAGGCCCCAAGTTCTCTGGCCTCCTCCTAGTTAATACTGAGAGCAGACACCAAGCCACTGTGACTTGAAATCTGGTAGCAACTATCCTGGCTTTAATTATTTAAAAAAAAATCTTTAAAAGTCTTTACTTTCCCTGAGGAGACTGGTGAGGCCCTGCCTCCCTTGCCTCTAGTGACTGCACGTCCCTGCAAAAATGATTAGGGGATTAGAGACTAAAACATATGAAAAATGGTTGCAGGAACTGGGTATGTCTAGTTTAATGAAAAGAACTAGGGGAGACATGATAGCAGTGTTCCAATATCTCAGGGGTTGCCACAAAGAAGAAGGAGTCAAACTATTCTCTAAGGCACCTGATGGTAGAACAAAAAGCAATGAATGGAAACTAATCAAGGAGAGAAGCAACTTAGAACTGAGGAGAAATTTCCTGACAGAACAATTAATCAGTGGAACAGCTTGCCTCCAGAAGTTGTGAATGCCCCAACACTGGAAGTGTTTAAGAAGATGTTGGATAGCCATTTGTCTGGAATGGTGTAGGGTTTCCTGCCTAGGCAGGAGGTTGGACTAGAAGACCTCCAAGGTCCGTTCCAACTCTGCTATTGTATTGTATTGCCTATTGTATACCTGTGTGTCTTTTTTTTCTGCCTAAGTACAAGGCCCTGCTTTTCTCTCCACTGAACTACATCTTCTTAGATAGCACTCAATGCTCAAGTCTGTCAAGATTCTTCTCATTCAGGGTCAAATCCTCTCCCAAGAAATAGATTAGTAAACATACTGATTGGGCACTGAGAGTTCATTGGGAGGAAAATACCAGAAACGTAAGAAATAGTTTGGAATTCAAAACCAAACAAATTCATGACACTCAAGTATACATATTCAGATGCAAATCCTATCAGAACATTAAAAATATTAAAATTGAAACATTGATGTTTATATAAAACTTGGTAATTATTACACAGATATTTTATGTTACTTATTTTAATGAAAGGGTCATTCAGTGCATAGACTGCACTGTAGTATAAAAAAGAGAAAATTAATGCAAGCATGAGATCCATCTGTAATTGGAAGTTACACACACACACACACACACACACACACGTTTTTGTAGTTTTTCCCAGGTGTAGGTATGCTGGTCTTGTTGTATTCAGGTCTTTTCCCATGTAAAATTGAGATTGTCTTGGCAACGTTTTGGCGAGGTCTCACTCCCCATCTTCAGGCTGGGTTTTGGGCTTAAAGTGTGGTCGGAGCTGCTGTCTTTCTATAAATCTTGGTGGGGGGGTGGAGTGCTGGCTTTGTTTCAGTAAGTGGAATGATTGGATGTGTGGTTGTATCATGATTGGTAGATTGGTAGATTGGTGCTAGCTGTGTGTCTGTTGTGGTTTCGTTTTGTAATGGCCTGGGTGGTGGGTGGGGCTCATTTGTTGACTAGGGCTGGTTTCCAGATATCTGGTAGGCATGAGGTATCGTCATGTTTATTCATGTTGTGGGGGGGTTTCTCTATTTCGATAGCTTCCATAATTATTCTCTTGTTGAAATGTTCAGTTTTGGAGATTAACCTGGTTCCTTCAAAATTAATTTCATGTCCTGTAACTTTAAGGTGCTGGAAAAGAGAGGAAGTTTTTTCTTTTTTTCTTACTGCATTCTTGTGTTCTGCGATGTGTGCATTTATTCTCCTGTTCGTTTGTCCTATGTATGTTGCAGAGCAGATTTTGCATGGTATTTCGTAGACTCTTTGGTTTTCTAACTGAATTTTGTCTTTGGGGTTTCTTAAGATGTTGGCTATTTTTTGGTCAGTAATGAAGGCTGTCTTGATATTGTGTTTGTGGAGAATTTTGCTGATTTTATCTGTGGTGCCTTTGATGTAAGGGAGGAGGATGCTGCCATTGTCCTGTTCTGTGTCTCGGTTTTGGAGATACATACATACACACATACACATACACATACACATACACACATACACACATACAAACATACATACATACATACATACATACATACATATATATATATATATATATGCAGGTCTTGGCGTATTCGGGTCTTTTCCCGTGTAAGATTGACAGTATCCTGGAGACGTTTTGACGAGGTCACACTCGTCATCTTCAGGCTGGTGACTTTGGCTTTGTGCTTGTGCGAGCAAAGCATAATCAGAGCTGCCGTTTTTCTATAAATATAGGTGGATGGGTGTAGAATGTTGGCTTTATTGCTTTAAATGGATTGGTTGGCTGTGTTGTCACATCTTGATTGGTTGATGGAATTGATGTTTGGTGAGGGTGATTGGTGATGGTGTCCTGTGTTGATCTGGGTCCTGTGTCAGTTTTTATGGCTGGGATTCGTTTATTGAAATATCATGCAAAATCTGCCCAGCCACATACATTGGACAAACTAATAAGAGAATAAAGGCACACATCACAGAACCCAAGAACGCAGACAGAAAAGAAGAAAAAACTTCCTCCCTTTTCCAGCACCTTAAAGCAACAGGACATGAAATTGATTTTGAAGGAACCAAATTACTCTCCAAAATTGAACATTTCAACAAGAGAATAATTATAGAAGCTATCGAAATAGAGAAACACCCCCACAACATGAATAAACGTGATGATACCTCCCGCCTACCAGACGTCTGGAAACTAGCCCTAGTCAATAAACGAGTCCCAGCCACAAAAACTGACCCAAGACACATAACAACACAGGACACCATCACCAATCACCCTCACCAAACATCAATTCCATCAACCAATCAAGATGTGACAACACAGCCAACCAATCCGTTTAAAGCAACAAAGCCAACATTCCACACACCCCCACCTATATTTATAGAAAAACGGCAGCTCCGATCACACTTTGCTTGCACAAGCACGAAGCCAAAGGCACCACACACACACACACACACACACACATACACACACACACACAAATGTATCTCAATGGAAGATGATTCAATGAAATAAACTGAATGGCGTGTTAAATGTGGTTAGCAGAAATTCGGCAAGGTAAGCATAATTTTCAATAACAATCTTCCCAAATGCCTCAAGAGAAAAAATTTTGATCAGTGTGTGCTACCTGCTCCAATATATGTTGGTGAAACATGGACACTAGCCTCACAATTGATACAAAAGCTACGAGTGGCATGAAGAGCCATAGAAAGATACATACTCGGCATTACAAGACAAGATAAAAAGACCTGCACATCGATTAGAGAACAAACAAAAGTATACAATATCATCAAGAGAGTAAAAGAATTGAAATAGAAATGAGTTGATCACATAGCAAGAAAAACTGGTGGTAGATGGACCAAGGCAGTCATAAAATGGACCCCACTTGGTAAAAAGTGTACAAGAGACATAAAACAAGATGGATCAACATTACCAAGTATTACCGGCCCAATTAGCAAAAAAAAAGCTCAGGATTGTATTGGTTGGAAACATGTGGAAGAGGCTTTCATTCTGCAGTAGACAGACAATGGCTAAAATTGTATGTATGTATGTATGTATGTATGTATGTATGTATGTTTGTGTATGTGTGTATGTGTGTATATACATGTGTATGTGTGTATTTAATGTCACAACCCCTGGTATGCCCAAATATGGGAGGAAGCTTACTGCTTCCATTCTCTGTCTATCGGCTCGTCACAAGAGACCATCCAGACAGAAACCCAATATTTTTACTGTTGCCTTTGTTATATTTGTAACAAATACAAATACAACACGTTTGTGTGTGTGTGTGTGTGTGTATACACACACACACACACACACACATACATACATACATACATGTGTGTATGCAACTAATTAGAGAATGTCTCATATAAAAAAGTATGTGATTGCATACTCTGTCATAATTGTATAGTTAGGTCAGGGTTTTCAAAGAAAGGCCAAATGGGTTGCCCTCTGCCACTCACAAATGGGGCTTTAAAATAGTCCAGAGGTGGACTAGAGGTAATGGCTTTTCAGCTTTTGAATCTCAGTCAATCTGAGTTCGACTTGTGCTTAAAAGAATGGGCTTCATGTCTGGGTGAGGTAGGCAAAAAGACAAGTTTGCTCCTGACCCACATTGGTATGGTATCTTGGGTACAACCAACATTTACTCCTTTCTTTGCTGTGTCTCCCACTTGCTACAGTTTGGAGGCTGTAAAGAATAGCTTACCTTAGATGGTGTAATGGTCCTGTATTGGATTGTTATCACATATTGATGACTGGTAGGCTGGTCCCATACAGCAATTTGAGTTCAAAAACCTTCTGAGTCCTTTCAAACTGGAGAACTGAATCTGTTGAGTTAGTGGAGATAAAAAAAATAGAGAAAGGGAGCAAGAATCAATATGGTTATCAGATGTATTAATGTAAGGTCCAAAGTAAGCAAAAGCATCTATTGTTGACTGTTCAATAATTTACCATTTACAACTGGATTTTAATCCCTTGGTTACAGATACAGATTAACGAAGTTGGAAGGGATCTTGTAGGTCATCTAGTCCAACCCCCTGCCCAAGCAGGAGACTCTACACTATTTCTGACAAAAATGGCAGTCCAATCTCTTCTTGTAAGCCACCAGTGATGAAGCTCTCACAACATCTTTCTGTAAGTAGATATTTCTTTCTACAAAAACCTCCAGTAACAGTTTCTTTTAGCCAGCAATTGGCTTTGCCACTTTTGTTCTTGTGAAGCAAAAGAAAAGAATTGGTCACTAAGGAGAAACATCATCACATCATTCTTTAGGCAACCTTCGAGTTATTGAAGATTCTCCCCCATTGAAGAGAAAACTGTAGGAATGGTATCCCTTGGCACCATTTATCCTCTTCCATGAATGCCAAAACAGCTGGACTGTTTTGTGAAGTAGTTCAGAAACAGCCAAGGACTTTTTCACTGCTTATTCATTTCAAAATGTATTCTTCTAACTCTTACATTTCTTATGCTTAAAGGAATATTGGGGTAGTGATAGCCAAATCTGGCCCTGGGATCTGCCTCGGTTTAACCAGTAAGCAACCAAGTCAGAAGATCATTTGAAAGCAATTTATTAGAGTACTTCGATAAAGTTACTCTATGAAAAGGGGAATCCCCAGTAATGGATTTTATGAATGGATTACTTTTATAGTTAGCATAACAAAGAACTTAAAAGCATAAATTAATTGATTTAGAGATAGTCATTTGTTCAGTTACATCACAAGAATTACAGCATTCAATAACAGGTGTGCATAGCCATATAAAAGAGCATTGTATTCCAAATAAAAGGAAAAGAAACATTTGCAAATGAAAAACATCAAAATGGGTTTGGGTAAGATTCATTCTTCCACTTCTCAAGGTTGGCTTGACTCTTTTCTTTGTTAGCAGAGGCTTTAGAACAGCTAAACCGAAACTATTATCTACAATATATTGAATGCTCTCCTGACAGTCCTAGTTTTTGAAAGGACTTTTCTTGAAAATTAAGGTTTATAGAAAATTATTAGCAGTTCAATTGAAAAAGCAAATTTAAAATACAAGAAAACCTGTTAATTAACCAGTGGAGTACTACAAAAACCATGCTTCAAGTAATACAAAGTCCATTCTCTGTGGCCCACAGTAGTCTCTATTGGATGCACAAATAAAGACTATTGTTCATATATCTAAAGTCAAGTTGCGCTGACTAGGGACTCCATGAAAACAGAAAAAAGTTAGTGCAGAATTCAGGACAACTTGTGGTGTACAGAAGTAAAGCCTAGACAAAAAGCAGCTGCAATTAGAATATCACTGCTTCATGTGTGTGTTGTGATCCCTTTGGAAAGCTGCGGTTTTTTGTGCAATTCGGTGTACCATACTAAGAAAACTCTTAACAGACCACACTCTCTTTTTTGGAACTGGGGTTTTTAAAACGGACTACGGTATTTCTTTTTTTGTAGTGCTCTCTAGCACATGTCTCGCTTAGTGACGTTGCGCAAAAGGCGTGCCTCTGCGGTTCGACAGGCAGAATAGCCGCCATTTTGTTTGAGATACGTTAGCGTACGCGATCTTCTTATCTCAACGTTCATTCACCTTACAAGTCCGAAATTGGGGGAAAGGATAGAGCGGCGATGTCTGCTTTCTCAGAATCGGCGCTGGAGAGGAAATTGTCGGAGCTAAGCAATTCTCAGCAAAGTGTCCAGACACTGAGTCTGTGGCTTATCCATCACCGAAAGCATTCGCCGCTCATTGTCACCGTCTGGGAGCGCGAGCTGCGCAAAGGTGAGGGACGAATGGGTGATCCAAAGGGAGTCGGCCCCTTACCTCAGAGGGGGCCTGGTTTTTCCCCACTGCGGATATAGGAATATTGATATTTTGGCCCTAGGAGGGCTGTTTGCCGCGGCCTAGTGATAACGCGGAGGGATCAAAGAAGACGTGGGCAGAGAATGGAAAAACTGTCCAAGGTTGGCACGCTTGCGGATCTGGGCCCTTCCACTCCGCATCCCCCACCAAGGGATAGTGGGCGGGGTGTCACAAGGCCACGAGGAAGAGGAGACATACCGAGGAAAGATTTCTTGTTCGTGCCGGAAATCCATCCTAACAGCTTTATTAATAGTAGGATTTTCTTCCTTAGTCTCTGCTGTATTACTGTGATAATGGAGGGTCTTGTCTATGTTCGCTGAAATTAAAACAGCGGAATGTTTTGCTGCAGTTCATAAAAATTTAGAATATGAAATAGTACATGCGTCTAGAACCCGAGACCACTTTATCAATCCATTAAATTTAAGGGAAACTAGGTTTATATTGCATAGACTGCGGCGGGAAAAAGTACAACTTGTTTGGGAAAAGGTTCGTTTTTACATCCTGATAGGCTAAAATTTATATTGCATTTGATTCTGTTAAACATGCTGAAAATAAGCAACTTAAAGGTTTCTTCCATGTGCTGGGACAGAGAAAAAGTTGGAGGACTGTTAAGAAGTGTAAGTAGAACATCATAGATAATGATGAATATTTTAAAATAAGAGTGGTGGCACGTGCTTGCTGGTGGGTGTTGTTTTTGTTGTCTTAATAGAATCAGCTATATATGATTCCATTGAATATATTTTAATATAATAAAACTGACAGAAATCTGATGAAATTCAGTACATACATAGCAAGTTGAAACATAATGGATTTTTTTTTTACAAAATGTGATACAGCAATAGTAATGAAAAATCAAGAAAAAAAATACACCCCCTTTAATATTCAGTGTTAAAGATTTTATTGCCTTAATTATAACTATAGCCAAAGACAGTATCGTAATACTATCCTCATGTTGCAAATGCAGAAATTCTCATGTTGCAAATGCAGAAAGGAGAGTGGTAGCTCACTTAAAATTAAGTAAATTAGTTTTGCTCACCAAACCAGATCATTATTGGTCTTACAGATCAGAAAAGTTAAGTTTAGCATCTTATTGCCAGGAACTGAACATTACACTATCACATATTTAATGATTGGTAAATTTGACTTTATTGGGGAAACAAAAATATATATAATAATCTTTATTTAAATCTTATCTATTTACTGACCTATAATTCATTTTAATCCAGCAGGATTTTGATAGCTAAAGCACATTTAAAAAATAGAACATCACAGTTTATATTATCTGATAGCAGATAATATTATAGACTCACTTAGGGTAACAACTTTTAATTCTAACAAGATTTTTTCTCATAAATTGAAAATCTCAACGCATTGCATTCAAAAGTAATATTTTCACTGAAACATTTAATAATGCTGATCAATTGCATAATATTTACCTAATCCAGTATGAAATTGAAATGTTAAATTTTAATTAGATCAATTAAATTAAATGAAGTCATTTCTTAGACGAGTAGTACAAAAAAAGCCCTTATATGTAGAATTCTTTTAAATCAGTAGATGGAATTTACAATATCTAGATGATTGCATAATTAGCATAGCAGACAAAATACAAGTAATATAAAACAGTTACTTCCATAGTGTGTGTGTGTGTTTGTTTGTATGTACAGGAAATCCTCAATTTATGATTAAGATTGAGCCCCAAATTTCTATTGCTAAACAAGACAGTTAATGAGTTTTGCCCTATTTACAGCCTTTCTTGCCACACTTGTTAATTAAATCACTACAGTTTTTAAGTTAGTAACATGGTTGTTAAGTGACTCTGGCTTCCCCATTGACTTTGTCAGAAATTTGAAAAAAATGATCACATGATCCCAGGATACTGCAACCATCATAAATATAAACTAGTTGCCAAGCATCTGAATTTTGATCACTTGACCATGGGATTCTATAATGGTTGTAAGTGTGAAAAATAGTCATGACACTTTTTATGGTGTTGTTACAATGAATGGTCATTAAATGAACTGTTGTAAGTTGACGTGTGTATGTGGGGGGAGAGAGAGAGAATGCATCTATGCATGTATGCATGCCTATATGGAGTACTTCAAGATTCTGTTGTTGAGTGCCTCAAGTACTCTTCAACATCTTCATAAATTACCTAAAATATGACCCATCCCAAAAGTAAGCCCTAGCTTGATCCCCTCACATGCACTTAATATGTCCTAACCCCCAAAATAAGCCCTAGTTAAGACCCTCGCCCATTATGGGATAGGGCGGGGCGCATAGGTAAAAATTAAGCTAGGATGTGGATAGGGGTGGTAGAACTGCCCTACTTAACAGTACCTCGCACATCCCGACACCTGCCTTGCCAGCCCACTTACGAGGCCGTTTGCCACCCTTTGTGTGCATTGCCTTTGGAATCAATCCGGAGCTCTGTCGTTGGCTGCAGAAGCCTTTCCTGAAGGCCTCTGACAGTGAAGTGGAAGCTGGATGCGAGAAGTGGCCACAGAAGAAGTGGACTGGCAGTGGGCTCCTGCTGGTCAGGACTGATGGTGTTGCCACACGAAGTCAGTCAGTAGAAGACACCTCCCGAAAATAGGACCTGGTGCTTTTTTTTTTTGGTGGCAAAAAAATTATAAGACCAAGTCTTATAATAAGACCATTTTCAGGAAAATATGGTAGGTTTTCTGGTGGATCATGAGCCAGCAATGTGCTGCAGTTGTCAAAGCCAACACAATCCTAGGCTGCATCATCAGAGGTATAGCATCAAGATCACAAGAAGTGATACCAGTAGTATGTTCTACACTGTATTAGTAGACCACAATTGGAATACTATATTCCATATACGTTCTGGTCACCACAATACAAAAAAGATGCTGAGGCCCTAGAAAAAATGCAGAGAGCAACAAATATAAGGGGTTTGGAGACTGAACCATTGGAGAAACAGTTAAGGGAACTAGATGTGTTTAGCTTAACAAAGAGAAGGTTTAGTCGTGACATGATAACCATGTTTCAATATTTGAAAGGCTGTCCCAGAGAAGAGATTATTGATTTACTTTCCGAAGAACCTGAGAGCAGGGAAAGAAAGAATGGGTGGAATTAAGAAATTTCTTAACAGTGAAAACAATTAAAAAAACAACTTGCCTTCAATTGTTGTGGATGCTCCATCGCTGGAGATTTTCAAAAGAAGATGGATTTCTCCAGGATGGAATAAGGATTTTTGCCTTGAGAAGGGAGTTGGACAAGCAGACCTCCAAGGTCCCTTCCAGTTCTGTGTTTCTATTTCTGTTTCTAAAACTGAATCTCATTCAGTTCAACTGATACTGATAATTGGTAAGAAATAAATCTGTGTTGTTAATGGAATATGTCCAGCTTAATATACATACATCTAAATAAACCTGTAGAGACTTTATACAACATAGAAGAGCTACGCTTCCCTTATATATTTTAATATCAAAAACAACCAAATGACCACTGTTTCCATAAAAAAAATAATTTAGTTCCTGTAGTTTTTAGTAATATTGGCCTCCTGTTATATATGCTGGGATAATCTTGGAAAATGTATATTGAAATAAATGTATATTGAAAATTCTATATTGAAATAAATATGTTCAACTATTAAAAATTAATATGTGACAGAAATTAATACTTTAGTGCAATATGTATAGTACTAAATAATTCTATGTGACATTAAGGGCTAATTAAGGGATAACATTGATAGTAAATATTATATAAGCCAGAGGTCACCAACCTTTCAGACCTCAGGGACCATTAAATTCATAATTTTAAATCCTGCAGATCACTAATATGATCTGCCTAATGACTGGCTAAATTGTTATGTGACTGGGTGGGCATGGCCAATGTGATGTCACTCACATCGAGGGGCGCCACGCCAGCCTCTACTCACTCCTTCCATCCCAGCTATTCCTCGCTTCCCCGCATGGGTTTCTTAGGGCCCCAACAGGAAGAAGTTGTTGGAGCTAAACAGCCACCACGAGAAAGAGTTGGATCTGAGTAAGAAGGAGGCTCAGCGAAAGCACCTCACTGAGGACTACGAGCATACGTTTTCCAAGCAGAGGGAAGACCTACAGGAATGCAAGGCCAGATGCCAGCACCTGGAGGCTCAGCAGGCTGACATGGTCAATTAGTCCAGGCCATGATGCAGTCCCACTGGAATATGGCCCTCCAGCTCTTCACTACCAGCGGCACTTCCCTCCAGCCTTTGCCCAAAGGCCTGCACCAGGAGGCCAAAGCAGACCCCAAATCAGAATTTCTTCCTCCCCCCACTGAGCCGCACAAAAAGACCGTGAATGGAGAGACTCTCTGCACAGCACAAAAGTTCATTGCATGTATTCGGCTAAGGGGCTGTAGTTTGAAGACTCCTGATTTAGTGCAATATAAATGCAAATAATTTTTTTGCGGATCACCAAAATTTTCTTTCAGACTACCAGTTGGTGACCCTGATATAAGCCATATATAGAGGTCAGGTAGATGGAGTCCTGAGAGACAGAAAACAAAACATGATGAAGTACTTTTTAACTTATATTGCCTTAAAAAGAAAAAATGAGGATAAAAGGACAGGAGTTGGAAATTGTGACTTGCAGTGTTCGTGGCATGTTTGACTTTGTACTTGAAAATTAACATATTTGCAACAAATGTAAGCATATGAGCAGTTGTTGAAAAACCAGTCAAAAGGCTGAGCAGCATATAACCATTCTTCAGTTGTACCAAGATTTATTCATTCAAAGGAAAAAATATATACTGCATGGGAACTTGAAAATAGAAACCACTCTCCATAAGGAATAGTGTAACAGTGGAAACAAATATATTCTTTATTGCTGAAATTAATGTCAGAATTACCATCGCCCCACTGCAAGCCTCCTTACTTTGATACCCACCAGATATGAAATACAGGGGGAGGGGAGTTGTCAGTAGGGGAAAAGACATGAAACAGATCTGGAACATCAGAAGAGGGGCCCAAGGCCATCTGACCTGGGAGCCGAAACAACCAGCCACCAAATGGGCACCAACAATCACAGATATTGAATTTTATTGGACATTTGGGAAATCGACTAAGGAGGGAGGGCTTGGGAAACGGATGACATAACTTGGGGCATCTTGCCTAGGAATCCTCAGATCTAGCTTTGCTCTGCTGTAGCCACTTGGCATCAGTAAACATATACCTTTCACTATGAATAGAGTCAAGGATCTTTCGTTACTAGATGACCATATGTGACAAACCTAACATTAAGCTAGATCTGCAATAACAATCCACCCAGAGGACAACCCGTGCCATGGAGATTGGGCAAAAGATGTCTTCTCAAGAAATAGAGCAGGAGGAACTGGAGAAGTGGAAATTGGCAGCTTCTGAACCAGGTAGCAATGAAAAGAATCCTGGCCTGAGAGAAGAGGCAAAGGCCTCACTATAGCAGAATACCCAATCCAGATACCAGTGGTTGACCAGGATTGAAAGGATGGGAGAAGCCCCCTTCCAGAATGACTCTTAGCTTAGGGAGTAAATCCCAAAGCCAGCATCCAGCCAGAGTACACGGTTCAATATCAAATGAGCCAGACCTCCCATCTGTAGCACTAAAACAGGTGATCGATTTGAACCCAGAGTCCAAGACCCACTATAAACCCAACTGACAGGGGTGACAGCAGCCCAGCCCAGCTCTGCTGGACTGCCCCAATATCACCACCAGCTTGGGCCATTTTCCCAGGGAAAGGGGACTGATGTCCACTAGCACTGGGAGTGAGATGCAACAAGGATGCCAGGCAACTGGCATTCTTCATCACTCATGGAGTTATTATGGAGGAGTATGGGGCAGACTTACCAACTGACCCAGCCAGGTTGTGCTGTGTTACCCTGGCCCTAGAGGGAGAAATGGCGGAGTAGTTGGTGGCCTTACACAACGATAATGTGGTGGAATTATGCTACTTTGACTGGTTCATTTGTGCCTTAAGGAAGAGGTTCAAAGACTCCCTTGCAGAGTAGAAAGCAAAGAGCAAGATCAAAAGTATCAGTCAAGAAAGATGACCCAGCACCTCTTATATCTAAGAATTTCAGAGCCTGGCCTGCAAATTATCCGACTGGCTGCAAGACATTCTAATTGAATACTTCCTGTAGTGCCTGAACAACAAAGTGTTCCACACCTGCCTATCATGTGGCTCACTAAGTACCCAGGGTTTTGGTACATCCTGGGAAACAAAGTGAAATGGATCTGGCCACGTACCAGGACTGAGCTGGAAGAGGGAGAGGTGATCCTTTACACTGGAGACGAGAGAAATCCCAAAACCCAGGTGAAGGAATTCCAGCCTCCACTAACACCCTATTGGCTGTTATTGCTGTGGGAAGGAAGGTCACAAGATGCTGGATGCCTTGAGGCCATTATACACATTTTTTTTTTTTTACATTTTACACCACTCCATGGAACCTGAAGAAAGGGAGGGAATGTTCCTAAGCCGAGAAAGACCACACACGAGTGATGGTCGTAGAGTTTGCCCCATCAGCAAGTGATGGCAAGGGAACTCCTACCAGGCCAAAAATCAGAGAGCAACAATGGAGAGACAACAACCTGTTGGTAAGTTGCCCCATAAAACCAATGATTGTCCCAATAAAATTAATAGTGATTTCTTTGGAGCTCAAGGATATATTGACATCCCTACTGGATTCAGGATGCACCAGATGCCTTGTCAGTCACAGCATGATGGTGAAATTGGAGATTCACCTCAGGGAGTTTCAATAGCCTTTCCCCAGTTGGATGGCTTGTTGGGGTTGGTTGCACATTTGTCACCGAACCAGTGAGGATGAGGATAATCTCCAAAAGGAGATTAACAAATTCATCATGGACCTCAGCATGGACAGGCCTATGATACTAGAGATAGCCTGGCTAGAGAAGTGGAACCCCTCAATAGACTGGAGAAAGAAAATCTTGAAAACCCAGTGAAAGCAAATGGACGGGGAACAAAGCAGCAGAAACAATGTTACATTGCGACACATTGCCTATTAAGAAAGTGAAACCAGAGAGTGCGGTGGCAGCTCACAAAAGGAAAAATCCTGTTTCCCTGTTCCCAAGAAAATATTGGGACTTGGCAGTGGTGTTTAGCGAGTCAAGGGAATGGTATTTAGGAATCAAGGTGCTTCAATCCCACCACCCTGCAGACTGCAGTATTGAAATTTTACCATGGGTTAAGCCAGTGATGTTGAACCTTTTTTTGCCTCGGGTGCCAAAAGCACATGCGTGCATGCTATCACACACGCTCATGAGCCCACCCCCATAATTTAATCTCCCACACACCATGTCCCCTGCACATGCATGCATGACCCCGCTTCCCCACGAATGCGTGTATGGCTTTCTTGGAGCGTGGCGAGTGCGAAAACTGCTTCCCCACCGTTTGGAGGCCAAAAATGCCCCAATTTCCAGTGGGCCCAGTAGGTTCGTTTTTGCCTTCCCCAGGCTCCAGGGGCTTTCTAGGAACCTGAGGTGGATAAAAAGTCACCCAACATGCAAAGCAGAAGTTCGGGAATGAACAGCTGTGTTGCCCATTGGGCAGTTTTTCTCCCTCGGGAGGCTTCAGGAGGCTTCTCTGAAACCTTCAGCGGGCAAAAAACAGCCCAATGCACAAACCAGAAGTCCGTTCCCGAGCTTCCAGTTTGTGTATTGGGTGATTTTTCACCCTCCTGGAGTTTCAGGAATGCTTCCAGAGGGCGAAAAACAGCTGAAAATCAAGGCTGACAGGACAACGCCTTGTGTGCTTTCAGAAATGGCTCCGCAGGCCACCTGTGGCAGGCATGCCATAGATTCGCCATCATAGGGCTAAGCTATCTAAACCTAAACTATATTCCATGGCCCTGAGGGTATATTAGAAGAACTCGGGATGTTTATTGGCAAAAACCTAGTCTAAGTATTCAGCCAACCAGCAAAATCATGCATGGCAGCCCCTATCTTGTTTCAGGAAAAGAATGGGTCCTTTACTTATGTGTAGATTAAAGAAGTCTTAATATGATCTATCAAAAACTTATATCCCCTCCCACTAAGGACATGTTAAGCCACTTAGTCTTCACCAAGTTCAATTTGAACAATAAAGAAGCTGAAAACACTGTTAACTACTTTTGAAGCCTCTGGACTTAAACATCTTAGATAATTTTATATTTCTAATAAACTATGATGACATTTCTTTCTACTTTTAAAACAAAGTTTACCTAAATGGTGTTTGGTTCTTGCTATGATGAAGGGGAGAAACAGTTCCAATTTTACTCACCTCTGATTGGTTTAGAAGTGGGCTGCTAGACAAAGTTGTATATGTATAGTCTAAACTTAATTTTGTTGTTCATATTATAGTGGCCTTGTTGACCACAGGAGGGAGCCAAAGATGCATTGCAAATTCTTTTTAATTTTCTAGCAGCACTCCCCAAACCATTGGATTCAATGTTATAACCAGATCTTAGTTATACTCTGAAGGGATAGCCACCCATAAGAGGACAGAAAGGATATACAGAATCTTTAAGATCCTTTTTGGATGAATATACAACTAAAACACATGAGAAAAGGGAACAAAGTTTGAATTGAAACCTGACAAACTTTCCAAGGAACTTCGTGAGACGATACAGCATTTAATGAGAGATATTAAATAGGTGAAGGATAGAGTTGATCTTATGGAGAACAAATTAGAGAGGAATGACATTTTGTTTGAAGCTGATCTGGATGTGAACGCGCTCCTGGAGGCCCAAATGAAAGACCTTCATTTAAGAGCAATCCCTGAATGTTCTGGAGAGGACATCAGAACAAGGGTGATTAATGCTTTGGCCAAATTAATTAATTATGAAGCAAAGTTACTTGATCTCGAGAGAGACAAAGTGTACAGAGTGAACTCCAGATTTGCTCCTATGAGAAAATTACCAAGGGATATCTAAGTTCATTTTGTAAGACGAACAATGAAGGACTGTGATCTGGATAGCCACTTTAAATCCAAACTAAGAATGAAAAATGTGGATGTAATTGTTCTGAAGAAGGTTCCTGTCAGAATCCTGAGAAAACAGGATTACACTACCATATTAAAAAAAAAAAATCCAGGCAGCTTTAATATTCTTAGATGTAGAGAATGCCTTTGACAATTTAAATTGGGCTTTTGTGTTTAAAGTTCTGGAAGAAAAGGACTTGGGGGAATTTTATTCAAGAGGTCAAAGCAATTTTTATGTCACATCAAGCAACAGTTGTTATTAATGGCGATTTAACTAGCCCATGAGAAATTCAAAAGTGTATAAAATGATGATGTCCCTTGTCTCCTTTGTTATTTATTTTAGCGTTAGAGGTCTTGAACAGAGACATTAGGCAAGATGAGAAAATATTAAGTATAAGTATCAAGAAGGAAGTTTATAAATATTGGAGTAGGATTCATATTCTAATACAGAAACTTTTTAAAGTGAATATAAAGATAAAACCAGAGACAATGCTTTTGGGCTTAATGGAAAAAGACTTGGAGGCAGGGATCTGGATCTTTAATGCTATACATGTTGATGGCAGCAAGTGTACTTTATGCTAAAAAATGGAAGGACATTTCATCCCCGACAATGGACAAATGGCTGCAAAAGTTGATGGAGTTAGCAGAGATGGTTAAATTGACTGCTTTGATCAAGGAGAAAAACACAAATATCTTTGTTTCTGCCTATAAACCCCTTCTGGACTTTTTGCTTGAGGTGGGAAAAAATGAAAGTTTGATTTTGGGTTTTACCAATTAGATTTTTTGTTATAGAAATGGCTGGTGTAAACTGTTAAGTAAAAGTAAAAAGTTGAAGTTTGATGTTAATGCCTTGTTTACTGCACCAAAGGGAGTCAGAAGTCAATGCCTTTTCTTTCTTTTTTCTCCTTTTCCTCACTTTTCCCTTCCCTATTTCTGCCTTTTACTTTTGAATTATTTTTGTATATGATACCATACATTAATAAAGTTGTTATAAGCAAAAAGAAAATACAAACTTTCCTTTTTCCTTCCACTGTCCATTAGTCTAGCCCAGGGCTGTCAGATTCCCAGCCCATGGGCCAAATGCATCAGGCACTGGCTATTCCCACACCCGGTTTACCAAAGGGGAAAAATGTTATGTGATACCCGCCTTAATGATGTGAGTTTAACACACTTGGTCTAGCCAATCAGTTCACTCACTTTGTTTTGGATCCAGTGGCGCTTTAGTGAGAAATTAGAAAAATGATTTGTGATCTTGTTTATTTTTATAAAAATTAAATTTATAAAATAGTTGAATTCTTACCACAAAAGAGTAATTATGCCCTGGTAGAATTCATGTGCCATGAATGGAATAAACCACGATGGATACAACTTGTTTAAAAGGAACAGAAGGAATGAGAGGAGAAAAGGAAGTGTGTGTGTATGTGTACGTGTGTATGCGCGTGCGCACATGCTGAATCTCAATAAAGGGGTGGTTATGGAATGCCCCAGAATGTTGGTTTTGATTACTTCAATTTTCTTTCCTAGAAACTATCTTGTGAGTTAATTCCAAAATCTTATGGGCTTATGCTTGTCCAGATGCTTGCAGATCCCCCACCTTCATAGGAAATCACACACTTATGTTTTTTGTTTGAGAGTTAATGAGATGTGATTTGAGGATCAGAGCTATTTCTATCATACCTTTGTTGTACTCTGGCTTCGGTTTCTTCAGAGTGATCCAGTGTCATGAAACTGCAGGGAGGAGGAACTTAATTTTAGTTGGTTCACCCTGAACACCAGATATGTCCTGTGGGTTTCCAAACAGGATAAGTAGGCTTGCTTTGCTGTTCTTATTCCATTCATGGATAGATATTGAGCAACTCTCTTTGATAGGGCACATGGAGCCTCTATCTCCCATTGGATCTCTTAGTGACATGCAGTGCCATGAACAACATACATGTTTTTAGCCGTTCTTCTTCCTTGAAGAGATTGCTCCAATATTAGATACCAGCTTCCCTTCTAGTTTATTATCTATATGAAGATCCTAGCATCCATGGGGATTTTATTAACATGCAGGTGATATCAAAAAGACAGCACCAGTCCAGGAGAGGTGATGGAGGTCCTAGTGTGGTATCTGGAGGCTGTTAGGATCGGGATGAGGAAAAACAGGCTGGGATTAACATTAGCAAAACGGAATGGCTATAGATTTAAAGATATACTGAATCTGAAGACATCTGTCTTAAACTGTAAAGGGGATTGTGCTCTTCCAGATGGAACTGACTTACAACCTGGATATCCTCCTGGATTCAAGGTTCCTGCTTGAAAAGCAGGTGGAGGCTGTGATTGAGATTGAGATTGCGGAAAGAGTTGTTAAGAATCTCCCTTTTAAAAGAACGACTATCATGATTGGACAGTTTTGCTCCTCTCAAAACATATCACTGTTCAACTTGCCATTCAAATGTTGGGGAGGAAAAAGTGGAGTGGAATGGAATTCTGAAGTTTTGCACAAAAATCATAAGAGCCTGGGAACCATCAAGGTCACTACTGCAGGTGCCTGAGAAGGAAGTGGACTATTCCCATAACAAAAGAATGTTTCATAATTGGACAATGTGAACACCCAGGGGTGAAGAGAAAAGGAAGCTGTTTTTTAAAACTAAGCAAGCCGTTGTGCAGAAAAACCAGAGGTGGTCTTGATTCCTCAGTGCCAAAATTGTATATCCAATAACATTTTACTTTTTGGACTTCAAAGCTCCTGATAGTGTTTACTTCTTTTGGGTCCGCTAGTCAGATAGTTGACATTGGATTGGATCTTATTGTTGAGCTTGATGATGATCCTCTTCCTGTGGCAGTTTGTCTCCAGATATTCAAATCATATTTTCCCTAGTGGGCTTTCAAAGGGCTGTGAAGAGATTATACTTTGAGACAAAGCTTCAAAACATAGAGAATTAGCTCATTCCCCACATTTATATTACATAAAGTGCATAGTTGTTAAACTGTCAGCATGATAGTTGATGTACAGGTAGTCCTTGATTTATGACTACAATTGAGCCCAAAATTTATGTTTTAAGTGAGACATTTGTTAAATAAATTTTGACCCATTTTATGATTTTTCTTGCTTCCTTTGTTAACTGAATCACTGCAGTTATTAAATTAGTAACAGTTAAGTGAATTTGGTTTTGCCATTGACTTTGTTTGTCAGAAGGTCACAAAAGAGTATCACATGACACCGAGACATTTTAACTATTATAAATGTGAGTCATTTGACAGGCATCCAAATATAAATCACATGACCATGGGGAGGAAATGGTCATAAGTGTGAAAAATTGTCATTAAAACTTTTTTCAATGCCATTGTAACTTCAAATGGTCACTAAATGAATTGTTGTAAATCTACTATCTATAGGACTATCTGTATCTTACTCATATACTTATTGATAGATATGAACAGTGTGATAGTCCAGTGGTGAAAACCCTCACCTTCCACTGGGAAGGCTGAAAGTTCAATCCTAAGTAGTGGCAGATGTTTCTTTCCTAGGACATAAAGGGGGGGGGGAATCTTATGTGAACTCCTTGTGACATCAGGAAGGGTATCAGGCCAGTAAGTGCTTAGCTTCATCCAGTCACCCTGACTCTATCCCAAATTAATAGACAGATAATCTTTATTGTCATTTTTTACTGTGGGCACACTGGCACTTATTAAAAATGAAATACTGATACCTGCTCTCAAAAGTATACACATACATAATGTACATACACATGCTCTATACATACATACATACATGCATACATACATAAATACATATTTATATATACATACAAACACACATATTAATACATATATGTATTAACCATGAATGGAAATGACACTATATGATTTAGCTTTTAACCTAGTTGTTAGACTTCCGTGTTTACACGTTTTCTCTCATGGTCACACCGCCTCTTCTTCTGAATACTTTCTTGCTACAACGACTGCTATCTCATCCCACCCCTTTTAAGGTATTACATGCTTATTAATGGTTGGCAGTTGTTTAAGAATTGTAAACATAATAGCATTAATAAATAACAAAGAAGGAAATTTTTTATCACTAATTTTCTTTTTTAAAATAAATGTTTAGTATGGGGTTTTTTTAATTCATGAGGTACAGATATTTAGTTTAATAAAATAAATTTAAAAATAATTATCTAATAAAATTTCAGTGTTCATAAAATTAATGAATAGATTTTTTTAAAAAAAAGACAGACTGGGGTGATATGATAGCAGTCTTTCAATACCCGAGGAGTTGTCATACAGAAGAGGGAAGTCAACCTATTCTCCAAAGTACATGAAGAGTGTAAAATCATTAAAGAGAAATCCAACCTAGAACTAAGAAGAAATATCCTGACAGTGAAAAGGCTTACCTCTAGAAATTGTGGTACTCCATCACTGGAGATTTTCAAAGTAGAGACTGGACAACCATTTATCTGGAATGATATATACTCCATGCTTAAGCAGGGTGTTAGATTTTCAAGGTCTCTTCCAACTCTATTAGTCTTTGTTCTATTGAATAAATTAGGTTTTTTATTGCTAGTCCTAATCTGGCCCATGGCATTTATTCATTATTCTAACAGTTTTATAAACTGCCTCTTGAAGATTGCTTTCCCTGCTCCATCCACCTTATTCTCTTTCAGTACAATTCCATTTTGTGTGCCAGTTGCAACTTTTCCTGGATCAGGAATCCCTGTGCTCAGTCCCTCAAGCCCTAGTTGCCTCACATTTGGACTGTTGCAATGTGTTCTAAATGGGGCAACCATTGTAAAGCATTCCAAAGCTACAGCTGGCCCAGAGTGTGGCAAAGTGGGCAGTTCTTGGAGCCCCTAGAATGGCCCATGTTACACCGCTGCTATGCAAGCTGCACTGTTGTCAGTTTGCTTTTGGGTGCAATTCAAGGTGTTGTTAATCACCTATAAAACCCTTTATGGGATGATTCCAGGTTACTTGAGAAACCATCTCATCCTAGTGGGATTTGCCCGCTCCACCCACACTGGCAGAGAGAGGGCATACTGTGAATCCCATTAAGGAATTTTGGCTGGTGGGGTACAGGAGAAGAGCTTTCTGCTCCTGCCCTTTGGAATATCTTACCATCAGAGGTGAGATTGTCTCCCACCTTCCTGATTTTTCCTAAGAGTCTTAAAACATGGTTCTACCAGATGAGTTGAGGTCAATGGAGCAATTTCACACTGGAGGTGGTAGAGAAATTAAAAGCTAATTCTGTCTCCACTCCAGTGCTTCCTCTTTTTCCATCTTATTTTATTTTGTCTATTCTGTGATTTTATATTCAATGATTTTAATGTTTTTAATGTTTATTAAGTTGTTTGAAACAAAATGATGACAAATAAACAATAATAAATAAGCAAATATACATAAAGATCAAAGAGAGAGCTGAAGGTTGATACAGCCTTCTTCAGACAATGCAAGATAGTCCTTGACTTATGACAACAATTTAGTCTAATTTTTCCATTACTAAGCAAGATAGTTGTTGCACACCATTTTACAGTCTTTTTGCCACAGTTGCTAAACAGATCACTGCAATTGTTGAGTGAATCTAGCTTCCCCCCCCCCCATTCGCTTTGCTTTTTGGAAGCCAACTGGGAAGGTTAAAATGGTGTTCACATGACCTAGGACAGTGCCAATGTCATAAATACCCGCCAGTATTCAAGCACCCAAATTTTGATTCCATGACCATGGAGATACTGAAACAGTCATTAGTATAAAAGCTAGCCATAAGTCAGTTTTTTTTAAGTGTTGTAAATTTGAATAGTTATTAAATGAATGGTTTATGTCAAGGACTAGCTGTTCAGCATGTAACAACATACAAGCAAATCACGGATTGAATAGAACTGGGGCTACACACGCTGGAAATGGCAAATGAGCTGATATTTCACCATTGTAAAGAACCTGTCCTGTCATTTCATCATGAAGTCCAACGTCAAGCAGAGTCCAACCACATTGAATCCCTGATTATCAGAGCCTGGATGAGGTGGTTGGGACACATCAGAATGGATGACCACTGCATGCCTTGCTAATTGCTTTGTAGTAAGAGGAGTCCAAGAAGAGATCGTGAGGTCAACAATGCAAGTGCTACAAAAACACTGTGAAAGAAATTATGCACCACTGTGACATCCAGGCAAAGGAACTAGAAATTGCAGTTGACAAAACCCATAGGCAAGCCCTGTGCTCTAAAATCTCCACTGGCTTTGAAGACAGTCACCCTCAAAATTGATAGAAAGCTGTGGATGATGTCACAGAATAACACCCGCAATTACTACACCAATGGACTTTTGTTCCCATTGTACTAAAAACTGCACTGGGACTGCATCTCCATATTGATAGATAAACTGCACAACAGTTGTCTTCTTCAAACCCAAAGAACTAACTTACACAATATATGTTACATATAACAGATAGAGAGAATATAAAAAACAATACTGCACAATAATTAGCATATTGGATTTAAAACTACAGCTAGTTCTCAACTTTCAACAGTTCATTTATTGACCATTCAAAGTTACAACAGCACTGAAAAAGTGACTTATGACTATTTTTCACATGTATAACCGTTTCAGCATTGCCATGGTCATGCAATTTACATTTGGATGCTTGACAACTGATCCTCTTGAGATCTTCTGAAAAAGAAAGTCAATGGGTAAATATGATTCACTTAACAACTCTGTTATTTATATAAGAACTGCATTGATTCAGTTAGCAAAAACTGAAAAGTCATAAAATGGTGCAAACTCAACAAATTTCTCACTTAATAGCATAAATTTTGGAGTCAATTGTGATCATAAGTTGAGGACTACCTGTACATTGGAGAATCTAAATTTAATCTTTGCTTAAAACTCCCAGTATTACTATCTTACTATCTCATATGCAAATATGAATTTGTCCCCCCCAAAAAACCCATGTTTTCTGGGACAAAAACTGTTCAATCTAGTTTAGATTGCTACAATTATTTTTTCTTTCTTTCCTTTTTTTTTTAGCCAAACCAAACAGGAAGCTAACTTTTTTGTATCTGGCTAATGATGTCATTCAAAATAGCAAAAGAAAAGGGCCGGAGTTTACAAAAGATTTTGCACCTGTCATAGTGGAAGCTTTTAAGCATGTATCCAGGTATAGTACATTCCTTTTAGTATATTAATCTGAGGAACTTTTTTTTTTTTCTGGGCAAGAATCATCATCCTAGAATAACGAAAGTTTGATAAATAGATTGCTGTCTGATTTGATTTAGAAAATGGAACTAAACAATGCATATGTTTGTGTGTGTGTGTGTGAGTGTAGTGGAAGAGTGTGTATGTATGTGTTCATTATGTTATGCAGGATAAAAAGTACTATTCAGGCAGAATTGGACTTGTACTTGACATAGGTGAAGGATGATTGTTGTAAGGCTAAATCTATACAACGTATGGTTTTAATTGGTCCAGAGGTTTGTAAGCAGCATTATTTAATGTAACAATATGAGCATCAAGATTCAGACATTTAAAACAATCAAACTGATGAACTTCTTCTATAAGAAGATGCTATCACCAAAAATTGAAGTTAACAAATGGGAGCTATTTGCAGAAACCTTTTTTTTTCTGACCGAAAATACAGATCATGTATTAGCATATGGTGACTTAAAATAAGTTTGTATAAAACAAATAAAGTACATGGAAGTTTGTTAAGTTTCTGTTTACGTGTTTTTCTTTCATTTCTGTTGGTGATTTTTTTTGCCATCATAGTGAAACTGATGATAGTTGCAAAAAGCATCTGGGCCGTGTGCTGTCTATTTGGGAAGAAAGGTCTGTTTATGAAAATGATATATTGGAACAACTTAGGCAAGCTTTGTGTAAGTAAATTTTATATGCAGCCTTTTATTTTATAGTTCGTATAACTTCATACTTGAATTTAAATATTTAATTTTTAATTTCTAGATGGAAACCCAAGGAAACGCACATATGAGCAGATAAAGATCGAAGATAACTCTTCAGCACAAAGCTCTCCATCTGATCCTCCCCAGGTACTAGCAGTTTATTTTTTAAAAATCTACAAATGTCTTGCTTCTAAACATTCTATTGATAAAGAGATTAATATAATTTTTCCAGCAACTGTAAGCTTTTTTATTTTGTGTTTTCCCCCATATCCTTGTTTTGCTAGATACTAATGAATAAATGAACTTGCTGTGAATTTGCCACCTGCATGATTGGTGCATAGATAAATCAATCTCGGTAGGGAAGGCAGGGATGAGTATTCACACAACTAAGTGTTCTCATTTTATCAAGATTGATAGATGCTACTTTCTGTTTTCATTTAATAGTAAAGTATTTAAACACAAACATTCGTGAGGAATGCTTTTCACCTGTAAACAAAAAGTCAAATAAATTTTTGTTTATTCATTCATTCATTCGTTTGCAGTAGCTTAGAGCAAGGGCCTCAAACTACATCCCGCACAGGACAACAAGGTTGCCCTGCCCACATCACTCCACCCACGCCTTCACCTGCCTTCTGGAGGCCGGGGAGGCCAAAAATGGGCCCGGTTTTAGCTGGCAGACTGCTTCTGGAAGCCGGGGAATCTATAACTTGATGGCTGCCTTAGATCCATGGGCAGCCCTGGAGCCTGCAAGGAACCACCCCTCCGCCTCAGCCCTGCCCCTGGGAGTTCACCACCTCCTGTGTGGGCAAGGCTGAGGCGGAGGAGTGGTCCCTAGCTGTCTCTGGGGCTGCCCCTTGGATCTAAGACTGACTGTGTTCCAGCTGGATGACCGAAATCTAAGCGCAGCACCCACCATCAGCACCTCCATGGCCTGCTTGTCGCCCTGCCTTGCAGCCTGTGTGGCTTCCTGTCCATTAGAACCACCCCCACTCCACATGGGAAAGCTATAGCTGTGGTAAGCATGGCCACCAGAACAAGATGGGAATGAGAAGGAGGCAGGCAGGAAAGGAGGATGAGAAGGAGGGAAGGAAGGAGAAAGAAAGGGTTTTTTTGTGGGGAGGCAGCAAAAGCAGCATTCCTTGGCTGGGAAGGAGGCAAAAGAGAAAGGGAAAGTAAATCTCAGACCCTGCAAACCAAGCACAGTTCCTGCTGCTCACTGGGGAAAAAGGAAGGAAGAAAAAAGGCAGCCGAAAACTTAAATCCCTGGGGCTGACATTGGCTGGCTAGCATTTGATCTCTCCCACTCTAGCTTCCCTGCTCAATCACTAGCCTTCTTTAGTTCAGAAGCAGCCACGTGGGAGAGAAAGAGGCTAGGGAAGGGCGTTTCTCCCTGAGTTTTTAAAGTCGCAAGGTTTTTCTTTCTCCTTGCTTCACAGTGCAGCCCTCCAGCTCTGGGAGCGTCGTTTCTGGGCTGGGAGTTTTTTCATTTGGATTCGGAAGGAGGTAGGAGTAGAGGAGGCAATGACTGGGGCTTTAGATTAGTTTCCTCTGTGTGTAATTGCTAAGGTGAATATTTTGCTAAAGATCTTTCCCGCTTTGGCTTCCCTGCTCATTTGCTAGCCTTCTTTAGTTCAGAAGCAGCCACGTGGGAGAAAAGGAAGCCAGTGGAAGATTTTTTGTGGGGGTTTTTGTCTCATTGCCTATGTTCTGGGACCTACATTGCTTAGCTGTTTAATTACCAGAGTAAGCCTGTTTAACTTAAACGCTTTTCTTCTCTTTGTCTGTCACCTCTCCAATTCTAAATAAAACTTAAAGAGAGGGCTGAAAGCACTATGAAATGGTATATAAATCTAAGGGCTTTGCTAAGTGCTAACTTGAGGAGGACCTGTTGTTTGTTATCAGGGAGTCACCTTCTGGTCAGTCTCCTGATTTGGCCTCTTTTAGATTTAATCAGCATTAAGGTATTGCCTGTAACATTTCCTTTATATATAACATTTACCTTTCAAAGCAGATTGGTGTATGTGAGAGAGATCAAATCAGTGGTGTTTGTTTTTGCCTACAGACATTCTCAATGGGGCTTATATAATTTGAAATCTGTTCATTTAAATAAAGTAAGAAATGCAGATTAATATTGCTGGAAGTAGTAACAAAAGGTCATTCCATGAGTTAAATGCACCAGAAACCAATTTACAATACATAAGATAAAGGTATATGGTGCATTCAGAGAAATACAATGCTAATGGATTTTCTCTTTCCCAAATCTTGTGGTTTTTAGTTACAGTGTTAATTGGTGCAGTTTGTCAGTCTGGTTTATTGTCTGGTCTTCTGAAACATATGATCAGGAGTTATTTTGAAGGAAATCCTATTTGTTTGGGTTTTTTGTTTGTTTGTTTTTTAAAGGCCTATTTTAAGGAACCTAAAGCTGCTATTGTAATGAAGTTAGGCAAGTGGCAAGAAAGTTTGCGCTCTTTTTCCCTTGGGAAGGGGGGGTCTTATTAAATAAATAGATACCTTGGGTTGAGCAAGTACAACTTAGGAAGGACAAAGGCAAAATGGACTGCTAAATTGGCCATGATCACCCAGTCACATGACGACCTAGCCACACTCACCCTGGTCATTAGGCAGATCCAACTATTGTCTCCCCTCCAAAAAAAAACAGTCTGAGAGACCGTGAATTGGCCCCCTGTTTAAAAAGTTTGAGAACCTCTGGCTTAGAGTCTTGAGTCAACTGCTTACAAATTATCTAAGCAGTCAAAAATTGCCAAATTGATTTGGCCTAAAAATCTGACATATATTAAGTTAAATTTTTAAAAATACTTTTTAATTTTTTTAAAAAATAATGTTTTTAATGGTTTCCAAATACTGTGCAAGGAATAATGAAATCTAAGATTTAGAGTATATTTGTTTGAAATATATAATGGGGGGGACGTATCTTGCAATTTAAATTTATGTCTGTGAGACATCATTGCTGCAGTGATGCAATTTTTAAAAGATTTATAACCTTTTAATTCATTTTCTATTTGGTGTTGGGTTGTTTTTTTAAATTAATTGCTAATGTAAATACTGAAGCAAATGCTGTTCTTTGTAAATTTAAAATGATAGAGAGTGGGTTGTAGCATGACCTTTGTGTGATTGATACTGTAGGCAAATCTGCCTTTTTAAGTTTGAAGTTATCCTGAAAGTATAGTTTAGGCCAATACTGGAATGTACTGTATTATTAGTTACAAGAATTCAGAGCAATTTTTTTCAAATTGCCTTCCGCCTATATTAAGAATTTAATTGTGTTCAGAATCTTTTAAACCGCATATGAAACAGAAATCAAGTAAAAGCAGAGGCTTTGTCAACTGCCCTTCTTTTCTCCAAATCATAGGACTCAGATAATAAATTAAGTCCAGATATTCACTATGATAGTTTAATGTGGGTGTGTATCAGTGTTCCCTCTAAGGTGCGCGCCTGTGCGGCCGCATACATAATATGGAAACACCGCGCAGCAGTTTCCAAGTGCCGCGCATGATTTTCAATGTTACACTTCCTGTTAGATGAGAGGCCACTCTCCGCTCCCGGCGCTAACTTTTGCGCTCCTGGGCTTTCTTTGCATAATGGTTGGAGTCCCTGCCGATTCTGCTCCAAACTGCGGAACATCCAGGCTGATTTATTTCACAGAAGTTATACCTCTCCACTCTCGGGGCGGAAGCAGGGAAAGCTTTGCTCTGTGGTTGGTTGTGCAGCCAGACTTAGGCGGCGGGGAGAGAAAGCGGGCGTCTTCCGCCCTCTCTTGCTCACACTTGCCGGTTCCTAGGACAATCTAGAGCCAGCAGGGAATGAGCGACGGCTGTTGGCTCCCATTCGGATTGGATTGCGCCCACCCCCTCCTGGCAGAGGCTTCACTTGACTGAAGTGGGGAAGCTAATTAACCGGCCGCTTTGGGGGGTTCCAGCTGGCTTTCGGGGCACAGTGGTATGGGGTACCGGGCAGAGAAGGCGCCCCTTTTCCTGTTCCTCTTGGTGTTGGCGGGTGAATCTTGGGGAGGGAGGAGGAAAAGTGGCTGCAGAAAGGGATAATGAACTGAGGCGGACAGGGAGATTTTAGTGGGTGTGAGATCGTGCTTTTTGCAAGATGGAGGGTGACGGTCTGGAGCCCTCAATAAAGTAGTAAACAATAAACACCCCCTGCCCTCTCCCTCTTTAGCAATGAATTAAAAACATTTATCTTGAGTTTTCACATTTCAGTAAAACAGTAAAAAAATGGGTATTTCCAACGGCTCCTTTAAGAGGTGCATGTAATTATTGTGAACTTTCCAGTTGAAAGATTTTTAGGAGAGGGGGAGGGAATGTTATCTTTTTTGTTCCTGCTGTGTTTTGGGGAATGTCTCCCCCAGTATGGAATACTCAGTTTTTGCGCACAACATGCAAAATACTAATTACTATTAATTACTTAAATGTCTTTAAAAAGCATAATCACTTACCCTATTTATTTGCCAAATGCAAATAGTTGCAAGATATACTGAGTGTCAAGAAAAATATTGAAATTAGGAGATACAAGCAACAATAATAGCTTTAGAATAATTGGTCATCCTCTGCTAAACCTAGCAGATATAAATATGAACTGTTATTCATAAATACTAGGAAAGTGTCCTTTCATGAAAAATTACTTTTTCAGTTAACTCTGCCTGGCATTAGTTGGGGGAACAGAAATATTAGTTGGCCAATTCTTAAAGAGAGCACCACAAAGAACTTAAAAGATTTTTAAGAGAGCTGGGTTTTTCATTTATATTATATGTATGAACAGAATTAACACAAATTGCAGATACCAATCAAAAATAAAGAAAAAAAAGGATGAAATAATGCTCATTTTTAAAAACTCAATGAAAATAAAAACAATATACCAAGAAGGTGGCATACTGGTTGTGATTTGATCTCTTCGGGGGATCCCGGGGATCCCCTATACAAGTATTTTAATATTGCAGACTTGCAGTATTATAAGTCATACTGATATTATAGAACACTTTAATTAAGCGGGTCCCTTGAATAAACATAACTTTGAGTTTCAAATAACACTGATTGCGTTGTTGTCTTAAGTGACATCTGTGAAAAAAATTCAGGTGCTCAGGCATGAAAATGTACTGCTCAAACACTATACTTTTCCGCTCACACTGAAAAAAAATTAAAGGGAACATTGGTGTGTATATGTGCTAGAAGATACATTGATCTACATTCTCTAGAGTTCTGTTGCCAAAACTATATTACACATTGTCAGAAAGGGCAACAGTAATAGATCCCAAGCTTAGTTCAGGTACAGAAAGTTTAAGGGGAAAAAAACCCTTGGAAAATTTATAATTAACTGAAAAGTCAGTTTTTATGTATTTTTAAAAAGCACCACAGATACAGAAACCACAATGGCAGTGGATTGGTGAAAATCCTAGATTGGTAAAAGAAACTGGGATAGAGTGAGAATGTAATGAAATATCCTAGCAAAACATAGTTGGTTGGTATTCTGAATAGGAATACTCTAGTTCAATTCTCAGTTGAATTAAGAATAACATTGTTGCAATTTTTCTCAGCTCCAGTATTATTTTGTAATATGATAATATCTGATAATTTTCAAACTTACACTTTTTTTCTAGACAATGGATCTGATAAGATCATTACAAGAATTGGAAAATGCAGCCTCTGGAGATGCAGCAGTTCATCAGAGGATAGCCTCAATACCTCTAGAAGTTCAAGATGCAACTTTGCTTAACAGAATCACAGGTTAGGCAAATTATAGTATAATTATAGTGTCAGAATATTAGACTTAATTGGATAATTTGTATTTGAATTTTAAGTACATGTTTGCTTATTTTGCAGACAAAGAATCAGGAGAACAGCTTTCCAAGATGGTAGATGATGCATGTATGTTGCTGGCGGATTACAATGGCAGGTTGGCAGCTGAAATTGATGATAGAAAACAACTAAATCGGATGTTGTCAGATTTTTTACGATGCCAAAAAGAAATCCTGTCAGAGAAAGAACAAACATTGGAAGTGCGTCATTTGTTGTGGTAGTTCTTTTCCTCAACTTTTCTTTCCTACTTAACATTCTTTACTATATTTGCTTTTTTCCATAGGGTGTGTTTAAGATACTTTTTAAAGATACTTAAGCTGTCTCATAATAGGTGGTTTTCATTCTTTTAACATATTAAAGAGTAAAGTGTTTACATTTAATGAGAGAGAAGCTTTTGTTTTATTTTGTTATCAAATATTTTTGGGGACTTAATATAAAGTTTGACAGTAACAGATCTCTTTCTTTCTAATATTGATGTAATGTTTTAATCTGTTGGAAACTCTCAGTGCAGAGAAGGGTTTTATGACTTATCACTGCTACTTCCATTGATAATTGTAGTATTCTTATGTTTCCTTTGGCGATTTATGGTTGTGTTTTTATTTTTTTAAAACCACAAAAATATTATATTTCACCATTTTTTGTGAGGTGAAATTTAATGCTAGATTATCTGCATGCTTTGTAGAAGTCCAAGTTGGGGTTTTTTTTAAGCTTCAAGTGTTTAAAATTGGATTTTTTAAAAACAAATGTATAAAAGTCATACTTATTAACTTCAAAATTCTACCTAGAAAAAAGCTATTAAGACCACAATAGGGACCAGAAAATTCAATCGGTATGTCATAAAATGAGGAATCACAATACTGCCCCTGATCTTGAAATCTTTTGCTGTGGTCAGCAAATCACCTTGGTTGTTAAGTGAGATATCATGTGACCATAACTTGTAACCTTTTCTGCAGCCAGCCTGTTGCAAATGGCAATTATATAATGCCACAAGACACTGCAACAGTCATAAACAAATGGTGGTTGCCATCACCTAAATCACGATCAAGTGACTCTGGTGACATTGTGACAGTGATAAGTGCAAGGATTTATCATAGATCATTTTTTTCAGCACTATCGTAATTTCAAAAGATTATAAAATGAATTGTCATAAGTCAACTACTTAAAGAGCTTTAGATGATAGTTATTGAGCAAGCATTATCTATGGTAAATATTCTGGTAGCTTTAAGTTTGAATAAACATTTATTGAATGCCATCAATTTATTCACTTTTCCCCCTCAGATAACTGGAACACTGATGATTCCGATAGACCTATTCATTAAAATTGACAACTTTAAAACTGATTTAAGAATTTTAAATTCAGAATCTACACCAATAGTTTTTCATATTTGTACCTTAAACTTGTATAATTTTCCAGTCACTAGCATATAACAAAAGCCTAATGTTATTATCCTTCTATCCTCCATGAAGGTGGATAATGTCTGACAGTTTTGATAGTGACATGTCTTTAATACATATCCAGCTTCTATTTCAGGTGAGGAACATGGATATTATCTTCTTATGGTGACATCTTCCGTTAGTAATGCATCCTGCTAAAAATAAAATTCAGAATCAAAATCCTGTTTTGTGTCCTCTTTCTAAAAATGAAACTTTCTTAATACCTGTTCAGTATGTTTGACAAATCAGTCTTGCTTAAATTGAAATAAGCGGTATATCACTCATTTTCATCCAAAAATGTGTTAAATGAAAATTATTAAAATTAATTTATATACAATTGAGCTCATCAATTTAATATTGTCTATTGAGGTTATTAGAAAATCACAGTAAACATGCCTCTGCATGCAATATTAAGTTGAATAACAGCAGAACTATGTTGAGATATAGGTGGAGAACTAGGTTTGTGTATGTACTGTATATGAATAATATATGAGAAATGGAAACTCCCTCTGTTAATAGGGTTGATTAATCTTTCCTTCCTCTTTTTCCCTCTCTTTCTGCCCACTGAGCTACAGAGAAGTATGAATTGCTATTGAAATTTTAAGAATGAAAGGATAGTCAATATTCTGTTTTTCTAGGGAACAGATGTGATATAAAGGTTAAAAACTCCCCCTTGTCAGTTTGTAACATCTGTTGTTTAGAGCGTGTGTACAACTATGTCCTAAGAGCTGTATGTGGCCCTTGAAAACCTGAGATCCCCTACATATCATTTAAAATATATAACAAGATATAATTTTAATTGAGTAGCATGGAAAGATTATTAAATACGTGGAGATTTCTCAGTTAAATATTTTTTTTGTCTTGGATGTTGCCAGAGTAGAAATGTGATCTCAACATGCCACTTGAAGTCCAAATGTTATAATTGACATGAGAAATAAATGTTCTATTTCTTGTTTAATAGAATCAAAAAATGGTAGATTAAGCAAAGAAATAATTGTATGAAAAAGTAAAAGATGAGAGAAAACATCTCTTCATGCTGAAAAAAATATAATTCAAAATTGTGAACTCTTTTACATTTCCAATATTCCTGCATAAATATGACCTAAATTGTCATCACACAAGCCCTTAAAACTTGATAAAGAGAACCCAGTTAAACAAATGAGTGAAAATCTTTTTTATTAAGGAAATCCATCTATAGCTAGATATTTATATTTGGCAAAAGTATGTGAACCATTGCTTTCAGTAACTAGTGCCCCACAGGATTTGATTATTTTTTTGATTCAAACATTTGACTCTTTTTCTCTTTAATTGATAATTCTAGAGATTCACATACATTTAACATCACAAATAGGTAACTTGGATAATTTTCCTCAATAAACAAATATGTATAATGTTTTAATGTTTAATTGGGTTCTCTTTGGTTGTGTGGACTTGTATGGAAAATAGATCACATTTTAATTCATATTTATGCAGATATATTAAAAGTCTAAAAACTTATTTTTAACTGATTGCGATTATCTAACTGTAACTTGTATTTATTGATTTGTCAGTTCAACCAAAGAAAAAACTGATTAATTTAAACTGGGTATATAAATGTGCGCGTATAAATGCATTTCTTTAGGAATATTCTAAATATTTGTCAATGTTGCGATTTCTTTGCACACTCCAGTGTAAAATTACATGTTAGAGATACAGTAGTCCATCTAAAACAATTAAAATTTGTAAATATTTTCTTATAACACTTTAGTATTTGACAATAAAATAGTATGCCTCTTATAAACATGACTGCCTAAGCAGGAACCTCAAGGAGAGAATGAAACTGGAGAGAGCATTTTAGACATTACATTATCAGATTAGTAGACTCTGTTTAGGCCCAAACATACTATTGTGCTATTAGCATGAAATCAACTCTCTTGTTGCAGATAGTCCTCATTTAATAACTATAATTGAGTTTGGCAAATCTAGTACCAAGTGACATGATAAGACATCATGTGACCCAATAGATTTATAATCTGCTATTGTCATTAAATGAGGTATTGTAACCATAACATGCAATTTTACTGCCAGCTTCTCCATTGACTACTTGTTGGAAGCTGGCTTTGAAGCATGTAGATGGCAATCAAATGAACTTAGGATGCTGCAACAGTCAAAAAATATGGTTGTGTGAGAAACAATTATACTTTTTCAGTGCTGTCATAACTTTGAATGGTTACTGAACATTAGTTGTTCAGGGAGGATTACCCATATTTTCAGAATAGTATGTTCTGAAAGGCATTGTTTTTGTTTTTATTTCCTGTTTTTGTTGTGTTTACTCTGATCTGTAAAACATAATGTCTTGAAATGCTTCATTATGGTTTTGCATTTGGGCATAGTTATCATGATTTTTTAAAACATATTTAAGCTTGATATATCTTGATGTAGAACTTATTCAGGTCTAGTTAGAATTTAGAATATAGAATAATGGGGATGGAAGGGACCTTACAATCCTTCTAGTCCAATTTCCTGCACAGGCAGTCAACCCTATACCATTCCACACAAATGGCTATCCAGTCTCTTGAAAACCTCCAGTGATGGAGCATCCACAACTTCCAGAGGTAAGCTATTCCATTGATTAGGTGTTCCCATTGTCAGAAAAATTCTTAATTGTAGGTTGGATCTCTCTTTATCTTCCACCTGTTATTTATCCTTCCTTCAAATGCTTTGGAGAATAGGCTGGCCTCTTTGTGACACCACTTCAAATACTGGAAGACCATTATCATATTATCTCTAATCCTTCTCTTCATTAGACTACTATATACCCAATTCTCTCAATTGTTCATATTGTTTAGCCTCCAAACCCTTTATCATCTTTGTTGCTCTTCTCTGGGCACAAGCATCAATCTCGATTGCGTCACATGATGTATCATAACATTTTCCATGGCACTGCTCAGGAGAGTCCATGCAAGGATTAAATACAGCCAAACTGCCCAGAATTGAATTGAAACTTTAAGCCACGCCTCTGGTGCTGATTATGCTCAGTTTTTTTCAATTCAGCTAGCCCAGTGGACGCGCTTAAAGTTTCTCTTCAATTCTATCTCTTGCTTGGACTCTCTTTGTCTGTAAGTAGTTTATATTTAATTATATTGGAGCAGGCTTGGAGAGCAATAAAAATAAAGGTTTCCAAATTGTTTGAATTTGGCCATTCTCTCCCTTTCGGTCCTCTCGGTGTCCTGGATACCTTAGGCACTGCGGGGACACAGGCAGCTGTTGGGGGGACGCGTGGGTCGGAGTGCTAACGCCAGCATTGCTGCAGCAACCCTGCTGCAGCCGGATTCCCCGCGGAGAGCTCCGTGGGCCGTCATCCGTGCTTGTTGAAGCCAGCGTTCGGCACGGTTTCTCTGAGCACTAATTGATTCAACCGGCTAGTTAATGCGCAGGCGCGGTGAGCAAAGGGCCGCCCACCATTTCCCCCCCCCTGTTCTGCCGGTTTTGCTTTCGACTCCTCGCACATGCTGCAGCTGCCTGAAGCCTGACTCATCGCAGGAGCCGCTTGGAACTATTGTTGTCCGGCCTGGCTGGCAATTTATCTCCAAAGCACCTCATTAGCAGTGGCAGAGCTTTGAAGCCCCCCTGGGTCACAATTGTTATTCCTGCGGGCGTTTGGAGCTGTGATTGCTCATGCTTAACTCTCAAATTGCCTTTCATCCTTCGCCTTCTGTGTCTCCAGTGAGCACTCTGGTCGATGGTGGGTTGTTGAGAGGTGGTGAGTGGGAGTGCCCCTTATCTATTGGATTGAATTCAGGGTCATGGCAGATCAGATTCAAGAGGAGCCTTTCCAGTCAGGGGTCTCTTCCAAGGCTTTTTCTAGGTGGGCAGGCATGGCTGCCAGGGAGGCCATTAGGGGCTCCAAACCCTATTCCAGGCCTAGGCCTAAGCAGGGTCCAGGGCCTGACAAGGATGCCTTCCGCCACCAGAAGGCTCTTGAAAAACAATTTTCCAAAGCCCAACAGCAGACCCAATCCTCTCGACTGGTGTCTCCTGAGAAGCCCTCCTTGGAAGTTCCCCCTGCTCAAACCCATTCTAATTCAGACAGTGATGAGGAAGGCCAGGAATTTTCTCCCACGGCCTCCTTGGCCATGGGAGTTTCCCCGGGTGTGTCCTTGGTGGACCAGGCCGACCTGTTTGCTTGCCCTTCAGACTCAGAGGAGGGGCCAATTTTGGGGCCCTTGGCTCCGCAGGATCCGCTCTCCAGACCAGACCCCAGGGTGCGCCCTGTTGAAGATCGGGGACCCGATCTCAGCGGAAATGCAGGAGATTATTAACAGAACCATTTCTCAAGGTATTGAGGTAGGCATGCAGCAGAGGGGTAAACGCACTTGTAAGAGCCGACATCTACAAACCCCTGTGGCTCCCAGGGCGGCTTCGGTATCCCAAGAGCTTCAGTCTCCCCACTCTTCCATGGCTTCTGATGATTCAGAATGGGAGGAGGAGGGGGATCTCTTACCCAGGCAGGAGGCCGAGTTCTCGGGGGACGAAGGTGGTACCTCCGAAAAGCCTTTTTCTGTCCTATTTAAGCTAGCCAATTTCAAAACCATTTTGGATAAGGCTAAGATAGCAATCCATATGGGGTCCAAGCCCCCAGTTCAGGTGCCCATTGTGCCAGATGACCTTTCTGGGGATCTCTTTGAGGAGCGTGTCTCGGCCCAGGAAATTGTACCCATCCCCAAGATGTTTCTTAATATGGTTCAGAAGCAATGGGCGCAGCCTGCCACCATGGCTACCCCCAGTAGCAATGATAAGAACTTGTACGGTAGACACCAGTCTGGAGGACTTACTTAAGCTCCCCCACATCGATCCTCCTGTGGCGGCCCTTACCTCAACCTCCCACCTGATTTATTGGAAGGCCTCAAGGCGAAGGACAAGAAGTCTGAGACCACCTGTCATAAAATGCACCAGGCGGCCGCTTGGACAATTAAGACCTCAGCTTCAGCTTCATTTCTCTCCAGGGCTGCTCTTCTCTGGTTAAGGCAAGTGTTAACTAGGATTCCGGCCAGGGAGAGCAAGTTAAGGCAGGATATTAATAAGATCATGGTGGCCACGGAGTATACTGCCGATGCCATCCTGAGTGCGGCCAAGTTCGCTTTGTGGGCTCTGGCATCTAATGTTGTTACCAGGCGCCTCTTGTGGCTTCGACACTGGAACGTGGACATGCGCTCCAAGTGGAAACTGGTTGCTGCCGCCTTTAAAGGGGACAAGCTCTTCAGGGAGGTCCTTGACCCTGTCCTAGTAGAAAACAAGGACAAGAGAAAGGTGATGCCTTCTGTCTTTAAGAAGTCTGACAAGAAGGGCCCCTATTTCTACAGGAGGCAGCCTTTTTGGAATGCGGAGCCATCTACTAGCTCTGCCCCACCCCATCGTATGTACTCCCAGCAGGCGGACCGGTCCCAGGACCGACAGTACTACTACAAATGTCCTTTTCGGGGGGGGGGTGTCTGGCTCCCGTCCCTTCAGGAAATACAAATGACTATCTCAGCTCAGCTCCCATAGGGGGGCACCTCCACTTGTACAGCATCTAGTGGGAGCAGACCACATCAGATCAGTGGGTCCTGCAAACAATCAGACAAGGTCTCACTCTGGAATTCCTCTCCCTTCCCCCTCCCCCCGCTACTTGTTCCGTCCTGTTCCGTCGTGCCCTGTAAAGAGGGTTCTTATGGAACAGGAGATCAGGCATCTCAGGGAAATCAGAGCCATAGAGCGGTTCCTCCAGTCCAGGAAGGGACAGGGTTTTACTCAATCCTGTTCCTGGTTCCCAAAAGTTCAGGCGGGTGGAGGGGAATCTTGGATCTAAAAAGGCTAAATTATCACATCACTTACTTGAGGTTCAAGATGCAATCCCTGCAGTCCATTCTGGGATGCATCAGGCCGGGAGACATCTTGACCTCTATAGATCCCAAAGAGGCCTACCTCCATGTTCCTATTTGCAAAGCCCACCGTCGTTATCTCAGGTTTGCTTACGCTGGCTGCCATTACCAGTATTGGGCCCTACCGTTCGATCTCTCCTCAGTGCCAAAGACATTTACAAAGATACGGCTGTGGCGGCCTTCCTCAGATCCCATCCAATTCGACTGCACTGCTACCTGGACGATGTCCTCATTCAATTGTCATCGGCCCAATAGGCACTTCTGGACCTGGAACACACCATCCAAGTGCTTCAAGCTCACGGGTTTTCCATGGAAAAGAGTCATCTGCGGCTGATGACCAGGCTACAACATCTGGGTGCAGTCATCAACACCGTCTGCTGCCAGGTCTTCCTGTCGCTGGAGCATGTGGCGAGCCTCAGGGAGAAGGTTGCACAGGTGCAGCTGCTTCCACAGGCCAAGGCCGTGCAGCTTTCGCAGCTCCTCGGCAAGATGATTTCGTGCCTGTCCATTGTCCCTTGGGTGAGGCTCCATTCCTGGCCGCTTCAATGGCTCCTGCTCCCTTACCAGAGGACCAACGAGAGCAGTTCACCGAGGCTTGTTCCAGTCTCTGCAGATGCCCGTCGGTCACTCAAGTGATGGATGTCTCCGGCTCTGTCGAAGGGCTCCCCATTCAAGTAGCCAACGTGTCTCACCATCACGACGGACGCCAGCCTGTTCGGTTGGGGGGGCCACTTCCAGAACCAGCTGGCTCAGGGCAGGTGGTCCCCGACCAAGGCTGCTCACAGCATCAACTGACTGGAGCTGAGGGCGGTCAGGCTGGTCCTGCTTCACTTCCACATGGGCATCTGGGGACGTCACGTAAGAGTATTGACAGACAACGTCGCGACGAAGGTGCATATAAACTGCCAGAGAGGCACGCGCTCCAGATTGTTGATGTTGGAGGCTGACTTACTGGGTCGGTGGGTGGAGAAGCTCCTCCTCTTTGTTCAAGCAGAACACATTTCTGGCATGACCAACACCCAGGCAGACTGGTTGAGCAGGTCCACGATCGACCACTCGGAGTGGCGCCTGCATCCTCTTCTTTCCCAGAGGTTTGGGTGCCTGCAGGTGGACTTGTTCACCACCGCGGCCAATTCTCATCTTCCCAGATTCTTTACGAGGTTCCACGTGCAGAAGGCGTCAATGCTCTATACTCCCCCTTGGCCGAGGGGCCTGCTTTAGGCGTTCCTGCCGTTACCCCTTCCCTGGGCCATCAGGAAGATCCTGTCGGAGACAGCAGAGGTCCTGTTGGTGGTGTCATTTTGGCCCAGGAGAATCTGGTTTGCAGACTTGGTAAGTCTCTCCATCGGGCCCACAGGGGGTCTCTCTCAGCCAGGGGAACCTTCAACATCCAGAACCCCAGTGGCTTCAACTAGCTGTCTGGCACTTGAGAGGGATCTCCTGAGCCGGGGCAGCCTTTCGACCAAGGTGATCTGTACCATCCAAGCATCTCGACGTCCATCCATGATCCAGATATACGACGCGACATGGAGGGCCTTCGTCGGCTGGTGTTCCTCGCACGGCCTGTCAGCCTCATCAGCCATGGTTCCTGTCATCCTGGACTTAATGCAAGATGGCCTTGACAGGGGACTGGCTCCCAACACCCTTTGCCATCAGGTAGCAGCTCTTTCCACCATTCTGGCTCCTGACGGGCAGACTTCTCTCGGTCGTCATCCTACCATTCGCAGTTTCCTCAAGGGGGCTACCAACTTGAGCCCTCTGACGGTCCACAGATATCCGACTTGGGAACTTGCTGTCGTCTTGCGTGCTCTCACCGAACCTCCATTTGAGCCTATCCGGTCTATCAGCATGAAGCATGTTACGTTTAAGACCGCCTTTCTGATTGACATCACTTCTGCTAGGCGTGTTTCTGAACTGGCTGCCCTGTCGGTCCACGAGGACTTGTGCTTGATTCAGCAGGACAGGGTGGTTCTCCACCATGACCCGTCGTTCATTCCAAAGATCAACTCCTGGTTTCACCGGGCTCAGGAGGTTGTTCTTCCTGATTTCTGCCTGCATCCCAGACATCCCAGGGAAAAACGGTGGCACAAGCTCGATGTCCGCAGAGCACTTTGCAGATATATCAAGCGCACGGCCAGTTTTTATCGTTCTGAATCACTTTTCGTCTCCTTCCAACCATCTTCCCAGGGAAGGAAGGTTTCATCTTCTACAGTTGGTGGGTGGCTTAGAGCCTGCATCGCCCTCGCTCATGTTCTGCAGTCTAAACCGGCGCCTAGTTGTATAGTGGCACATTCTACTAGGAGCGCTGCAACCACGGCGCCTGGGCAACCAGGGCTCTGATTAAGGAAATTTGCAGGGCAGCCACCTGGACTTCGTGGTCCCTGTTCGTTCGAAACTACAAGTTGAACAAGTTTGCTTCAGTGGAAGGGGCCTTTAGGAGGCGTGTGCTTCAGGGCATTCATACCAGCGGAGAGACCTTGACTGCTGCTGCTTCCCGCCCTAGTGACATTTAGCTTGGGTATGTCCCTTGCTTGGACTCTCCTGAGCAGCACCCTGGAAAAGGACCATTGACTTACCTGAAGGGCCGTTTACAGGGCGCTGCAAAGAAGAGTCCACCCCACCTGGGGGGTCTGACTCCGTTGTTCTCAGTTCTAAGTTGACAATTTTTGTTGGACTTGTTATTTTTGAGAATATTTGGATTCTTTGTTGGACTTCTCAGCGCGTAACAGTTCCACGTCTTCATTGAAAAAATCTGAGCATAATCAGCACCAGAGGCGTGGCTTAAAGTTTCAATTCAGTTCTGGGCAGTTTGGCTGTATTTAACCCTTGCTTGGACTCTCCTTCGCAGCGCCCTGAAAATGACCCTTCAGGTAAATCAATGGTCCTTTCACAATATTTTTTTTGCCTTTGTAGAGCCAGGCTGGATGTGGCCTGCGGATGACGCATCCAGGCCACGGGCCATCAGTTTGATGCCCCTGTTCTAGGTTCATTTTTTTTCTATTATGGTAAACCAGAACTAGACACATTATATCAAGTGTGGTCTCATCAGCATAGTGTAAAGCAGTATTATCACTTCAAATAATATCTGTGTTGGTGCAATCTAAGACTTTATTTGCTTTTTTTGGCAGTTGCAGGATCCTGCTGGCTCATATTTAAATTGGGGCCTACTAGGACATCTAGATCCTTCTCACAGTTTCTACTTTTGAGCCAAGTACTACCTATTCTTATTCTTGCCTATATGCAGAACCTTATTTTTCTCATCACTGAATTGCTCAGTTTCTCAGAGTTCTTTATGTAACTATACTGTTTTTTTATCATCTGGGTCTCTTGTTTTTCTTTCTCTGTGGTATTGTGTTAGATTGGGTTTTTATAGTCTCAGTTTTCAGAGATTCCTAAGCTTCAGTTGTTTTCCTCTTAAAGATTTCCACCCGTGGAATCCTTCACAAGCTATTTCTAAGTTTCTTGAAATCACCTCTCTTAAAGTATAAGTCTGTAGGTAGTGCAGACTTATGACCACAATTGAACCTAAAATTAATGTTGTTAAATGAAACATTTGAGCAACTTTTGCTCAATTTTACAACCTTTCCTGCTGCAGTTTATTAAATGAATCAGTGCACTTGTTAAATTAGTAATCCAATTGTTAAGTGAATCTGGCTTCCCCACTAACTTTACTTATCAGGAGGTTGCAAAATGTGATTACATGTCCTTGGGACACAGCAACAGTCATAAGTATGAACCAATTGCCAAGCATCTGAATTTTGATCACATGATCATGGGAATGCTTTAAAGGTAACTGAAAAAAATGGTCATAATTCACTATTTTCAGTGCTGTTGTAACTTTGAACGGTCACTAACTTAACTGTTGTAAGTCGAGGACTACCTACAGTTTGATTTTTGTTCTATTGCTTATTTATTTGTTATTTTGAATTCTAATATGGCATGGTCCTTTTTCCCTACAGTTCCCACAACTTCAACCCCCCCCCCCAAAAAAAATCATTTAATCTCTGTTCATAAGAATTAGATCCAATACAGCTGACCCCTAGTTCTCTTCTATGTATTCATTGATGAAATTGTTAGCTTGGCCTGTCAGGAACCTGTTTGATCACCCATTTCGTTCTGGTTTGTGTCCCTGTTGATATCGGTTTAATTACAGTCCCTACTATGGTGTGTTTTCTGTCCCCCCTTAGCTAATTTACAAAAATTCATCTATTTCCTCTACTTGGTTGAGTGGTCTGTAGTATGCACCTATGACAATGTCATTCTTTTTTATTTTTATATTAATCCATATTCTGCAAGAAGGCTTTCATCTTTGGTTTTATACATTTCTGTAGAGGTGTAGCGATTTCTGATATATAATACAACTCCAGCTCCACTTTGATACATTATTTTCTTCTGTGTTGTTTCATAAACCTATACATCAAAGCCTTGTTTGCTTGTTATGATTGAGTCTTGGTAGCGCAGTGGTTAGAGTGCAGTACTACAGGCTACTTCTGCTGACTGTTGGCTGCCTGCAATTTGATAGTTCAAATCCCACCAGGCTCAAGGTTAACTCAGCCTTCCATCCTTCCGAGGTGGGTAAAATGGGAAATCAAATTGTTGGGGGCAATATGCTGACTCTGTAAACTGCTTAGAACTGTAACACACTGTAAAGCGGTATATACATCTAAGTGCTAGTGCTATAGATCCCATTAGCTATATGTGAAGTTGTTAACAACAGAATTAGAAGGAACTTTGGAGTCTAGTCCAAATCCCTGTTCAAACAGACACTATGCTATTCCAAATAAGTGGCTGCCCAGTCTTTTCTTAAAGTCCTCCAATGATGGAGCACCTACAACTTCTGAAGACAAGCTGTTCTATTGGTTAATTGTTCTCGCTGTTAAGAAGGAAATTTCTTCTTAGATCTAGGTTGCTTCTCACCTTAATTAATATCCATTGTTTCTTGCCTTGGATTCTGGTGCTTTGGAAAATTGGTTGATCACCTCTTCTTTGTGGCAGCTCCCCAGATATTTGAACACTGCTATTATGTTACCCCTGGTCCTTCTTTTCAGTATATTAGGAATACCCGATTGTTGCAACTGTTCTTCATGTGTTTTAGCCTCCAGCCCTCTAAATATCTTTGTTGCTCTTTTCTGCACTCTTTTCAGAACCGGAACATTTTTTTAATAATGTGGTGCCAAAAATGGATGAGTATTCTAAATGTGGTCTTACTAAGGCGACACTAATACTTCACATTTTATCTCTCTGTTAATGTAGCCAAGGATTGCATTGGCTTTTTTGGTTGCTGCCACACACTGTTGGCTCATATTTAAGTGATTTTCTACTAGGACTCCAAGATTCCTTTCACAGCTAGTACTATTGAGCCAGGTTTCACCTAGTTTGTACCTGTACATTTGGTTTTTCTTGCCCAAATGTAAAACCCTGCTTTTCTCTGCATTGAATTTTATTTTGTTAGTTAAGGCCCAGTGTTCAAGTCTTAATATCCATCTGGATTTTGAGCCTATCTTCTGAGGTGTTGGTTATTCCTATCAATTTCATGTCATCTGCAAATTTGATGAGTTCCTCTTCTATTCTCTCATCTAAATTGTTTATGAAGATGTTGAAGAGTACTGGGCCTAAAACAGATCTTATGGTACCCCACTACTTACTTCTTTCCATGTAGAATGTAGTTTCATTAAGAAGTTCGGTTTATCAGCCAATTACAAAACCATCTATGTGAGTTCGGTTTATCAGCCAATTACAAAACCATCTATCTGTCTGTCCCACATTTTTATAGCTTACCAAGAAGTATGTTGTGGTCTACATTATCGAATCCCTTACTAAAATCCAAGTATACTATGTCCACTGCATTTCACTGGTCCATTAATTAGTGACTTTGTCAAATAAAGAAATAAGATTTATTTGGCATGATCTGTTTTGACAAATCTCTGCTGGGTTCCAGTTATAACTACTTGCTTCTAAGTGTTCACAGATCTATTGCTTGATTATCTTTTCCAGGATCTTCTCAAGTATTGATCAGATTGACTGGTCTAGTTTCCTGGATCTGTTTTCCCCCCCCCCCCAAACATGGAGATCACATCAGCAGTTTTCCCATCCTCTGGCAGTTCCCTGATACTCAAGGATCTATGAAAGATAGGGTTCAATAGTTCTGAGATCACATCTGCCAGCTCCTTCAGTACTCTGGAATGTAATCCATCAGATCCTGGTGATTTGAACTTGTGTTCAAGTTATTGATTTGAACAAGTGTTCTTGTACCATTTTCTTGTTTATTTTGATTGTATTCCTAGTCTTTCTTTTACAGTTGTTGTAGGTTGGGCTATATTATCTTTTTGCATAAAGACAGATCAAAGAATGAATTAAGCAGTTCTGCTTTCTGTCTACTGCCCCTTATTTCCTTGCTATCTCTGGATCAACTGTTACCTTGACTTTTTTCTTGTTTTCTTACATGTTGAAAGAAACCTATTAAAATTACTTTTGACATTTGTTGCAAATCTTACTTTATTCTGAATTTTAGCTTTTCTAACTTCATATTTGCAAGTTCAGGATATTTGTTGGTATTCTGCTTTAGTTATGTCCCCCTCTTTCCATTTTCTATATGTATACTTTTTGTCTTTCAGTTTATCAGAGAGTTCTTGTGTAACTATGCTGGTTTCCTTTTGGATTTTTTCTTTTTCAGTGGTATTAAGCTGGACTGGCCTTTCATGATCATATTTTTAGAGTTTTCCAAGCTTCTTCTGTTGTTTTTATTCCCTTTTAAGATTTTACTCCAGCCCTTCCCAAGCTTTCTCTTAAGTGTGTTAAAATCAGCTCTTTTAAAATCTCTGGTTTGATTATGTTCTGTTGTTTGTGTTTGCGTTATATTGAATTCCAATATGATGTAGTCACTCGTGCCAAAAGCTCAAGCAATTTGAACCCCCTCTGTCACTTCTCTGTTAGTAAGAATTAAGTCCAATATAGTTGTACACTCTTCTATTTTTTGGATAGCAAAGTTTTCTTTTTTTTTTTTTAAATATATTTTATTCATTTTCACATTCCATTTTACAATCACTTATATACAGAGTATTTGCTATAAGAAAAAAATAAAAAAATAAAAAAAAGAAAACAAAATAAAAAAGAAAACACAACTCATCATTCACAACCCCACCTGACACTTCCATCCTCCATACACCCCATCTACCCCCTCCAACTTTCCTTTCCTCCCTCTAACACTCCCCTCCTACTTCCCTTTCCCCTCAAACCTTCCTTCTCCCCTTACTCCCAACACGCCCTCCTTACATTCCCCTTACTCCTTCCTTACTCCTCCCTCTTCTTTCCCTCTACCTCCCTCCTTGGTGTATGCCTTTATTCAAGTGTTGTTTAATCTGATGAAAAGTAAAATAAACCAAGGGAAAAAAAATATAAAGAAAGAAAAGAGAAAAAAAAAAGGGAAAAAAAAACAACCGTATATAAGTGCATTCTTGTTCTTATTGAGACTATGTTAACACCCACCCACCCACCCCCCATAAATCCCCTTCCCTAATCCTCCCGACTTCCCGGGGCCCACACCTGGCACTGCCTTCTATCTAAAGTATCTTGTGTTCGTATGGATTAAAAATAAAAGTAATATATTAAAGGAAAGAAAAACAAGAAAAAAGAAAGAAAAGAAAAAAGAAAAAGGAAAAAAAAGAAAAAGAACTCTTTGTGTTAAGCTCAGCCCCCCATCTTTATCTATGCTTAAATAGTGTAAGTCATTCTATCTATATTTTATTCTCGTCTCTTACTTCTTTGTTATTTACCCCAACCTCCTGTAGACTCTCCCGTTCCTCTTCCTTAACCTTGTATTCAGATAAACATTTGTACAAATTTGTATAGACATCAATATACAATCTAGCTCAAAAATAATCCCTTCTAGTAAAATTTAAGCAGCGTGGATCATTCCACATATTCAAATATTACTTTACAGAAGAATAATCAAACTTTCCCTTCTAATAGGATTTAAACAGCGTAAATAATCTTTCTTAACCTTATTTTCAAACAGTAATTCAAAATAATCTAACCAAACTTTCCCTTCTTAGTAAAATTTAAGCAGCGTGAATCAAGTATTACTTTACACAAAAATCAGTTTACATTCTATCTTAAGATGATCCCGACCGGCTTTCCCTTCTAATAGGATTTAAACAACGTAAATCATTCCGCATGCATTTTACCCTCATCCCTTGCTTGTCTGATATTTACCACTATCAAATTTATGCAGACATTAGTTTAAGATCTAGCTCAAAATAATTTCACCAAACTTTCCCTTCTAATAAGAATTAAATAGCATGGATCATTCCACATATTCAAATAATACTTTCAACAAGAATCAGTTAACCTTCTGTTTTAAAAAATAATCTCGTCCAGCTTTCCCTTCTAACAGAATTTAAACAACATAAATCATTTTGCATCCTTTTACATATATACATTCAATATCACCCCACCAATATACGTAAATCATTCCGCATGCATTTTACCCTCATCCCTTGCTTCTCTGATATTTACCACTATCAAATTTATGCAGACATTAATTTAAAATCCAACTCAAAATAATTTCACCAAGCTTTCCCTTCTAATAAAAATTAAATAGCATGGATCATTCCACATATTCAAATAATACTTTCAACAAGAATCAGTTTACCTTCTGTTTTAAAGTAATCCCTTCTAACAGAATTTAAACAACATAAATCATTCCGCATTCATTTTACATATATACAATCAGTATCACCCCACCAATAAGTTCCGCTTTTTCTACCGGAGAGAGGTCGCAAACCCCCATTCAGTCCACAACTTTGGCAAATATTTTAAAATGTCTAAATCCTCGATCTCCGCTTTTCTGCTTCTCCGAGGGAGGAAAGGCTACCCCCTCCATCTTGCAGCCATGTGGTCTGTTGCTTGCCTTCTCCTTCAGCTTGTCTCTCCTCTTTTCCAAGTGAATCAGGAAGTCCCGCCTTCAAAGTCTTGTAATAGAAATCTCGAGCCTCCGAAACAGAGTTAAGACGAAGTGTTTGATTCTCAAATGTGACCGTAATGTCGGCTGGGGCCTCCCATCTATATTGAATCTGTTGATTTCTAAGCTCTTTAGTTAAAAAAGCATAGTCTCTTCTTGCTCTCAACATCTGGAAAGGTATTTCTTTGAAGACAATCAAGTCCTGGTCATCAACTCGCAGACTATTATTATGAAACTTTTGCATAATCGCGTTTCTAGATTCTTTTGTGGAAAAATATATAATTATGTCCCTCGGGAGCTGTCGCTGTTCCGCTACCAAGGAATTCTGGCGATAGATTTTCCGAATCTGCCAATCAAAGTTAAGTCCCGGGCTTCCCACCGCATGGCTGAAGGCTTCAACAAAGGTCTGTTTCAGATTCTCTCGCTCCTTTTCGCGGAATCCTCTGACTCTTATTGCGAATGCCTTCTTATTAAAGTTTATCATCACGAGCTGTTCTTGAGTGTCTCTAATTTTTTGTTGTAATATTTGAATATTAGTAGTCAAATTAAAATTAGCCTCCTCCAAGCTTTCCAATTTATTCTCTATTTCAGCAGAATAATCTGACAGGGCAGACACGGCTGCAAACGTATTCGCCTTCATTTGGTCAATTTTAGACTTTAAATCATCATATAGCTCCAATACAAATTCCTTAATTTCTTGTTTAAAATCATTAAGCATTTGAAAGAAAAATTCCTGTGTTAAAAATTCTCCAGTAGAGGGCGTAGGAGACAAGGGCTGCGATTCCAGTATAGATTCTTTAGATTCTTTAGGCACATTTGTAGAGAGACGCTTCGATTTTGACCTGGGTGCCATTATAAATAAACAAATAAACAGCGCTTTCGCTCCCCTCTGTTTCCCAAAAAAAAAATTTATTTTGTTAAGGAGCGGTCTGCAGGAAGGTAAAACCGGCTAAGTACATCCCCTATCAGTCACCAACGGGGAGAAATCGCCATTTTGAAGTCCGTTTAAACAAAGAAGCCTCTAAGACAAATGGTGCTGGTGTTTAAGATAGTAATAAAAGCATAAATCTCACAGGGGTGGGACCCGCCCGTATTAATCCTAGATTCAAACAACTTTGCTTTGTCCGGGGGGGGGGGGGGGGCTCGCCTGTCGGGCTGCAAAAAAGGCAGCTGAGAAGAACTGGCTGGAGATAAAAGCTCCGCTCACGCTGGATCTAATCTCTGTCCACAGCCAAAAAAAAAAGAGAAAGGCTGTGAATTACGAATAGACCCTAGCACACAGAGCTACTCCCTGCCCCTTTCTTAGCCAAAAAGGGGTGATATCTATGATCTTATTTAGATATACAAACCAGATCTCTGAGAGGAGCTCGGTTGAGCCCTCCTCGGCAACAGGCTCCGCCCCCCCGGTCCGGATAGCAAAGTTTTCAATAGGTTGCTCAGGAACCCTTTCAATCTCCTACTTAATGTGGAGTCTGTCTCACAATTGATATCAGAGTAATTAAAGTCCCCCATTACTACTGTAGTGTGTTTTCTACATACATTTGTTAACAACCATGTTTCTCTGAAAATAAGACCCTGTCTTATATATTTTTCACCACTCAAAAAAGGCACCAGGTCTTATTTTGGGGGGTGTCACCCACAGACTCACCTCATTTGCGTGTGTTGCCCCCAGCTTCCTTTTTGCTGTCAGAGACCTTCAGGAACTTATTTTGAGGCCAGCAAGGCTTCTCTGAAGGAGCAAGACTTTCCGATCTAGAGCTCTGTTATGGGCTAGAGAGAAGCCTTCAGGAAAGCCTTGCTGGCTGCAAAAGAAATGGGCCAAGGTGTGCGAGGCCTGGCTGCAGTTATCTGAAGGTAAGTAGTAGGGCAGCTGCAGCCCCCCAGCCCCACCCTAGCTTAATTTTTACTCATGAACCCGGAGTGGGCAGGGTCTTAATGAGGGCTTATATTGGGCATAGATCTTATATTGGGCACACATGTAAAAATCAAGCTAGGCCTTACTTTCTGAGTAGATCGCATTTTCAGATAAACACAGTAGTTAGCAAAGGTTTGTCTATTTCTTCTGCTTGGTTGGGTGGCCTGTAGTATACTTCGGAAATGTTATTTCTTTTCCTTTATATATTGATGATAAGCATTCTAGGAGGCTTTCATTTTAGGTTTTGTATATCTCTGTGAACTCTTACATATAATGCAACTCCACCTCTTCTTTTATTAGGTCTATTTCTTTTGAACAGTTTGTATCAGTACATTCCACTCATGAATTTCATTCCACTAGGTTTCAGTAATGACACTATTGAATATCATACTTACCCAAATGTTCTACTACTTCAAATTTGCCTCGCTTGTTCCCCAAGCTTTGAGGATTTGTGTATAAGTACTTGAGTCTTTTATGACTGACCTATATCTCCTTTTATCTGAGATTTATTTATTTGTGAAATGTATTGGCCATCTGTTTTACCATAAGGTAATTCTGGCCAGTTTACATATTACATTAATACCTGAATTAATTAAAACCAGAGATTAAAATCAATCCACAGTGCTGCATAGAGGCCCAGGCCAGTTAGGAGAGCCAGGTATTTAGGCCTTTATGAAAGAATAGAGTTGAAGCCAACCTCACACTGGGGACAAGATGTGCCAGAGGGCAGGGGAAACAGAAGAGAAGCCCCTCCTCCTGGACCGTGCCAGTTGGAATAATCCAGTGGGACCTGCAGCATGCCACCTCTACTGATGCAAGTGGGATGAGCCAATCCCAGAAGGGTGAGTTGGTCCTATAACCTGGACCTATACTATGAAGGGCTTTAAAGGTGATCACCAATACTTTGAATTGCACTTGAAATTGCAGTTACCAATGCAGCTTGTGGAACTGTATGTTACAGGGGCCATTCTTGGAGGCCCCAAAACTACTTGCGCTGCCTCATTTCTGCATCAGCTGTAGCTTCTAAATGCTCTTCAAGGGTAGAGCATTACAATAGTCCAATCTTGATGGAATGACAGCTCAGGGAGTCTTGATCCAGGAAAGGCTGCAACTGGAGCAAAACATAAAGTTGTCCAAAGACTCTTTTCCACAACTGCCACCTGTTCCTTGAGCACAATCACAAGTCCAGGTGAACTCACAAGTTGGGGTTTCGATCTGTCGGAGACAATTCCACCCCATCCATAGTAAAAATGATGAAAGCCTGGAGCCCTGTGAACTCAAAGCCATTTGATCTCACCAGAGTTCAGTTGCCCGTTGTTTCCCATCCAGACCCTCACAGCCTGCAGGCAACGTGAGAGGGCAGAAACAGCACAATGCGGTGATCAACAGTGGATAATTCAGTGTCATTGGCATACGTAAAAATCCTATGGTGCCAGATGATCTTGCCCAGCAGTTTCATATGGATGTTCAAAAGAAATGGAGAGACCCCTGTGGTACACCACAAAATAGCGGTTGAGGTTGGGCCCTCACTCCCTATCAGTACTGATTGGGACCGGCCATGGCAAAAGGAACTGAAGGAGTTTTTCTTTCTTCCCATCACTGTCTATCTCACCATTTGATTGGTTGTCTTGGGGTTTATACTTTGGAATAGATACTAAAAATCCTAACAATTGGTCACCTCTCCCCCCTCAATTTTAGTTTAAAACCTTTCTGATAAGTTGAACCAAGTGCTTTCCAAATACATTCTTCCTGGTTTTTATGAGGTGGTGTCCATCCCTTGCCAAAATCCCTTCATGTTCTCTTGGCAGCACCAATTCTTAAGCCAGTGGTTCATTTCTAAAATTCTTCGTTCCCTCATTGAGTGTTGTCCTTTTGTTGGAAGTATAGATGAAAACACCACTTGTGCTCTTAACTCCTTAACTTTCTTGCCTAGCTGCTTGCAGTTTCTGAATATTGTTTTCAGGTTCATTATTGTGTCATTTGTCCATATGTGAAGGAGAAGAAAGGGGTAGTAATCTGCGAGATTGGTTATTTTAGTTAAATTTTCAGTTACATCTTTGATTTTTGATCTAGGGAGACAGTATATCTCCCTAGATTTAAAGTCCAATCTACAGATGGCTGGTTCTGTTCCCGTGATAATTTAATTGAATCTCCTATCATCAACACTCACCTTTTGAGTGGGGAGGGAGTCTAAGCTACTCTTCTTCCTTTCACAGGAGCATTTGATGATGCTTCTTTTTAGGGACACTTGATGGTGTTCTCTTTTCTCTTTCTCCTTATTTTCTTCCAGAGGAGTCTGAGAAATTGATTACTCAGTTTCAAAGGAGCTAGACTATATAGCAGGGACTTTTTTATTTCTGTTTCCTTCTATGAGTGATACATTTCCATTGATCTTTTAAAAGTTCATTTCTTTTAGACCTTTTTATTTTGCTTGTTTGTTCTGTATTATATTCAATTTGGAGTTTCTCATTTTGTAGGTTCAGAGACCTAGCATTGCCTCTATACGGTTTACTTTTTCTTACAGTAATTCATTTAATTTGTATTTGGTAATTTGGATCTTCTATGGGCATAAGCACATACATGAAACATATTTTACAAACCACACAACAGTAGTCTCTTTTCCATGACTATGAGGTTTTTTTATCAGTTTAAAGATTAAAAATTTAAAATGTATAAATGTTCAAAATGTAAAAAATATAACCACAGATTTAGAAAAAAAAATATTTAAAATTTTTAAAATCTAAAAGTTCATTTTAAAAAATGTTAAAGTATGCACTTGATATGCACCTCTTTTTGCAGAAAATCTCTGGCTGCTTTCTATGAGAGTTTTTGCCCTTTACTCCCTGCATTCAAAATTTATCTCTTCCTGTCTAGAAGTGTATTGTACTTATCCCTTTCCTCCTTGCCTTCTTGCTCTTTGATTACCTGACCATTGCTGAGGTTTAAGTTACAATGTGTGGTCTGGGCACTCCACTGACTTAGCTCTGCACTGCCACTGCTTAGGTGATCCACCACACTGCTCTCAACCGCTGATGAGTGTGCTCTGCTCTGCTGCCACTTAGCTGTGTACCACCACTGCTCATTTGGTCTATCTGCTCTTTGCTGGTCCACTTGCTCTCAGCCACTACTCTGAGCACTGTACATCACTGCCACTTAGCTGTACACTGCTGCTGCTCTGCTAGTTTGCCATGCTGCTCTCAGCCACTGGTCTGCTATCACCCATTTCTGTTCCATCATTGCTCAGCTGGCCTCCATTTGCACTATGCATGCTTCCACTCAGTTGTCCTCCATCTTGGAATTTCCCAGCTGCTAGGCTTCTGGACTGGGTTGCTGAACCACCGTGTCACCTCTTAGCTGGGCTGGTTCTCAGCTGGGCCTCCAGGCTATCTCTGTGTCTTTCAAGTGGGCCACCAGGCTGCTTCTCAGATGATCTGCTGTGCTACTCTCAGCTGGCTGCCACTTGCATAGACAGATGGCCCACTCTCAGCTTCTCAATGTTCAGCCTAAAATGATTTTTTCAAAAATTTTAAAACTTAATAGAAGTTCATTTAAAAACAAGAATTTTCAAAATTCCCAACAAGTTAGAAGATTTTTTTAAAAAATTAAACTGAAAATTTTTATTCTTATGTCAGTCTTTTAGAATAACAGAATAAGATAGTTGGAAGGGATCTATACAATTCTTGGCAAATGGCTGTCCAATACCTTCTATAAAACCTCCAGTGATAGAACGCCCCCAACTTCTGAGGACAAGTAATTCCACTGGTTAATTGTTTACATTGACTGGAAATTTCACCTTAGTTCTAGGAGTTTTTAATTCTTCTTTTGGCCTCACCTAAGGCTAATGTTGAAGTTGCCTTCTTGATATAGTTTATAATCCACATATCAATTAAAAAAATAACATGAATAAAAGATAAAAAGGAAAACAAAATCTCAAAACAAAACAGTAGTATATCAGCTGAGAGTAAACATTGAAATATCAACTTGTAGCTAGTGTAAAAGATTATACAAAAATAGTAATACTGTAGATGTTCCTTATTTTTAAAAATATTGTCTGATAATTTGTAATCCACAAAGTAGAGTAGTAATTGTAGATGAATAGAGTCTATAGTGTTCTATTGCAGTTCCTCATAAAAAATTAATAGAGGCTGGAGTGTTCTATTGCAGCTCCAGGCCATTTAACAGATCTCATAAATTTGCAGTCCAATGTTAACAGTCTTGTGTAAACAAAGTCTAAATAAATGATGATCTTAGGATCATTCAATATATATAAAAAATCATATTTGGTACATTCAAGATCACATAATTCATAGAGATTGTAATCCTTTATAAATTCTTATAAATATACAGAAAAAAAACACCCTAGCAAACAGATTGGCACCTAATTCATTTTCTAATTACCGTATACCTCTGTAGGTATGCACAGTTAATGATAAAAAGGACTATGCAGTTAGTATTGAGGAATTAAAATAGGTGTGGGCTCTATAGAGCAGTGATGGCTAATCTTTTTGTCATCACGTGCCAAAAATGTAAACACGCGCACCCATAATGCAATAGATGTGCAGGCCCAACCCCGTGCATACGCATGCGTGACTCCCCTGCATGCACATGTGACCCCCCATGCACATCATGACCCCCCACGCATGGACGCATCTCCCGTATGCACCACGCCCCCCCACATATGTGGCAGACCCAAAAATCAGCTGGCTGGCAGGAGGCATGTGCTCATGTGTGGTGGAGCTGAGCTGAGTATGGCAGAACAGTGGCTGGGGACATTGAGGTGGACCAGCTGAGGACTCTAGCACTGCATCAATCCTCAAGACCCAAGCAGGCAAGGGGCAAAAAGACAGGGAGATCTAGGACTCCAGCAGTGGCCGGCAAGAAGGAGACGAAAGGGACAAATCTGGAGTACAAGGGAAAATGGGAACAGTCTTTTTCCCTCTGTTGTTTATGGCTATTTTCTAAGGCAGGAAGTCAAGGGGTAAGAATAAAGAATAAAGCATCTCCTAAAAAGAGATTTTTTTAAAAAAATATTTTTTCAAGATAGGAAGTTGAGGGCTAAGAACAAAAGACCTCCTAAAAAGGAGCCTGAGAGGAAATAATTCTTTGTTAGGGAAAAAGTAGCCTTTCCCTTTGTTAAACAGCCCTATCCTTTGTTAGGCTGAAGAGTGAAGAAACATTTGATAGCACAACTGTATCCTCAAACTCTTCAATATAAACTGCAAAAAAATTTTTTTTAATATTTCTATCAAAACAAAAGTACATACTGTTACATACTTTTATAATAACTGCAAGCTGATATTGTATTATGTTCAGCTGAGATTCTTTGTTTAGCTGAGAACGTTTTTTCCCTCCAGTTGCAATTTTAATTTTCTTATTTTTCTTTCATCTTTTTTATCGTGTGCATGTTCTATCATTTTATACATCTGTGGATTATGAACTATATTTAGACAGCAACTCACTTGCATTTAAGCCCTACTCAACAATGAACAACTTTAAACTTTAAAATTTTAGTGAACTTTCAAAGTTTTACATTTTTAACTTAGAATCTTTTTATTCTTTTAAATCTATGGTAAAATCCTTTTCATCTTGAACATTTTGTATACTTTTTATTTTTTTTATCTTTAGCAAAAACAGTCATAGAAAAATAGACCAACACTATTGGGTTTTGTAAACTATGTTCCATTACATGCTTATGCCCATAGACCCACATTACATGTATGCCAAATGTAAATTAACTGAATTACTGAAGGAAAAGTGGTCTAGAAGCAACTCTAACTATTTTGAAACTCAATGTCCAAAATGAGACTCCAATCTAGGCAAGAAGGCTATAACCAAATTGAACATAATACGGAACACCCAACTTTTAATAGAAATGATCTTATAAATAAACCTTTAGAAGAGTACCAATGCAAATATGAAACTGATAGAAGGAAAAAAACAGCAACCAAGAACAAGTTTCCTACTGTCTGATTCGGCACTCTCCAGTAAGACCCCACTGGAGTTGAACAATCAGTTTCAGAGCCTTTCGCTGGAAGACAATAGGCATCATCAAGCATCCTGTGATAGGAGGAAAAGTAGCCCAACTACTTTTGCTGACAACATTCAATTCTCAAGGGAAGAGAACCAGCAGTCTGCAGAGGAGATAGTGAATCTAGGGAAGTATGTTACCTTCCTGGAACAAAAATCAAGACATAGTTAAAAAACCTTACCAAAAGAATCAAGCCCACAGATTATTACTCCTTTTTCCTCCTTCGCATAGAGATAAATGATAGACAATGAACCTAAAAATAATATCAAATGATTACAAATAGCTAGGCAAGGAAGTTAAGGAATTAGGAGGACAAGTGGTGTTTTCATCTGTACTTCCAATAATAGGTCAACTTCCAATATGAGAAGAAAGGATTTCAGAAATAAACCGCTGGCTCAGTGATTGATGCCACCAAGAGAACTTTGGATTCCTAGACAATGGTCTGCATTACCTCCATGAATTTAGCAAGGGGTGGGCTGCACTGAGCAAAAACAGGATAAAATGATTTCAGAAAATGACTGACTCAACTTATTAGGAACGAAAAATGAGATGGGAGGGTGATCAATCTTTAGGATCTTTGCAGCTTAAGTCCAGATATAAACTTTAGCATAGCCAACCACATAAAGAGGTAGTTACAATTGCAAGAAAAAGTATGTGAAACCCCTTGGGATTATGTGGAGTTTTGCATGGATTGGTCATAAAATGTGCTCTGAACTTCATCTAAGTCACAACAATAGACAAACACAGTCTGCTGAAAATAATACTACACAAACATTAGATGTTGCCATGGTTTAATTGAACATAACATGTAAACATTCAGTGCAGGAAGGAAAAAGTATGTGAACTGTTGGCTTTAATAACTGGTTGACCCTCCTTTGGCAGCAATAACCTCAACCAAATGTTTCCTGTAGTTGCAGATCAGACCTGCACAACGATCTGGAGTAATTTTGGATCACTCCTCTTCACAAAACTCTTTCAGTGTAGCAATATTCTTGGGATGTCTGGTGTGAATCGCTCTCTTAAGGTCATGCGACAGCATTTCAATCGGATTGAGGTCAGGACTCTGACTGGGCCACTCTAGAAGGTGTATTCTGTGCTGTTGAAGCCATTTTTTTTTTTGTTGAATTACTTGTATGCTTTGGGTCATTGTCCTGTTGCATCACCCATCCTCTGGGGAGCTTCAGTTGGCGGAGAGATGGTCGTACATTTTCCTGCAAAATGTCTTGATAAACCCTGGAATTCATTTTCCCATCAATGACAACAATCCGTCCAGTCCCTGAAGCAGCAAAGCAGCCTCAAACCATGATGCTCCCTCCGCCATGTTTTACATTGGGGATGAGGTTTTGATGTTGGTGGGCTGTGACTTTCTTTCTCCACACATAGTGTTGTGTGTTTTTCCCAAACAACTCAATTTTGGTTTCATCTGTCCACAGTATATTTTGCCAGTAGTGCTGTGGAACATCCAGGAGCTCTTTTGCAAACTTCAAACGTGCTGCAATATTTTTTTTGGACAGCAATGGCTTCCTCCGTGGTGTCCTCCCATTTACTCCATTCTTGTTTAATGTTTTCCTTATTGTAGATGTGTCAACAAAAATGTTAGCATGTGCCAGAGATATCTGTAGGTCATCAACTGACACTCTAGGATTCTTCTTTACATCATGAAGCATTCTTGCAGTCATTTTTACAGGATGACCACACCTAGGGAGAGTAGCAACGGTGCTAAACTTTCTCCATTTGTAGACAGTCTGTCTTACCGTGGTCACATGAACATCAAGGCTTTTGGAGATAGTTTTGTAACCCTTTCCAGCTTCATGCAAGTCAACAATTCTTGATCGTAGGTCTTCTGAGAGCTCTTTTCTGCGAGGCATGGTTCATATCAGACAGTGCTTCTTGAACTCAGTAAACCCAAAACAGGTGTGTGTTTTTAAAGGGCAGGACAGCTGTCAGCAACACATCCAATATCATCACTCTGATTGGAGTCAAGGTTGGCTCACTCCTGGCTCCAATTAGCTCTTGGAGAAGTCATAAGGCTAGGGGCTCACATACTTTTTCCTCCCTACACTGTGAATGTTTACCTGTTATGTTCAATTAGACCACGGCAACATCTAATGTTTGTGTAGTATTATTTTCAGCAGACTGTGTTTTTCTATTGTTGTGACTTATATGAAGTTCAGAGCACATTTTATGACCAATTCATGCAAAACTTCACGTAATCCCAAAGGGTTCACAAACTTTTTCTTGCAACTGTATGGGAAGGATGGAAAACCCAGTTACAAATTAAGACATATTAGACACATGCCCAAGATCCATAAAGGACTCAACTACATATATATTAATGCTCAAAGTTTAGGGAACAAACAGAGTGGACTTGAAGTATTGGTACATGAAGGCAGATTTGATGTAGTTGCCATTACTGAAACCTATTAGGATGAAACTCATGACTGGAATGTACTGATGGAAGAATACAAACTATTCAAAAGAAACAGACCTAACAAAAGAGGTGGAAGGCTCTTTTCAGAGCCTTCAGTACTTTAAAACAGAGTAACAGATGAAGATAAAGTAATGTTCAACTCATGTGAATGGTGAACTGGTGCGTATGATGCACATGCAGGTCAACTTTTGCTAGTTGAGCTGGGCATGCAAGTGTTTGCGTGCCGACCTGCCACTTGCACAAGGTGAGCTGCAAATATGCCAGCCCACTGTTCATGTGACCTGGCTCCAAATAGGGACCCCTGGATTAGAAAATGAGTTTTGATAACTTGAACGCTTTAAATGTCTTTATAGTGGTTGCAAGCAAGATGGCTAATCCTGTCATCTTCTGGTGCTCCAACTCACATAAAATGGCTGGTATTCTTGCAGGAAGCAGCTATCAAGAACACATGTGGATGACCTTCTGTCCTTTCTTCATCTTGAAGAGTTCCAAGGAACTTGTCTACTCATTGGCTTCTTGATCTTTGCTGTGATTATCAGCTCTGTTTTTGCAGTTATCTTCAGTTCACCATACCTCTTGTGGAAGTAATCTCTGCAACATTTTCAATTTATATTCTGCTTAGCAACTAGGCATTTGTGAGACACAGCAAGTAGTTCTCTTCCATTCTAGTAGTAGTTCCCAGAACATTGCATTAATTTTATCTTTTTAATAATACTTTTAGCCCATCCCACCTAGGTTTCTGGGCAAGATATGACAAGGTGAAGCAAACTTAATTAACCACACAAAATTAAAGTAATATTATAAGTTAATAATTAAATGTTAAATAATAATTATGGAAACAAAAATATTACTGCAGAGGTGCACTGGAAGGAGGAGATGAGTTCTAGAATAAAAGTTACAAGAGGAGCCAAGTATTTTACTAAATATCTGTTGACTTGAAGATTATTGGTAGAAAGCTTTCTCTTCTTCTAATTATATTTGTTAATATACAAAGTTCCTTCTCATCTTCCTATTCTATGACAAAATCACTCTTAAGTTATGGAAAAGCTTTCATTTGTTAGCAGAATTCCCATGGGAGGGAGTTATATGTAAATATAAATACATTCGAAACTTATTTTTTTCATAGATATCTCTGTTCCTTTTTGTTTAAGATACAACATGGGCTGAGAAAGAAAAAAGAATCAGCAAATAAAACTCACTGAGGAATTGCAAGACATTGAAGGAAAAATAATGTGAATTATTATTATTTAAAAATGTGTTTATCCAATCTTCAGTCAAAAAATTACTTTAACATCTGCTTGTGATTGCAAAACAATCTGTAGTTTTAACATTAGTTACAAATATGGGAGAATTGAGAGGAGAAAAAGTAAACTCAGCCTTAAACAATTTCTGGTAATGAACTGACATTCCTGCTTTGAAAGTAGACAAGTATGGAATTTGATTATCAAAATTTTACTTGTTTGTTTTTAATGATAAACTCCACACTTTGTTAAATAGACACTTGAAGTTATTCACATAGTAGAGTTTACCACATAGGCTTTTATGAATTTAAACCAATTCAGAAGCTAAGCCTTTCCTAACAAAACTGGAAAGTATAGTAATCTATACTTGTAGAACCTGGAAACTGCTATTTTTTGAGCTAAAATGGTAGTAAAAGTTTTAATCCCTAGGTGACCTGGATCAAGGTATTTAGCAGAAGACCATAATATACATAACTTTTTCTAGATTTTTTTCTCCTCTTCTGCTAGCTTTCAGCAAAAGGCAAATTGGATATATTAGGACTGGAGTTCTGATGTCATAACTGACCTATCCAAAACAGAAACTTCTATTTGGATTCATATTTTTTTCATACTGGCTTAAGCTTCTTTTGTTTTCCAGTCAGCTTGGCTCCTTTAATTATGACTGACAGTTTCCTGTCCCTTTAGCCAATCCTAAGCAATGTCCCCTTGACGTAGAACTTGACTTAGAACTACAGTCAGATTTGTCACTCTTATCCAGAAACATCTTCTGAGCCACTCTGCATGTTTATGTTACCTGACTAGTTGCATAATAACATCTAAATTTAAAAGGGTGACTTTGTCTAGATTCAATACTTTTCCAACAGCAGTAAATAAGGAGAAATATTCAAACATCCATTTTGATTGTGCATTTGTGATGGAGGAATAATTGAAACACTGAAACATGCTATATTGTATTTGTCCCTCTATATTGACATTTCAAACACCCACGTTGCAGCGATTTCTTTTGTCTCAAATTGTATTTCTCAGACAGGTCTGATTCTACAGCCAAATATTATAGATAAATTATGTGCAATAGTTTGCACAATATACATTTTCCCCCTCATTTACATTTGGCAATATTACAAATAGCCCTGCCATTTACTCCCAACTTCATATCAATATATCAATTGGTTATTTCTGACTTATTTTTATTATTGGCTTTCAGACTCATTTTAACAATGCAAATAAATAGTCACAATAATTGGACTCTATTTTTTAATGAAACTGATTATATATTAATCTTTCTTATACATTGCATAACCATCTTAGCTCTATATATACTATCAATCACAATTTTCTCATGAAGTTTAGCACTGTAGTGATTCTAACTTGCTATGCACCTCTGTTTACAACTAGATAACAGAAACGGAAGGGGAGGGAATTTAGGAATGCAAGTGAGCCGACGGAGCCTGGGACAGTCCCAAACCCCCCAGGTCAAATACTGGGAAAACTTCCAAGGGGCTCACAAAACAAAATGAATGGAATAGACTGATGGAGAATGAACTGTGAGGAGATCCAGGGGGAACGGGATTTTTCCTGTGCTTGTTTTCACGTGAAAACTTCAGAACTGGCTTTGCTACTTCTGTGCCTATGTAGAATTATCAATACAGTTAAACTATTAGTAAAATAATATTCCAGGAGTTTCTTTTGCTTCATTTTACCAATGAGACAGTTGGCATTAACCCAATTCTCATAATAGTGATCTGCCTAGATCCCCCAGGAGGTCAACAACCCTGAGATGTTGACTGCAGGCAAAGTTTCAGAGGACAAGAAGTCATGAGTGGTCCTGGCTCAGGAAACTTCAGCACTGCCTCAAGCCAGAGAAGGGACACAGAAAGCCAGCATGTTCCCAAAACTATATGCTGAGAGGCTTGAACAAAAATCTGCAGCCACGAGAGACCTAGCAAAGGGCACTCATACCAGTGATTGAAGACCCATTGAATGACATATGTGGGCAAAGCAGCAGAGGCCAACGTCCCCTTGTCCCTCTGGGGGTTAACATAGTCTGAGGAGGCAAGTGGAAAGTGAGATGACTGGCCAAGTGGAATGACCCCGCGAGTGGAAGCTCCCAATTGCTGGCCACAGATCACCCATAGAGCAGTTGAGGGAGAAGTTTGGGGGAATGGAGATTTGTGCAAATGAATGCCAGGAGACATGCCCATGGTAATAGATTCGGGAAGTGTGAAGCCACCAGTGACTAGCTGCCCCCTCTCCGCTCCTTCTGCAGCCAGCAATGCCAGCACCTACTTCTATGGATGGAACCCTGGCACTGGGACTCCAGTTACAGCAGGTAGCACCAATGGGCCCACCAGTGACTAGAGCACCAGCACCAATGGCAGCAGCTGGTCTGTCCCTGGGAGATGTCCTAGAAGAGAGGCCTCCCCTCTCCCAATGGTTTGCTTCTATGGGCATCCGAGCAACCTAGCCCATTTCCTGCCCAGATCTGGCATCACAAGGAATACTTCAGAGCAATGTACCCAGATGATGTACCCTTGGTCCACATCATCACAGCCAGTCTGGAGATTTCTACTAGATGATTGGTGTCTTTGCACAATGAGAAAACTCCAGAGCTGAATGATCTCAATGCCTTAATACAAGCCCTATGAGAGCAGCCCAGCATGTTGAAACCTGAATCCATTCTCTAAAGCAAGGCAAATGACCAGTAACAGTACATTCAAAACTTCCATAGGCTAACTAGCCATTTGAGAGACTGCCCTGGGTTAATACTGATCTACCAATTTTGGGAAGGACTGAACAAGGAATACACCACCATTGCCTGCCTGAGGGGATTGCTGTGCAATCCCCTTGGGCAGTGATTGCTGTGAGTGGTGCCATGGAGTTACTGAGTGGAGATTGACCTGATGGAATACCTTGACCCCACTGAGCAGGAGAGTTGACCCTACTAGATGCTGAAGAAGCAAGCGTCTTCCAGAGTAGGAAAAGGGGGTGCACCTCCAACCAGAACAGGGAAGCCCAACCAAAGTCCAGGAATTTGCTTCCGCTGTGGAAAGGAGTGACACCGAGCTGCCAAATGCCTCATGTCATGGCTGTTAAATGCTCCCCCACTCTGGACCAGTGAAGAGGAAAAAACCTCTCACAAAGTCAAATGAGAAGACTTGAGTAAAACAGTAGGTCATGGAATTTTCTCCCTCTCAGACCAGTGGGGATGAGGAAACTCTGACCCCCACCAAGACAGGAGCTGTCTTCTACAAAAGTGACAACGAAGGAGAAAACACCCTGATGATAAGTAATCATCCCTATTACAACTAGGAAATTTTAGTGACTTCTTCAGGGAGCCTTACTTCCCTATTGGACTCAGGGTCACCAAATGCCTGATTAGCCCCCAGATGGTAGAAAGGTTGCGGATGTGACTGAGGAAATTAACACAACCTACAGCGTTTGTCCAATTGGATGGTTCAATTACAGGCAGAGTGCCAGAAACCTGTCTGACCAAACCTGTCAAGCTCAAGGCTGGGACCCAACTATTAGATACTTTTTAGCCCCTGATCCTAGAATTAGCGGGGTTGAAAAAATAGAACTCCTCAGTGAACTGGATCAAAAATAAGTGCCGGATGTGAGAAAAGTAGCCAACCAATAAGGATTAGTGAAAGTGCTGAGAGTCCACCATGCCCCTGCAAGTAGGAGAAAGTTAGGAATCTCATATACACTGGAGGGAAGCAATGGTTTAGAACCATTGATTGCAAAGGAATATTGCAACTTATCAACAACTCGCCTTTAGCAAGAAGGAATTGGATACATTTCAACCCCATCAACCCACAGATTGTGCAATTGAGATTGTGCTGGGGCTAAATTGCCAAAGCCCAAGATATACTCAATGACAGCCAAGGAAATGGTGGAGTTTCATGCATTGACACTCCATGCAAAAAGCTAGCTAGGGATTTCATCCAACCAGCAAAGTCAAGGATGGTGGCCTCTGTGCTCTTCAAGGAAAAGAAGGCTAGGTCTCTTAGATTATGCATGGACTATAGGGAGATGAACTGTATCTGCAAAGAAAATATGTACTAATAAAGGACATGCTAGAATCATGTTGGCAAACCTATGGCATGCATGCCAGAAGTGGCATGGAGAACATCTCTCCAGACACGCCAGCCCTCGCCCATTGCTCTTCTGGGTTACATCACACACATGCGCATTGACCAGCTGGTTTTTGTGCATGTGAGAGTGCCAGAAACTGGAAGAGCAGCTCCCTGGCATGCATGCTCACACTGGGAAGTTGAGCTTCTGGTTTCTGGCACCCACGTACACACCTGCCAACTGGTCTTCACAAGTGCATGTGCCCCAGAAATGGGAAAACCAGGTGATCAGGGCGCATGTTCACACCGGAAACTAGAAGTTCAGTTTCCCAGTGCACATATGCATGCTGGGAAACTGCTCTTCCTGTTCCTTGATCTCCCGTTCATGCACACCAGGAAGCTGTTCTTCCAGTTTCTGGTGCTCCTCCCCCCATACACACACACTCCTGTTTTGGCACTCGGTGCCAAAACATTTTGCCAACACTGTCCTAGAGCACCTTGCCAAAGAGAGAATTTTCACAAAATTGAACCTGAGGGAGACATATTACCAAGTGAGGATTAGGGAAGGGGACAAATGGAAGAAAGTGTTTAATTGTCCTCTGGCTGTTACCAGTTCCATGTGATGCCATTTGGTTACAAGGAGCATCTGTGGTGTTCATGCAATTGATAAATGAAGTCTTACATGAGCACCTGCACAAAGAGAACTTGGTATACCTGGTCGATATATTAATCTTTACCAAGTCCATGGAGGAACATGTGAAATTGGTAAACGCAACACTCAAGAAACTATTGAAGGCTCAACTTTATGCAAGGCTGTCGAAGTGTGACTTTCACAAGACCAGCCTAGATTATCTGGGGTATCGGATTTCAAAAGAGATCATGGAGATGGATCTCAGTAAAGTTTGAGTGATATTAAGGTGGAATCCCCTTGAACAAGGATGCAATTGCAGAGTTTTCTCATGTTTTCAAACTTCTACCACCAATTTATCCCCACACTCATCCAGATAGCCCTGCCTATCACCAGCCTACTGAAAATGAAGGGAGAAGCTAAGCCCAAGCCCAACCAGTCCTTGAACTGGTCACTTGAGTGCCAAGTTGTGTTCGAGAAGCTAAAACACTTTTTCGGTGTGGAACCGGTCCTAAAACATCCTGATACAGATAAGCCTTTTGTGACACAAGCAGATGCTAATGACATTGCTGTAGGAGCAGTACTGCTCAAGAGGAATGTCAAGAGAGAGTTGCATCCATGTGTGTGTACATCCTCAAGCTGTCCAAAACTGAGAAACAATGGACTATTTGGAAGAAAGAAGCCTACACAGTCTGCTGGGCTCTAATAACATGAAGACAATTCTTGGAGGGCAGTAAGATTCCTTTCGAAGTGTGAATGAGCCACAAGAACCTAGGAGCGATGAAATCTCCCTAAAAATTATCTCCCTCCGCTACCTATGAAAAATTTCTTAGCGGATGCCCTCTCCCAAATGCTACAGTACAAACAGCACCTGAGAGAAAGTCATTAACTCCATCATTCAGTCCAGACAATTTACAGCACTAGTTCTTACAAGAGAGCAGAGAACATCACCATTGCTGTTTGCTGAAGATCTATTGCAACCATTAAAAGATGCTCTAAGAGGAGATGAGAGGTTCCAACAATCTAAAGATGATCTGTCATTAAGAGACAGGCTTGCATGGATGGGAAGTAAGATATAAATTTCAGCTGGCCAGAGGACTCTATTTTTACAGAGGAGCCATGATGCTAAGGTGGCAGGACATTTAAGATTCGTAATAACACTTCATCTTATAAAAAGGCAATTTTGGTGACCAAGAATGGAAAAGAACATAGAAGCCTGTGTGGCCCTCTTTCCTATCTGTACCTTGATGAAGTGGCTGCTTGGCAAGCCACTGGGTCTGTTGCAAACTATGGCCAACCCCACAGCTCCCTGGAAGGAAATGGACTTCATTGTGGAGCTGCCAGAGAGTGCTGGGAATGGTGCATTATGGACTATCATGGATTTGATCTCCAAGCAAGCCAACTTTGTGGTGTCTCAGGATTTCTTTGACCTAATCCCTATGTAAACTATTTGTGCAGCAGGTATACCAGCTTCATGGTTTTCCAAAATGCACAATTTCAGATCAGGGAGTACAATTCATGTCAAAGTTTTGGCATGAATTCCTGAGCCAAATAGGCTCTTCCAAGGGACTCCCTCTGGCTCATACAGAATGGGTGGTGGTAAGGGATGTTTGAGCATCTAGACTCATCCACAGATTCCATGTTAAGTATCCAAACTGGTCTCAATAGAATATGGGGAAAATGCAATATAACTTTCTGTAAATTTGCTTCCTTGTAGGATTATCTTCTGGAGCAGTGGTCCCCAACCCCCGGTCCGCGGCCCGGTGCCGGGCCGTGGAGTACCTGGCACCGGGCCGCGCAGCCATGATCGCTGCAGCTGGGCGCCGTGGCTCTTCTGCTGCGCCAGCCGCTCCTCTTCCAGCCGCTCGCCCAGCGCGCAAAGCTCCCGGCAGCGGCGCCACAGCTCCTCGAGGCGCCGGCGGCTCTCCTGGTTCTGCGCGCGCAGCTTGCGCAGGTCCTGTTGGCCCAGGCGGCCCCCTTCCAGCTCCTGCAGCGCCCGCAACTCGGCCTCGTATCGCTCCAGGCTCTGCGCGCAGCTCCAGCTCAGCACCAGCGCGTAGTCGGAGGCCAGCTGCCGCTTCTCGGAGCGCCCGGCCCGGAGGACGCGCGGGGCAGACAGCAGCGCGGCCGGCCGCTGCTTGCGCGCTTCCTGCAGCCCTTCGTGCTCGGCCAGGAGCTGCTCCAGCAGCGCCTCCAGAGCGGCGCAGTCGGCCCACAGCCCCTCCAGCTGCTGCTGCCGCCGGGCCAGCTCGGGCTCCAGGCGGCGGAGACGCAGCTCTCCAAGTTGCGCGCTCAGCCTCTCCAAGCTCTCCAACTCGTGGCGCAGCGCGTCCCGCTCCAGCTCGCCTTGAGGTGATCTCAAAAAATAAGCTAGGTTGGATATGACTGGGATAAGATTTCCAGATGTTGACTTGGCTCAAGTCACCGGTTCCTTTTTCTTGCTGAATGAAAACTCCTGCATCATGGTTGTATGTAGGATGTATTTAGAAAAATTCAAGATGGGAACCATCTTGGTTTTTATGTGATGCAAATAAAAGAATAAATAGGCTTTTAATTTCATAGTCATGGCTATTACCTTGACATTTTCGATGTCACTCTGACACCCCTGTCCCAGATAATTTGGTGAATGGACAGAGAGGCTACCAGCTAGTAGTAGGCTGGCTTGAATGCACTTACTAAGAAAGGATTCACAGTGAATTCAATGAATAACATTTTTGGGTGATCATCAATCTGATGGGAGCTATATATCTATTGCAGCATTTACCTGCAAATTTAAAGGAAGTCCAGAAAGCGATTGCAATCTATTTGGCATATATTTACAAATACATATTGAAAATAATGCAACATCTAACATTTTATGATATATAAATGAAATATATATAATATATAAACAATCAATGTGTCGTCGCGAACAACGCCCCCCCCACCCCTGCGCGCGCTCAGCGGGCCACGGTAAAATTATCACAGGCTGACTGGTCCGCGGCGATAAAAAGGTTGGGGACCACTGTTCTGGAGGATCATTGTATCATAGCTGACTCGCTACGCATCCCTGCTCACAATTAGACAACAAAAACAGGGAGGGGAGAGGGAAATATCGGGAGGCAAGGGAAGTTTGGGAGAGAATTGAGGAATGCAGCTGAGCCGATGGAGCCTGGGACAGTCTCAATCCCCAAGGTTAAACCCTGGGAAAACTTCAAGGCACTCAAATTGTTCCCAAAACAAAATGAATGCAATTGATTGGTAGACAATGAACAGTGGCGGGGTCCAGGGGAAAGGGGGGATTTTACCTATGCTGGTTTTTTCATGAAAACCTTAGAACTAGTATTGCTACTTTTGTGCTTATGTGGAATTATCAGAAAAATTATACTCTTGGCTCGGTAAAATAACGTTTCAGGAATTTCTTTTGCTACATTTAACAATGGGATGGTTGACAAGTTTACACTAGTAAAATTACTATTCTGTTATTCTACATTATATTTAATTGCTTGATCTAAAATTTAATACGTTAATTTATGCCCAAAATTCATAAATTTAAATTACAATTTTGCTTGTATTTTTGTATAATTGTGCAGCTTGTCTTACTCTAGTCAATTTCTGTATTGTATAAGCAACAGTGATAGTCAATGAATTAAATGGGACTGTTGTCATTTTTTGCCTCTCAACAGCCAAAATGAAACGGCTGACAGACTGATTAACTTATGTAAATGTTTTTCATGTGTTATAGGAACACAAGCGCAAATTAACTGGTGTGTCCCAGGTACGGAAAGAACTCAAGTCACGCATCCAGAGTCTCCCTGATCTGTCAAGGCTCCCCAATGTTACAGGAAGTCAAGTGCATCTACCATTTGCAGGGGATGTCTATAGTGATGAGTGATATTCAAATCTTTCACTGGAATGAGGAATTGATCAGGTTGATTGATAATTATTTTTGTATGTTTGCAGAGAATAGCACTGAAATGTTCTAATTTATAAGAAATATTGAATATTGCTTTGTTTAATATTTGACTAACAAGTGATAAAGCAGGTACTATGTAAGAGGCAACATTTATGTATTAGGTTTAAAAAAATGATTATTGCAATTTTTCTATTCTTTTTGATTAAATCTTTTCCCCAATATTAAGCAATTATTTTTTTGGTCCATTATTTTTATGGATATAATTCTGTTAAATTAAACATAATTTATGCATACCACTAGCAGAAACATATTTTGATTGCTAAATATTGCAAGAACATTTTTTTTAATGTTGAATATAAATCATATTAAAAACAAACATTGAAAAATAAAGTGATTTTATTTACATAAATTAAAAATGTTATATGATTTTACATTTCAAACCATCAAATACTATTTAAACTGAATTGTTTACACTTTCAAATGTAATACTTATACAAAATTTCTGCTCTGATTTATGCCCAAGTAAGCAACCTAGAAAACATCCAGAACAGTGTTTCTTGAATATCATTCACTTCCCATAACTTGGAGTGATTAATATATAAGTACTTAGAAAAACCTAAAATATTAGTGAAATTCTAATTCAGAAGCAAGTCCCAGTAGTATCTTTGATGGGGTATACGCCCAGGTAAATAAGTGCAAAATATTGTAATATGTTAGATTCATTGACCAAAGAGCTATGTTACTCTGGGAAATATCAGTTGCTTCCATTTACTTCCAAAAAGGAATTCATACTTCCAAAGTTTTCATATGAAGAAAAATTCATTATTGATGACTCATGAATTGGAAAGCTCTATCTCTTATATCTCAACATGTTTGCCCAAATGTTTATACGGACAATCTCAAATGAAGAAATTATTTGTATGTATATTTACAATGTATATTAACATTCTTTCCCTTGCTGGCCTATTTTTAGATTTTGCCTGTAGCATTATTCAATAGAAATATATTAAAATCTATTAGGAAAACACACTATTATATTTTAAACATATTAATTATAAAAACAGCCATAGTAAAATGACTTTATATAACATAAATGGGCATTTTGGTGAATGTTTATTATAGAAAGAAGCGACAGATCAGGAGATTTAAATGGGCACCAAAATACCCATTTAAATGGCCACCAAATGGTTAATGCAATAAGTATTGGATATTTACTATATCTGCATTATATAGTAATTGTGTCATGTGTTCATATGCTGTTTGCACATTTTAGGCATGGTCCAATCAAGCATATTGAAATCCAGCTTTTTTAATGGAAGAAATTAAATATGTGTTTAAATCTTGTCCAGTGAAATATATAGCAAATTGAAATTTTTAACTTTTGCATTATGCTCCTGTTCTTATCCAAAATGTTTCTATTGTTTGCTTCTACTTTTCACTTCTTGCCTATAATTTTTAAATAGACCTAAAATATTTTAGTAATGAAATGAACAATTTTTGGATTCACCTTCCTAAAAAAGGGGGGGAATTATGATGTTCATTTTTCTGAAGTAGATCTTTAGATGGATATTAGTATGTTGATCAGGTATCTTGTAATTCTGCACTGTATAATCTTTACTTGTTAAAATATTCTATTGTGAATTTCTGAAGTGATTATATAATCTGAATTTGAAAGAATAACATTCTTCAAATGATCACTTACACTAATGCCACTTTCATAGCTTTGTTCATGATAAAGATCTAAACCTCATTTTGTTATGTATTCTATATGAACTAGTATATTGGACTCTCAATGATTTACACATATTGAATAAGTTCTAATCCTAAACAGAGTTTATCTTAGATCACTGTAGAACTGCATAGGATTTCAGAGGCAGATTGCCTCTTTCCAATATTATCAGAGGGCTTAATTTTGATTGCAGTAGCAGCATTTGAAGAATTCTTTAGACTTCATATAAATTTTTTATTTCATTTTGTTTATTTTGCTTTGTTTTGTTTGATCTTTTTGTTCCAAGTTTTTGCATTTCATTAAATGTTTTTAATCTCCTTTTTCAATAAGTTTATGGATCCAATGACATAATTCTATGAATGGGCAGTTGTCACCATTCTTTTGTGGCTTGACTTTCACATACATTTGAATGCTCTAAATACTGTCAGGGTGAAAGAGAGTGGAGTTTTTCTAGTCCAACCTCCTGCTTAAGGCAGGAATTCTCAGACCATCCCACACAAGGATTGTCAATCTTTCTTTGAAAACCATCAATTATAGAGAGTCCACGACTCTAGGAAGCAGGCTGTTCCAATGCTTTAATATCTCTCACAGTAGAAAATTCTTCCTAATATTGAGTTTGAATCTCACGTTGTAAAACTTCCACCAACTGGTCCTTGGCCTACTGTCAGACACTGTGAAAAATAAATCCACACCCTGTTGCTTGTTAACAGTGCTTCAGTTATTGGAAGACTGACTACATCTCTCTCTTTAGTCTTCTCTTCTTTAGGCTAAAAACATCCACTCATTTAACTTTTTAATTTCATACAATTTAGCCTGCAGCCCTGAACATTATTGCCATTCTATTCTCCTCTCTTTATAATTCCTCTTTTTTATTGTAACCAAACCTGTTTTTATTTCAAACCAAATTGTTTTTTGAATAATCTTCCAAGTGGGATCTAATTAGTGCAACATACAATAGCAAAATCATTTCCTGTGATTTCAACATTATACGTCTTGATGAAACCTAAAATTGTATGGTTCTTTGACAGTTAGACCACATTGCTGGCTCTTGGTTAATCTATGATCTACCAAGACACCCAGATTCTTCTTGCAAGTACTATTTCTAGGCTACATATAATATCTATCTTGTATATCTGATTTTTAGGCTAAATATTGTACATCTACTTGTAGGCCAGATATTATCTATCTTGTACATCTGATTTTCTGTACTTATGCTGAAAACACTGTATTTTTTACCATTAAACAGCATTTTGTTAGAAAAGGACTAATGTTATACCTGTCAAGTCCTTTTTGAACCTGGAGCCTGTTTTCCAAAATGCTAGGAATTCTCTCCATCTTTGAATCATCTGCAAATATTTTGAAGATCCCTTCCGTCCCATTGTCTGAGTAATTTAGAAAAATATTGAAGAGCACTGAGCCCCAGGGTAGAACTCTGAGATGCCCTACCTCTTTCCATAGAGACAGTGATCATTAAGAAATATGCATTGGGTACAATATTGACCAAACATCCCATATTGCTTTATTTTATTAAAAAGGATACTATGGTCAACTTTATCAATTGGTTTTCAGTCCAGATGCACTAAATTCATAGGTTTTCTTTAGTCTACTAATTTAAGCACTTTGGCAAAATAAGGAAAACTATTCATCTGGCATGATCTATTTTAACAAACACTGGTTTGTTTGCTGGTTTCTAGTCATTACCTTATTCTTTTCAAACTGCTCGCAAGCCCACTGGTCGATTATTTTTAGGATGTTCACAAGTACTGTTGTCAAATTAACTGATCTGTAATAACCTGGTTCCATGTTTTTCCTTTTTAAAAGACTAGAACAACATTATATCCAGTCTTCCGGCATGGGTCTAGGACAATATGTACAGCCACTCCTGGGGGATATAACATTGGTGATAAATGGCACATATTCTGCCTGAGAGTGGATGGTGGAGTCCAAACTGACCATATTGCTCTGCTCACTTATCTTCAGGCTCCCATTGCAGCTGACTCACCAGTGGGATTTATGCTTGGGAGGCCCTTCCTTCACTGGCCCTCTTCCCCTGGCAGTGGTTCGCCAGCATTCCTGCCCCACCCCCTTCTCCAGGAAGTTCACTGAGGGATGCTTGTCCCCAGGACAACACGCTGAGTGGGATACTTAAATGACTCCTGGTTAAATTTTGTTCTTACTTGCTTTTAGTCATATTTTATATTGTTTTATGAAGTTGTTTGTAAACTGCCCAGAATCACTTAGGTGGGATGAGCAGTGTAGAAATTTTACACATAAATTAAAATAAATATGATCTAAAAATGTAATCTGTTTTCCTAACAAATCCTTCAATTAGTTAAAAAGAACCCAGTTAAGCAAATGAATCAAAACATTATGCTTGTTCTTTTATTTATTGAGGTAAATGATTTACATATTGGTAAATGTGTGGTAGCAGAAGTCTGTGAATCTTTTCTTTCAGTAACTGGTGTGTCCCCTATGGACAGCAATAATTTCAGTTACATGTTTCTAATAACCATTGATTTCACCATTTCAAAACATTAACTTTCTTCTTCTTTAACCATTCTTTTGATTCCTGACTTGCTCTATAACTGTTTTCTCTTGAAATTCAACTCATGGACAGATATCCTGACATTTCCCTATAGAATTTGTTGACACAATTCAGAATTGTGATGCTTGCCAATGATGGCAAGCAGTCCCATTCCAGAGCAACAAAGAAGGCCCAAAATCATGATATTGCCACCACTGTGTTTCACAGATGGAATAAGGTTCTTATGCTGGAGTGTCTTTTTCCAAAAATATACTTTTCATTCAAGCCAAAATGTTTTCTTTTAGTCTCCTCCATTTATCAAACATTCTTCCAATAGCCTGGGTAGTTGGCACTTATGACTAATCAATCACACTGTGTTCTCACAGTCACCATTTGTGATCTTCCTTGCTGGCTTCTCCAGAAAGTCAGTGAAGCTAACAGAGAAGGTTGCAAGGCATTGGCAAATCTCCCTCCCTTGTCATCCCTCCATGGTCTTCAACCCATATGTGTCTCTCATACATCTCCTCACATGCCTGCATACCTTCCCCAAACCTCCCTCACACCCTGCATTGCACCTCTCATGCACCCTGTCAAATCTCCACATCCCTGATCCCACGCAGCATCTGTCACATGCTCTCTTGCACTTTTCTGCACCATCTATAGTGGCGCTCTCCTTACAATCCTATCATGCACATCATAGTTATTAAGTATTTTCATAATGGTGACCTCCTGAAAGAGAGACACCTTCAGTTCCTTAGCTGTTACCCAGGAGGTATTTCAGACCTCCCAGAATATATACATCTTGCTCTTGGTGTGATCTTAGCTGGTTGGCCACAGGGGGATATAACATTGGTGTTAAATGGTACATGATCTGCCTGAGAGTGGATGGTGCAGTCCAAACGGTTTGGAAATAATATTATAACCTTTTCCTGCCTAGAGAGCACCAGTTGTTGTTGTTATGAGGTGGGGAGGGGAGTTCTCAAGAGATCTCCTTTTTTTAGAGCATGACACCCTTTTCACACCCTGGTTGTGAAAATCGTACTTTGAATAAATAAATAAAGTGAATAATCAGAGTTCTGCATCTCACTGATAAAATGAAGCTGAGTAGATGTTGAATTTGGTTAATTGTGAAAAAGACACCACATTTTAGATATTTAAGAAAAATACTAAAAATTCAGAAGGTTCACAAAGGTTTAAGCACTATTGTACACTTCATATATAAATGTAAATTGCAGACTGAAACCATTAAAGATTGAGTTTTTTTGCAAATTCTATGCTCAGAACTATGGCAAATTTAGACAGTGTACTAAAAAGCAGAAGCATCACCCTGCCAACAAAAGTGTGTATAGTCAAGGCTATGTTTTTTCCAGTTACAATTTATAGCTGTGTAAGTTGGACCATAAGGAAGGCTGAGCTCCAAAGAATTGAAGCCATTGAACTATGGTGCTGGAGAAGACTCCTGCGAATCCCTAGGACTGCAAGGCAATCAAACCAGTCAGTCCTGACTGCTCTTTAGAAGGCCAGATCCTGAAGATGAAACTCAAGTACTTTTGACCTCCTAATGAGAAAGAAGGACTCACTGGAGAAGAGCCTAATGCTGGGAAAGATTGAGGGCAAAAGAAAGAGAAGGCAGAGAACGAGCTGGCTGGATAGTGTCACCGAAGCAGTAGACGTGTGCTTAAATGGACTCCAGAGGATGGTAAGAGGACAGGAAGGCCTGGAGGAATGTTGTCCATGGAGTTGTGATGGGTCAGACACAACTTCACAAATAGCATAAAATGTTCAGAGTGTAGATATTTGGGAAAGTGTCACTGCTATTGTTAATATCATTATATCCTGGCACAAGATGAACTTGAACCAAGTAACTTTTGACAAATATTGGAGATAAGGCATGCAAAGGGTTCAATGTTGTATTTGACTAAAACCATTTTTCTTAGGAAAAAAAACAAATTTAATGAACTAAAATTCCTGAGTGGGTGATAAATTAAATTCTAAAATTAACTTAACTAAATAAATAGCAAAAAAATATTACTATTTTGTTAACAAGAGTAAGGGACAGTAATCGGCTTTTATGCCCCTTCATTTTATTTTCTGCTTTTGAAATATTAGGTTTAGCAACAATAAAAAAGAAAAACTTGTGTAATATCATTTTTCCCTCCCTCTTTCTCTTTTCCTCTGTTTTCCTCCCTCTCTCTCTGTCTGTTACTTTCCCTCCCTCTCTTTTCCCACCCACCATCTCTGCCTGTTTGTTTCCCTCCCTTTTTCTCTTTTCCCTCCCTCTCTATTTCTCTCCCTCTCAGCATGTTTCTCTCTGCCTCATTCTTTCCCTTTCCCTACCTTTCTCTCTGCCTGTTTCTCTTTCCCTCCATATCTCTCTCTCTCCCTCTATCTCGCTGCCTTTTTCTCTTTTCCTCCCTCCCTCCCTCTCTGTCTGTCTCTCTCTCTCTCTCTTGCCCTCCCTGGGTGGGTGGGGGGGAGGAAGGAATCCCTGAACTGGTGCTGGGTGGTGGGAATCTGACGTCTGGAGGCTGACAAACCCGGGAAAAGTGCACCAAAGCTCAGCTTGCTGGTGGGAAGGCGGGGCATCTCAATACAGGCAGTTACTTCTTCAGGAAAAGCCACTTACTGTACATCCAGGAGGCCAGAACGAGCCATGACAATGCAGGATCTCATTGTGGCTCTGAGTCGTAATGGACTTGAAGAGGAGAGGGCCCCATCTCCCCCATTGTGAAGCACATGAGTGAAAAAGTTCACTCAGTCAATTCCAACTTCACGAGATCTTTTTCTTTCGCAAGAAATTGGAATTGATTGGATTTGTTTTCAGTCCGACAAACTTCTTTTTCCCTGCAAACGATGATGGGAAACGCAATGGAGCTGGGCTGGGGTGATGAGGTGCATGTCCAGAGAGGATTCTGTGTGCCAATTCTGGCACATGTGCCATAGGTTTGCCATCACGGGACTAGATTTATCTAGCTCTCAACTATTTATCACAAAAATTGGTCTCCAGAGGCTTTATCATCTTTGTTTCAGAATTTTTTTTTTTAATCTTAGTGACCAGAACTATACACAGTATTCTAAGTGTGGCCTCACTAATATGATATAAAGTGGTATTATCACTTACTTCTTGATAACTTTCCGTTGATGCAGCCAAGAACTTGTATTGGCTTTTTTGGCTGCTGCAATAAATTGTACTTATGTGATAGTCCACTAGGACACCTAGATCTCTCTCATTTACAGAGTTCTCAGTTACATTTTTCGGTGTATAAGATGCACCACAGTATAAGACACACCGAGATTTTGAAGAGGTAATTTTTTAAAAAAAAAATTTACACTGCAAGCCTCTCAAACACTCTGCATGCCTCATTTTTTGTGAAGGAGGCGGGGTTTTGGGAAGCCAAAAATACTGCATTCTGTATATAAGACGCACCCAGATTTTCACCCTCTTTTTTGGGAGGGGAGATGCATCTTATACTCTGAAAAATATGGTACTACTGCTGAGCCAGGTACCACTTATTGCACCTATGTGTTTGATTTATTTTTATTTTTCCTGCCTAAGTGTAATTCCATTGAATAATTCAATACTGTATTAATCATTTTATTCAGTTATTTTTATTATTGGTGACCATGTTTTTGTCAAAATTATTGTAACTCTTGTATATCTGGATTGACTATGTTTTATTTTTATCGGCCATGTCTCTGTGGAAATAAATTTAACTGTCAGCTGTCCAGCTAAAAAATCCCAAAAAGGAATTCCTGGGACATGGTTGTTCTTCAAAAGTAATACTTTATTGAATACACTACATTGGTATAGAAGCAAAACCAGCTCTAAGTTTCCCACACGAAAGTCCACATAAGCTTGAATTTCTCTTTGGTCATCTCCTTTATTCATTGTGTTGTCCAATTAAAAACACTTTTTAATGAGAACTGCCTGCAAAGTTCAAACATCTGTGTGAAGGTTGCAGCAGGATCTCACAATCTGCAGATAGAGTTTTGGCATTCCATTCCCACCCCAAGCTTTCTCACAAACCCACCCAACCCATTGTTGTCAAGCAGAGAATTAAGAAGTAACTAGTGAAAGAGGAAATCACTGTTGACATGCCAAGCCCTCAGAAGATAGATATATCTGGAATAAATATAAACATACATAAGCATGTACAATCCACCATTACACAAAAAATTTGTTTCACTTGGTCATTTAAGTTATTTGGAATGAAAGCTCTTTACTGGCCTGGCTGCTTTAATGTCTCTTGCTGTCATCCACTCTGCATCCGCTATGGGGTAGCCTTTCCATCGCACAAAGTACTGCAATTTTCCTGGTGGTATCTATAGTTCAGGATGTCCTTGATTTCACAATGCTCCTCTCCTTTTATAAGGAGCAGAGGTGGAGGGAACACGACGGGCCTCGTCTTAGTCTCAGAAAAGCTCACAGGCTCCAATGAAACACTGGATGGACCCACCTAAGATTTCTAGGCATGTTTAGCTCCTATTAGGAGCTATATAGCTCATTGTCCACATCGTCTGAGGCTGCCACATGGATACGCTGGGTTCCTGTCATCATTTGGCTAATCTTCATTGCCCTTGGCTCCACCAAGAATTTGGTGGAGCCCCTGGACTGCTGGAGCCTCGTCTATCTCCTTTCAGCTCAGCATTGGAGCTCAACCAAGAAGCTGGGGCGATGGCTGCTATTATCAGCAAGCCAGGAAGCATGACTTAGTGTAATCAAGGCTTACAGAGGTGGTGATTATCAATGACTTTCCCTGGGGGTGTGTTAAAGTGCCAAAATGAAACTTATGTTTAATGGACAGAGGAACAGACGAGTAGGGAGGAGGTTGCTCGGGAAATCTTAGACTTTATGCATTCCAATAGGGCACTGGTGATAGGCTCATGGGAAGTGGAATTGTGGGAAGGATTGACCACTGGGTGCTGGGTGGGGCTCAAGAGATTGGCTTATAAAGTGGAGGGGAGAACGGAGCAGCAGCTCCAACAATTATTCCACCAAGAACTTGGTGGTCAGTCAGTAACGGTGTGATAAAGAAGCATTTAAACCAGGATTTTGTTTTTTAATTGTTTCATTGGAACCTTGACATCTCCACTGCCACTGGATTAATAATCTGCACATCGGAGAAAGGACCAATGTACTTTGGACCCAGCTTCTTATAGGGATGGCTTAGGTTTAAATACTTGTGGACAGGTACACTTTACCACCGACCTTGAACTCTGTTTGAGGGGCTCTTTTCTGGACTGCTTGCTTCCTCTGGGCTTTGCTTTTTCTAGTGTCCTGTGCACTGTAACCCATGTGCTTCTCAGAATGTCCATCCACTCTGCCAGTTTTGTGGAGGATGGGGTTCCCTGGGGAAACTTATAGCCCCCTTAAAAGGGGTAAAACCTGTGCTACTATGCACCAAGTTAATGTAAGCCACCTTGGCAAATGGCAGCAGCTCATCCCAATTAGTCTGCTGTTACTTTATATACGGCATCTTATATTGCTCCACCATTGAGTTAGCTCGTTCTGCCACTCTTTGTACTAGGATGAAAGGCAGAGTTAAGCCCTTGGGATGAACCTATCAGGTTCAAAAACTCACCAGGACTTTGCCATAAACTGTACCCACCCCAGTCTGAGATGATCTGCTTTGAGACCCAATGCAGCCTGTAGACAAGCTGCATGAACATTTTCACTAAGACCCAGGTGGGAGTTTTGGACATGTTATGAAACCATGGTTCTCTGGCTATCTGGGATACATACTATACCCTGCCCCTTCCACACTAAGCCTTGTTTCAGCATTAGGTTACTCTTATGCTTTTGAAACTACTCATCCATAACCACTGTTTATTTCAGTCACTGGATCAGTGAGTCTCCTGATCGAGGGGGGATCTTCTGTGGCTGTCTCACGCACATCAGTACTGCCAGTTGTTTGGATAGGATAATAGAATTAATTATTTCTTCTCTAGTGCTTACATATTGAGGCAGGTGCGAATGTCTCCCCCATCCCAGCAAATAGCATAGCTTTACATGCTCTTCCATTGTCTTAGTATAAATTAAAATATCAACCAGGTACACCAGCACCACTTTGTACAGGTGTTCATGTAAGACCTCTTTATCAACTGCATGAACACAGCTGGAGCTCCCTGTATCCCAAACAGCATCACCCGGAATTGGTAGCACTCCAAGGGACTGTTGAACATGGTCTTCCACTCATCCCTCTCCCTAATCCTTACTCAGTAGTAAGCTTCCCTCAAGTCCAGTTTAGTGAAAATTATCCCTTTGGACAAGTAACCCAACATGACTTTCAAGGGGGGGGGGGGTACATGTTCTCCACACAAATGGAATTTATAATCCACGCACATCATCAAGGACCCATTCTTCTTCAATTTGGCAAGCTGGATAAAGTCCCTGCCAAATTCTTATTAAGCCTCTAAACTCTTCCATCTCCCTGGACATCATGGGATGTATCTTTGGCTTCCACGACTTAGCCCTTGGCACAATCCATTGGCTGGTAGGCAGCACTGTCTGTTGGACAGTGGGGCATCAGCATATCCAACTTTCTTGCGGGTTTCTCTCGGAATAAACAGCTCCACTTTCATTTCCTTAACCACAGTCTCATGGCTAGCACCTGGCACATTCACGGGTCCACTAGTTACTTTATTAAAAGTTCATCTGGCATGATCTGTTTTTAACAAAATTATATCACCTTGTTCATTTCTAGGTGCTAATAAATCCTTAATCTTTTCCAGGATTTTCCCAGGTATTGATGTCAAGCTGATTGGCCTATAATTTCCTGGATCCATGCCCACCTTTTGTTTTTTTTAAGATTGGAATCTTATCAGACCTTTCCCAGTCCTCTGGTAGTTCCCCTGTTTTACAGGAGTTTTGAAATATTACATTCAGTGGCTCTGAGATTATAATCCTTGAGATGTAAACCATCTTGTTCAGGTGATTTGTACTCATCCTTTGTAATCTTAGTTTGTTGAAGTCAGCTTTCTGAAAGTCTAAAACACTGCTTTCACTTTGTTCAGGTTGTCTTGGTGTTTAGGCTTGGGTTTTGGTCCTAAAGTTATCCCTTCCCTTCTAGTTTTAGTTTAAAGCCTTTCAGATGGAATGAACCAGTTGTTTTCCAAACATATTTTCCTTGTACTTTGAGGGTTGCAAGTTTGGAAAACAATTGTAATGTATTTTATAAAATGAAGGCCCAGATTGTTGAGGGCAATATGCTGACTCTGTAAACCTCTTAGAGAGTGAGTTTTAAGTTCAGATCAATTTTATTTTGAGGATATGTTTTGAATAATATAAGTAGTAATAATTTAACATTCACATTCCCATTTTTGTTCCTTATGGTGGTATGGGTATTCAATTTATCTTACCACACAAAACATTTTTTTATCTCCAGGGCAATGTCTACATATTTGTTCATGGTGCATTGTATAATACAGTTGTAGATAGTGCAGTTATAATTATAGGCTCTTACTTATTTTAAGTTTTTAAAGTGACATTAAGAAATTCTTCAGATTTCCCCTTTTGCTTTTATCTTCTTCAAAGTTAAGCATTCTTTTTAATTGACTGGAAAGGATTTTGGCTTTTTTCTGTGTCCTAGAAAAATGATGTATGGGTAATCCAACTGTAGTAGTTCTGAAAGGAAACACAGATTAAGTATTACATACGCTATGTTATACAATAAGATAATGAAATAAAAAGTACAATTTAAAATAACTAAATATACAGTATAAGCTGTTTCATGAATTATATTGAGCTTACTCTAGAAAGACTGAATTATTGTTTATAAATTGTACTTTCAGTTAAATAAGTACACAGACATATAAGTACACAGACCTATGCAGATGGACAGGACCTTTGAAGCTATTAGTCTGAGCCTCTGTTTAAAGATTTTTCTCAAAAAAAAAGTATGATTTCTCCCATTTTTATGTCTGCAGTAGCCATCCAGTAGTCTCTGTAAGGAAGGGAAGAATCACTTGGATATATTCAGGTCTTTTGCATTCTAGGCATCTATTAAATAATCACTCAGATCTGCTCAGTTAGATTCTGATTGTGCAAGGCGACTGAGTCACTTTCTTGTCCTGATATTTGTGGGTTGTTTGACCTGAGAAAGTAGACAAAATCCATGGTCCTTCTACTACGTAAGCGTCCAGATTCAGCTTATAATCACTCACACATTCACCAGTTGTAGAAGCATGTGGATCTTTTCAGCCCCCCCTTGCTTTGTATTTGGGTATGTGTGGCAGACGAGACATGCAGCTTTGTGCAATAGCTGGAATTAATTAAGAATACATTCTTTTGAACCAAACACAGAGGCACATCAGGTTCTTTGGAATACAATGTGAATTTAAATTTAACAGTAAACCTTCACTAGCAATAATGTATATGCACTATTCCTGACATGCATACATATTTATTTATCACATCCTTTTCAATTAGCTTGTCAATCACTAGCCAGACGGATAAAAGCTGTCAAGTCTGGATCCAAAGCCCACTCAAAGAATGAGCAGGGTTCAGGATCCCATTTATGGGACTCAGGGGAAGGTATTCCATGTGGTTAAGCCCATCTTCTTTTGTCTGATGGCTTTTCCCTTGTTTCCTTAACAACTTGGTTCCTTTTAACTACTGCAAAGGGATATTTTATATAAAATTCCTGGCATTGGTCCCCCACTACTTATGTGCCTGTTTTATTTTTAGACATGGCAGCTTCAGCCTCGTTTCACACTGCCTTTTAGATCTGATCAATCTCACTGCCTGGAAAACAATACGTAGTTAAGTTCATGCAATGGTGTTCGCATCCTTGAAGGAAATGGAAGCATGCACTAGTGATTTCAATTATACTTTTTTAAAGGAGCCTAAAGATCTAAGTCTTTCCCTAAGTACTGAGCTAGGAAAGTTGGCCATTAGATTAATACCTCATTTTGCTCTTATTACTTTTAAAATGGTATGCTGCCCAGCGACATTATAAAAAGAAAGGCCTATACATATAATGTACAAATAAATACTAAATAAATAATGCACATCAGCAGTATTTTATTTTTTGGTAGCTACATCACATAACTGCCTCATACTTAACTTCTGCTTGGTAAGGATGCCCAGGGATAAAATTAACATACTTGATATAAGTATCCATCCTCCCAGCTTATTCATACTAATTAACCTAAAAACTGACTCCCCCAGTGGATAATAGAATTCCAGGTACATCTGTAGCCAATCACTGTGTACCACTTGTATAGATATGATCCAGTAAGAAACAGTAATACAGAGAGCCATATATAAATTTATATTTATAAAAATAAATATATAAATACAAAATGGGGTAAAAATATATTTAGTCAGCCACCAATTGTGCAAGTTCTCCCACTTAAAAAGATGAGAGAGGCCTGTAATTGACATCATAGGTAGACCTCAACTATGAGAGACAAAACGAGAAAACAAATCCAGACAATCACATTGTCTGATTTGGAAAGAATTTTTTTGCAAATTATGGTGGAAAATAAGTATTTGGTCAATATCAAAAGTTCATCTCAATACTTTGTTATATATCCTTTGTTGACAATGACAGAGATCAAACGTCTCTAAGTCTTCACAAGGTTGGCACACACTGTTGCTGGTATGTTGGCCCATTCCTCCATGCAGATCTCCTCTAGAGCAGTGATGTTTTGGGGCTGTCGCTGGGCAACATGGACTTTCAACTCCCTCCAAAGGTTTTCTATGGAGTTGACATCTGGAGACTGGCTAGGCCACTCCAGGACCTTGAAATGTTTCTTAAGCCACTCCTTAGTTGCCTGGGCGGTGTGTTTGGGATCATTGTCCTGCTGAAAGAGCCAGCCACGTTTCATCTTCAATGCCCTTGCTGATGGAAGGAGGTTTGCACTCAAAATCTCACAATACATGGCCCCATTCATTCTTTCCTGTACACTGATCAGTCGTCCTGATTTGTTTGCAGAGAAAGAGCCCCAAAGCATGATGTTACCATCCCCGTGCTTCACATGCAACTCAGCATTCTCTCTCCTCCAAACACGACGAGTTGTGTTTCTACCAAACAGTTCCACTTTGGTTTCATCTGATCATATGACATCCTCCCAATCCTCTTCTGGATCACACAAATGCTTTCTAGCAAACTTCACAAGGGCCCAGTCATGTACTGACTTAAACAGGGGGACATGTCTGGCACTGCAGGGTCTGAGTCCCTGGCGGCATAGTATGTTACTGATGGTACCTTGCAGGTCATTCACTAGGTCCCCCTGCGTGGTTTTGGGATTTTTGCTCACCGTTCTTGTGATCATTTTGACCCCATGGGGTGAGATCTTGCGTGGAGCCCAAGATCGAGGGAGATTATCAGTGGTCTTGTATGTCTTCCATTTTCTAATTATTGCTCCCAGTGTTGATTTCTTCACACCAAGCTGCTTGCCTATTGCAGATTCAGACTTGGTGCAGGTCTACAATTTTGTTTCTGGTGTCCTTCGACAGCTCTTTAGTCTTCACCATAGTGGAGTTTGGAGTGTGACTGTTTGAGGTTGTGGACAAGTGTCTTTTATACTGCTAATAAGTTCAAACAGGTGCCATTAATACAGGTAATGACTGGAGGACAGAGGAGCCTCTTAAAGAAGTTACAGGTTTGTGAGAGCCAGAAATCTTGGTTGTTTGTAGGTGACCAAATTCTTATTTTCCAAAAAATTCTTTCCAAATCAGACAATGTAATTGTCTGGATTTGTTTTCTCATTTTGTCTCTCATAGTTGAGGTCTACCTATGATGTCAATTACAGGCCTCTCTCATCTTTTTAAGTGGGAGAACTTGCACAATTGGTGGCTGACTAAATATTTTTTTGCCCTACGGTACATGACAAAGAAAATTCTGTACATGCTGCATATGTAATTACATATACAAACAACACTTCCCTCCAGTGATACTTCTGCAATCATAAAATTGGCATCTTTTGAATGGAACATTTGTGAAGGGGGGTGGGCATGGACAGCATAGGTGATGAGCGCATGCAGCCTGGCGGTGTCTAATAGTAGCCACAGCCTGTGCAGCACTAATGAATTGAGTACATGTGTAAGCAGGAGGCAGAAGCAGAAGTGCGGGGAGAGGCAGGAAAGCCGAACACTCTGCATGGGCCACAGGAAAGCCAAGTGGCAGTGGGCCGGAGCAGCAGGAGGCTCATCCTTGTGTCTCTTGGCTTGCCTGTGGTGCGACGGGATCACCTGCCTTTCACTCCGTATCTTCCACTCTGCGTAGCCCCAGAGTGCGCCAAGGGACTGGTGAGCTAGAGACCATCCTCCCCATGCATTTTCTGGCTCTTGTATGTACACTAGGGAGCAGATTGCCCAGCAAGACTGATCACCTGAAATCATGTTTTCTCAAAAATAAACTCCAGTGCTTTATTTTAGGGCCCAAAAGAAAATAAGATGAGTCTTATGTGTGGCTAAAAGAGTGGTGTAAAAGGGAAGGCTTTGGTTATATTAGTTACGATGTCTGCAACTGGTCCAATGAAAAACTGTACAAAAGAGATGGTTTGCATTCATCAAAGAAAGGGACTGAATTTACAGATTTTCTGGGTAAACCTTTAAAGTAAACAGCGGGGACAGAGAACTAATTGATACAGAGCATTTCTGTCTCCAGCAATCTAAAATTAATAGGGTTATCAGGGCATGTAACAGATGCTTGTGTGGATAAAAACATCAACCTTGCTGTTAAGCAAAATCAAGCATTTAATAGTTAGATGCCATAACATGTGCACTAATAAAACAGGTGGTAAGGAAGTAGAGGAAGTCAGGCACAACATAGGTTATTTAGAAAGTAAACATAGGGTTAATCAAAATGGATTCAAATGACTATAAACATGGTAAACGACCATTGACTTACCTGAACGGTCCTTCTATGTGTGCTGCGAGGGGAATCCAAGCATGGGTTAACTTTGTCCATTAGCCTAGAGACTGAGTTATGTAAATTGTTGACAACGCCTCCTCTGACTGGATGGGTCAGTTTTGTACGAAGTCAGCTGGTTAATGATGTATAGCAATGTCAATGATGGCCGTGGCCCAAACAAGTCGAAATAGTCACGTGCAAAGTACAGGGCGGGGCATAACCTTTTCCTAGGGGGTCACAGCAAGATCGACAGCAGTTTACAACTTCTGCGACACCTCATTTTAAAGCCCATAAAAAACTGAATTGAATGAGCTATTAAATGTTAAATTTGCTTTAAGAATGGCTGGAAAATTCGATTCGGAAGAACAAAGGATCATTGACAGAATAAAATGCATTGCCTTTCGAGAGGCTCGCGATGCTGGAGCGACGTTTATCAATCGAAAATGGATTGCAAACAAATTGAAACGTCATCCGGATTGGGTTACTGATAATTGGAACAAAACAGCCCAAGAATGTTTCACCAAATTTGGAGAAGGGCGTCCTCTGCAACTGTCCCAAGAAAGCAAAGCCATCATTGCAACTGGCAGTCGCAAACAACGAAAAGGAAACCGAAAAGTGGCCCAAGAAATCTTTCAAATTCGTGGAAAACGAGTTGATCAAAGGACAATCGGCCGATATCGAGAACGAGAAGGTTTGAAGCCATTCCACGTCATTTGCAAACCATTGAAAACTCAAACACACGTTCAAGATCGGCTTTGGTTGTGCGATTGGTTGTCTGAATGGACCGAGGAAGATTTTCTTCATTTGGCGCCATCTGACGAATTCTTCGTTTATGCCATTCGAAAACCGAATTTCCAGAACGATCGAATTTGGGCTAAAGACGTCGACGACATCGCCAAACATGAACGATATCGACAAATCGTTCGCAATCCGACTTGCATCGGGATTTTCGTCATTTTCACAGCCAAGAAACTGCATTGGGTTTTGAAGGATAAAGGGGAATCCTGGGATGGCAGTTATTTCCGTGAGAAAATTTTATTGGAGAATGTCATTCCATTTCTCAGTGATCCAGACAATGTCTTGGTGGTTGGTGAGGCTGTCTTTCTTCATGACAAAGCTCCTTGCATGCGTGCAAATGCGACTCAGCAATTGTTAAAGGAAAACAATGTCGAATTTTGGGGCAATGACGTCTGGCCGGGAAATTCGCCAGATCTCAATCCGGCAGAGAACATTGGGGCCATAATTAAGGATGAAGTGGAAGCTCTGATGATTCAGGAGCAAGGTCAAAATCGATATTCGGTTGAAACTTTGAGAATGAATTTGGAAACTGTGTTGAAAAATCTGGAAAATCGAACGGAACTGTTTGAAGATTTGTTGTGTTCTTATCCACCTCGTTTGAATGCTGTTCGAAGGGCTAATGGTGGTCATACTGACTATTAAATCATGTCAATAAACTCAGTTTTTGATGGGCTTTCGAATGGTGTATGAATTATTTGTGTTGTTATTACAAGTGTTGCTGTGACCCCCTAGGAAAAGGTTATGCCCCGCCCTGTAAAGTCAAGTCAGTATTCAGATAAGAATCAGTCATAAGTCAAAGTCACAAGATAGCCCTGGCCAGCCGGAGCTGCGGGCGGGTTTGGATTCCCCTCGCAGCACACATAGAAGGACCGTTCAGGTAAGTCAACGGTCGTTCTCCTGTGTGCTGCTTGGGGAATCCAAGCATGGGACATGCCAATGCAATTAAGAATCAGGGCGGGAGCCAGGCTGGCCAGGGACCCCCGTAGAGGGTACCACCGGTTGTAATACACGCCGCCCAAAGGAAGCCTCAGCCGAGGCATACACGTCAACCTTGTAGTGTCTGATGAATGGCGATGGTTGTAATACACGCCGCCCAAAGGAAGCCTCAGCCGAGGCATACACGTCAACCTTGTAGTGTCTGATGAATGGCGATGGTGACGACCAGGTAGCCGCTCTGCAAATCTCTTCCACCGAGGCTTGTGTGGCCCAGGCCACTGTGGTGGCCGCACTCCTGGTAGAGTGAGGGGTGATGCGCCTGGGAAACGGTCGGGATTGGCTGTCATAAGCAAGAGCGATGCACGCCTTCAACCATCGGCCGATGGTATGGGAAGACACTTCTGCCCCATGGATGATGGCTGAAAGGACACAAAAAGTGCTTCCGACCGCCTGAAGCACGCAGTGCGCTTCACGTAGCATCGAAGAGTCCTGCGCACATCCAGGTGGTGTCACTGGCGTTCCTGCGGATGGGAAGGGCTGGGGCAGAAATCCAGAAGAATGAGTTCCTGAGCCCTGTGGAATAACGTGTTGATTTTTGGTAGGAAGGCCGGGTCCAAACGAAGGACGACTCTGTTGGGATGGAATATGCAGAGGTCCGCTCGAACAGACAGCGCTGCCAATTCGGACACCCTTCTGGCCAATGTAATAGCTACCAAAACAGTCTTAAGAGTCAGCAACTGAAGGCTAATAGGCTCGAATGGAGGGACCATAAGAGCCCTGAGCACTAACGTCAAGTGCCAAGTAGGGTAACGATGCACGGTCTGAGGTTAGCAGCCCCTTTCAAAAAGGATTTCACCCGTGAATGCTGAGACAATGAACGACCCTGGCCGCCCCCAATTACCGTGGCTAAGCCGCGACCTGCCTGCGAAGCGTGTTGGGCGCCAAACCCCTGTCACGTCCCGTTTGCAAAAAGTCCAAGACTCGGGGCACCGAGGCCTGGAGGGGATCAGCCCCAGTGCGGCGGCACCACCTGCAGAAGGCTTGCCAGGTGGCCTCGTAAATACGAGTAGTAGATGGACAACGGGCCGCTTGAATAGTGTCAATGACCTAATTTGAGTAGTGAAGTCCGGTTAGAATAGCCCACTCACGTGCCACATGGCTAACTGTAGCAGCTGGGGGTTCGGGTGGATGAGAGCTCCCTGGTTGAGCTGGATCTGGTCGTCCGGAATCCTCCACGGACGTGAGATCGACAGGTGCACAAGGTCTGCATACCAGGGGCGCCGAGACCACATCGGGCCCACCAAGAGGACCTCCGCTTGCTCTGTCAGGATCTTCTGGATGACCAGCGGGAGGATCAGTAGCGGTGGAAAGGCATAAAGGAGCCCGGCCGGCCACAGGCTGCGCAGGACATCCATTCTCTCCGCCCCGGGTGCCACGTACCTGGAGTAGAAACGTGGCAGTTGCGTGTTGTGAGGCTGCGCGAACATGTCCACTTCGGGATGGCCGAACTGGTGAGAGAGCTCTTGGAAGAGGTTGGGGTGGAGTTGCCACTCCGCTTGGTCCACCGTGGCTCTGCTCAGCCAGTCCGCCTGTATGTTGGAATTGCCCGATATGTGCTCTACCCGAAGGGACAGCAGTCTGGTCTCCACCCAATGATGTAACTTCTCCGCCTCCAGCATCAGGGCCCTGGAGTGTGTGCCCCTTGGCGATTGACATGAGCCTTGGAGGCCACATTGTCGGTCAAGACCAATATGTGGTTGTGAGATACAATGTCCTGGAATTCTTGAAGGGCCAGGCGGATGGCCCGGAGCTCCAGCCAATTGATACTGTTGTTCAGCTCCTGTCTCAACCAGCGACCTTGTGCAACTCGGTCCAGGGCATGCCTCCCCCCACCCAAAGAGGCTGGCATCCGTCGTAACTTGGATGCAGGCTGGCTCCTTGAACAGGCACCCTTTGAGGAGTTTGGAGGACATCCACCACCGAAGGGACCTGAGAGGCTTGGGTGGGAGCCGAACCTTGAGCTGGGAATGGCTGGTGTGCGCCCTCTGAAAGGGGAGCAGGAACCATTGCAGTGGGTGTGCATGGAACCTTGCCCAGGGGACAATGTTTATGCAGGAAATCATTTTCCCAAGTAGTTGGGAAAGCGTAGCCAAAGGTAAGAGTCTCTGAGATAACACCTGGGCTGCCAGTCGTTGGATGCTCTGTCGCCTCTCCAGGGACAGGGAGACTTCGCTTGTGGCGGAGTTGATGATGGTCCCCAGGTGAAGCAACAACGTGGTCGGCTGCAGATGACTCTCAGGAAGGTCCAGGACGAACCCGTGTCTTCGCAGTGAGTCCATTGTTACCTGTAGATCCCATAGGGCCTGGTCCCGAGATGGCGAGAGGACCAAGATGTCGTCTAGGTAACAATTCACTCTCACCGGGACCGAGCGAAGTGATGCTGCCACAACCGCCAAGAGTTTGGTCAAAGTTCGAGGGGCTGACGACAGGCCGAAAGGCAAGGTCCGGTATTGATAGTGTCGGCCCGCAAAGTGAAAGCGTAGAAACCGCCGATGTGCTGGATGAATGGGCACATGGAGGTACGCCTCCTTCATGTCGACTGATGTCATCATGTCACCCTGGCGGATGGATGCCAAGATGCTTTTCAGAGATTGCATCTTGAACCTCTGATACTTGATGTACAGGTTGAGCCTTTTCAAATCTAGAATGGCCCGCCATCCCCCCCCCCCCGAGTTCTTGGGCACTAGGAACAAGATTGAATAAAATCCTAGCCCTTCCTGGCCTTTTGGAACCTGTTCTATGGCATTGATGGAAAGGAGATGTTGTATTTCGGTGTCCATGAGACGCCTTTTCATCAAATACCTGGGCATAAGGCACGTGATGAACCGCCTCGGAGGGATGGAGAGGAATTCTACAGTGAGGCCCAGCCTCCCAACCTGAAGGGCCCAGGCGTCGGACGTGGTCTCCGCCCACTGATGAGCGAAGGCCAGGAGATGCCCTCCCATGGGATCTCCCCTTTGGGAGTCACCGGTACCTCCGAAAGGACCGGTTGCCACCCCCACGAAATGGCCTTCTGTTCTGGGATTGTGCCTGGTTCTGCTGGCGGCCCCAATCCCTGGACCCCGCGCGGTCCTGACCGCGGTCCTGTGGCTGGGTAAAGGCCCTGTTGTAGTGGGGAACATAGGGAGCGGCAGTGAATCCAGAGTCACCCGCTAGAAATGCCTGGCGCCTACTGTAAGGCTGCTGACGTCTATTGGTGCATCCCCAGTGGAGGGGAGGACCTTGCGTTTATCCCTCGTCTCTATGAGAATTGGGTCAAGCACCGAACCAAACAATGCCCCGCCTTTGAAAGGTGTGGAAGCCAGACGCCACCTGGACTTAACATCGGCCTGCCAATGGCAGAGCCACAGCAGGCGCCGGGATGCCACATTGGAGACCACAGCCTGGGAGGCAAATTTTGCAGCATTAAGTGTGGCATCCGCTGAGAACTCCAGGGCTGCCATGATTTTGGTAACGTCTTGGTGAAGACGCACGTCATCAGGGGCAAGCCTATCCTGCAACTGCTTGAGCCAGAGCATGGAAGTTCTATTAAAGAAGGATGCTGCAAAACTGACAAAAAGGACAAGTATAAAAAGGGGAAAGAGGGGCACATTACTAAGGCAACAGATCATAATGAACAAAAGCTTGCATAACAAAAAAGAAGCTTCTTTCAACATGTTAAAAATAAGGAAAAAGTCAAGGAAACAATTGGTCCATTGGTGGGAGAAAGAGGCAAGAAGGTGACAAAGCAGAACTACTTAAATCATTTTTGCATCCATTTTTATACAAAGGGAAACAATAATCCAACCTATCAAAAACAGCACCCCAAAAAACAGATTAGGAACACAATTTAAAATAGGGAAGAAAATGGTAAGTGAGCACCTGTCCACCTAGATCAAATCAATGGGATCAGATGGATTACACCCCAAGATTCTGAAAGAATTGGCAGAGGTGATCTCAGAACCACTGGACTATATCTTTCAAAGATCCTGGAGCACCGGGAAACTGCAGAGGCCTGGAAAAGAGCTGATGTAATTGCCATTTTCAAAAAAGGAAAGGAAGAAAAAATAGATCCAGGAAACTATAGACCTATCAGCCTGACCTCAATACCAGGGAAGATTCTGGAAAAGATAATCAAGCAATGAATCAGCGAACACCTAGAAGCAAAGAAAGTAATAACCAAAAGCCAACATGGGCTTATCCAAAACAGATCGTGCCTTATTGCATTCTTTGAAAAGTGACAAAATTAATGGACCAGAGAAATGCTGTCAACATAATTTACTTGGACTTCAGTAAGGCATTACTTAAAGTAGACCATAATCTATTACTTGATAAAATAGAAAAATGTGGGTTAGACAACATCACCACCAGATGGCTTCAAAACTGGCTGACCAACTGCATTCAACGTGTAGTCCTCAATGGAACTGCAGCTACATGAAGTATGCAGTGGAGTACCCCCAAGTCTCTGTTTTAGGCCCAGTACTCTTCAACTTCTTTATCAATTATTTGTAAGAGGGGATAAGTACAGTATATGTGGTACCTCACTCATTAGTAGTAGCTGTGAGGGGATCTTGGGATTCTAGTGGACGCTCATTTAAATATGAGCCAGCAGTATGCGGCAACTGCCAAAAAAGTCAACACAGTTCTACGCTGCATAAACAGAGGGATAGAATCAAGATCACATGAACTGTTAATACCACTTTATAATGCCTCAGTAAAGCCACATTTGGAATACTGTATCTAGTTTTTACTCCATGAGGTAAAAAAAATGTTGAAACTCTAGAAAGAGTGGAAAGAAGAGCAACAAAGATGATTAGGGGACTGGAGACTAAATATATATAAATAATGGTTGCTGGAATTGGGTATGTTTAGTTTGATGAAAAGAAGGACTGGGGTGGCATGATAGCAGTGTTCCAATATCTCAGGGGCTGCCACAAAGAAGAGGGAATCAAGCTATTCTACAAAGAACCTGAGGGTAGGTCAAAAAGAAATGGATGGAAACTAATCAAGGAGAGAAGTAATCTAGAACTAAGGAGAAATTTCCTGAGTTAGAACAATCAATCAGTGGAACAACTTGCCTCCAGAAGTTGTAAATGCTCCAACCCTGGAAGTTTTAAAGAAGAGATTGGATAACAAATTGTCTGAAATGGTATAGGGTTTCCTGCCTAAGCAGGGGGCTGGAGTAGAAGACCTCCAGGTCCCTTCTAACTCTTTCTATTCTATACTATTTTCTATTCTCTTCCTATTTTATTCTTACTTTATTCTATTCTATTCCATTCCATTTCATTGTAGAAAACACGATAGGATATAGTATTAAAGGCATACTTCAGTTAAATAAGTATTCATTAGGTCAGTCTGATAATCAGAGTAAGATGCATACTTGTCTTCACTTCATGATTTTTTTTCCTAAGAGATGAAAACAAATCTGGGATCTTTAGAAGCATAAATTTCTGTTCTCCTAATGAACTGTAGATTCACATAAGAATGCCTGTTGGATCTGGGCTGCAAATATCCAAATGGGCACCGAATCTTCTGCAAAGATACAGGGGGAAAAAACCGTTCAGCTTTCATTTAATAGTGATATGGAGTTTGGCAGCATAGACTTGGTGGCTCATATTCAGGCTTCATGGTAGGGTCCCAGGGATGGGATCATCCTATATAAAGTTTGGATGAGAAGAAGGCAGCATGCACCATGGATTATCTCCTTTAATAATTGGAAAACATAATTAGAGGGATAAGTTTTAGCCATAGAATTAGAAAGCTGCATAGGGAAGGCAAAAAGGATGAATACTGCTCCTCATTTAGCTGAAAGGGTTGACCACTGTGCTAGTATGCAACTGAGAAAGTTTGTATAATTTTAATATTGTAGTTTGTGCTCTTCACAGTGCACATCCCACATTTATCTTACAAAGCTGGCTACGCTAAAGAAACAATATATATGCAGTGATTACAATATATGCATTAAACAAGTGAGTATTTTGACCATATCATTTTTAGGCATATTTTGCACCTCCAACCATTATAAACTTGAATGCTTAGTGAATATAAGCATATCACGTGATGTGTATTTCTATAATAAAGGAGGGTGTGGCCTAATGAGATCAATATATCAAGATGTGCTTAATTATTAGGCAACTTCTTTTCCTTAGGCAAAATGGACCAAAAGAGGTTTAAATGTCAAAAATTGTAAAAAGTTTTTCAGAGGGATGTGATTACAGAATCATCAAACTTTTGTAACAAATAGTCAACAGGGTTGCAAGAAATGTATTGAGAAAAAAAGATGTGCATTAATGCATCAAAGTGCATCAAAGATTTGAGAAGAATCAAATGTATAGCTACCAAAAAGCCATTATGCTTCAGTGCTGTCATATTCCAGATCTGCAACCTACCTGGAGTGCCCAGAAGTACAAGATGTTCACTTACATTCAAATTATGCACCATTAAAAAGGCAGTGCCTCCAAAGAGGTTTGATGTCATGAAAATCCTATTATAGAATAAAGTGAAGTGGAGTGGAGTAGAGTAGAGTAAAACAGAACAGAACACAATAGAATACTTTATTTGGATAAGTGTGATCAGACACACAAGGAATTGTTCTCTGGTGCAGCAGCTCTCAAATGTACATGAAAGGCAACAGAGAATGCTTTACTAGTCAAATGTGATTGAATACATAAGGAATATGCCTCCAGCCTTTAAGCTCACAATTTAAACATAAACAGCAAGTAATAAGTCATAGATCATAAATCATAGTTAACAAACAAAAAATTGATAAATCATAAGAAACAAAAGGATCATAGTAGGAAAGATGAGAAATGAGACAGTGCTGTTGGAATAAAGTGTTCAGTAGAGTGATGGCACAAGGGAAAAAACTATCTGTAGGTCAATTACATATACAATAGAGATGGAAAATAGATTTGAACAACTGGACACTGCTGAGATGTCTGGTGAACTGTAGCAGGAAATTCAATCAAATTATTGGAATTGCCGAAAAACACACAGAAAAAAAATGCAAGAGGCTCTCAGATGAAACCATCAAAAAAGCTGATCAAAGAAAAGCAGCCAAGGCATGAGGCAAATGGGAAGAAGATTTAATGCAGTTTTCCAGAAGGTAGCAAAGGATAATTAAATATATTGCGAAAAACGATGTAAAAAGCTTGAAGCAAACTACATGAAGGATCACACCAAGAATGTATTTTTGCAAGTCAAAAAGATCCAAATACCATTTATTGCTTGAAAAGGCATCATTAAAAACAAGCAAGGGAAAGAACTGTCTGAACAACAAGGCACCAAGAATAGATGGTAAGAATGTATTGAAGAAGTGTATGCAGGTAGCAAACAGGTCCAACCTCAGGATGATGAGGAAAAAGAAGTAAAAATAGAACTAGCCATCCTCGAGGAAGAGATCCTACAGACAATTAAGCAACTGCCAAACAGAGAGTTGACACTATTTCTGCGGAATTACTGAGACCTGTACTACTCAGTTTCATTAAAGACCTGTGTCAGAAAATCTGGGAAACCAAAACATGACCATAGGATTAGAAACATTCAGTGTTCATCCCACTGCCAAAAAGGGTGTCTCTAAAGATTGCTCCAATTATTGTACAATTGCTCTCATCCCTGATGTCAGCAAGAGTCTGCTTAAAATTATACAACATCTAGCACCAACCATCAAAACAGAATTACCAGATGTCCAAGGCAATTTCCAAAGGGGTCATGCTTCCACAAGTATATTGCAAATATCTGCTAGATCATGGAAAAAATCTAATGAATATCAAAAGATCATTTACATCTGCTTCATCGATTACAAGAAAGCCTTTGATTATGTTAATCATGAGAAGATATGGAGAGACTTACAAGGCCTGAAGGTACCAGCAAGCCTGGTCAAGTTGGGGCAATCACACAATCACAAAATCACTGTGAGAACACCAAATGGAGACATTGATTGGTTTGAGAGGGGGAAAGAAGTGTGACAAGGTTGCATTCTCTCCCCTTTCTTATTCAACCTATTTCCTGAAATGATTATGAAAAAACTAGATCTTGAAGAATCTAAAATTGGGGTAAAGAATGGTGGAAGGAACATCAATAATATTCAGTATACTGGTGATACAACTCTCTGAAACCAAAGAAGGCCTGGAACTGATCAAGAAAAAGAAAGAAAGAAAGAGAATTTCATGACCAATGCAAGGAAGAAAAATTTCAAGAGAGAAATTGATGGTGAAGAGATAGAATGTGTGAAAAAATTCATTTTCCTAAGATCACAAATAGCTCAATGTGGTAAATGCAGCACAGGAATAAAACACTGGATTGTACTGGGTCGCACAGATGAACCTGAACTGAATATGAAAAAACAAGGACATCAGTCAGACAACGAAATGTAGATTAGTTCGTTCTATTGTGTTCCCCATAGCTATCTATGGTTGTGAAAGTTGGACCTTAAAAGATAGGAAGAAAAATTATTTGAATGAGCTGTGGTGCTGGAGAAAGCTGCAGTATATTTCTTAGATAGCAAAGGTAAGTAAAAAGCAAGTACTTAAGTACATAACACCAGACATAGAAGGGAAAACTATGAAACTGTGTGTCAGCCTCTACTTCGCTTGCTTGCTATCAGCTGCCATAGAAACGGGGAGGGAGGGGGCATGAGGTTTTTGGGTTGGGGAATTTAGGGTGCTGGAGGAGTTATCAGAAGGGAGTTTGGGCCTCACCATCTTCTGTGCATGCCGATGGCCTGTGTTTGGACTTGGTCGAGACTTGGTCTCTGCATACCATCTGAATGAGGTTTTTGAAGATGCACCCCACATGCACCTTTTGTTGCAGATTGGTCATTGGGTTGGGGAAATTGGGGGGTGGGTGCTGGGCAAACATTTGATATGTACATGTCTGCACCTTTTTGGCTCATATCTTGCTTTTCTTTCGCTGCTATCTTTTCATAACCAATAAAAGTATCTTTAATTCCACAAACAATTGGTTATTGAAGGAGGCACACCTGACACTGTGTCTCATTTACTCTGGCCATGTCATGTGAGAGAATTCACTGGAGAAAGCAATGATGTTTGGAAAAGTGAGATATAAAAGAAGCCAGACCACCAAAGAACACAGTAGACACTAGCAAAGCTGACAAGACAGCATAGAAAACTCAAAGAAATAGTGGGATGGAAAGACATGAAGAGACTGGGCTATAGAATTTCCAAGAGTCGGACTTGACTGAATGGATATCAATATCATTATCATCATAAGTTCTGGGTCTGACTATTTAAAGATACACTCATTAATAAAATGGCAAGAACGGCACTGACTAAGTGGAGTAATACATGGGAGCAAATCCATCTACACAGTGAAAATTAATAAATTACAGTAATGAGTACACACTCCATACCATCAGGCCCCTAACATGTGGGGTGCCGCAGGGCTCGGTCTTATCCCCCCTACTATTTAACATATACATGAAACCGCTGGGCGAGATCATTCGGAGGCACGGGATAAAATACCACCAATACGCGGACGATACGCAGCTGTATCTGTCCGCCCCGTGCCAACTCAATGAAGCGGTGGACGTGATGAACCAGGGTCTAGAGGCCGTTAAGAACTGGATGAGCGCTAACAAACTGGTACTCAACCCGGACAAGACCGAGTGGCTGTTGTGCTTCCCTCCCAATAATTTGGCCAATGTACCAACGCTTAGGCTGGGGGGTCAAATTTTATACCCCTCAGATAGGGTCCGCAACTTAGGAGTCCTCCTGGACCCACAGCTGACTTTTGACCACCAGCTGTCAGCTGTGACCAGGGGAGCATTCGCCCAGGTTCGCCTGGTCCGCCAGTTGCGGCCCTACCTAGACCGGGAGGCTCTCACAACAGTCACTCGAGCCCTTGTGATCTCTAGGCTGGAATACTGCAATGGGCTCTACATGGGGTTGCCCTTGAAGTGCATCCGGCGGCTACAGCTAGTCCAGAATGCAGCCGCGCGAGTGATAGTGGGCGCACCGCGGTTCGCCCACGTTACACCCATCCTCCGCGAGCTGCACTGGCTACCTGTTGGTCTCCGGGTGCGCTTCAGGGTACTGATGACCACCTTTAAAGCACTCCATGGTAGTGGATCTGGGTACTTGAGAGACCGCCTTCTGCCGATTACCTCCCTAAATCGACCAATTAGATCGCACAGACTGGGCCTCCTCCGAATCCCATCTGCCAGTCAATGCCGACTGGCGACCACACGGAGGAGAGCCTTTTCTGTGGCAGCTCCGACCCTGTGGAACGACCTCCCCGTTGAGATCCGTACCCTCACCACCATCCAGACCTTCCGCGCAGCCCTCAAGATCTGGCTCTCCCAGCAGGCCTGGGGATAGGTTCCTAATTTACCCGCCCGAGTGTTTGATTGCTGAACGAAAGTTGTGTTTTTACTATTTTTTCTTTGTTCACATTCTGTTTTGTTTTGTTTTTTGACGCTGCACCCCCTTCCCTTGTGGTTGTAAGCCGCCCTGAGTCCCCTCAGGGAAAAGGGCGGCCTATAAATCCCAATAAAACTCTAAAAACTCTAAACCATCATTTAATACTCTTGTAAATAGTTTTCAAGCTGTGACTCTAATATGCTTTTTAAGAACTTATCCTTTACACAGAGTAATGACCCCAAAAATTCTAAAGATACCGTATATAGCTTAGTGTTTCAGCAACAACATTGAGTAAAACTTCTGTTCATGAATGAATCCCAGTTGTGTAACACTATTCAGCTTTAAAAGAAAAATAGAAAAGGACTAGTAGTGAGGACACATAGGTTCTACTCTACTCTTCACCACAGAATTTCACTGAGTGGCTTTGGGTCATAGTCTGTCAGTACAACATACCTCACGGTATGATTGTTGTAAAGCAAAATAGATATCTGTAAAAGACACAGAATGTAAATCTGATGATAGATAGATAGATAGATAGATAGATAGATAGATAGATAGATAAATACCTGAGGCCTGAAGATGATTTTTCTGTTTTGGATCCAGAGTTCTTATAAGAACTTATAAGAGGTGTACTTCTGTTTGACGATATTTTCAAATTTGGTGTTTTAAAACTATATTCCTCTCTACTCATTCCATAATGTCTTGTTGTTTTTTTGCATGAATTGCAGGTAATTAGCTAAAGAGATAAGGGAAGTCCACATGCTATTAAGCTCTTTTCAACTTAGACATTAATATACACTAGTACAATTAAATATTTCATGAAAATGACTAAGAATTCACAAAAAATATATTGCAAATCTACAAGGTTCTGCCAAAAAAATCTTATAATCACTATTTGTTTATTAATTTAAGTAAAGAAAATAATATTTCAAACTTTATATATGCCAACACATCAGTCTCCTGTGGAAATTGCACAACTGCATTTCAGGAAAACAGAAGTCACCAAGAATTTGACTCCTTTACTTTCCAACATTTTTGCTATTGGTACATTCCTGCCATGGGGAAGACATTAGACTAGATGGATCTCAAAGATCATATCTAATATCCTATGGTCATAGTTGCTCCAATTATTGTGTCAGAAATATGGATTAAGAAAATAGAGAAAATTCCTAAAGCTGTATGAATTATATTATGCTATTAGTATTTATCAATTCAACCACATAATGCTACAATGGAAAAGACTTTTTGTTGTTTCTATTAATTTACTTTTCTTAATATACTTTAGTTAAAAACTCTTCAATTGTCTTAATAACTTGTTATTCTGTTACTATGAGGCAAATTGCATCACGTTAAACTTACCAGGGTATTCTTTGATTCCTTGTACTTCCTCAACAGCTTTGTTTGCTTTAAACTAAGTCTGTAGTTTTTTTTCTCTAGATTGAGTATTTTTTCTGTCCTTGATGTTATTTTCATTTTGGGCAATAGACGTATTCTATAGTTATTGGGAAAAAGAAATTGGAAACAGTAGCAGCACACGGGATTTACAGGATGTTCCTTTTTTCCTGAAAATAAGAATAATAAAGTTCTCTGAATTTTAATTATAAAGTAATATATTGTAATACAATCAAATTAAAATTTCAGTATTTTTAAGAGGAGGTTTAACAAGAGGAAAGCCATAAATGCACATATACTAGCCAAGGCTATTATCAACTGCAACCTTTTCTCGCCAAATAATCTGCTGCTTAGCTGCCTGCTGGTTGAAAAAATCTTTCTTAAGCTGCATGAAAGCAACTGAAAATACTTCCTATCTTTATGGAAGCAAATTTGGCACTTTTAAAGCTAATTCCATAAACAAAAAGAAATATCACAGAATTACCACTCTCTCTCCAGAGTTCATGCTGAAAACATATAAAAGGGGAAGTTGACTATTAAATATACGAGGGCGGAAATCTCCAGAGGCAGAGGCAATATGTGTATTTAATATGTCAGAAAATGTACAAAGGTTTTCAGACTTAGTTATTTTCAGAAGCACATATTAACTAAATCCACAAAAAAGGATTCTCTGCTGCAGCATTCACACATTGGAACATCTTCTCATTTAAGATAAAATCTGCCCCCACCTTTTTATCCTTCTGGAAGAGCCTGAAGACTTGGCTCTGCCAGTTGGCCTAGGGAGTTCCACACTGGAGATGGCTACTGGATTGATGGCAGACTCCACCTTCCCTCCCTGCTCTCCACTCATTCATCTTTTATAGTCATCAATATGAATATACCCGAAAGACAGACAAGGAATAATGGATGGAAACTTATCAAGGAAAGATTTAACCTAGAAATAAGGAGACATTTTCTGACAGCGTCTTCAGAAGTTGTGGGTGCTTCATCACTCTCCAGTCTCTTTCACAAAGAGACTGGACAACCACTTGTCAGAAATGAAAGAATCTTGAACAACAGGTTGGACTAGATGACCTACAAGGTCCCTTCCAATCCTGTGATTCTATGATTCCGTAAGCGGGTTGAGCTAGACAACCACCAAAGTCCCTTCCAATTCTGTTATTCCATGGTTTTGTAAGGCCTCCTGCTTGAGCAGGGGATTGGATTAGATGACCTAAAAGATCCCTTCCAACTCTTGTTATTCTGTGATTCTGTTCTTGTTGTGTTCCTTTTTCATTATATTACTGTTCTCTTATTTTCTGGTTTTTTTGTTTTTATTATATTAAGCCACCTAGAAAAAACACATAGAAAATAAATTTAACAAATAAAATAATAAAAATAAAAGTTCCAATATTGTCTCCCTTTCCCTTCTGTCTTCCAGGCTACACATATTCAGTTCTTCCAAAGTTGCTTGGAGTGTTTTGTTCCTCAGACCATGCATAATTTTTGTTGCCCATCTCTGCACTCATTCAATCCTATCAATATCTTTAAGTGAGTTCTCCAGAACTAAGAACAGTATTCTAAATGCTATATAGTGGGTTTAGGACCCCCTTTTTCTCTGGTGATCCCTCTAGTGAAACATCCCAGAATCTTGTTTGCCTTCACAACTGGCTACATTGTTAACTCATTCTGCAAGCATCAATTATAACCATACCTAAATCTTTTTCTTCCTAATTGTTCTGTTTAACACTGTACCCCCAACATTGTACCCTGCCAAATGATTCTTTTTTCACAAGGGAATGATCTTACATTTAGAAACATTGAATTGTGGTTTCCACATTTTTTTACCAATTTTCCAGAAATGTCAAATCATTTTCCACATTACGAATACCCTTAGGAACGTCACCTCTATTACATGTCATTAGCAAAAAGGCAAATCTTACCTAGTAATCTGTTATATGACTTACAAACACATTTGAACAGAATACTCCACTTGTGATTGGTCTCTGTTCAGACAGTCCCATGTTAACTATCACAAGTTGGGATCTATTCTGAACCAACTTCCTATCCACTGAATCATCCAATGGTTAAGTCCTAACTTACACAACTTTTTAATGAGATCTTAATCAAACTGTATCAAAGAGTTTGCTAAAATCCAGATAAGCTATGTCCACAGCACAACCTCCATTCAAAATATTTGTAATATAGTTTAAAAATCAATCTCTGACTAATTAAAAATGAAATTATTCATAAGCTTAAACTTCCAGGCTAACTAGTAATTTAATAATTGATATTACATCATTTTTTTTAAAAAAAGAGAAAAAATTCAATTCACCCAATAAAACGGTTGTCATAAATGGGTTAGTTTTTAAAAACTCTATAAAACAGTTATTTGTGGTAACAAAATAATCCAGTTATTACCAAAGAGATAAGAGATTCCAAGAAGTGATTATTTAGTAGCATATGGTAAATTAAATTTCTTCAGTTTATTATGTTGAAAAAACAAACTTCTGACACAAAAGTTCACTCAGCATCTCCCCAATCACATGGCTGGGTTATAATGAAATCAAGCCCCCTGAGTTCAGATTTCCTACAAATTAAGCAGGGCACTAATATTAGATAAAGATAGAGATGGAGAAGACACAAAGAAGTTGGAGAATTAAATGTTATTGCTAATACAGTAGCTAGTGTGTGAGTTCATATCATAATTTCCCATCCCACTTTTTTCATTTGCATACAAACATGATTAGAAGGGAAATGAAAAGGGCATCCAAAATGGAAATATTCTGCAAATCATTTTTTTAAATAAGATTACTAACCACAGCACCGAAATTTCATATTTAAGAATGAAAGCAATTTATATATTCCATTTTTGAAAGATTAAAAGGCTGACTGAAGGTACAAAAAAAAGAAAAATCTCAAAAGGTTTAATCTGACTTCCATGGTGTACCACAACTCCTGTGTAATTTACCTTCTATGTTGCTGAGTGTCCATCTGTGAAGACATGATAAAAAGAAATGAGTTGTATATGTTTATATTGTATAATTTTACTACATTACATTCAGACAATTTATAGCAAATCAAAATCAATAATAAAAATAGAAAAATAATAATCATTTTAAAATACTAACCAACCAAAAAATTGCTAAAATATCAATATAAATAGTAATTACTATGTTTTCAATATACTGAGGTATCTCCATCTGAGATAACGATAGTCATTTGAAAATTATCAACCATTATCAACCAAAATGATCTTGTAAGTAAAACGAGTATATTCTCATGAATATTGACAATCAGAAATGCAAAATTCAGCTGAGAATGTCTGAAATATGTAACACAGAAAATGAATCTGGAATATTCATAAACATTTAGGAGGCTGCCAATTTCATCTTTCCAATTGTTTAGAATTTATTCATTTTAACTGATCAAAACATTTTATATGGCTATGCTTAAAATGTATTAAACTAACCATACAATTAAAATTTCTGAAATGAATAAAACAAAAGAAATCGTATCCTGAGACCTATTTTATGATGGCTTTATCATTAGTTACCAGTCCTCTTTTTAGTTGTATGACTTAATTAACATACACTGAACGACTCTGCATTCTAGTATATAACCACCAACTATTGAAGAAATCAGTGGATTGAATGGCAGAGCCTCTTGAGGGTTTGTTTGTTTTTATTTATTTCTCTCTTCTGGACATAATTCGCTCCTTTCTTTCTTTCTTTTTATTGTTTATCTTACTATTATTAAACGTTACGTGTCGCTCAGTGTTTTAAATTAGTCAGCCTTCTAAATCTGACAAATGAAAAAAGATTAATGAGAAACAATGAGGGACTAAGGGAGGATTATAAACCACTAAATTTGGTCAAACCAGAAAATGAGGCAGCCGCGACATATGAGCGTTATAGAGGCATTTAGAAACCAGCAGAAATAAGAAAGTCATGTGCACAAAAAGCCTTACAGCAAAAATCGCGCTTGGGCTGGGCACGTTCCCGCCAACTGTCGAGCCGCAGATTTAAGGAACCGGCATTTTCCCATCTTTTCGGAGAAACAAAACCAACGATACTTAAGCAGCTCAAAACTGGAACTGCATAAGCTTGATAAAGCGACGGAACCGGAAATAATTCCTAGGCCAGTTTCCGGTGACCGGGTGGGAACAATAATGCCCACGGGAACGTTCCGTGCAGGAAAAAAACCGCGAGAGTTTATGCAGGTGATCTTAGCCCGTTCTGTTCTTTACAGCCATGAGCAGTACAATAACCATTAGCAGCAACACATTCTAATTATTTTATATAATTTTTATCAAAACTAATTTTAAACTTTTAATACTCTTCTCTTGGGCAGAGGGCTTGCACTTAGAAAGACCTCCAAAGTCTCTTCCAGCCCTATGATTCTATGAAACTGTAGGAAGGAAACAAAAAGATAAAAGTTAATGCAAATTAATGTTATTGAATATTCATAGCCTCATTAATATGTATAAGCCATGTAAATGGCCTCGCTGTTCTTGTATTTCAGCACCTTTGTGCTGGCCAGCAACAGCCTCCTCCGTCTGGATTGGTTAGGACGCGAGGGAGGCTGTTGCCGGCTGAATGTTTGTTTCTGATTGGTTGAAGCCCGAGTATATAAGGTTTGGCGGGCTAGTTTACAAGGTGAATCGCTGTTATACTTATCTGAGAATAAAGCCTGTTAGTTTGTTCACCCTGTGGTCGCGTCCCTCATTCCGAATCTCTAAACTGGCGACGAGGGTGGGATCAGCGATTCCGCGGCGCTAGGGTGAAAAGAGAGAGACAGACAGTTAGCTGCCGTTCCCAGACCGGCAACGAACGCTGCCTGAGGAGGAAAATTTTTTTTTTGTGCCCTTTCAGTATCTCTCCCTTCACGACCGTCAGGATGACATCTGCTCTACCTCCTTTTGCCCCCTTTGGTTCGGCCGGAGAATCATGGGAGGGGTTTATGGAGAGGTTCGAATGTTACCTGATCGCTTCCAAAAATCAGGCTCAAACCGAAGAGGAAAAATGCAGCTTTTTCCTCTCATGCTGCGAGCCATCTATGTTCGCCTCAGCAAGAGCTTTGGCAGCCCCACGGCCAGCATACAAGCTTGGGTGGGACGAACTCATGGCCAGATTGAAGAATCACTATGCACCCACCCCTTCAGTCATCGCTCGCCGTTTTGCCTTCCGCAGACGAGTCCAAAAACAGAATGAATCAATCAGCCAATTTTTGGAGGCTCTGCGGATGGTGGCTGCCCAGTGCGAGTTCTCCAACCTTGAGGAAAATTTAGTGGAACAGTTTGTGTGCGGGGTCCGCGATGTCAATCTGCGGAGCCGCATGTTCCGAAATCACCGAATTACACTACTTCAGGCCGTGGAAACTGCCCGAGCCGCTGAACTATCTGAGCAGTCCACGGCCGATATTGAGCGGTTGCAGATTGCCACACCTGAGCGAGCACCGCCTGAAGCATCGCCACAAGCCCACATGGTCGAGGACGACCTGGCTTATGAGGAGCCAGAAGAAGAAGTGGTGGCCCAGATGAGGACTGTGCCTAAGAGGAAGCCAAAACCGCCACCTGCAGCGCAACAGGCATCCGCAGTGCCCTGCCGGGGTTGCGGAGGCCGTCATAAACGCCAGGCTTGCCCATTTTTGAATGCCATCTGTAACCGGTGCAAGGGCGAAGGCCACCTGGCTAAGGTCTGCAGGGCCCTACTGCCAGCACCCTCGTTCCTTCAATCTCCCAGCCGTTCCCAGGCGCAACCGCGACGCCAGCAGCAGCGGCCACCGAAGAGGGCGGAAGATTGCTACCAGTCCACCAGTCAACCAGCTAATTTTGACAGTACGCCAAGCCAAGCCGTTGCAGGGGCCCGGAAGGTCTCGACCTCCGTCCAGCTGGAAGGTCAGCCGTGCCGGATGGAGGTGGACTCTGGCTCTTCCCGGTCCCTCCTGCCCTGGTCTCTCTTCGCCAAGCTATGCCCAAAAGTGTCCCAGAAACGTCTAAGGCAATCTGAGGTTTCCCTAAGAGATTACCAAGGGAGGTTGATTCCTACGCTGGGATCCTTCCCTATCTCAGTTCGTTATGGCCACTTCCAGTAGAAACTCTGACGTCAGCGGCAGTCCTAGTCCAGTACAATGACAGGATGCCACTGACGTTAGCTTGTGACGCCTCCCCCTATGGAGTCGGGGCCGTCCTAAGCCATGTCCTCCCAAATGGCTTAGAGGCCCCTGTGGCCTATTACTCCCGGACACTCTCCTCAGCGGAGCGTAATTACAGCCAGATAGACAAGGAGGCTCTGGCTGCAGTGTCCGGGATTAAGAGGTTCCATGACTACCTCTACGGTCGGCCTTTCACCCTTGTCACTGACCACAAGCCACTCCTTGGGCTTTTGGCAGGTGACAAGCCGACCCCCCCCATCCTCTCCCCCCGAATGACTAGATGGACGGAGTTCCTTGCGGCGTATTCTTATACGCTGCAGTACCGTCCGGGCAAGCAGCTGGGGCATGCCGATGCCTTAAGCCGCTGCCCGTTACCGGAGACCGACACCGCCCTAGTGCCCTGTCTCTCAGTACTGTCCATCGCGTCTTCCGGTCTCCCGATTTCGGCCGCGGATGTCGCGGCCTGTACCAAGGCCGATCCGATCCTCTCCCAGGTCGCTTCCTGGGTCTCGAGGGGATGGCCATTGGACAAAGTGGCAGAGGGCTTCAAGCCCTTTAAAATCCGGCAGGCGGAGCTCTCCCTCCACGGGGGGTGCCTCATTTGGGGGGATCGAGTGGTGATCCCCACCGCGCTGCGGCCACAAGTCCTGTCCCTGCTCCATAAGGATCATCCGGGCATAGCACGAATGAAGGCATTAGCCCGTAGCTATGTTTGGTGGCCCTTACTGGACTCAGAGATAGCGGCCTATGTTGGCCGCTGCAACCCCTGTCAACAGTCTAGGCCTAATCCCCCAGCTGGGCCGGCTCGTGAGTGGGAGGCTCCGAGAGGCCCATGGTCACGCCTCCACCTAGATTTTGCCGGTCCCTTTCACGGCCAGAATTTCTTGGTAGTGGTGGACGCTTACTCCCGCTGGGTGGAGCTGATCCTGATGGGCTCCACCACAGCTGAGAGTACGGTCCGGGCCTTGAGAAGGCTGTTCGCGACCCATGGGTTGCCGGACCTGATTGTTTCTGATAACGGGCCCCAATTTATGTCCACCACGTTCCAGGAGTTTCTGGCCATGCAAGGGATTCGACATGCGCCCATAGCCCCGTACCACCCGGCCAGCAATGGCCGGGTGGAGCGGGCGATCCGCTCAGCAAAAGAGGCACTGGGCCGCATGGACCGGGGCGACTGGCAGGAGAAAGTGGCGGCTTACCTGCTAAGCCAACATTCCACTCCCTGCCCAACGACCAACCGAAGCCCCTCGGAGCTCTTGATGGGCAGGCGCCTACGGACTCCCCTGGACCGGCTACATCCGTTGTATTCAGGGGATCAGCCGAGCAACCTGGGGGTTATCCCTTCCCGTTCATTTAAAGTAGGGGACGCGGTGTGGGCCCGGGCATTTTCGGGGCCTTCTAGATGGGTGCCAGCCACTGTGACTGCCCTGACAGGCCCGTGTTCTTTTAGAATTGGACTGGCTGACGGATCCCAATGGAGGCGTCACCTGGATCAATTGAGGAGACGCCTCCCACCGCCAGCCGGCGGCCCGGACCCAACCGATGCCGGCACTGCCTGCCCGGGAAACCAGCTTGAGGCCTTCGCCACTCCAGGCCTCTCCTGTCCACAACCGAGAACTCAATCCGGAGGAAACACGCCGTGGGCCTTCGCCACACCAGGCCCAACCTGCCCGAGCGCCCCCTGCCGGGAACGTCCACAATCATCTCAAGCCGCCGCAGAACAGTCCCCACCTAGGCCAAGGGTCCTCCCTCCCGACACGCCTTCCAAACACGACACCAGCACAGTTGACACGCCACCTCGCCCCTACTCACCAGTACAGTTGAGCCCTCCTTCTGGGCCGTCCCAAGAAGGCGTGCCTTGGAGCTACACCCCCTTCCGGGAGGAGCTACCACAAGGAGGTCCTCCTCCGCCGACGACTAGTGGAGAACTGCGTAGATCAGGGCGGGTCCGGCACCGCCCCGCCTACTTACAGGACTACGCATGCTCCACCCGCGGAGCATGCGCGGAACTGGGGGGAAGGGGTATTGAATATTCATAGCCTCATTAATATGTATAAGCCATGTAAATGGCCTCGCTGTTCTTGTATTTCAGCACCTTTGTGCTGGCCAGCAACAGCCTCCTCCGTCTGGATTGGTTAGGACGCGAGGGAGGCTGTTGCCGGCTGAATGTTTGTTTCTGATTGGTTGAAGCCCGAGTATATAAGGTTTGGCGGGCTAGTTTACAAGGTGAATCGCTGTTATACTTATCTGAGAATAAAGCCTGTTAGTTTGTTCACCCTGTGGTCGCGTCCCTCATTCCGAACCTCTAAAAATGTAAAGAAAAAAAAGAAAGCAAAGAAGCAGCAGAGTATTGAACTTTATTAATGCCATCCTTCACTCTTCCCTGCTGGTCCTTGTTCCAGCCAGGAAGGGGAAGCAGACTAAAAGGATCGGCAGCAGCATATTGCAGTCGAACTCCCATTTTCACGGACATTTAGGTGCAGTAAGCAATATGGGGCACTCCACCCCCACCCATCCACCCCCGGAGCCCATATTCCAACTGAGTGCACCAGCTAATTCAGCCAAAAAAATAAAGAAAAAAAACCGGGCTCCAATTCCTTGGGATTGCGAAGCAGAGCCTCACCGGCTCTGCTCCGTAGAGTTCAAGTTCAATCGTTTTCAGATTCAGATTCATTCCCCTCATCAGAATAATCCTGATTATAGTAAAGTAAAGGCTCCCCTCGCACATAAGTGCTAGTCGTTCCCCACTCTAGGGTGCTGTGCTTATCAAGGCCAAAGAGCTGTTCGAAGACGCCTCTATGGCCATAGGCCAGCACGACTAACCGTACGCAACGCTGTTACGTTCCCACCAAAGGTGGTTCTTATTTTTCTACTTGCATTTTTACATGCTTTAGAACTGCTAGGTTGGCAGAAGCTGGGATAAGTAACGAGCTCACTCCATTATGCGGCATTAGGAACCTACTGACCTTTCTGATTGAAAAGCTCAGCATCAATCAATCAGAATAGAGCTGGAAGGAACCTTGGAGGTCTTTTAGTCCAACCCCCTGTTCAAGCAGGATACCCTTTACCAGGGTTGTCAAACTCCCAGCCCATGGGCCGGATGCATCACGTGCTGGCCACGCCCATGCCTGGTTTAGCGAAGGGAGAGGAAAAGTCCCCATACGTCGCCTGACAACGACATGATGATGTGAGTTTGACACCCTGCCCTATATCATTTCAGGCAGGTGTCTGTCCAGTCTTTTCTTAAAAACCTCCAGTGATGGAGCACCTACAACTCCTAAAGGCAAGCTGTTCCACTGGCTAATTGTTTTCACTGTTAGGAAGTTTCTCCTTAAAATTGGTGACCCCTGGACTAGAAGATTTACAAAGTCCTCTTCCAACTCAGTTAATCTGTATCGGTATCTGCTTGCAGGGAAGGGACTAGACTTTGAATCAATTCTACAGTTGGAATTCTGGTCCAATTCAATTATTGTTTTCAGTACTGTTGTTTTACCTTGTTATCCAAAAGAGCCCATTTCCCTTTGCCAATTTAAGATTTACTATAACAACATAAATCAAATGTTTTTTCTTGTCCCACTGAGTGCGGATTCAGTTTTGATTTTCCCCTCAATTCCAGTTTTATTGAACAGAGATTCAATTTGGCCCCCATTTAATATACTTGGTGCCAGAAGGTTAAATGGATAAGGAAGCTTTGACAAATATCTGAGGATATTTTCATGACTTCGGCAAATGGATGAATTTATTTGGACGACTCGCTCCTCGCCGCGTTCCCTTTGAGGGGAAAACAATTTTGTCCATGCCCTCCAGTTTTGTAGGACAGTTATTTGCCTTAACAAGGGGATGGGGTGGCTCAGTGGCTAAGATGTTGAGCTTGCTGATCAGAAAGGCCGGCAATTCGGCGATTCGAATCTCTAGCGCCGCATAACATAGTGAGCGCCCACTACTTATTCCAGCTTCTGCCAACCTAGTAGTTCAAAAGCATGTAAAAAATGCAAGTAGAAAAATAGGCACCAGCTTTGGTGGGAAGGTAACAGCGTTCCATGCGCCTTTGGCATTTAGTCATGCCAGCCACATGACCACAGAGACGTCTTCAGACAGTGCTCTTTGGCTATGAAATGGAGATGGGCACCACCCCTAGAATCGGGAACGACTAGCACATATCTGCGAGGGGAACCTTTACCTTTTAACATGTGTTTTCATGAATATTGGCAGATTTCGGCAAAATTTTCTGAACAGCCAAAGGCCAGTTTGCAAAAGGCCTGAAATGCATCCCTTCCTCATTTGTTCAACAGACCATTACAAATTCAGCCACTGAGCCACCACGTCCCTTCCTGATTATAGTACCCAAATTCGATTGGTGGTGGATTACTATTCTCCCAGGCAAGACTGAACAGTTTAGTTTTGTGTTTATCCATAACTTGGTCGACTACTATTCCAGTCAAGATCACACGGTGTTTGTTTATGAGCAGATACAGCTTACCAATTTCGTTAAGGACATCATGGCAACTCAGCTCAGGTACAATAGGCATGTTATTTCTGTAGTTCACTGTAATTTTTGAAATTTTATGAACAAAAACATGTATATGGGATCTGCAAGGGTAGCCGCATTACAAGACTTCTTTCCAGCCTGGATATCTGAATGATGACAGATCCCAAAATGTCTTTTGATATTTCTAATTTGCTCGGTCATTATTCATTATATATGGTAGATATTATACCAAATCTCTAATTGTGGAATAACTGTGAATTTCATTTAATTAATTGATTTTTAAAAGTTTTTTTATTTTTATTTTCATATAAGTAGCCACGTATACCATTACATCTTAACAAACATTACTATGTATTATCCAATATTATATCAATTCCTTTTCCCATCTACTCACAACAAAACTCATTCGCTCTTCTGCTTTCCATATACTATATTATACCCTTCATTTATTTATCAGCAAAAAATTCTCTCTCTCTCTCTCTCTCTTCTTATTTTCCAATTCTAGTCCAATTCAAATGTTCCAATTCAATTCCACAAAAAAAGAAAATTCCCCCTTTCTTCCACAGCTGAAGAGGAACAAAACCAAACAGCCTGCACAAAACAAACCCTACTTAGAGTTTCTCAATGTTCCAATTCACATCAAGGTCAGGTCTTTAAGTTTCACTTTCTTTGTTTCTACAAAGTAACACTTTCTTCCTTTCAGTAGATGGCTCCAATCATCAATTCTTTCAGTCCAGCATATTTCCAAAAAACAATGTTAAAATCCAGAAAATAAAAATAATAACAAGAGAAACAAAACTTTTTTCTCAGGTTTTCCTTTTCTCATTTTCCATCTCCAATTAATTAGAACAAACAAGTTAGAACAAACAAGTCTCCTTGGGCTGTGGTATTTTAGCCATCATTTCTTTTCTGTTATTTCCGTAAAGTTCCCAATTATCAATTAATCACTATTTTCCACTCAAAAAAGTCTTTCCAAATTTCAACTTCAGAATTTTTATACTTGTGGGTTAGCCAATCCTTTTCTCGCTTTCCTCCTCCAATTAATTAGAACAAACAAGTCTCTTTGGGCTTTGGTAGTTTAAACCGCTTTTTTTTCACTTTTCTTTCTGTGAAGTTCCCAATTTATCAATTAATCACTATTTTTGGCTAAAAAAAGTCTTTCCCAATTCAAAATTCAATTTTTTTATATCAGTGGGTTAGCAAATCTACTCACCCAGTCTCATCACTTCATCCAGACTCCTTTCCTGCATCAATACTTAGTCCGGTTGCCCCAGCTTCTGAGCGGACATTTTACAATGTCCACCATCGCCACTGCTGGTTCAAAGATCTTGCCTCTGACCTGTGAGGAACTAGTTTTGTTCTTCTTGATCATCTGAGGCACTTCTCCTTCACTGTCCCCACAAGACAGCTCGGGTCCGAAGACACACACACACCGACAACAGTTTGTCAGGCTGGATTTTCATGAAACTCATCAGAGCCTGTTATTTGTCTGTCTCGCAGCAGCTCTTCTGATCATCTCAATTTAATTAATTAAGTTGATTATAGAAATATCTCCGCAATATTAGATTGCTTACAAGCTGTAAGCAGTGAAAATGGTTATGGGAAAAAACATGTAGCTGACTGATATTTGAGCAGTGTGGGAAGCCACCCACCACCCCAAAGAATGAAATATTTTGAGGAATATTAAGAAGGCAGAATATTATATTTCCCCAAAGAAAGAAATTAATAAACATGTTTTAGAGGCAGAAACCATCCCACTCTTTCTTAGTAGCCCACAGCAGATGCCAGTACTTTAGAATTATAGTGTTTATTGAAATAAGTTATCAACTATCTAGACAGCTCTATTCATAAGCAAAGCAGGAAGAAATCTATTCAAGACAGGATATTTTAAAACTGCTTGCAGCAAAGATTGACTAATAACAAAAGTAGAGTGATAAGATAAAAGCAGCCCCTCACCCAAGATCTAACACTGGATGAGAGCCATTAAGATAGAGGTTGACCAGATTAGCTCAGATAAACACCTAGGATTTCCATTTTCTCTTTTGCCTATAGAGCCAGCTATGACCCCTACATAACCTCTACATGACCCCATAGGAATCTGACAACAGCCAATGGAATATTAAAGAACATGTTCTTACACAGGAACAGGAAGCTCAAATACAAAGCCCTAAGAAGGTATAAAAAAAAAACCATTCTCAACTCCATTTTGTCAGCTGATCCAGAACTGCTGTTGGTTCTGTTCATCATTAAACTTTCTTTTCAATCAGCTTCATATTTCCAGTGTCTTTCTCCCAGTTTGGAAGAGAACCAGATGAATATTTCTTCCAACAGCAGACAACAAGTTGCAATGAAAAGAAAAGGTCATTGGGCATTATTGAGTTCAGCGAGTCGGGATACCAAAAAGTGCAAAAATACCAGTGCCATGTTAAGGTTGTGGAATTGGGGTGCAATCCCAGGCAAGTTTGTGGCAATGCAAAACTCACACAAAAGCTTAGGGCCAAAGAACCATGTGCCAGACAAAAATTCAAGCTAGTTTTAGATGAACAAAAGCAGTCTTATGATGTATTTGAATGATTTTTATATTAAAGAAATATTTATGATAGGATATAACCATGAAAAGCTTATGTTAGGATATAGGTATGAATGCAAACAAGGCAACGATAAAGCAACTGCAGATACAAGCATGGACCAGTATGGGCTGCCCTACAGTTGATGCAAAAAGGCTAACCATGTGCAAGAAATTATCAAGGCCTGTGCACTTGAATTTGTTTAATGGGTAGCCAAGACGGGGCATTACCCAGCCATTTCAACAACCCACACAAATGGGCACAAGGATTTCAAGAATTGGATCAACTTATTGAAGAGGTGATTGTGTATTGCATGCAAGAAAATATGAGCAGCAAATAAAACAAAAGCCAGAATTTCAATTGGGGCCCAATTAACTATAAACCTGCCTATAAACAGGTATTATGCCATAGCTCTCATGCAGAGTCCATTCCAGCCACAATCAACCAGTCACATTGATACTATTGCACTGCAGGTGCAATTTATCAACCTGAACATCCAGCCTCTTCCCCAATCCAGCTTCCTATTTCTTTGCAATATGAACTAAGGGTTTAGATCTTGTATGCTGCCAAAGATGTGTTTGAGGTCAATGGTGCTGCTATGGTCTTCTGTACATGGAGGGTAGAAGCAGAGGACCCGCTTGACATTGGCAACATTGAGATTGCGAATGGCATTCAAGTTTGGGCTGGCCTCATAGCCTTAGATGCTCATATGGCTGATAAGAGAGCAGTGCAGTTCCTGCAGATCTTTTGAAAGGTGAGTACTTCCTAAAAATCAAGTGCAAAAACTTGATCATTAAGGATAACATCGACTTGATCAAACCCGAGAGAAAGAATGTGTCAGCCCTGTCCCAGATTGGGCATTTTAGGAAAGACCCTTGACTCCATTAGTAGAGAAAAGGTATATTTTTACTAAATTGGTCAGTGTCCAGTGTATGCAAAGTAGATATTTTGGTAACTCACATTTGGTGGGTTTTTGCAATCCATTCTGAAGCCTATGTCCTTGCATCTCTCATCTATTGTTTCAGATTGGCACCTCTGATTCATATCATTTCTTTCTCAGTGTTTTCTCCCCACCTCCCCCCCCACCTTTTTATGGCAGGATGCCATCAATGCAAAACAAAGCTCAAGGTGGGGGCGTATCTAGCATGTTGAAAAAGACCCGAAGCAAAAAAAATAAGAGAAAGGGTTAGTATCATCTGGGTATCATTGAGGTTTGCCAAGGTATTTGTTATGGAATTTGCAAATGAGTTGGAGGGCTTTGTCATTTTGGGCATCAACCCATTTGGTCTCAGATGGGTGGGGGAGTTTTTCCATGCTATTAAGTACTGCACTTTTCCTCTGTTTAAAGAAGTCCAAGATTTCTTTAATTTTGAATATTGCTTTCCTTTGATAAGTGCAGGAATTAGAGGTGGTCCTTTCGCAGGATGCAGGGGGGAGGTGATTACTGGTTTCAATAAGCTGCAGTGGAAAACTGGATGTGTCTTAGGGTTTTGGCTAATTCTAATTATACTGTTACTGGCTCCAAGTTTCTTGAAAGGTTGTTTCTGTAACTTGGCCATCATGCAGGATGATGACTGCATTGTCCAGAGAATGGTGGAACACTTTGAAGGTGCTCTGAGAGGCTAGACTCACCCCTACAATACAAGATTTGGAGTAGTTCACAAAACGGGGGCTATATTCGATGTTGCTGCCAACCTGGAAAAGATTCTGACGTGGGAGATCACCCTATGGAACATCACTGGTGAGGATACCTTTAACAGTGAAAAATACCATATCTGGTGAGGTAAAGGAGAGCTCATCTGCCATAACACCAATGCTTAGACCAAATACCTCCACTTTCCAAGCTCCAGATAGGTCTCCATCTACAGTATGAGGGTGATGTGTGGAAAGTTGGTCCAAGCATGTGTAGATTTTCTATATCAACTATAGGGATCATTAGCACCTTGTTGATACTGTTGGAAGAATTTCTTCCCTGTAGTTCATTCTTTGCTCTGTCAAAACACCAGACACTATAAATCGAGTTCAAGTGCCTTATTTAACACATAAGGGAAAAGCACTGCTAACTGCAAGGAGTGGAAAGCCATTTTATAATCAGTTGTAAATAACTAGTCTGTGCATGCCTCCTTCTAGAATTAAGTTTTATTTTCATATTAAGAAATAGGCTAATTTCTCACATTATAATTGGCATGTTATCTCCATTGCTATAGGCACATTTGTCGTTACATTCTTTTCTGATATATGTACATGACTCTCATGCTTCTGTGAAATAGCAGAATAGCAATAATTTTTCTTCTAAAAGACATTTTTTTAAAAAGATGCTAGCCCCAAGAACATTTTATTTATTTATTAAATGTATGTACTGTCCATCTTGCCTGGATAAAGATTAAAATCATATTTTAAAAGTATAGATACTTACACAGTATAAGATTAAAGGACATTAATAAAAAATTAAGCACTTTTGTTTACATTTTCAGTCTAATTCCTACAATTCATAATTATTTCCTTTTGCTTGTACATGGTTCAGCTGAAGCCTTGCTCCCCCATATTCTTTATTAGAGAATCCTTTCATAAAAACAAGGGAAGTCAAAAATTTCTGCACATACATTAATTTCCTAGAATATTAACATTCAGATTAAAATGTTTTCTTGCAGATAAAATGACTTCTCGTTTATTTACAGGATACATATGACCCCCAATCTCATACAATCACCTTAGGCTGTTCAAAGTGATCCATAAAATATAGTTAAAAGGAAGCCTTCCCACCACCAAGCACCAGACCAACCATTATCACAATTGAATTCCCCCTTCCCACCCAATGCTTGGAAGAAGAGCCAGCTCTTCAGTCTTCCAGAAGATTAAAAGGGTAGGTGTTCTTCTGATCTTCAATGGAAGGCTATTACAAAGAATTGGGGCAGCCACCCAGAAGACAGAGCTCCGAGTTCCATCCAATGGCAATATTTAAAGGAGGGGATCTGCAATGCACCAATTCCATCTAGCCTAGTAACATGGGCAGATATCCACAAGGAGAGGTGGTCCCTTAAGTAACCTGACTCTAGGCCATGCAGGCTTTAATAGGTGATAACCAGTATATTGAATTGCTCATAGAAAGTAACTGGAAGCCAGTGTACCTCTCACAGCAATGATGTTACTCAGGTGAATTACCTGATACCCCAGATTGTATGTGCTGCTGTATTCAGGTTCTGGATAGTCTTCAAGGACAGGTCCACATAGACCACACTGCATTAAACAAGTAAAATGAAAGCAGTAAACTAGTAAAATGGAAGTGACTAAGACTCAGTTTTGTGACTGTAAACTAGGCCTCCAAATCCAGAAATACTTGCAATTGGTGCACAAGATTGATTTGTGCAAAGGTTCCCCAGGCCACAAATTATCTATTTTTCTATGGGCAAATCCATATATGTTGCCTGGCTGATGCCTGGCTGAATATATGTAAAAAGTAACTGAAAGAATCATAGCCTATGGGGTTGGGAATTACCTTTTAGTAGCCCTGCTTGAGTGCTCCATGAAAGTCCTGGTTCATTTCTTCTTCTCCTCACATTATGTTCTATGGTAATTTTCAATTTCCACGCTGATCCCCAAAGATAAACTGCCTATCTCAAATTCCAGTTCTCAGCTACATATTGGTTCCACATATCCAGATGAACACCAGATGGCAACATAGAAACAAGACATCATTAATTCTTTGTTGCCACCTACTGATCATTAAACAGTTGGCCAATTCACAATTTTCAGGATTAAAAAAAAAGAATTCAATTGGTTCATAGTGCTGAGATGGGATGATCAGAGTATTATGAGGGGGTAACCACAATATTATGCAACTGGAGGCGGCTTTTTAAGAGACACATGATGTGGTACAGGGTTGAAATTAAGAACATTATTTTTTTAAAAAAATCACACCCCTTTGAATGTTATGTGTTATAGCTATATGGTCAGCAGTATAAGTAGGCCCTTTCCAGATATGCTGGTAAGATATAAAATGGGATCAGTAATACTTAGTGTGATACGATTTTTGGGCAGTTTCAGAATTGGAGGATGGGGCACAGCACTTTTATAGTTTATCACTTTTAATAAAGAGAGTTATTTAATAATTTCCCTTGATTTTATTAGAAAAAGTAGAACATTACATTTCAAAAATATGAATTATATTATAATATTGCATGGAAATATGCTTTAAGGAAACATCAGATGTCAATTATTTATTATCTGAATAAGTTATTTCTGCAGGCTCTGATGAGTGGAACTGAGAAATGAAATACTTATTGCTGTAAAGAAATTATAATGCAGTATTAGGAGATTTGGTCATAAAACATAATCAGTTAAGAAATTTAAAATGCACCAATAAATTCTTGTCAGATCAAAGATAGCTGACATACTTTTAACTTAAGTAGCAAATCAAACACAAACAAGTAAAAAATATTTTTGAGATATTTTGAAAAAAAGAGCAACAAGTTTGGAAAAACTACAAGACAAAATCAAAAGTTTTTAAATTTAATCCAACATTTAGAGCGCTAATTTTACTTATGCTAATTTTGGTTTTTCTTAAAACAAGTTCAAGGCCTGTACTGTAAGAAAAAAATTAATGGATCAGCACGCAATTGTATAAATAGTTGCTATTTTGCTTGGTCACCTTTTTTCCACTGAGATTAAATTAATTATATATATTTGATGTTTGGAATTATAAGTTTTAACAGTTCCAATTGTCTTTTCTAAATCCTGTTTTATACATTTTTGTATCAATGATTTTTCTCTTTTATTTTTAATTGGTCCCATTTATATTTTTATATAACCTTTGGGTAAATATTGAACTTTGCACAAACATCTTATGAATATTTCTAACAGCATTTTGTGAGGTTGCTAATATACAAGCAAACTAAGTTGTGCTGTTCTCCAGAGAGCATATTTCCTCGATTACATTTCCACTGTCCATGTGTTCTACAAAATGATTTCTTGTAAACATTAGTGCATAAAGCATTACAAGTACTCCTTTAGTTAGCTCCATGTTTCAACACCTGGATGGCTGGTTCACAGCTCTCAGAACTTTAGAACTGATTGCTCCAGTGATCAAACAACTTGCAGCCTTTGCTTGGTACATAATATAGCAAATGCACTCGCTGAGGTAGTCCAGTCAATCCTTGCCTTAGAAACCCTTCAGAATATTTCTAGAAGAGTGACATTACGAAGAAGCCATTGCTGTGAACGGCTACCATTACAGTCCTTGATACTGGGCACTTGGCTGTCTTCTTCAGTAGCTTTATCCAGACATTGGTTACTGTTCACATGCAACAGGATTAATTTCTTTATTGCATGTGTGGAGAATGAAAGAAGGAGAGGGAGAGAAAGAGGGGGGAGGAGAGAGAGAGACAGAGAGAAAATGTGTTAACCCAATATTACTAAATAAGATCAAATAATTAAGATACCATTAAACACAATACAGTCTCTTATGGTTAGTCATTGTGAAGCAATGGAGAATTGAAAACATTTTTCTATCAAGTTTGTTTTCCCTTATTTATGGAATTATCATGGAATGTTGACAAGATGGACAACTATCAGATATTGATGAATGTTCATAACAAATGATAAACTCCCAAGTGTCCTCTAGAGCTCTCAGGGAGTGTTAATGGCCAGATGACTGCAAAGAAATACAATCCTTCCTTTTTCCCCACCCCACCATCTGGTCAGAACTATCCTTCCATCCCCCACCATTCAGTCTCAATTGTCATTACCTATCCTCCCACACTGCCATCAAAACTGATGAAGTTTCTTGGATGATAAGCAAAACATTGTGTTGTTGTTCTTCTTCAAGGAAAAAAACAGTCCAGTTGCCTTTTGAAAAAACAACTTTGAGACAACTATGACCTGGATGACTGAGAATCTCTACCAATATAAAAAATGTGTAATGTTGGGTAAGTCAGCAATCAAACTGATAAAATTCAACATTGTTTATAAAAGAGAGCTAGAAGAAATACAAGTTTGAAATGTTACCTTCCATTCCCTTAGGATTCATCTAAAAAAGAATAGTACAAGTGCTATCATACTATTTGGTATCACCTAGCCATGGATAAGAAGGGTCTTTGATATGTAACACTTGAATGAATAAGTGAATGAGAGGTACTAGTGTTGCTGAAACAAAACTTTCACAATTTGCTGGTAGTCTCCTGCAATTGTCAGGTGTTCAATGAGTGCTGCGTATAAGATCTTTAATTCTATATAGTATAGGACAATGATGGAGAACCTTTTCAGCACCAAGTGCCCAAACTGGAACATGCATTGCATGTGTGTGCACCAGAGCAACGGAAACCGGACCAACTAGGTTGCACACATATGCCAGTTTTTTGGCCATTTTCAGACTGTTTTTTGGGCTGTTTTCAGGCCATTTTCCATTGCTCTGCCACCCGCGAAGAGCAGCTGGCAATCATGCACGTGCCCACAGAGAGGGTTCCACCTCTGGCACACATACCATAAGTTGACCATCACAGACATAAAACAAGCTTCTTAGATCCCATTAACTCATTAGATCCACTATTGGAAGAAGATGGCAAGACTTTGGGATAACCTCTTTGATAATGACTAAATTAACAAACAAAGAAAATGCTGTGAATATAGTACACTTGGACTTCAGTAAGGCATTGGGCAAAGTAGACCACAGCCTACTCCTTGGTAAGACAGAACAATATATAATAGACACTACCACCACCAAATGCTTTCACAATTGACTGCAACTGCATTCCACATATAGCTCTCAGCAAAACTACAACTACATAGACTGAGGTTCTGCCTTCGGCCGAGTGCTCTTCAATATCTTCATAAATGATCTAGATGAGGAATAGAAGGGGAGTTCATCAAATCTGCAGACAACAAGCTGAAGGGAGTGGTTAACATTTTGGAAGGTAGGTTGAAGATTCAGATTTGAAAGATTTGAGCACTGGGACCTATTCAAGATGCAATTCAGTGCTGAAAAGGCAGGAAAAAAATTCACATATATAGAATGTCAGTTGGTCTTACCTGAACTGCATTTCTCAAAGGTCCTGTGAGATGAGTCATTGATGGGTATTCTCACATCCAATCTGCCCAGAGACTGAGGTTAAATTTGAGGCCACTCCTCTCTACTTCCTCTTCCTGGCTCTCCAGATTAATCGAAGGTCAAAGTCCAAAATCAGGACATGGGAAGGAAGGGGATAGGGAAGACAACACCAAACCCCACAGTCCCTGACTGACCAAAGCCACTAACCAAGTTCAGGACCCTCTGCGCTAGCCAGTGCATTACACCGGTGGGAAGTGACTCATCCCACAGGACCTTTGAGAAATGCAGTTCAGGTAAGACTAACTGACATTCTCCAAAGTGACCTGTGGGAGAAATCACTGATGGGACATACCAAAGCTAGCTGTCCATGGGAGGGAATCATTTGGCCTGAGCCCCCCAAGTGTCTAGCACTCTCTGAAGTATCCTCCTACCAAAAGAGGCCTCAGCGGAAGCATAAGCATCCAGCCTGTAATGCCTGATGAAAGGCGAGGGCGTAGCCCAGATGGCAGCCCTACAGATATCCCCGATGGGCGCCTGAGTAGACCAGGCTGCAGACGTGGCCGCACTCCTGGTGAAGTGTGCCATGATGCAGCCGGCATCAGTAGCCTGCATGCCTCATATACCCAAGTGATGGCCAGCCGAATCCATTTGCCTATGGTAGCAGGTGATACCTTTGCTCCTAGGGTAGAGGGCTGAAAGGAAACGAAGGGTAGAGGGCTGAAAGGAGCCTCCGACCTCCTGAGTGGAGAAATGCATTTCAGGTAGATAGGCAGTGCCCTCCACATATCCAGGCAATGCCAGGACCGTTCCCTGTCCCCTATGGAAAAGAGTGTTAACCTTGGGCAAGTAGGATGGGTCAAGCTCGAGGACGATTCTTTTGTCATAAAATGTGTACAGATTTGCCCTGGAAGACAGTGCGTTGAGTTTGGAAATACGTCTGGCGGAGGTAATCGCCACCAGAAATACAAACTTAAGGGTTATGAACTGAAGATTCATTGTTCTCAAAGGCTCAAAGAGAGCATCCATCATGCCTGAAGTACTGTGTGAAGGTCCCATGTGGGGAACCGGTGTACCACAGGGGTCCTGAGATTAGCTGCCCCTCTGAGAAACAGCTTAATGACTGGGTGGTGTGCTAAGGATCGAGAACCCACCCCTCCAAGGGCTGTGGCCAGGGCCGAAACCTGTCTCTGAGGTATTGTGGGTTAGGCCTTTCTCCAGGCCATCCTGGAGAAACTCCAGTACCTGTGGTACCGAAGCTGACGCTGGATCCACTGTGTGGACCGACACCAGGCCACAAAGGAGGCCGAGGTCGCATCATAAATGTGTGTGGTTGATTGCCTCCTGGAAGCCTCAATGGTCTTGATCACTCTGGTTGAAAAATGGGCCGCTCTCAGTTGCTCCCGTTCAAGCGCCAAACGTTCAACTGAAGCCACTCTGGCTCCGGATGGACCAGGCTCCCCTGGTGCAGAGCCACTTACCCCTGTGGAATCCTCCAGTGGAGAAGCACTGATAGCCCCACCAGGTCTGTGAACCAGAGTCGCTGGGGCCAATAGGGCGCTACCAGAATCACTTCCGCCCTCTCTAGCACTAACTTCCTCAGAACCCCGGGAAGGAGGGAGAGAGGGGGGAAAGCGTAGTGGTGGTCCACCAGCCATCTGCAATACAGGGCGTCGACATCCACTGGTCCTCGAGTCGGGAATCGAGAGATGAAGTCCCGGACCTGGGCGTTCGACAGGGTGGTGAAGAGGTCCACTGTTGGCCGACCGAACTTCTGACAAATCTGCTCAAAAACGATGGGATAAAGTTGCCATTCCTTGTGGTCTACTGTCTCCCTCATGAGCCAATCTGCCTGCTGGTTTTCCACCCTGCTTGAATTGACAGAAGATTCTGCTCTGCCCAGTTTCCCAGCCGTACTGCTTTGTCTCGCAGCGCCAACGAGTGAGTGCCCCCTTGCTTGTTTACATGGACCTTGGCAGCAACATTGTCCGTCAGGACCAGGACATGTTGACCTCTGACTGTCCCTTGAAGTGGCGAAGTGCCAGGTATACTGCTCTGAGCTCCAGCCAGTTTATGTTCTTTTGTAGATCTGAGGGAGTCCACCGACCCTGAGCTAACTGGGCTTCCAGGTGGGCCCCCCCAACTGAAAAGACTTGCGTCTGTCATCAGGACCAACCTGTCTGGCTCCCTACAGGGAGCCCTTGGCCGGTGCCGGGTACATCCACCAACAGAATGACAGGAATACCTGAGGTGGCACAAGGATCTTGAAGAGGGCGTCGCTTGTCCTGTCCCTCTAGTGTGGAAGCACCAACCACTGCAATTCCCTGGTGTGGAGGTGTGCCCATGGCACTATCAAGATGCATGAGATGAACTTGCCCAAGAGCCGAGAGAGAAGAACTATGGGAACAGAATGTGCCTTGCAAATCTCTTTAATCAACCCCACAATACTGTCCCTACGCTCCTGGGAGAAGAACACCTCACACTCCACCTTGTCGATAATAGCTCCCAAATGTTGGATTCTAGTGGTGGGAACCAGATGACTTTTCTCGAGGTTGATTGAGAACCCCAGGGTCTGCAAGGTGTTAATTGTGCAACCCAGATCTCCCCTTGCCCTGTCTGCAGTCGAAGCTTGTACCAGGATGTCATCAAGGTAGCACTGCTAAGATGTCTTTGTATCTAATAATATTTTTCATACTACTAATATTTGAATGTGTCAATGCTTCCATTGTTGAAAGCCACATTTGAATTTCTAAATAATTCTTTTTTGGGGAAAAGCTGAAATAAAAAATAATAATAAACAAAGGTAGCACTGCAATCTGACCGGCATGGAACAGAGATGTCCGGCTGCAACAGCCAGTACCTTGGTAAAGGTCCTATGGGCTGACACCAAACCAAAAGAAAGGGCCCTGTTTTGATCGTAGACCCCTCTATATGAAAACCTGAGAAACCTCCGGTAATCTGAGGAAATCATGATATGGAGGTATGCCTCTGTGAGGTCAATGGATGCCAGAAAATCCCCCTGCCTAATCCCCTCTAGGATGGATTTGAGGAATGCCATTTTAAACTTGTGATAGACCAGTCTAGAATTTAACAGCTTCAGGTCTAAAATCACCCTCCATCCACCTGAACTCTTGGGAACAACAAACAGGTTGGAATAAAATCCCAACCATATCTCTCCTGCTGGAACCAGCTCCACTGTTTTGATATCCAGCAGATGCCGGATGGCCCTGCACATGAGATTGTTCTTGATCGGGTTCCTAGAGGAAGCTGAGAGACGGAATCTATTCGGGGATGAGAACAGAACTCTAACTTTAACCCAAACCTAACGGTATGAAGGACCCAAGCATCAGTGATGATGCGGTTCCAGCGACCCGCAAACAAGGTAAGGTGGCTGCCAATTGGGTGATCCGAGCCCGAATCACTTGTTTCTGCGGTAGGGATGGCCACCCCCTCCTCAAAAGGAACGCTTACTGGGCTGCTGGTACCTGTACTTGTCCCTAGAGTATTGCCGATCTCCCTGCCTGGGGTATTTGGGAGCAGAATACCTCAGCTACTGGAAGTCCTGATCAAGGAGCCGATAGGAGGACCTCCTGGGATAAGGTACAGGACGCTGATCTGAGTGCTTGGTTGTGGAGGGGAAGACCTTGCGCTTATTTTTGTCCTCTACTAGAATAGGGTCAAGGGAAGCGTCGAACAGCTTGTCTCCTGCATATTCTACCGCTGCCAGATGCCATTTCGCTCTGGTCTCAGCCTGCCAATTGCGAAGTCACAGGAGACAGCTGGATGCCACGGAGGAGGACAGAGCCCTAGAAGAGTACTTAACTGCATCCAATGTGGCGTCTGCTGAGAACTGGGTAGCCGCCATCAGCTTCTTAATGTCCTGCAACAACCGAACGTCAGAAGCAGAGGTCCTATCACGGAGTTGTTCCAGCTACAGCAAGGTGGTTCTATTGAAAAAAGAAGCCCATGTCACAGCCTGAAAAGTCTTGCGCAGGACCAGTTCCGCCTTCTTATCCTCCACCTTCATATAGTTGGAGATATCCCCTGTTACCATCTCAGAGGAGGAAGTCAGAGCAGCCACTGGAACATCCACTGTTGAAACCTGCAAGGCTTGAGCGAAGCTAGCGTTAAGATTATAAAATCTGCGATCATTACTCCCTGGTGTGGGAAAAGTCCCAGGCTTATCCCACTGAGTTTTGAGCACCTCAAGGAAAAGATCTGGAGTAGGGATCTCCTCCTTCTCTACCTGAGGCTTGTAAAAAGGCCCTTTCTTTGTCCCCCCCACTTGTACTAGGGATGGCAGGAACCTGGGGGGGGGGCTGCTGCCCAGATCTGCTGTGGCCTTGGTCTTACACAGCAAGGAACCAAATAAGGCAGGAGGGAAAAGACCAGAAATAGTAGGTGCTTCTGGGACCTGGGAGTCCTCGTCTTCAGAAAACTCAATATCTTTTTGTCCCTTCTCTTCCAAACCAGACCCCTCGCTAGCAGTTGAAGGGGAAACTGATCTGTGCTTTCCAGCAGTCAAAATGCCGAGTTGGTCTGGATTACCTCATGGGGTCCCACGAGAGGAACTTCGTCTAGAAGACTAAAATTTGTGTTGCAGCCCCATGGCAATCCCCTGAGCAATGGACCTGACATTCTGAAAACTCTCAGGAAGTTCTGAAAAAGCTGGGGTGAGGCAAGGAGGCTCCAATTCAGGCCTGGAGGCTGCAGACTGAGAAGCCACATGAGGCCTAGTGGAACCGGTTGCCAGATGGCCAAAAAGATCCCCGAGGGGACCTGCAGACTATGCAGGAGAAAGAGGGGGAGACAAGGGGCTGTCTTATCTAGCTGACCCATGAAGGGAGCTTGGAGAACGATGCCGGGCTTCAGCCAATGGAGAAGGCTTGTGGGGGAAAGCGATCTGGATGGCGAGGGGTTGGTGCTATCCCTAATTTGCCTGCCAGCACCCTGGTGATGCGAACGTCAGGTTCCTGCTGCTTGCTTTCTTGAAGACATGGAGGTACTCTTCTTGGAGGTGGACTTCCCCCTCGTTAATGGGGCAGCCCCCCGGGAGGTCCCCTCATCCAGACTGAAATCACTTGGTGATCCAGGGGCAGCCGCTTCCCTGCGCCTCATGGCATCCGCCATTTTTCACCTTCTCCCCTCGCAGCTACGCGCGGTAGAAGATCTTTGCACTCCTCAGTTCCAGACATCCTGGGGCCTTTGCGTGCAGTTCGGAGCCTCCTTTGAACTGGCACATCCACGCAAACGCTGCCATCGATCTGCGGCTCAAATCAGCAGCCATCCGCCAAACATCTGAGATCCCTCCCCGATCTTCAGTGGAGTACTGGCCAGCCAATACCTCCAGGCACCGGCAGTAACCTCCGAGAGCTATTGGCGAGCTGAAGCAGGAGTGCCGAACCTCTCTCTGCATCCATGTGCGTCTCGCAAAATGGCTGCTCACACAAAATGGCCACTGACCATGCGGTCCGACTGCTGAGCTGCTCTGACTGAGCTGCTCCTCCCAAAAAACCTTCCGAGCCATCTGGCAACCCCCCCGAAGCAAATTCGGGGTCACGGTCCACAGCGCCTCTGGCACACAGCCAGGAGCCGGCCCCCAGAATGGCAAGCGGTATGGAGGCTCCCACACTCACTGTAGCTAGCCCAGCTACTGCCTCAGCAGACAGATAACAAACATAGATGCACGGAGGGAAGGTGGGATGAATCAAGGGAGAAAAAATCTAATATTCTCAAGTCCAAACGAAGAGCCAGCAAAAACAGTTCTTATTGGGCCAAGACAGAGATTAATTTGCAGAGTCAGGAAGAGGAAGTAGAGAGGAGTGGCCTCAAATTTAACCTCAGTCTCTGGGCAGATTGGACGTGAGAATACCATCAGTGACTCTTCGCACAGGTTATTTTGGCGAATAGGTTGATACTTGGATCAAAAGTTTCAATTGTGAGAGGAATCTAGTAGACTACCACTTAAGTATGAGCCAGCAAGTGCTGCAGCTTCCAGACAAGCCAATACATTTTAGGCTGCATCAACAGAGGGCACGACAAGATCATGATAAGTGATAGTACGTTCTATACTGCACTAATGAGGTCGTACTTGGAGTGTGTACAGTTTTGTCACCATGATACAAAAAAGATGCCAAGGCCCTAGAAAAAGTGCAGAGAAGAGCAACAAAGATGATAAGAGAACTGGATATTAAATCACATTTATTTATTTATTTATTTATTTATTTATTTATTTATTATTTATTTATTTATTTATTTGACTTATATACCACTTCATAGGGCTTTCAGCCCCCACAGTCTGGGTCCTCATTTTACCCACCTCAGAAGGCTGGAAGGCTGAGTCAACCCTGAGCCGGTGAGATTTGAACCACTGAACTGCAGATAACAGTCAGCTGAAGTGGCTGCAGTACAGCACTCTAACCACTGTGCCACCTCGGTTCTCAGGAGGGGGCTCTTCAGGAGAAAAAGCAACAGGAGAAAGAACATCTTACAAGAGTGACTTGTGATCTATTTCCTCACTGACTTTGTGGCAATCACATGATGCTATGGAATAAATTGACAGGATATCTTTCAAAAACCATGTTTTTCTTCTATTTTCTGGTTATAATCAGATATTTTCTCAAGAGAATAAAGGGTCATAAAGACACATACCACTGGATCATACTCCCAAAGCTGATTGCCTTTTAAGTGATGGCATTTGAGCATTGTGACTGGACCATGAAGTTTGGAGACATCTAAGCACAAATCATCTGTTCGGATCTCCTTGTTAGCTGTGTATGAGAAAACCTTGAGAGAAAACCATATTTGATTACAGCATGATAGTTCATTATAAAATCTGAGTACAAAACCTCCTCCTAATGAAATATTTGGAAACCACCAGCCAAATGAATCTTTTTTGCTACTTAACAATTCCTAAACAATGACATTTATGAAATTTCCAGTGGCAATAAACTAATATTTTTCAAATTTCTCAAGTTTGTCTAGATTTACTTTTTCTTCTATGATATTAAAAATTGTAATTCTATGAGCACAATTGTGCTGTTGTAATGTATTGTATTATGTTTACTTACTCTAAACAAAAATAGGACATAACATTAACAAATTGTGTAAAGTGGGATTTTTTTTAGCAGTGTCTATACCAGTGATGGGCAACCTTTTTGGCGTGGCGTGTCAAAAATCGGCAAAAAATCGAGCATAACTCGCGTTGTGTGTCACTTCGACAAAAACATAATTTTGCGCAATTTATAGTTTAAACTACAAAAATATATAATTGCAATATAATTGTATTTAATAAACCAAAAACAAATTATTTAACATAGCTGCTTAGTAACTTCTTTGTTCATCAGTCGATTTCGTATGTTGCCCTTGATATTATTATCAGTATCACTTACCAACGGTCCTGCTTAGCAACCAAAATGTTGGCTCAGAAACTCTGGCATTGAAGCGTGCAAGTCTTAAAGCTGTCAAGTTACAAGACACTTGCACTCCTAACCCTTTAGGAAAAAAAAAACCCAGGGGTCTTCAAACCTGACAGCTTTAAGCCTTGTGGACTTCAACTCTTCAACTAAAAGAGAGACTGATAAATATTAAAAAAAATAAAACCAAAAAGCAGCTACTGCAGTGGCTTAGAATTTTACTCAATTACTGTTGAGCCCATGGAAAGTTCTGCAGCCCCAGGAGCAAAGGAAGGGGGACGGAGAGAGAGAGGGTGGCTGTTTGGGGTGCTTGAAACCACCTGGCCCTCCCCAAAGGAAACCCTCATTTGCAGGATGAGCCTTGACTGGCTCTGCCCAGCGGGGTTACCCCAAGCGCCATTGGGCAGCGAGGGATGCTTATCCTTTTTCCTTCGGCTGCTTCAGCTGGGACTTCAGACACCCCAAGGGAGGGACTTTATCGGGCCTCCCCCTCCCCACCCTTTGAATGAAGGTGTGATATGGCTCCTCCATCCCTGCTCTTTAACCCAGCCAGAATTACAGGAGGGCTGCCCCCGTTCTGCTTTCCGGGGTGGATCTTAGCCAAGGGACACCAAGACCCCAGAATGGGTGGGGGGTGGGGGAAGAGCTTCTTGACGGAGGCCACGATCGACTTTTGGAAGTTGTGTTTTCGTAAAATAAGATTAACCTTTGGATGTGTTTGTTCCGCTCGGCCAGCGGCGTTTTCTCCCACTTAATCCCGGCGGATCCTGATATCTGAGCTGGAAAACTGCAACCCCCCGGAAATGATGACGCCCCGCTGAGTAGCTGGGACTTGCAGAAAAAGGCTGCAGAGAGAGAAGCGTTCGATCCGTAATCCGTCTGTGGGGGGCGCTGGGGACAGGCCGGGCCCCTTCTTCCCACCTCTATCCCCCCCCACTCTTGAGGGACAAGCCGTTTCCCCTGTCCCAATGGTGGAATTTGAGGCTACCTCTGCTTTCCCTCTCCCTCCCTCAGTTGTGCAGCAGCGGCAGCGTCAGCTCTCAGCCTGGGCGGCAGCGTCACGCAGGCTGTGGAAGGAGGGGGAGGAGGAGGAGGAGGAGGAGGGAACCAACCAAAGAGAGGCTTTTACCGAGTCTGCGCCCCACAGCCAGGACCGTCCTGGCGCCTCAAGCCGCGTTTCTTCCTGCAAAGCCCTTCTGGCGTCAAGCGGAACTCTCGGGTTGCCCGAAGGGCTTTGCAGGAAGAAACGCGGCTTGAGGCGCAAGGACGATCCTGGCTGTGGGGCGCAGACCCGGTAAAAGCCTCTCTTTGGTTGGTTCCCTCCTCCTCCTCCTCCTCCTCCTTCCACAGCCTGTGTGACGCTGCCGCCCAGGCTGAGAGCTGCCGCTGAAACAAGTTTGGGGAGCATGTGCGTGTCACCCGAAATGGCTACGCGTGTCAGCACTGACACGCGTGTCATAGGTTCGCCATCACTGGTCTATACTGACATCAGTGATGACAATTGCTATTAGAAATGATGGCTATTAATTGGGATTCCATATAGCTGAAATATGAACTGCGTTTACTTATTTGATATGGTAATTAATTTAAATATTAATGATGCAATAGTATGTGGGGGCATGGTGTATTTAAAATATAAAACGTTATTTCACACAAGATGCAAGCTTACATGGGTTATCTTGCTGGAAGTGCCACAAAAATATTGACTAAATGCAATGTTTCCATATTCCATAAATCACTCAGGGCTTCAAGAGAAGGCAACAATGCTGCCAAATTAACTCTGGAAACAATCTGAATTAATTTGTGATAAAATCTTTAATCTAACCACCACCTGTGGAAATTCATACCAGTGACTCGCTTAAAGCTGATCATATCCTGATTCTCCATAAAATGGAATTTAGGCAACAAAAATGAAATGCACAGGTACAGTATAGGTGGTACGTTGCTCAACTGTAGTAACTGTGAAAGAGATCTTGGAGTCCTAGTGGGCAACCATTTAAATATGAGCCAGCAGTGTGCAGCAGCTGCCAAAAAAGCCAACACAGTTCTAGGCTGCATAAACAGAGGGATAGAATCAAGATCACGTGAAGTGTTAATACCACTTTATAAGGCCTTGGCAAGGCCACACTTGGAATACTGCATTCAGTTTTGGTCACCACAATGTATAAAAGAGGTGAAGACTCTAGAAAGAGTGTAGAGAACAGCAACAAAGATGATTAGGGGACTGGAGACTAAAACATGAAGAACGGTTGCAGGAACTGGGTATGTCTAGTTTAATAGAAAGAAGGACTAGGGAGACATGATAGCAGTGTTCCAATATCTCAGGGGTTGCCACAAAGAAGAGGGAGTCAAACTATTTTCAAAGGCACCTGAGGGTAGAACAAAAAGCAATGGGTGGAAACTAATCAAGGAGAGAAGCAACTTAGAACTGAGGAGAAATTTCCTGACAAAACAATTAATCAGTGGAACGGCTTGCCTCCAGAGGTTGTGAATGCCGCAACACTGTAAGTCTTTAAGAGGATGTTGGATAGCCATTTGTCTGAAACAGTGTAGGGTTTTCTGCCTAGGCAGGGGGTTGGACTAGAAGACCTCTAAGGTCCCTTCCAACTCTGCTATTGTATTGCATTGATTCTTCAGCATAAGCTCCATTATTGATTAATTATAAAGATATATAAATATATCGTTTAAAATTATTTACTTCTCAAAAATAATAAAAACAAAATTTTTATTATTACCTGATTACCACCCATTCCATGGCAATTAAAAATTCCAACTTTTTCATTTTCTTTTCGTGCCATATTATCTAGACACTGATTTGTTTCTGCATTTCTTATCTAAAGAAAGGTAAAAAAAAATCAGATAGATAGATGGGAAAGAGAGAGAAACAGAGGGATGGGGGGTGGAGGAAAATATATACACACACACCAGATAGATATTAACTAACTTACACATTAACCTTAGAAAGTGTGAAGAAGGCCAAATTTGCCCATCATCTCTTTTAACTACTTGATGACAGGGTCATGTAGTCATTACGCTCATATTCTCTCAGTGATCATCCCTTTTGCTTTCTCTGTTAAGTTTTAGCACCGTACGTGAGTGCACATACAGGCAGGAAGTGGGTGAGTGCAACAATACAAAGATAGAACAAGTATAACTATCACATTGCTAAGATTTGAAATGTGGTTGTTTTCTGTTATTTATCTTGGTTTTGCTCTTAAAAGTTTACATAGTCTGAGACATATTATACAAATATTTTATTTTAAAATGTGGGTATGCTGTAAACTTTCCAGAAACTGAAATTAGATTCTATTGGAGCCGTGATGGTGAACCATCACACATGCCACAGGTAGAACGTGGAGCCATTTGTCAGGGCACCCGAGGTGCTGCCGTTAGCTGGCCACTGTGCATGTGCACACTGGCCAGCTGACTTCAGCCTTCTTCTTCCCTGAAGCCTCCGTAGCGCGAAAAACCGGCCATGCGGGCAAACCAGAACATACTTTGGGAACATACTTCTGGTTTGCTTGTAGGGTCGGTTTTAGTCCTCTGGAGCTTTTAGGGCCTTCAGGCTTCCTGGAAGGCTTCGGAGGGCAAAAAACGACCCTACGAGCAAACCAGAAGTCACTTCCGGTTTGTCCATAGGGCCGTTTTTCATCCTCCGACGCCTTTAGGGAAGTCTCCAGAAGGTCCCTGAAGGCTCCGGAGGGCTAAAACCGGCCCTACGAGCAAACTGGAAGTCCATTCCTGAACTTTTTATAGTTTTTTATAGTTTTCTATTTATATTTAATCTTTTTAATTTTTTATATGTTTTTATTAATGTTATATGTTTTAAATTGTATGTTAAATTATATTTGGGATATTAATTTTTCAAACTGCATTTAATGAAATTAAGTTTGGGAATACAAACATTTTCTATTTTTGTTTATAAAAACCGTTGGCTTACCTGAACGGTCGTTCTCGGGGCACTGCGAGGAGAGTCCAATGCTGGGTTAATACAGCCTATCTGCCCTTGGACTGAGTGATGTTTTTAGTTGACCACGCCTCCCTTTGCCTCTGCATGCTCAGTTCGAAAACGAAGGAAACCATCCTGTAATCAGTTACAGTCAATACAGTCACATCGTTTACAAGAAATTAACACCCCGGGCGGGTTTGGACTCTCCTCGCAGTGCCCTGAGAATGACCGTTCAGGTAAGCCAACGGTCTTTCTCCAGTGCACTGCTCGGAGAGTCCAATGCTGGGACATGCCCAAGCTATTGAGTCCCAGGGTGGGGAAGCGCCGTAGCCTCTGGCATTTCAGCCACTCTTTGTAATACTCTTCTGCCAAAAGAGGCTTCGGCTGAGGCAAAGGTGTCAATCTTATAGTTTTTGATAAAGACCGTGGGGGAGGCCCATGTGGCCGCTCTACAAATGTCTAGAATAGAAGCCTGGGTTGCCCAGGCCGCAGAAGCTGCTGCGCTCCTAGTGGAGTGTGCGGTGACCCGTCTCGGAGCTGTCTTGCCCTGGTGTTCATATGCCAGCTTGATGCAAGTGCGTAGCCAACACCTCACTGTGTGACCTTGCGGCCCAGGGACGCAGGGAGGAAGGAGACAAAGAGCGCCTCTGAACGGCGGAAGTCTTTTGTCCTCTTTACATACGTGTGCACGGCTCGCCTCACGTCCAACTTGTGCCACTCACGCTCCTTAGGGTGAGAAGGATGGGGACAGAAATTGGGTAAAATAATCTCTTGAGTCCTGTGAAACAGAGAGTTAATTTTTGGAGTAAAGGACGGATCAAGTCTCAGAATTACTCTGTCCGGGTGAACTATGCACAGATCCTCCATGACAGAAAGAGCTGCCAGCTCGGATACCCTGCGAGTGGATGGAATAGCCACCAGGAAGGCAGTTTTGATGGAAAGGTGGCGCAGACTGGTCTTTCTCAAAGGCTCAAATGCGGCTTTTGTCAGAGTCTTAAGCACAAATGGAAGGTCCCATGACGGATACCGGTGAACAGCTGGAGGGCTGATGTTCGCAGCTCCCTTGAGAAAGCTCTTGATCTGAGGATGTTGACTCAGAGAGCGAGAGGAGCCCCTAGCCAGGATAGTAGACAGCGCTGCAACCTGACGTCTAAGGGTGCTGACCGCAAGACCTTTATCTAGACCCTCCTGCAAAAAGTCTAGGGTCTGAGGGATCGAGGCTGATGAGGCCTCTATGTCTCTAGTCTTGCACCACTGTGAGAATGTGGCCCAGGTGGCATCGTAGATTCTAGTAGTAGAAGGCCTCCTGGACGCTTGGATTGTTCGAATGACCTGGTCAGAGAACTTCTGCTTCCTCAGGAGCTCCCCCTCAAGTGCCAAACGGCTAGCTGCAGCCACTGGGGCTCCGGATGGGTGATGGCCCCCTGGCTGAGGGAAATTTGGTCCCGAGGGATTCTCCACGGTCTCTGAACTGAGAGACTGACCAGGTCTGCGTACCAGGGTCTTCTGGGCCAGAAGGGAGCCACCAGAAGGAGCTCTGCCTTTTCGGCCAGGAGCTTGTTCACCACCTGAGGAATGAGCGGAAGTGGAGGGAAGGCATACAGAAGTCCCTGAGGCCACACTAACCTCAGTGCGTTTGTTCTCTCCGCCTGGGGCGAGTGGTAGCGACTGAAGAAGCGTGGGAGATGTGTGTTGTTGTGTGTGGCAAACAGGTCTACCTGTGGTTTGCCGAATCTCCTCATGATCTGCTGGAACAGGTCCGGGTGCAGGTGCCACTCCGAGTGGTTGATGCGTTGGCGTCTCAGCCAGTCTGCTTCCCGGTTGCTTACGCCGGAGATGTGATCTGCGCTGAGAGAAGCCAGATGACGTTCCGCCCACCTGCCCAGAGCTTCCACCTTGAGCATGAGGGCCTTTGATCGAGTGCCCCCTTGTCGGTTTATATGTGCTTTTGTCGCCACATTGTCTGTCATTAACAGTACATGAGCCCCTTTTACTAGAGCGGAGAACCTTCTCAGTGCGAGGCAAGCTGCCCTCAGTTCCAACCAATTGATGCTGTGGGCTGCCTCCCTCTGAATCCACTGGCCTTGGGCTAGGTGACCCTGACAGTGGGCGCCCCACCCCAGGAGACTGGCGTCCGTGATGACAACTAGTCTTTCCGACTCCTTGAACAAGCAGCCCTTCTTGACTGCCTTGGACCTCCACCATGCCAGAGATCGGATCACCTTTCGCGGGAGCCGAACACGCCTGTGTGAGTTGCTGATCTTGGCCCTCTGCATGGGTAACAGGAACCAGTGCAGCTCCCTGGCGTGGAGACGAGCCCAGGGAACCACCCTCAGGCACGATATCATTATCCCCAGGAGCTGGGACAGCTGGATGATTGGTACCGACCTGGCAAGGCTGCAGTGTTTCACTCTGCGTCTCAGGTTGGACAGCCGATCTGGAGAAAGGAATACCTGGCAGGAGGTGGAGTTGATGACTGCACCCAGGTGCTGTATACAGGTGGACGGCCGGAACTGGCTCTTCTCCATGTTGACAGAGAAGCCATGGTGCTGCAGGGTCTGCACAGTTAGAGAAATATCGCGGTGTGCCTGCTTGGTGGTGAGAGAATGAATAATTATATCGTCCAAATAACATTCCAGACGAACCGGATGACTGTGGAGATGAGCCGCTAGCACTGCCAGAATTTTGGTGAATGTTCTGGGCGCAGATGATAGCCCGAAGGGAAGTGCCCTGTATTGGAAATGCTTCCCTTCTGAACAGAACCTCAGGAACCGCCTGTGGGCCACATGGATGGGGACATGCAGGTAGGCCTCTTTGAGATCTATTGATGTCAATAGGTCCCCCTCCCTCACACAGTCTGGGATGGAGTGGAGTGACTGCATCTTGAACCTCTTGTAAGCCAGATGCTGATTTAGACTTTTGAGGTCCAAGATGGCTCTACACCCCCCTGAACTCTTGGGCACAAGGAAGAGGATAGAATAGAAGCCCCTCCCCTGCTGATCCCTGGGGACTGGCTCTATCGCCTCTATCTCTAGGAGATGGTGGATTTCTGCTCTCATGCCCTCCCTTTTCTCTGGGTTCCTGGGGGTAGGACAGCGGAGAAACTTTCTCTGGGGAAAGGTTAGGAAGTCCAGGACAAGGCCCCTTCGAATGGTGTTGAGGACCCACTTGTCCGATGTTATCTCCTCCCACCTGTCGGCGTACAGCCATAGCCGACCCCCGATGGGGGGGATCCCTGCGACCGTCACTTTCCCTCCTCGGAATGTTCTCCGAAAGGAAGACTGGGATTGGTTGGCACGAGCACCGAAGGGTCTGTCTTGGTGCCTATCCCCCCCTGCCTGAAAGGGTCTCTGGTAGGAGGAAGGGAGAGAGGATTGCCCTGTTTCCTGACTCCTGTAAGGTCTCTTACGAAAGGACCCCGCCCCTTTCCGGTCACCCCTTTTAAGGGTTGCAGGAAGTATCTTGCGTTTGTCTTTGGTTTTGGTGACAAACCTGTCCAGGGCCTCTCCAAACAGAAGGCCTCCCTTAAATGGGGCCGATGCCAGCTTCCACTTGGCTTTCATTTCAGCTTGCCAATGTCTAAGCCATAAGAGGCGGCGTAAAGTGATATTGGAAGCGAGAGCTCTGGATGAGAATTTGGCTGCTGTCAAGGTGGCATCCGCCGAATACTCGACAGCGGTAATAATTTTGGTTAGCTCATGGCGCCATCTAGACTTCCTGGGTGGTGGCCTAGACCTGAGTTGTCGCAGCCAGAATAAGGTGGCCCTGATAAAGAAAGAGGCAGAGGTGGATGCCTTAATGGCCCAGGCAGACACCATGTGTGTTTTCTGACACGCCTTTTCTGACCTCTTATCTTCTGCCTTTAGTCCCTCTAGGAGCTCAGCTGGCAGGTTTGAGTTGGAAGTTAGAGACACAACTGGGGCATCTACTTCAGGGAATTTCAGGATATCCTCCATTTTCCCCTCCAGGGCATACAGTGCCCTGTCCCCCCCACTGGGGTTGGTTAGCGTGCCTGGCTGTAGCCACTGGCGCTGTACAGCGTCCATAAAGAAGTCAGGCACAGGGATAACCTCTGGTGTTTCTATTGTCTCTTTCAACAAGCCATGCTTGTGATCCCTGAATGCGGAAGCCTGAGCAGCCTCAGGTCTGGAAGTGGGGCCTAACTCTGTAGCCGTCATGGCCTTGTGTAAGATTGATTTGAATAAGGACGGCTTAAACAGGCCAGTGAATGCTGGTTTGTCAGGGGTAGGTTTTTCGTCTTCAGAAAGCACGAAAATTTCCCCTTCTTCCTGCTCAGAACTTGAAAGCCCAGAGTGAGATGGGCTGGAAGATGAAGAGGAGGATACAGGCTCCTTGGAAGTGGAGGCCTTCAGCTTGCGCTTTTCCTTTGGGGCCTTGTTCTTGCGAGAGCCCCTGTGTTTAATGCCCTCAGCTATCCCTTGGGAAATGGCTAAGGAAATTACCTCCCTCATTTCATCGGAAAGAGCAGGGCCTTTACCCCTCTTCAGTTTCTGCTTACTGGGCCTGTGATGGCTAGGCCTGCCTGAGCTGGATTCACCCTTCCCACACTGGGAATCCTGGATAGAATCACGTTCCTCTCCAATGGAGGAGCTAGAGGAGTCGGGGTACCCCCAAGAAGCTTCTGAAGACGGATCCCTGGACCTATAGTCATCCCCAGACAAGAATTCACTGTCCCCAGGGGATTGGGCCTCACGATCAGGGGAAGCCGACTCTCTGCTGCGATGGTTTGGGCTAGGTTCTAGCTGATGGGGCCTAGAAACCTCCCTGGGATCCACTGTGGCTCTTGGTGAAGACCTTTCATTTGAGCCCTTGTGCCCTTTGCCTTTTTTCACAGAGGGATCCAGCTTGTTGCGTTTGCTGGAGGGCCCTGCCTGTTCCCCTAAGGCCTCCCTGCATTCCTCTGCCATTTCAGGTCCCCACGAGGCCTGGAAGATAGCTGGAGCTGGGATGGGCACGCGCTGGCTGAGGAGGCTCAAATGCACTCGCAGAATCTTCAGGAGGGAAGGGCTGCCTGGGGGTCGGATTCCTTCCTCCCACCGCCCTTGGTTCCTCGAGACTTATCTTCCTCTCAGGAGGGAGAGACTAGCTGGCTCCCCAGACTAGTCCCCAGCCTCCTTGCAGCGTTCTGTGGTCGCTGAGGGCTGGCTGTGGTTCCGCTTGGGCTGCCTGGGCTCTCCGCTTCTCTGCTTTCTCCGAAGGCAAGGCTGGAGGAATCAGCTCTCCACATGAGCCACGCGTTCTCTTTCTCCTCAACGTGCTCCGAAGCGATCCAAAATGGCGGCGGCTGCGCGCGCAGCCTCCTCCCGCTCTTTTTAGCCTGACAGCCCGAAAAGCGCGGGAAGGTTCCAACCGTTGCTGCTGTTGCCGGGCAGAATTGAGCAGCTGAATGGCCCCTAGTTAGAAGGCCTGCAGGCTCCCAAACCTCCGTTTGAGGGAAATTTTCTCTGGGGCTCAGTTGGGGAAGGTCTGCCACTGCCCCTGCCGCTCCTGCCACTCGCCAGACTCCGCTGGGTGAGGGTTTACAGTCCCCTGGAGCGCTTGCGACCAGCAGCTGCAGGGAAGCCCGGGTGCCCTCTTAAAGCGACACAAACCTCAAATCTTTGACAGTTCTTGCAACAGAGATAATTTTCTCTAATATGAGAATCCAAACGTGGTCCAAAGTGGGAAACTTTCCAGCCCATCTGACCTTAGACTGGAGCTCTCCCAAAATAGTCCTAACGGGCGGACTGAGTTTTCAAACTGAGCATGCAGAGGCAAAGGGAGTCGTGGTCAACTAAAAACATCACTCAGTCCAAGGGGAGATAGGCTGTGTTAACCCAGCATTGGACTCTCCGAGCAGTGCACTGGAGAATTTGTAATTATTAGTATTTAAAAATACAAATAATTTTGTATTATACAAAAAATACAATTTTGTTAAGGCAAAATAACTATCAATGGCATGATGTAAACTTTGATGCTTAATGCTTGGAAAGAAATGCTTTGTTCTTTTTCTCTGTTCTCTAACACTTATTTTCTTTTGTATTTTTATCTTACGATAAAATTTAATATAAAGAAAGCTTACTTCAAAGCTAATATAAAAATGGTTGTATAATCCTATATTCCTCTTTTACAGATAGACTTTCACACTAAGAAAAAACTCTGTGGTAATCCCACTGTACCAAATGTTATAGATTTCCACATGAAAAAGTATAGGTGTTTAGTTATGACACGTTACACATTATATCTGGTATGGGCAATTAATTTTTTTCAAAGAAGGTGTCACAAGAAACAGACTATTGTGGAGAGCTGTTGCCCCACTGCCCTGCCACTGTTAGTGCCCTGCCCACCATAGATGCTGCTGACTGGACTAAGACAGCCTGTGGGGCAGATGCAACTTACAGGCAATAAAATGATCAGGTCTGCACTATACAGTATCATACATAAAATTATTACCTCTCCCAAAGAGAAATAGTGTCGTGGTATTTGGGAATCAGGATAAACATTCTCTAAATACCAGGAAAAAGGTTTGCACTGTAGCTTCTGTCTTAGTCCAAGTCGTGAAGAAATGTCTCCATAATCCACCTTTGTAACCCCTTTAAAGAAATACATATTACTGTTAAACTCTGCAGAGAACCACAATATTACTTTTTCTTTTATAAAGTTTTAGTGAAATATAAATACAGTAAATCATATTACTTCAAAACACCAATCTTTACACATAATCTTTAAAAAGGGCTCTGAAAAACTATAATAAATTTGATTTTAAACTATTAGGCATGGATACAATTTTAAAAAGTAATTCTATAATTCAGCTTATCAGCCCTGCCCCATCTGGTTCTCTAGGAAAGAAAAACACTTGACTCCATCTGAAGATTTCAACGATCTTTTATCAGACAACTGGATGCTGCGAAAGCAATACAGAAAATCTGCACAAATTGCTACATTGTTCCAAACTTTTAGCCTCCCCCCTTTGACTAGTTCATCAGTGTCCAAGAGATGGTAGTTGGATGTTTTGAGTACAGGACACTTCGAGAAGCAGTTAACATTCCATTCCCAGGTCCTGGGCCCCAAAGATACTTGAAGTGTCCAGATGACACTGGTTCACACCTTGCCTCTTGTTCCCACTAGTCCCCCCCCCCCTATTTACAACAGGCCCTCTTACCACTCATCTCCCTCTCTGTGTTGTGGTAAACTGCAACACAAGCAACAGGGAAGGCAGCCTGACATGCCCCCCTTCACAGGGACATTAATCTTAGAAAGAGCAGAGAGTGATTAGAGGAGGTCTTGTTTATGCAGATATTAGTTATGGAATCTCTGTAGTCTGGGAGCGTGCTCATGCCATGCATACATCCATTTGGTTTCAGAAGAGGGGAAATGTTTCCAAGCTACTAGGTATTGGACTTTTTATGTGCTTACAGGAGTCAAGAATGTCTTTAACTTAAAATGTTGTTCTCTTTCAATCAGGGTGCTCAAGGAAGAGATTAGTGCCAGCTTCAGCAAACCTGCAATGAAATACTGGATGGATTTCTCCAAGGTCTTTGGGAAATATAAATTGTATGTGACAGGGTTAATGATTTTACAAATGGGAAAAGGACCAACATCTGGAGCCTAGTTTTTTCATGTTTGTCAACTGTTTGTCAGTATAAATCAGAATGTTATTAAAGTATACTAGGATCCTCTTGTATAGAGGTTCATGCAGGAACTACATTTATAAATTGCATGAACACGGTGGGGGTACCATGGAGCCCAAAAGGGAGGATCCAGAACTGGGAACATCCCAATGGAAAGTTAAATGCAGTTTTCCACTCATCCCCTTCTTTAATTCTCACTCTGTAATAGGCTTCCCACAAGTCCAATTTAGTGAAAATCTACCCTTTTGCCAGATGGCCTCACACTGTGATGGCGAACCTAGGGCACACGTGCCAGAGGTGGCACCCAGAGCCCTCTCTGTGGGTATGCGTGCTGCCCCAGCTCAGCCAGCCTCACCTCCCCTGGGCTCTTGAGTTTCAGAGATCTTTGAAAGATGAGGAAAGTGTGAGCCTGGTGGGGTGGAAAGCAGGGACCCAGTGGATGGATGGGGTAAGAGAGAGGCAGGCAGCACTGTAAAGTCCCTGCAGTCAAGTAAGGGCAAACAATCATGGGAGTACTGCAGCAGCAGTAATTTTTGGACCAAGTCATAAGTAGTTTTTTGGGGGTCACTGTAACTTCGAATGGTTGCTAAGTGATCCATTGTGAGTCAAAGACTACCTGAGTTTCCACATATTATTATCTAGCTATGTGCAGAATAGAAATATAGAGACCAGAGGTACAGAAGTATAAACAAAAAATGGGAAGAAAGGTACAGATATGTGTGCAGAGAAAATCTACTTAGGTTTCTATTCCCTTGTGAAGAGAGAAGTAGGACAAAGACAAACTTTTGGGTTGTGGCTCCAATTATATTTGATTGTGGCTCCAATTAACAGCGGGGACAGAGAATTAATTGATAGAACATTTCTGTCCCCAGCAATCTAAAATTAACAGGGTTATCAGTGCATGTAACATAGATGTTTGTGCGGGTAAGATTATCAGTCCTGCTGCCAAGCAAAACCAAGCATTTAATAGTGAGTGCCATACCATGTCCACGAAGCAAACAAGTGGCAAGAAAGTAGGGGCATCAGGCATAATACAAGTTATGTAGACAGTAAACACAGGGTCAATCAAAATGGACTCAAATGTCTATACACCAATGCACAGAGTATGAGGAATAAACAGGGTGAATTAGAAATTCAAGTAAATGAGGGCAGATATGATATTGTTGCCATCCCAACTTGGTGGGATGAAACCACAAATGGAACATACAGCTAGAAGGATTTAAATTATTTAAAAGAAATAGACCAAATAAAAGAGGAGGTGGAGTTGCACTATATATAAGAAATAACTACATCTCTACAGAAATAGGACACAACAATGAAAATTGCCTTGAATGCATTTGTGTGAATATAAAAGGGTGAAAAAACGACATTGCTATAGTTTTATATTATAGGCCACCCAACCAAGCAGAGGAAGTAGATGAACTTTTTGCTAGTCAGCTAACTAAGGTATGTAGGAAGCACACCACAATAGTAATGGGGGATTTTAACTACCCTGACATCAACTGGGAAACAAACTCTGCACCAAGTGGAAGATCCAACAGGTTCCTAACAAACCTAGCAGAAAACTTTGTTTCCCAAAAAGTAGAGAAGGGAACAAGGGGATCAGCCATATTGGACTTAATTCTCACTAACTGAGAGGAAATGCTAGAAGGTGTTGAAGCCATAGGAACCCTGGGGGCAAGTGATTATGCAATATTGGAATTCAACATTATGCAAACACAAGTAGTAGAACAAAGTCAAACTAGAGTCTTGGACTTTAAGAGAGCTAATTTCAATAAACTTAGAGCTTGGGAAGGATTCCATGGAGGAGAATCCTCAAGGATAAAACAACCCAAGAAGCTTGGGAAATTTTGAAAAGTGAGATTATAAAAGCCCAGTCTAGCACAATACACAAGAAGAAAAATAACAACCTCCAAAAGAAACCAGCATGGCTGCATAAAGAACTCTCTGAAAGACAAAAAGGATGAGTATAAAAAGTGGAATGAGGAGGGCATAACTAAGGCAGAATATCAGCAAATAGCCGAGCCTGTAAAGATGAAGTGAGGAAAGCTAAGGCTCACAATGAAGAAAGTCTTGCGACAGAAGTGAAAAATAACAAAAAGCGCTTCTTACAACATGTTAAAAACAAAAAAAAGTCAAGGAAACAATTGGTCCATTGCTGGGAAAAAGTGGCAAGAAGGTGACAAGCAACAGGGAGAAAGCAGAACTATTTAACTCATTTTTTGCAGCTGTCTTTACACAAACAGTTCAACCTATCAAAAACAGCTCCACAAAAATCAAATTAGGAACACAAATTGAAATAGGGAAGAAAATGGTAAGTGAGCACCTGTCTACCCTAGACGAGTTCAAATCACCAAGACCGGATACATTTCACCCCAGGATTCTGAAGGAACTGGCAGACGAGATCTCAGAATCACTGAACTATATCTTTCAGAGATCCTAGCGCACCAGGGAACTGCCAGAGGACTGCAAAAGAGCTGATATGGTTCCCATCTTCAAAAAAGGGGGAAAAGATAGATCCAGGAAACTACAGACCTATCAGCATGACCTCAATATCAGGGATGATTCTAGAAAAAATAATCAAGCAACGAATTAGCGAACACCTAGAAGGGAAAAAAGTTATAGCCAAAAGCCAACATGAGTTTATCAAAAACAGATCATGCCAGACTAATCATTGCATTATTTGACAAAGTGACAAAATTAGTGGACCAGAGGAATGTTGTCAATGTAATTTACTTGGATTTCAGTAAGGCATTTGATAAAGTAGACCATAACCTACTAATAGATAAAGTAGAAAAATGTGGATTAGACAGCATCAGCATCATAACTGGCTGACCAACCGCACTCAATGTGTAGTCCTCAATGGAACTGCATCTACATGGAGGGAAGTATGCAGTGGGGTACCCAAGGCTCTGATTTAGGCCCAGTACTCTTCAACATCTTCCTCAATGATTTGGATGAGGGGATAAATGGGGAACTCATCAAATTTGCAGATGACACCAAGCTGGCAAGAATAGCCAACATTCCAGAAGATAGGCTTAAGATACAGAAGGATCTTGACAAACATGAACACTGGCCACTAGTTAAAAAAATGAAATTCAATGGTGAAAAAATTAATGTTCTACAGTTAGGCAAGAAAAACAAAATGCACAGGTACAATATAGGGGTACCTTGCTCAATAGTAATAACTGTGAGAGGGATCTTGGAATCCTAGTGGACAACCATTTAAATATGAGCCACCAGTGTGCAGCAGCTGCTAAATAAGCCAACACGGTTCTAGGCTGCATAGACAGAGGTACAGAATCAAGATCACGTGAAGTGTTAATACCACTTTATAATGCCTTGGTAAGGCCGCACTTGGAATACTACATTCAGTTTTGGTCACCACGATGTAGAAAAGAGGTGAAGACTCTAGAAAGAGTGCCTAGTCGAAGTTTCCGATGGCTGTATTACCTGCTGGAGTACCCTTCTATTGAAGAATGCCTCTGCGGATGCAAATGCATCCAGTCAGTAATATTTGATAAAAGGTGACGGCAAGGCCCAAGTGGCCACCCAGTAAATATCCTCAATTGGAGCCCTAGTGATCCATGCCGCTGAGGTGGCCGCGCTCCTAGTGGAGTGGGCCATAATGCCACTGGGCACTGGCAACCGTCGGGTCTCATAAGCACGTGCAAAAGCTGCTCTTAACCAACAACCAATGGTAGATGGTGTGACTCTGGCTCCTAGGGTAACTAGAATGAGACAGAAAGAGCCTCCAACTGTCTAATGCTGTGAGGGAGAACCTATGGCACTTGTGCCACAAGTGGCACACTGAGCCATTTGTCAGGGCACGTGAGGCGTTGCCCTGTCAGCCCCAGTGTGCATGCGCGCACTGGCCAGTTGACTTTGGCCTTCTTTTGAGACCATCTTTTGCCCTCCAGAGGCTTTCCTAAAGGCTCCAGAGGGCAAAAAATGCCCTTATGGCCAAACCGGAAGCCTCTGGCTATTTTCACCCTCCCCAGGCTCCTAGAAAGCCTCTGGAGCTTGGGGAGGGTGAAAAAAGAGCGTCAGAATCAGGGGAGACGGACGCTGGTCGCACATACATATAGAGGCGGGAATCATGTGCACATGGGCCAAAAGTGGGGGGAGCGCACGACCTCCCTGCACTCCCTCCCCCGCTTTTGGCACAGAAGCCAAAAAAGGTTCGCCATCTAATGGAAGCAGTGCACTTCAGATTGCCTTTGCCATAGATGTTCCCTGTCGTGAGATTGGCCAGTACAGCTGTCCAGCAGAACGACTTCCTGAGCCCTGCGGAATGGGGGGTTTACTTTTGAAAGAAAGGGAGGATCCAGTCTAAGAACTACTCTATTGTCATGGAACACGCACTTGTCATCCCTGATTGAAAGAGCCCCTAGATATGAAATATGGCTAGCCGACGTAATGGCAACCAGAAACACTACTTTGAGCATCAGAAACTGTCTACTGTTGCTCTGCTGAGCCAGTCGGCTTGATGGTTCACTGATCCCGAAATGTGCTCTGCCATGATTGATGCGAGAAGTCTCGCCCATGCTGCAGCTTTTGAGCCTTGAATCACAATGCTTTCGAGTGAGTCCCCATTGATGGCTGATGTGGGTTTTTCTGACCATGTTGTCCATCAAGAGAAGAATGTGTCTTCCTTCGTGGTGTTTCCGGAAATGGCGGAGGGCTAGTCAGGCCGCCTCGAGCTCCAATTGATGTTGTAAAGCAGGTCTGATGGAGTCCACTGTCACTGCGCCAGATGTGTGTCCAGAAGGGACCCCCAACTGAATAGACTTGTATCTGTGGTCAGGGTGCTTCTCAGCAGATCTCTGATCCCTTGCCCAATGCTCGAGACAGGCACCAACATAGTGACAGTGGAAGTGCTTGTGTTTAGCTGCTGGTAAGGGAGCATAGACCATTGTAGGGTTCTGGTGTGTAGCCAGGCCCAAGGAAGAATTCTGATACAAGAGATCATCTTGCCCAACAACCTGGATAGGACAGAGCCAGATCAATGACCTGAGACTGTCTTGCTGGTCTGTTGACAAGAAGATCTTTCTTGCTGTAGTGTCTATCACCGCCCTCAGGTGCAGGAGTTGAGTCATGGGAATTAGATTACTTTTTTTGAAGTTCACAGAAAACCCGTGAATCTGAAGAGTTCAAATGGTGAGAAGGTCTTGCCAGGCCTGTGATGGTGATGTCGCCTGGACCAGGATGTTGTTGAGGTAATACTGGATCCTCACTGGGTTTGCGCAGAGATGGGTCATTAAGGCTGCAAGAACCTTGGTGAAGGCTCTGGGGGCAGAGGCTAGTCCGAATGGCAGTGTCCATGGTAATGTACCCCTGCGTGTGAGAACCTGAGAAACCTCCAGTGTTCTGGGAGGATTATTATGTGTATTATTATTATTATCTGTGAGGTCAATGAAGGCCAGATGGTCTCCCTCCCTGAGACCCTCGAGGATTGACTTCAGCGAGGACATTTTGAACCTCTGATATTCTAAGTGGGTATTGAATAGCTTTAAATCTAGAATCGCACTCCAGCCCCCCGAATTCTTCAAAACTACGAAGATGTTGCAGTAGAACCTCAAGCCTAGTCCTGTCTATGGAACTAGCCCTATAGCTTGAATGTCTAGCAGGTGCTTAACTGTGGTCCTCATTGAGGCCCTGCTTCATCTTGTTCTTGGAAACCAAGAAAGTGGTTTGGGGAAAGGAGAGGAACTCTAGTCAGAGGCCTACCCGTACTGTGCTTAACACCCAGGAGTCAGAGATGATGTTCTCCCACAGGTCTGTGAACAAGGCAAGGCCTATGGAAGGACTCGATCCCGAGTCACTTGCCCCTGAGGAAGGGATGACCGCATTCCCCTTGAAATGGCCTCCTGCCCTGAGACTAAAACCTGGGCCTATCAGAACGGGCCTGGAAATACCTATGATGTTAGAAGTCCGACTCCGGAGGGCAGAAGGAAGACCTTCAAAAGTAAGGCTAAGGACATTGGTCCTGTCGCTTGGTGGAAGTGGGCAAGACCTTGAGCTTCTCCTTGTTCTCCACTAAGATGGATTCTAGTGACTCACCAAACAAGGAATCCTCCATAAATGGAGAGGAAGCTAATCTCCACTTGGATTTAGTGTCTGCCTGCCAGTTACGCAACCACAATAGTCTTCTAGACATGACAGAAGAGGATAGTGTTTTGGATGCATACTTCACCGTGTTAAGGGTGGCGTCCATAGAGAACTATGTGGCTGCCATCACTTTGTTTACATCCTGTTGAAGATGTGCATCCCCAGGAGGAAGCCGTTCTTGCAGTTGACGTAACCACAAAAGGGTTGTGCGATTAAAGAAGAAAGTTGCGGCCACAGTCTTAATGGCCCAGGCATGTGACTGGTACATCTTATGCAATGTCAGCTCAGTTTTCCTGTCCTCAGCTTTTAGATTGTCTGCTATATTTCCTATTACTAATGAGGCTGAGGAGGCCAAAGCCACCACAGACACATCAATAGATGGGACCTGAAGAGCCTGCATGAAGCTTTGTTCCATGTTATAAAACCTACTATAGGCATTGCCCACAGGATTGGGAATGCTCCCGGCCAGGCCCATTGCTTTTTTACCATGTCTAGAAATAGCTGTGGTGCCAGAATCTCCTCCTTTTCCACTAAAGGTTCTGAAAATAGACCTTCACTTAAATTTTGATGACTAGTGGAGGCAGCAGGAGTTGAGGCTCCAGTTCCCAATTTGGTAGTGAAATGAGCCTTGTGGAGAAGAGATTTTAAAAGGGACGAAGAAAACAGACCTGTAAAGGCTGGGGGAGGGGTGTTTGAGACCAGGACCTTGTCATCATCAGACATATCTAGGTCATGCTGAGTCTCGTCGCCAAACAGGGAACCCTCAATGGCTAGAGAAGGGGAGCCAGCCTAAGGCCCTGAACAGCTAGCAGATTCTGGGAAGACTGAGAAGAGTGCTGGGTCTTGCAGGACTCCCTGTGGGTAGGATGGGCCTCCCTGTGAAATGGCCTTGGTGATGAGCATATTATCTGGGATGCCCTGCATATAACCTTGGTCAGTCAGAGGTTGCACCTCCAGAGATGGAATGGCGGCCTGAGGAGCCAGTAAGGCGCGGGGCTGATCATGGTCTACCTCAGGAGCCCATAATCAAAAGGGTCTACTGACATCTCTAGCATATCCTTGGTCGAAATGGGAAGGGATAGGGAGATATCTGCTCCAGACGAACCCCTCAAAGAAGCCAGGGAAATAGGAGAAGAGATCGAGACTATGGACCTGCAGAGAGACCATGATCTGGCCGGAGATGGACTGGGCTGAGTTTCATGACCCTCTCTATGCCGTTCAGCTCTGGCCACCCTCTTATCCAGCGCCTTTTGCCTTCTTTGTTCATCCCTAACAGTAGCCCTAGATGGGCGCTGGGCAGCTGGGGCTTTGTAACTTCTGCTTCTGATATTGACCTGGAAGAGGTAGTGCCCAAACTAGGGTCCCTGGAGAAGGCAGGAGGTCCTGCTGCACTATCCCTTCTGGTGTCTGCCATTTTTGGGCCGCTCTACTTACTCACACTCCTTCGACCTGACAGTATGACTGCTGGTGCCTCCGAGCGCTCCAACAAAGAAGAGAGGGTCAGTCGCTCACACCGGTCTCTCCGTTCTGAACAGCAGCGCTGATGTTCGTAGGGAAAGGAAGCTGACTCCATGTGGCTGGGCTCCCAAAATGGCTGCCGCCGCCACCAATCTCACTCCTGCAGATCTCCGTAGCTCGTAGAAACAGCCAAAATGGGCTATTTCCAATGCTACTGCCTCGCTGTGGAGAGACCCCTTTTGTGGTTTAGCGGAGCCTACAAGGACTCTCCTGGCTCCACGTGGCCAAGGGAAGCCGAAAATGGCCGCCGGAACCTCCGGCGCTCTGAAACAGGTGGCAACGTTACACGGCCCCTATTATGGTCAAACAGCTTTTAAATAAAAGCCGAATGAAACTATACAAATTTAGAATTGGCAATAATTGCAGAAAGGATTAGGAATGGAATCCAGTCAGGAGCCAGACTGAGTTGAAACAGGGGGCCAAGGAGAGAGTCAGAGGTGTGGTTTAAAAATTGTGACTCAGTCATTGGACCAATCAGAACATAATCCCATTCCTGGACCCTTCTGCAATATCTAGGAGAATGTACAATACACACATGCACATGTATATGTCAATAATTCATGAAGTCAATAGTACCATAATTTATGAATTTGACAGATGAAGAGGACTTTATGTAGTAATTATCAATTACTATATTAAGTAGTACTATATACTCAATGTATATTTAGCATAAGCTGCAAAAAATAAACTGTGTAATTAAACCATATTTGAGAGAAACTACTTTGCAAGTGTTATTGAAGAAAATTTTATATTTTATCCAAATAAGAACCAAAACTAACCAGAAGACCAAAATAAAATTATATCATGTTGGTATCAAGTTATATAACTCAGTTTGAATTATTGGGATTTTTATGCTAAGGTACCTTGCTCACCTGGAGAAATTATGTAAAAAAATTTTTTGAATTCATCCATCCAAACTTCTGCAAGCCGCCTATTATTTTTATTAATAATCTGTCCAGTGCCTCCTGGAAAAGTGTAAGGAGTGGCTTTTCGAAAAACATGTCCCACATGTGAACATGTCACTATTTCCAAAGTTCCTCCACATTGCCAAATCTAAAAATGCCAAAAAACAACAATTAAAAATCATTTGCAATAATATAGTACATATAAAATTAAAAATAAGTTATAGTTGTATATTAAAACCTGACCTGTAGAGACTGAATTTTCAGGTGCTCCCTTTGTATCACTTCTTTCTGGCATATGAACAAGGCTTATGTATGCCTTTAATAACACTGCAGAAACATTTATGTGAAGATCCTTCTGTTTCTACTGAAAAATATACCCAAACATATGGAATTTAAAAGGATTATTTCTTACTCTGAATGAAATCTCTAGGTTTTCTCCTCCCCATATATCCATTCCAGCATCATATGTTCCAATTTCTTGAAAATAATCTCTGTCTATGGAAAAGAGGCCTCCTGCCATTGTAGGTGTCCTAAAACAAGAATAAAATTTTCTGAACTGAAATGTGATATTTATCAATGCTTAACAGTGAACTCAAATGGTGAGTGCCAATCAAAATGGAGATAAAACCGGACCACTGAGAAACAAGAAGGCACTGGCCTACTCGAGAGCTTTGTGGATATTCACTACAGCATTCTATTATTGTACAGTAGTGCTTCACAAAAAATTTTCATTATCCAACTAGTTATTTATAAGTCCTTCTTACCGCTTAACAGAGTCCTTATTTAAAGTCCTGGTGGTCACTGGATAATGGGTCTGTGTGTTGTTATCAAAGAAAAACCATTATTACCCAATTTGGGTAATTTACCCAGGTTCGGAAGCACTACTGTACAGAGTAAAGAAAATAACTTTGATCGGGATTACTAAAGTAACAGTGAAACAGTCCTTAAATTAAAATAATATGGGAGCATTATGAAAATGACTCAAGACACTCCCCCCGCCCTGGAATTCACATGAATGTAATACAGGGATGAAGGGAAGAATAATCAGATTTGAAAATAATGAAATCTAAAATAAGCAATCTAAATAAATATATTTTTGGTCCACTGTGGAGTCTGCCTTGTAGGGTTGACAATTATCATCCAATCTATATTACTTCAAAAGTAAAGCATATTTATAACTATTTTATAACTAAAATAGTGTGTGTGTGTGTGTGTGTGTGTGTGTGTGTGTGTGTGTGTGTGTATTAGATACATATAATTCTATAGGATTAAGCTTTTTTCCCTCCTGGATCTATTAAATTTTGTGGGGATGACTTATGAAAAGAAAAGATAGCATAACAGCTAGATTCTGAGTTATTGGTAGATAAATTACAGCCTTCCTCTTATTTTATTGATTTTTATTAATGACTAATGATTCTGAAAATCAGGAAACAGCAATAATCCGTATTCTAAAAAAAGAAAAGAGATTTTCTAGATAATTATTGTCTAGTCATTTATTAAAGATCAGCAGCAAATGTTAAATGTGCTTTGAGATTCTTTGCCATTTATTGCAAGGATTAGGAAGAATGAGAAAAAATATGAAAAAAAACCCAAGTTTTGAATTCTCACATTCATAAAACCAAAATTATGAAATGTCTTGGAATATTTTTTTCAAGCTTCCAGTGGGGAAAAATGCTTATACTATATAAAAAATGCTTATACTATATAATTCATAAAAGCAACCTCAGCAATGGAATTTTTTACTAATCATGGAGTATCTTATCTGTCTAATGGTTACTATAGGCAGTCCTTGATTTATGACCACAATTGGGATCAGAATTTCCATTGCTAAGCAAGGCGGTTGTTGTTTATTTATCTATTAAAATTTATATGCTGCCCATCTAACTATCCAGAGAGACTCTGGGTGGCTCAAGTGACCCTTGTTAAATGAACAGTGTCCGATTTTATGATTTATTTATTTTTTACCATGGTTACTTAGCAAATCATTGCAGTTGTTAATTTACGGTCACTGCATTGTGGCCATGATCACATGATAACAATTTGGGCATTAGGCAGTCCACCAGGTTTAAGACCAACCACAGGACTACTACAACTGTCCCCATCATGCTATCTCAGCCAACCACTCTTAGCACACACAAAGCTATTATAGCTCTAGAGGCCCAAGCCTGCTCCAGGAGGCCTCAGTCAGTTATAGACCCCAGCGGCATATATTGCTTCACTTACCTTTGGGCTTTATTGAACTGCTGACAAGCACACCAGACAATGTGAGATGCAGCCTTTCTATAGAAGCCACCTTACACCTGTCTTTAAACAAGTTCATTTTTACAATTGTTCAAAAGTTCCTCATGAAATTTGGTGGAGCCTTCCAAAAACTCCAAGAATCGGCACCAGTTTGCTGAACGGTACAAGGCAGCCTCTGTAGGAAGGCCGTGCCTCACATCAGCTGGGCACATCTGTCAGTAACTGCAGAAAAACATAAAGGTAAGTTTGATAACAGTTAAATGCCCAGCAGTATATTTATAATTTTAGATAACAGAATATAATTGTTTAGGTTTTGGTCATGGATATAATTTTAGCTTTAAACCACACAATAATTCTCTGATTTTAGATTATTTTTAATTCAGGTTTTTGATTGTCTTAGCTTTTTTTCACCCTTTCATTCATATGTATCTAATTCTTGGAGACTGCTTGGACCTGCCCCTACAGTTTTCTTGGCATGATTTGATTACCATTGCCTCCTTCCTAAGGGTAGAGAAAGTGACTAGTGCAAAGTTATCCTACTGGTTATCCAACCATTATCCCAAACTGGCTCCTCCTTTTTAGCTTAGTATTAAATATATTAGGATAGTGTATTCCCAGGCACAGAAACTGGATCGTGCTTTACGGACATTTAGGACAAAATCCTTCTCAATACACCTTTAATAAATAGTGTACAACAAATCAATAAAATGCTTATGTCAAAAAGTTAAAAATCCCCCCTCCTTTCATTTTATAGTTGTGGGAACTATGTATATGTTTAGTCTAACAAACAAAAGGACTATACGTGAATTATGGAAGTCTTCCAATTCTTGAGGGCTGTCACAAAGAAGGGGTCAACCTATTATCCAAAACACCTGAGGGCAGGAAAAGTAGTAATAGGTAAAAGATTATTAAAGAGAGATCCAACCTGGAATTAAGGAGAAATTTCCTGACAGTGAGAACAGTGGAACAACTCAGTGGAATGGCTTGCCTCCAAAGGTTGTGGGTGCTCCTTCATTGGATGATTTCAAGGAGGATGGATTACCATTTGGCTGGAATGGTACAGGGTTTCCTGTTTGAGAAGGGGATTGGACTAGAAGACCTCCAAGATCCCTTCCAACCCTGTTATTCTATGTTCTAAGAGGCTTCAGAGAACAAATGTCTTAGAACTTTCTTAAAAGTTACTAGTGATAGGGTGTTAATAAACTTCAATAATATCTAACTTTCATATGTGTCTTTCAGTGCCTTTCAGGTACTCTTTCTTTCATCCTATTGGCAATGTATTTACTAATTATTTTTTATAGAGCTTGAACTTTCTATTCTTGCAGTTATTCTAATTTCACTCTTTTTTTCAATGTATATTTCCTCCCAAATTCTCTTGAAACTAACAGTCATAACAATCTGACCTACAATCATAACCTAGCGTCTACCATTTGATTTCAATTTTTAATCATAATCAAATCAATTATTGATTCATTTATTTTGGTCTATAGATTATGACACCAGACATCAATTGAGTTTCTACTTCCACATGCATGGTGAAAAATTTAGATATCAATTACATTCCAATATGCTTTAGCTTTTTCATTCATACTCTACATATATGTAAACGTGTTCATTTTAACATGTTTTCAGTTTTACTCCATGTTATTTTACTTTCACTCAAATCTATCATTTCTTTTCCCTTTTCCTTACCTTCACAAATGTTTAATTTGCCTATTTCCTGTTGCTTTCATTTGTTTATCTTTTTTGCCATTTACTACTGCTCTTACATTCCAATTAGGATTTTTTCTATATGTTGTCATTACCAGATGATGCCACAAGTACTGATGATAGAATATTATGGTTTTAATCAATTAAGTATTTTACATTACAACATTTACATTCCCTGAAAATATTCTGGAAAAGTAATTATCAGTATGATCACGTTTTGGCCAGTATGTCAGAAATGTGTTGAAACTCCATTTCACCCAAAAATATTCACACTACCCTATACAAGCCCCAAATGTCTAAATAAGAGGTTACCTTACAAGCCAACACTATCCTGATAATCTCGAATAAGTTATTTTACAAATAGTCTTCCAGTTATAACCATTTGTTCAATGACAGAAAGTACTAATGAATGGTAATTTCCATCAGTCTCTGAAGTTTCAGCCATTGCAGCACTCCAAGTATCATGTGATCAAAATTCAGATGCTTGGCAATTTGTCTATATTTTTGACATCCCTCCACCCACCTATCTTCACCCCCACTCTCTACTAACTCCTCCTCCATCTCCCTCCATCTATCCTCTATCTTAACTGCCCCCACCTGACTTTTGCTGTTCTCTTTCTCCAGTTTTTGACAAATTGTGCCCAGCAGAGATGGTTGCTGATCCTTTGCAAGGACTTTGGGAGAAAAGCTGCAGTAAGGTATGGCAAGGCTTGTGGTGGGGAGGCCACATGGAAGAGTAGCAGGAATAGGCAGCAGCAATGGAGTACAAGGTAGTCAAAACAGCAGAAATGGGGAGTAGATAGAAGAGGAGTAAAAGTTATGGGTAAGAATTATAGGGCAAATTATAGTCCTGGCCTAACAATCACAATTGAGACTATTGGAACTGGCACTGCTATATAATGCAGTTGTGAAGTTTCACTAATGAACATTTTACTTAGCAATGGAAGTTTAGTCCTAATTAGAGTCACAAGCCAAGGATTACTTGTTCCAAAAATATTTTAACTTTTTCATATATTTACAAATGATGTTTTAAAACAAACTCATAATGGTATTGATATCTAGTAATGCAAAACAAATAATTTATCATTTTAGCTCCCCATTATCCTCACTATATACAAACACAAATGCATTAATTATTGCAAATACAGTATTTGGCTTTAATACAGGAATTCTTGAGTATGTTGCATATTCATATAAATTTTATTAATAAATAAATTTTTAACTTGAAAATAAACCAATAGCATCCTTTTTTTGCTATATACTCTTCAAAATATTCTGAATCACATAATGCTTGTCACTTTTTTCAATAGCTAGGTGAGAAATTGGCAGGAATAAATTTCCATAGGCATGATATGGAGATTATAGGGAAGCTGATATGGAAATCGTAGAAAAGTTGTGAAGCCATTACAAAACAATTTCAGTGACTTCCATTTATCAAATAAATAATTATGGTAAAATTATGGATCATTTTTTACTTATTTGTCATATTCATATTGCCCATCTCATAAAACAGGACATTTGTCTAGACAGTGTTAACAGCTTAAAGATTTTTATTTCTGGGTGGAGGAATGGTTTCCATCTTCCTCTGATTTTGGAAATGGACTAGTGGTTTCAGGTTGTTGACTGTGACCTCCTGAGAAATATATTTCACATTAACTCATTAATCACAGAGCCTTGTAATTATTTCTAACCCTCAAAGGAATATCCATCAAACTGAATATCCATTGAAGTATTCAGTTTAATCAAGAATCAGTTTTCTTTACCTAACTGGAAGAGTCCGATCACCTTTCCTTCTATCCATTTCTCTCTGAGGAACAGGATACCATCGGAAATTTAACTTCCAGTTGAATCCTCCATAAGTCATATCAGAGCCTGCCATGTATTCAAATGTGTCATCACTGATTACATCAATGATAGGACAAACTACAGTTTTCCTAGAGAAATAAATGACATAAATTGTTATATACAAAAGATAATAACATTGCTATGTGTTATTCACTATAGGGGAACAATTATGTAGCATATTATTAAATGATTTTGATTCTAATTTTTAAACATTGGAGACTAACTGTAATGATGACGTATCATTAGGGACAAGACTATTAGAGACGTGTATGTCACTAAATCATCTGGACCCCTGTTCAGATTTAGAACTTGAGGATGAAATATTACAAAGATTATGTCCAGTTGACTTTAACAAAGCTAGTATTCCAGGCAAAACATGTGAGATTCTTTGAAACTCTACAGCTTTCAAAGTAAAATAGTAGCAAACTATAACATTAACATTTGATGAACCCATATTAAAGTCTTATTTGCTTTAAAAAAGCAACTGTATTTTTAAAAAAAGTTTGGGGAAAAACAGGGATAACTGTAATTATTGGAATTTCAATCCATTATACACACACAGTCCATTTAAATATGGGTTTATTCTGCTGCTTATTTTTGTCAAAATATGCTCTACTGAACAACAAAGTCCTCAAAAGAAACTAATTTTAGTCGTTTTGAAAGACTATTATTATAAACACAGTTAACTAAATTAATAAATATCAATTTTTAACACGTTTTAAAAAATAACTACCTATTAGCTTTAATCCGTGCTAACAAAGGCTCAAGCCAACCTACAGTGCATTCACAATGAGCATCTAAAAAGGTAATGACTTGGCCTTTAGAGGCAGCAGCTCCTTTCAATCTGGCTCTGATGAGTCCAGAACGCTGCTCCATTCGAATCACATACACTGGTATTCGTAATTTTTTCACATAGTTCTCCAATGGTCTCTTCAAGAAGTCTGAAAAACAATGTCAAACAAAATGTGATTTAAATGTTTCCTGCATATATACCATTACTAGCATTTGTCAAATGTGTAGATTGACTTCGGTCTAAATTACTTTTCAATTTGATCAGTGAGAAGACAATTCAGCAGAATTGTCCTTCCTTTTTTTGGCAATTCTTTCTGAAGAAACAGAAAGTTTGACTTACCATGAAGTTTCTTTCTGTGTGCAGAATATGGACGTGACATAATTAACAAGGCAGAGCCAATAGACAAAAGCTTACTATTCTACCCTCATATAAGAAATTCCCAATGGCAGATTTTAACTTGATTTCAGCTATAAAAGAAACAACCACAAATCCAGCAACAAGCTAGAGCAAATAATACATTAAAAATGGGAGACAGAAGTAATAAAATGGATATGGAAAGAGGGATGGTTTCTGTTGAAAATTGCAACTTGATGATATATCTCAGTTTTAGCGTTGGTTTTTAACTCTGAAGAAACTTCCCTGGGGAAGGGAAGGTTTTTGAAATTGGTTTTTTTGTTTGTTCCATGGATGGCTGGATGCTCTCCAAGAGCTTCTTGAAGAAATAATCTAGTAATTTCTGGCTGAGGGGAGGGTGGAGAACAGGTCAACCAAGAACCAAATTCACCACTGAAGAACCCATTTAGAACAGCAGTTCTCAACCTATGGGTCGCGACCCCTTTGGGGGTCGAACAACCCTTTCACAGGGATCGCTTAAGACACGAGCATGCACTGCCCTCTTCTCTCTGACAGCTGCCTGGTTAAAAAGCCATCCCCTGCAGTGTTTTTCCCTGAGGGCTCCACAGAACAGTTCAAGACCAATGTCACCCCATCTGCCCTCTTCGGGGACAGGTCCTCTTCAGAAGGACGAGGCCCCACTGGTCCCCTTCGCATTCATCTTCTGGCCACAGTCCCACGCTGTGGAAAACATAGGTGGGCGCATACCCGCACAATTACAGGTTGGAGCAGGACCAAAGCCCCTCTCCCAACTGGCCCTTCCTCCCTCAGAGGGCTTTGGAGGGCTTCGGAGAGAAGCTTCTGCAGAAGCCCGGGCGAATGAGAATAAGTTATCGTCATTACGAAGTCTCCGAGGCTGTAATTGTGTGTGTGTGGGTGCACGCACCTATGTTTTCCATGGCGTGGAGCCACACCGAGACTCTGCACGGCTGGCGATGACTCCGGAGCCCATCCACAGGAGACGGGGTCCCTCTTGCATTCCTTGTCTTCCCAGATGGGCTCCGGAGTTATTGCCGCGCCGATGCTCCAGCCACGCAGAACATCAGCGTGGCTCCGTGCCGTGGAAAACATAGGCACGCGGAAACCCCACACACACAATTACAGCCTCGGAGACATCATAATGGCGGGAACTTGTTCTCACTTGCCGGAGTTCTGCAGAAGCTTCCCTCTGAAGCCCTCCAAGGGAGGAAGGGCCATTTGGGAGAGGGGCTCTGGTCCTACTCTGGGCTGGAATTGTGCGGGGCATGCGCGCACCTATGTTTTCCATGGCATGGAAGACGAAAAACATGAGGGGGACCACAGAGGCCTCGTTCTTCTGAAGAGAACGAGTGGTGGCATCGGTCTTGGGCTGTTCTGCGGAGTGGCATCGGTCTTGGGCTGTTCTGCGGAGCCCCCCAGGGAAAACCGCTGCTGCCAGGTACTTTTAACCATATATTTTGGTCCTATGACTGTAGAATGCTGCAAAAAACCATAAATAAAGGCCAGTTGTTGAATGTTTCAAATGTGATTGGAACACTCAACAAGGCGACCACAGTATGTGTGTGTGTATGTCTCTCTGTGTGTGAGAGTGAGTGAGTGAGAGAGACAGACAGAGAGGCACAAAGAGAGAGACACAGACAGAGTGAGTAAGTGAGTAAGTGAAACAGAGAAGGAGGGAGAAAGAGTGACAAAGAGCCAGAGAGAGAGAGAGAGAGAGAGAGAGAGAGAGAGAGAGAGAGAGAAAGAGAAAGGAAAGGGAAAGAGAAAAGAAGGAAGAAAGGAAGGAAGTTAGAAAGAAAGAAAGAAAGAAAGAAAGAAAGAAAGAAAGAAAGAAAGAAAGAGAATGACAATTGGCTTATCTGAAGGACCCTTTTCTGAGTGCCGTGAAAGGGAGTCCAAGCATGGGTTAAATACAGCCAATCTGCCCAGGACTAAATTGAAACTTTATGCCACACCTCTGGTGCTGACTAATCCTCAGATTTTCTTCAATGAAGGCGTGGACAATGTGTGCTAAGAAGTTCAGGAACCAAGTCAATGAAGGTCGTTAAAAAATTATCTACAAATCCGAAGAAATCATATGACAAATGGCAGAGCAGATCCCAGGGTGGGGTTGGACTCTCTTTCACAGCACCCAGAAAAGGACCCTTCAGGTAAGCCAATTTTTCTGGATGCAACTCTGGAGAGTCCAGGCATGGGACATATCCAAGCTAAATGTCACTAGGGCGGGAAGCGAAAGCATCCAGGGTCTTTCCGCTGGTATGAATGCCCTAGAGAACTCGCCTCCCAAATGCCACCTCCGCAGAAGCAAATTTGTCCAGTCTGTAGTTTTGAACAAAGGAAGACTCTTTGAAAAGGGTGGCCTTTGCCAGTGCGGGTGACAGCCACCACTGGAGGGACTGAAGTACCTTTGGTGAGACACGAATCAACTGTTGAGAGTTGCTCATGTTGGCCCTCTGGTAGGGCAGGAGGAGCCATTGTAGGTGTCGAGAATGAAGGTGTGCCCAAGGTACTATTGACAGGCACAAAATCATCTTGCCAAGGAGTTATGACAGCTGCACGATCGATGCCTGCAATGACTGCAGTACCTGCAACACCTGGCTTCTGATGCTTGCCAACCGCTTTGGAGACAGGGAGGCCTGGCAACTGGTGGTGTCGGATGCAGATGCCTCTTTTTCTTGTTGATGGAGAACCTGTGATGTTGGAAGGTTCGCAGTGTGTATTGCAGGTCTTGCATCGCTTGTTGCCATGACGATGACTGAATGAGGACGTTGTCCAGGTAGCAATGCAGGCACACCGGGCGAGGTCTCAAGAAAGCCGCCACCACAGCTAGGATTTTTGTAAAGGTCCGAGGTGCCGAGGACAGGCCGAATGGCAGAACCTTGTACTGGTAGCGGCGGCCTGCATAAAAGAATCTCAGGAAACTGTGGTGAGCTTTGCGAATGGGATGTGGAGGTAGGCCTCCTTGAGATCTATGGATGTTAAGAGATCTCCCGGCTTGATGCAATCCAGAATTGACTGAAGGGACTGCATCTTGAAGCTCCAGTATGCTATATGATGGTTTAGCTTTTTTAGATCGAGGATCCCCCTCCACCTCCCAGAGTTCTTTGGGACAAGGAAGAGTATTGAATAAAATTCTGTCCTTTTCTGACCTGGTGGAACCGGTTCTATGGCATTTATGTTTCTGAGGTAAAGGATCTCCTGTTCCATGAGAGTCCTCTTGACCGAATAGGAGGGGGTTGGACACCGAACGAAGTGTCAGGAAGGGGGGGGAAATGAACTCTAACGTTAGACCTATGCGTATCGTCTGAAGGACCACTGGTCCGACGTGATCCACTCCCATTGGGAATGGAACAGCTGGAGATGCCCTCCTATGGGAGCCGTTCGCTGATGGTCACTTATTACGTCTGAAGGGTCTGGAACTGGACCCTCCGCGATAGGGACATTTAGAGAAGGACTGTTGACTGTTTCTGTCACAAAAGGGCTGATGGTCCTGGGACCTACCCGTGCCTTGAGAATAGGGACGTTGGAAGGAACTGGTAGATTGCTGCTCCAAGTTCCGAAAGGGCTGCCTCCTATAAGTCTGCGAACCCTTGCAGTCAGATTTTTTGTTGACCGAAGGCATGACCTTCTTTTTGTCCTTATTTTCAACAAGGACATGATCTGGGGCCTCCCCCAAAAGCTTGCTACCCTTAAAGGAGCTGAGGCAAGCTTCCACTTGGAGCGGATATCTGTGTTCCAATGCCTGAGCCATAAGAGGCGCTTGGTGGGATCTAGAGGCAAATTTAGGATTCAGAGTGGTGTCAGCAATGTACTCTGTTGCTGCAATAATTTTGTTAACATCCTGCCTTAATCTGGTATCCCCAGCCAGGAGCTTGGCGAGGAGCTGTCTCAGCCAGAGTAGCACCACCCTGGACAGAAAGGACGCAGAAGCGGAAGCTTTAATGGCCCAAGCCGCCGCCTGATGAGTCTTGTGGCAGGTGTTCTCAGCCCTTTTGTCCTCAGCCTTGAACCCTTCTAATAGTTCAGGGGGGGAGCATTGAATTGCTCAGGCGCGTCCATGGGAGGCAATTTCAGTAAGTCTTCTAGACTTGGATCAACCATGTAAAATTTCTTGTCATTATCACTAGAAGTAGCACTACATTAAGGAACAATTTTGGAACCAGCACAATTTCCTGAGTAGATTCTGGCTTCTCAAAGAGTCCCTCACTGAGGTCCTCCGGTGCAGAGCAGCCAGAGCCGGAGTGCTAGTACCCAAGTGGGTCAAGGCTTTAGCCTTGTTCAAAATAGTCTTGAAATGAGCATACTTGAACAAGCCAGAAAAGGCTGGCTTGTTGGGAACAGCAGTCTCATCCCCAGAGAATTCTAGTTCTAGCCCGGACCGAGATCCTCCTCCCAGTCAGAGTCCTCACTGGCCAAGGATGAGTGCAACGACTGAGGGAGCTGGGCCTGAGCAACATCTTGTGGAGGCCCCGGGGTCGGGGGTGGGCGGGATTTGCGCAGGGGCTTGGCCCATTGCAACCTCTATTCCTTGGGAAATAGCCCTGGCAATGATATTCTGCATTTCTATGGAACGATCGGGTCCTCTATCTTCCGGGGAGCGAGCTCCGGGTGGGGGATGAATGGCCAGTTGTTGGGGTGCAAGGGGGCCCACTGTGACCGACTCCTCTTCAGGATCAAAAGGACATGCTAATAGGTCTGCTCGATCGGCCATAGAAGATCCAGAGGAGCTTGCCATTGCAATGGAATCTGAAGAGGAGAATTCCTGGCCTTCATCCTCACTCTCCAACATTGGAGGATCCTGACCAGGCTGAACCCCGGGCGAGTGATCCTCAGGAGAAACAGGCCTGGAAGGATGGGCCTGTAGTTGAGCCCTAGAAAACTGCTTTTCTAAATCCTTTTGGCATCTGATGGCATCTGTCCAGGCCCGAACTCTGCTTAGTCCCCTGTGTAGAGTAAGGCTTGCTTGCTCTGATGGTCTCCCTGGCTGTCTTGCCAGCCTGTCTGGTACAGGCCCTGCTGGTGGAGGGACCAATCTGTTGCTACTCAGGGGCCCCATCTGCCGTTATTGAATGTGGGGATGTAAGGCCTGGAAGATAACTTTCCCACACTCACCACCTCAGATGAAAATGGCCTTAGCGCTCTGGTGCAGAGGCACTGAAGGCAGGGGTAAGCAAAGCTCAGCAGTCTTTTGATTGGTGAAGGAGAATGATGTGAGCTCCAAGCTCCCAGCACCCACGCAGGTCAATTAATGCGGGGCACGACCACGTGGGCCACAAACCTCCGCTGCCACCCTCTACCGCAATAGTGGAGCTGTGAGTTGGCAAACCTGCCGGAATTCCGGACAGGAAGGCTTCTAGCGGCGACCTGCAAGAGACAGGCAATCAGGCGGCTGTAGCTGCTTTTCGCAGCAAAAAATTGAATTTTGACACTCTCTAAATGGCCGCCACATGTGACCCTCTCAAAATGGCCACCACCACATGTAATCCACTTAAAATGGTCACCCGCATACACCAGAGAGCTCTGAGGCTCTGGGCCAACAGCCGGCTCACTCAGAAGCACAGTCAGCAGTAACGGATGTCCCAGAGAGGTTACGATTGCAGCAGGATCGCTGCGATTGTGCTGGCGTCGGCACTCTGACCCACATGCTTTCCCCAACAGCAGCTTGTGGCCTCATGGCACCCGAGCGAACCCAGGACACCGGAGAGGCTGAAATTGGTGAGAACCAGGGAATTAGGGTAAAAGGAAAACTCACCAAGCCTGCTCCTATAATCAGGAAGAAGAAGATAAATTTTGTAATAAAGTAGAAAAATAGAGAGTCCAAGCAATCACTTAGGAATGAAGAGAAACTGGAAGCGCGTTCACTGGGCTAGCTGAATTGAAAAAAATCTGAGGATTAGTCAGCACCTGAGGCGTGGTTTAAAGTTTCAATTCAGTCCTGGGCAGATTGGCTGTATTTAACCCATGCTTGGACTCTCCAGAGCAGCACCCAGGAAAACATATGACCACAATTGAGCCCAAAATTTTGGTTGCTAAGCAAGAATGTTGTTAAGTGAGTTTCACATTTTGTGCAACTGTGCAATGAGTTGGATGCGCCAAACAATGCTTGTTTTTTCACACTGCATACTCTCGCAAAATGTAGCAATGTAGTTTACTGTTGTTATATTGACTGTTACCCATGCCACACCCTGCTTCAAAACAAAATTTCATTTATTTGTAATTAGAAATAAATATTTCACAATATATAATTACATATTGTTTTTGTGATTAATCACTATGCTTTATGTTCAATTTGTAATAATGAAAATACATCCTGCATATCAGATATTTACATTATGATTAATAACAGTAGCAAAATTACAGTTATGAAGTAGCAATGAAAATAATTTTATGGTTGGGGGTCACCACAACATGAGGAACTGTATTAAAGGGTTGCGGCATTGGGAAGGTTGAGAACCACTGATTTAGAATGAACAATAAAAAGAGGCTCTTCTTGGCCACAGCTTGCTTTCTCCTTTTTGTTGAACTATCATCATTTCTGAATGTCCATGATTTTAAGATGGCAAGGAAGGGAAGAGTTGTTGTAATCAAGTTACAGTAAGTAGAAAACTACTTCAGAAAACAACTTCAGAAATTTTAGGATTTAAATTATTAGAGGATTGTACTACTTCTAAGTTTACTATGCTGAACTTTTTTAGTTTTAGAACAAAGATTATTTAAATGGTGCGCTGAATCTGTTGTGAGGAGGAAGAAACCAAAGGTTACTTGCATCTGATTGGAGAAGCTATTTGACTGTAATGGAACCCTTGATTACACAAGAGGGCACAGAATTTGAACTTTACTTGAGACCTGTATTGTAGTGGTGCTGTTTGACCACAAGGAGGAGCCAAAGACCATACTAATACTAATAGCACTAAATTAAATGGAATTAATGTTATTAGTCTTTAAATTATAGTTATATCTTGGGATTATAGTGACATGGAAAAGAGCAGAGAGAAGATAAAAGGAAAGCTTGAATCCCTAAGAACTATTTTGTAAGAATACACAATTAAAACAAATGAAGCAATCTAGGCAAAGGGAAGGAGCAAAGATTGAATTAAAAATTGATATACTTTCAAAGGAACTCTGTGAGGAGATACATAACTGCAGATGTTAAACAGATAACAGATAGAGTAGATTTTCTGGAGCATATATCGGAGAAGATATATTTTATATATAAAATCCCAATTTTAACTCAAGTTAATATTATCAGATGAGTACAGTAAATTGCATCTATGGAAATGGAGCTTAATGGAATAAAATCAATAGTAGTTGGACTTTATGTGCCAAATGATGATAAAAGTAAATTTTCTTAATACTTTATAGTTCAACTATTACTTATTTAAAAAAAAACCAAATGTTTCCTCAAAAGATTTATACTGAAGTTAGAGATAAGCAACTTCTTCTTTCGTGAATAGTACTGATCCATGTGCAACAAATTATACATACTGGAAGTGCAACAAATTATACATACTGGAAGTGAAACAAATTGCTTGTTGCACATTAGAGCAGGGGTCCCCAACCCTCGGGCCGCAGCCCACTACAGGGACTTGAGCCTTTTGGATCTGGGCTGTGGCAGTGCGAATTCCCACTCGGCCAAGAACACATTGCTGCTCAGGCAAGCAGTGGGTGGGTGGATGCCATTTCTTTGAACAGTGGGCACATGTCTGTTATTTGCGTAAATGAAGCTGCCTGCACAGTTGCCCGCCACACGCACAAAACTATCCCTTCTCCCCTGCTAGACGGCAAAACCAAAAAGATTGGGGAACTCTGTGTTAGAGGATAATGAATCCTGCCCCAAAGTCTATAAAAATAAAGCTGAAAGAAAATCACTTACAGTGCTTTTTATTTAAAACATCACAAAAAGATTCTAGGTCCTGTCAATTCTTTCAAAAACAGACAATTAAGATTTTAGCAAAAATATGGTCTGGAGACTAGATGTAAACTGTCTAAATCAGGGGTAGTCAATCTTTTTATACTTACCGCTCACTTTTGTATTTCTGTTAGTAGTAAAATTTTCTAACCGCCCACCGGTTCCACAGTAATGGTGGTTTATAAAGTAGGGAAGTAACTTTACTTTATAAAATTTATAAACCAGAGTTACAGCAAACCCCTACTGCCCACCATGAAAGCTGGAACGCCCACTAGTGGGCAGTAGGGATCAAGTTGACTACCACTGGTCTAAATAGTTACTGTATAAATAGCTCCAAAATGATATATAAGAAAGAGCAGATCAAAACACTGCCAAGCCAAGATACAAGACACCACTGCTTACCACTACTGCTAAAGGGATGAGCAATAATTACAAAATCTAAGATTTCATGTAATTTTTCCAGCCAGAGGAAAAGATTTTTCTAAATGTTTTCAATAAAGACATAACACAGTACAGTATTTTGAGTACAATTTAAGATAGTTTTTATCTGTTAAGAGGATTTAGATCTAGATGTACTTACGTTGTAGGTCATGGTATTGCATTGGTTTAACACACTTAAGCACACACACACCCCATGTATTGGATACTATTTGTTCAACCCCTAAATCATGGTATGCATTCATTTCAATTAAGTTCATGTCAGGACACTCATCAAAGTTATTTCAATGCCTTTTTAATTTGGCTTTGGAGTCATTTACTTTCTTTAAAATTCTCAAAACAATAATGGAATTCAATGGAGAGCAGAATGTAGAATTTTATTTAATCAGATGATACCTTCATCTATATATACAAATCAGAAGTTTTTGCTCTCAATTCCATTTTGTTAATTGAGTTTGATATTCTATTTACTAATCACAGCAAATCAGACGTGATGGAATATTGTTGGAGTTGCAACCAAAAGTTCGGAACTGGGCTCTAAAGTTATATACTCTGTTTCCTTTTGAAATTATTCCATGTTGATATAAATGAATGAAGACCTAAACAAGAATCTGCTCGGATATCTGGAGTAAGATAAATAAGATTAAGATGTATTTAAATCCCAAATTGACAGATATTCTGAGCAGCCTTCACATATTTATTTGACAATGTGGTTTTTTTGAACAATGAGTACATTTCTTTGGCAAAATGTTCTGTGAGATTTTCATTGTGCAAACTGCAATTATTTGTTGAGAAAAGCAGGTATAACTTTTTACTTTCAGGTTTATACTGAACATTTTTCATAGCTTCTGTTACTGGCTGAATTCAATTATTTTGGCTCCTTTAAAAACCCCTTTAAAAAAAAAACTCTTAAAGAGCTTAAAGTAGCAAGTTCAATTCATGCAGAAAATGGGCTATGCAGCCTAACCTGTGAAGATTAGACTGAAGAGCCTGAACAGGAAGAAATAAAACCTTAGTTAGTGTAGTGGAATTCCTCTTGCCACAAGTCAGGCAGGCACCAGAGAACAGCAGAAAAAAGAGGATTCCTAACACGTGCGGGCAGAACTACTTTGAAGATGTGTTTCCAAGACATTTGTCAAAAGATGCAAATGTTTCTAATCATTCCAATCATTAACATTTTTCTGAACACTTAATATTATAGATATTAAACTTAGAACCATCTTCTTCTCCAAGAAAATGAAAACAAAGAGTTTGGTCATCAGAAGATGGGCACTTACTTCCAAAATTCCTGCATTGCAAGATGGAGCTGCTTAAATTATGTAGTCAAACAAATGAAATCTCAAAGACCATAATGTACTCTCACTATGAAAAAAAAAGTAAGGGAATAAGAAGGAGCAGTTCCAGAAGATGCATGATACAGAGGAGGGCAAAAAAATCCTATCAAATAATTGCCTAGAAGGCTCCACATGCTGTTGTCAGGACACAGAATCCAACAGAGAGCACAATGAAGAAATCCAATTATGTCAGAAATCCATCTTCACAGGGCTTTTCTTTTCATAGACTGGCATTGGGCCACACAAATGAGCGAAACCTATCTGTGCATGCATGGGATCCAGGCAGCATGAAAAACTATGCCCTCTCTGGTCCGCAGAATTTTTTTTCACGATGGAACTGATCCCTGGCACCCCAAAGTTAAGAGCTGCTGTTTTGCTGTCATTACTGAACATTATCCATACAACTTAATTTTTTTAAAGAGGCAAAGTGATTTTTCATTACTTTGTGAATCTTTTCACAATCTTTTTGTGATATATCTTCATGTTATATCATGTGTATAACAGTCATGTTAAGAGTGGCTCTTGGTATCAATGGCAATTCTATTTTTATACTTCATCAGTATTTCTTTATTTTCTCTGTGCAACAAATCAACAGCCTCCATGATATTTTTTTTACTTTATACATAGGCAACTATTTCCCCACTTATCTACTTCACATGTTTTGTCATCCTCATCCTCACATTTCTTGATAACTCCTTCATCACTTTATTCTCCTTCGCGTTTTAGCTTTCTTGGCTATATCCATAGAGGCTGAAGCTACCCAGTTGTATTCTTTAGTTATTAGCTTCTGCTCTCGTTTCTTACAGATCTTTTTATTTCTTAACTTGACAATTACCGTATTTTTTGGAGCATAAGACGTACCTTTTTACCCCTTAAAAGTGGATGAAAATTTGGGTATATCTTATACACTGAATGTAGACTCACTCACCCGGCCTCCCAGCAATTTACTTCCCTGCAGCAAATGAGGGAAATTGGGCTTCCGGAGGCAGCAATAGACTATGGCAATCCCTGCAGCTTGAAACAGCTGATGATCGGGAGGCCCAAGCTGAAATTGAAAGTCAAACTTGCTGTTTGCTGCATAGAAGCAATGAAGAAATGGCTGGGAGGCAGATTTTTTTTTCTTATGCTAATCAGGCTGTTTGTTGCAAGGAGGTAAATTAATAACTATAAATGCCTATAGAATGTTCAAATTATTAGACTTATTTTTTAAAGACTGCTTTATTATTGTTCCAGACAACTTAACAAAATTAAGAAGCTTTTTAAAATAAATGCTTGATCTGAAGAGACCCATTGTTATCTTCTTTTAAATAGCAGAGAATAATATATACTTCCAGAAAGTCACATCATTTTTAACAGCTTCTGTACAAGTATAGTCTGAAATGTAACAGTGTCCTATTGTCCAATTAGACCCTGACGTAGTCATGTTTGGAGTAGATCTATTTAAATAATTGGGAGGAGTTAGTGTAATTACATTTAAAAAAACCTTTATGGCATTAAATATATTGCCATAATGTACATTTCTCCAATTCTTTGTTATTTCTATGGGTCAAGCACACATGCTCAGAAATATACTGACAGGGGTTATTGTCTGTACTGTTTGGTGTTGGAGGCAAATTGCTGGGAGGCAGGGGCAGTTTTTTCCCCTTGTTTTCCTCCCCAAAAGTTAGGTGCTATTGCAGATAGACCATCTACCCACATTTATTCATTTATTTACAAGACTTCCATGGTGGCCTATTTCATAAAACGACTATAGGTGGCTCACAATTATCTATAAAATGTAGCTAAAAACAAAGGTATCCTTCCCCCCAGGTGTCAGGTTAAACATTAACACAGTTCATCCCCTATCTTAGACAATAGGACAGAATAGCCAGGTATTCACAGGCCTACAGAAAGCTAAAAATATAGAAATCTCTTTGATTCTGTTCCAAAGGACTGAAAAAGTCACCCACGACACACCTCCAAGATTCTATCAGATGGCAACATTTAAGGAAAGGGACATAGATTACACTCAATCTATCTAACCTAGTAAGATGGACAGATACTCAAAGGGAGAGATGGACCTGCAAGTAACATAGTCCTGTGCCATATATAACTTAAAAGTTGATAACCAATAGCTTGAATTGTACTCTTTATTGTTGCTTAAAAACAATTAACTGTGGGATTTCATTGACAGAGAATTAACTTCCTGCTACAAAATATATAACTTTTATGTCTATGGAGATTCTCAGTCATTCATGTCATGGTTATCCCAAAGGTGCTTTTTTCAAGAGCCAACTGGACTTTCTGGTTTTTCTTTGAAGACATTCATTCTTCAGAGCTGAAGAAGCTTCTTGGATGAGAAGCGAAATAGCTTCAAAGAAAAAAACAGAAAGTCCAGTTGCCTCTTGAAAAAAGCATCTTTGGGACATCTCTGGGAGAGTGTTATCTCATTCAGAGTCACAGATGTCAACACTTCTGATCCTGTGGAGGGGAGATCGCAACCACTCCATTATGCTGATGACACTGAATCCCATGCTGGCTGATGCAGATAGCTCCAGCAGCTTCATATTGATGTTACTGTAAGTAGCACAATGACTTGAGCCCTAAGGCACCCATATAATATGTGCCCAAGACTGGACCACTCTTCTTCAACCAGAATTTACTGGTACCAGCCACAAAGAAAGGAAAATCACTTCAAAACAGAACTCCTGATGTCAGTCCCCAGAACTGATCCAGTAAAATATTGTAGTCAATAGATTCAAAAACTGCTGAAAGACCCAGCTTTAAAAGCTGCTGAGAGAATGGATGCAGCATCCTCATCCTGAACCATCTAAAGGTAATTGACAAGTACAATCAAGTATGTTTCAGTACTGAACTCTAGAGTCTAGATGAAAAAAACCAGAATCTTATGAAAACTAACACTCTCACAAGATTTTAGCAATTTAGAAAAAAATATCTTACAATAAAATTTAATTGAAAGAACAGAAACAGCATGATTGACTTTGTTTTCTTTAGTGCAGGCAAGAATGGATAATATATTGTGCTATGATCGATTCTGAAATCAATTTGGTCCTCAACCTGCCCTGATACAAATATAACACAAACCAACAGTAGACCTGGAACCTTCCTTCACAACTACTAAAATCAAGGGAGATTTCAAACATTCTCCAGATACAGATTTATTCTGAAAGAGAAGTCTGAATCTAGAAAGTATGCCCAAATGGCAACTAATGCAATGAATGGTAAATTCTTACCTCTTTCACTAGCATCATCTACCAGGATAATTTCTTCCAGCATATATCTTGGTGATCTGTTTATTACACTATGAACAGTTCTCAAGAGAGTACTCCAAGCTTCATTATGAAAAACAATTACAACACTTGTTGTAGGAAGATTATCAGGATACATTTTTGTCTTACAGCTAAAAATATAAAAATAATTACAATAATTACAATAAGTGTGCTTGTACTGCAATTTAGTATAGAATATAAAACATGTTCTATACTATAATATTAAACAATCTTGGCAGGTACACACTAGAATAATTTTGAGGCAGCTAGAAAAACAGTTTCTTGAACAGTTTCTACAAGGGCAAATTATAGTAATAATTAAAACTGATAAATTAACCAATAAAGCATACAAAGTCCTAATATTTAATAAAACATCATATCTGAAAAAAATAAATTATTTTTCTATTTGGTACCAAAATAGTAGAACATTTCACATTTCAGATGCAGTTTCAGAAGATGTTTTACTCCCTATAACTACTTGCTAAACTTTATCAGTCAAGATAGCTAGACCCTAACCCTAACCCTTCTGGAGCTGTTCAAGTAGGTACATGCAGATATTGGGAATTTAAGCATATATATTTTAAAGCACTGGAAAACTGGAAAATCTGGCTATAAGTATCACCTTTATAATTAAATTGTTTAGAAACATGTCAAACATTTTTAGCAGGTATACTTCTTTCTTGAACGCAAGAATATCCTAGATTCATATATATGTATGTGTGTGTGTACATAGCAAGCTAAATGTTCTAGAAGGAGCTGAGACACACAGGTGGGTTGCTACTGGTTCAGCCGGTAGTGGCAGCGGGAGGCTCTGCCCACCTGCCCAGACACTTCTGCACATGTGCAGAAGTGTTGTGCATGTGCACGAGTGCAAGCACGAATGAACCGGTAGTAAAGCGGTTAGCAACCTATCACTGACGCGTGTGCACAAAACCATCACCTCTCTTCCCCCACCGCTGCCGGTCCATGCAGCCAGAAAAGTTGAGGACCCTTGTGCTAGACAACCCATGACCCATTGCATCATTGTTTCAGAGATATTTTCTCATCTTAATAGAAAAACAGAATGACCACAGGTAGGCAAAAAAGCAGGACCAATTTCCTATTGGCTTCCCCATTGAAGCTGATAGAAAGGACTGGAAATGATCAACATATGCACACGGTTGATTGGCAGTGAAGTAGCATGGCTGCACTCAAACAACCACATCATTGTCAATCCCATGGGAATCATTTTGGACATTTTCTGTAAGTTAGCCAACAGTTTATTTAAAAATTGTTACCCTATGATTGCAATGTTTTGTCCAACTGAAAGTTACAAACAAACAGACATAATATTTTTAGTAGATTATAGATTATTGATATTGATAGACTCAGTGTTTGGTTAAATGGTTTAAAATAAGCAAGCTTTTTTCAATGAATTTAAAACTCTGAAACAAATAGAACATAAGAGCATAGAGTAATAGAGTTGGAAGGGACCTTGGATCCAATCCAATCTAATCCAATCGCTGCTCAAGTAGGCGACCCTATACCATTTCAGACAAATGGTTGTCCACTCTTTTTGAAAGCCTTCAGTGATGGAGCACCCACAACTTCTGAAAGTAAGCTACACCATTGGTTGATTGCTTGAACCATTAGGAATTTTCTCCTTAGTTCTAGGTTGCTTCTCTCCTAGGTTAGTTTCCATTTGTTGTTTCTTGCCTTTTGTTGCTTTGGAAAATAAGTTGCCCCTTCATCTTTGTAGGAGCCCTCAAATATTGGAACACTGCTATCCCCTAATCCTTCTTTTATTAGACTATGCATAACCAATTCTTGTAACCATTCATATTTTATCTTCTAGTCCCCTAATCATTCTTGCACTCTTTTCCAGAGTTGCAACATCTTTTTTATATTATAATGACCAGAACTGGATGCAGTATTCTAAGTGGGTCTTACTAAAGCTTTGTAAAACAGTACTAGAATTTTATTTGAAATTCTTGTAGGCAAAGCAGATGTCGTGATGGAACGATGTTTCTTTTATAGCGCTCTATGGAAGTCTGTCAAATTCCCTTTGCCAGAGGGTTCAAATGGACCTAAACCATCCTGGGGGGATGGTGAAGAGAGGAAACCCCTGTAGTTCACAAGAAGATCGTTCACTCCTTGTTTTTACCAGAGGAAGCTCTCAATCTGGCAGAGAGGAACAAACGGCCATTGCGTGCCATCCAAGGCTGGGGAAGCCTGAAAGGAGAGAATGAGGAAGGACTGAAAATTGAAGAATGATGTGATGGCTGGATGAGAAATTTTTTTAAACTCCTGTCAGAGATGCCACTTTCTAAAAAAGATTGATCAACAGTGTGCTGAAAAAGAAGAGACATGGTTTTGTCAAGCTTCCATCCCCTGAAATAGCAGCAGATAAGCACAGAGCCAAAAGAGACCTGAAAGAACATATATTAATTGTTTGATTATTTGGATACTATAAATGCTAAAGGAAGAAAAGCAGAGTGATCATCTAAGGATTTAACAAACTCTATTTGTATTAAAATTTGGTTCTGGAACTTTAAAAGAATATGGTGTATACAACGCAAGCTAAGGGAAAGGAGTAGAAGAGAAACTGCATCAGCAACATCTTTTGGCCAGAGCAAAACCCAGAGGTTTACTGAGAAAATTACAGAGAGAGAGAGAGAGGGAGGGAGGGAGGGAGGGAGGGAGGGAGAAGGAGAGAGAGAGAGAGAGAGAGAGAGGGAGGGAGGGAGGGAGGGAGGGAGGGAGGGAGAAAGAGAGAGAGAGAGAGAGAGAGAGAGAGAGAGAGAGAGAGAGAGAGAGAGAGAGAGAGAGAGATTGGAAACAATATAAATTGTAAATAGTGTAGCCCTTTGATTGGACACAGACTCCAGCAGCTGTATATTTGAGCAACTGGAATTGGGGAATAATAGAGGTTGCTTAAAAGACAAGAGAACATCGGTTTTGAACACTTTCCCCTGGAGATCCATATGAAATGAGTGGAATTGTAAAGGAGATAGATTAACTTTTCCAAAAGGCAATAGACAGGATGGAAAAAAGTTTTAAGGAAACTTTGGAAAATTCCATACAAGGCTTAAAGAGTGAAGATCAAGTTGCCCAGGAAAATGAGGAGCCAATAAAAGGAGAAATCAATAAAAGAAGTAAAGAAGGGAAAAGATAAAGAGGAGATAATAAAATAATAATGGTAGATAATTAAGTCAGGGGAAAAATATATTAAGAAGGTTGGATGATATGACTAAACTTCATGAAATCTTGATTCTATCCCTCTATTAATACATTCCAGGATTACATTAGTTTTTGGCTGCTGCCATACACTATTGGCTCTTGTGGACAATCACATAAATCCTATTATTTAAATGATTGTCCACTAGGACTCCAAGCTCCCTCTCACAATTATTGGCATTAAGCTAAATTTGCCTAGTCTACAACAATACAGTTGCTTTTTTCTTGTCTAAATGCAAAACACTGGATTTCATTTTGTTAAATAGGGCCCAGTATCCAAATCAAACTATTTTTGGATCTTGAGGTTGTCTCCTGGGGTGTTGATTATTCCTGGCAGCTTAGTGTTATCTGCAAATATGCGTTCCCTTTCTATTCCCTCATCTAGATCATTTATGAAAATATTGAAGAGTACTGGGCCTAAAAAGGAATCTTGGGTACCCTGCTGCTTACTTCCCTCCATGTAGATGTAGTTCCTTTGCAGACTAGAGGTTGAGTACAATTTGTCAGCCATCTGGTGGTGGTCTATCCCACATTTTTCTAGTTTGCCAAGAAGTAGATTTAACTTTGTTTGCTTCTAGGTTTTCACAGATTTGTTACTTGATTATTTTTTCCAAGATCTTCCCAGGTTTTGATATCACGCTGATTGGTCTTTATTTTTCTAGATCGTTCTCCCTACCTTTTTTTAAACATATGGACCACAACAGCTCTTTTCCATCCTTAGGTAATTTCCTGGTGCTCCAAGAATTTTGAGATATGTTTCAATGGTTTTGAAAACAAATCTGTAGGTTCCTTCAGAACTCTGGGATGTAGTCCATCAGGACACAATGATATGAATCTGTCTAGAAATGACAGTTATTGTCTTACCTTATTTTTGCATATTTTAATTGCATTCCTAATCTATTATTTAAGGTTCTGTTTTTGATAAGTAGTTGTATTTTCTTTTTGCATGAAGACAGTATGAATTAAGTAGTTCTGCTTTCTCTCTATTGCCTGTTATTCTTTGCCATCTTCTCCCATTAGTGGACTGATTATTTCATTGACTTTTATTGTTTGTTTTGTTTTGATGTGTTGAAAGAATCTTTTTAAATTATTTTTGATATCTGTTGCAAGTCTTACTTTATTCAAAGATTTAGCTTTCCTAACTTCATCTTATCAGGTTCTGGCTACTTGATGATATTCTGACTTAGTCAAGTGTCCCCCTTTTCATTTTTTAATACTTATTCCCTTTGTCTAGAGGTTTTTATTAACCATGCTGATTTTTTTTGTTTTCTTTTTTCCCCCAGTGGTATTGAAATGCACTAGGCTTTTATAATCGTATTTTTCAGTTTCCAAAGCTTCTTGAGTTGATTTCCCCTGTATGATTTTCATCCAAATTTCATGGATTTGTTCCCAAGCTCTGCCTGAGTTTGTTAAAATTAGCTCTTTTGAAGTCTAAGACATGAAAAGCAAAGCCTCTGGCAACTGCATCATTTTAGAACCTTGTTATTGGTTAACTGATTAGCAAAAAGTTCATTTTTTCTTCTGCTTTGTTGAGTGGCCTGTAGTATGCATCTATGGCAATGACATTCTGTTTCCTTTTGTGTTGACCCATGTGTATTCTAAAAAGCTTTCAACATTTGTTAAGTGCATCTCTGTAAAGAGGAAATCTCTAATATACAATGCAAGTCTGTTTCTTTTGAATAGTTTGTATCCTTCTATCAGTACATTCCAATCAGTTTCATTCCACCAGGTTTGTTGTGTAACTATATCATACTTGCTCTCTTGTACTAGTATTTGAAATCCACCCTTTTCATTCCCTAAACTGAGCGCTATTGTTTGGGTATTTAAGTTCTTTATGGATGACCCTGGGTATGCTTTCTACATCTCCTACTTTGCATCTGAGGGATTTTTTTCTTTCTCTTTACACTTTGCCTCCATATTTGATTGGTTATCTAGTAGTTTTTGCTTTGAATTAGTTCCCAAGGTTCATGAAGATTGGTCACCCCCCTCAATTTTAGTTTAAAGCCTTTCTGATAAGATGAGTTGATAATAATGAGCTAAGATAGAAAATGTTTAAGGTAAACTCTATATAGGTACTCCTCGACCTCTGACAATTTGTTCAGCAATTATGGCAGCACTGAACAAATAGTACTTATGACTGATTTCCATAGTTACAGCATTGCAGTATCCCCGTGGCCACATGATAAAAATTAGACACTTGGCCACTTGCATGCATGGGGTTTCAATATTCTCCATCTGCCTATCTCCCCCATGTATGCCTTTTTGGCTCCCTGCACTCTTGAGCAGGGGGGTTACTAGATGATATTGAAGGTTTTCTAACTCTGTTATTCTGTATTCTTATGCTTTCCAAAATACTATTTTGCTTGCTAACTTCTATGAAACAGAAAAACTATGGAATGGTACATTCCCCCAAAACTGCAAGCTTCATTTAAAACAAAAATCCAAACATGCAAAGTAAATTCAATTAAACGTAGATTGTAATATTAGAAAAGATTTACTATTAAATCTCCACAGATTCAAAGAAGTGATAAATTGACAATACATATGCATGCATTGTATTCTGAATACCAGTTCTCTATTTAGTATTAAATTTTCTAACCTAACACTCTGCTACGTATTCACCTATTCAAAGGCTTGAATAAAATCTTAAAATAGTTTCAAAAAGTGATCAAATAAGCCTAATTGAATGAAAAAAGCAATTTTCATTTTTCAATCAAGTCAAGGATCTAAAAATGATACAGTTGCCAGAGGCTTTGTTTTTCACGTGTTAATTGGTACATTGGTCATAGAAAAAATGCAGTCCCTTTTGAACTATTTTTTATATTTGGCAAGACATCCACGTTCATTACAAATATACCATAAAATTAATTTAAAAAACAAATTTTAAAATTAAATCTTCCCAAAGCATCTATTCATTTAATATATTTCCACATAAAGATATTATTCCATTTAGTAAGAGAGATAAAGAAATAATTGGATTACCAAATAAAAACTATACTAGTTACATGGGGTATCATAAAGAAAATACTTGCATTCAGAGAACTTTTCTGCTAATTCTACCAACTTCTCTTACTATATGGCCTTAATAGCAATCAAATGTCAATGATTTCTCCTGCTCTGACTTGGGACAAGACATGAACCAGTTACGATATACATCTGGTGATGGAGAGCAATACTAGGCAGCTTGACAAAACCTGAAGTTTACTGATGAAATCTGCTGCCTGGGGAGACCTCTGTCTTGTGGTGGAGAAATGATGATCTCTAGGATGCTGGTATTGGTTTAACTGCAAACTGAGTCAGGCTAAGGAAATAGAAATGTCTTTTTTTTTATTCTAACTAGGGATGAGAGCAGTATATTTTGGCTGCTTCATTTCCCAGGGAAAAAAGAAAATTGTGCCCTTTAGTATATTCCAATATTGCATCCAATCCCCATATTCAATCATTTTATTTTGTTTATCAAATTTTGAAAAACTCCATCTCCCCCATAGATGAACTCTGTGTACAATAAATGCACTTACCCTTCCAGCCTAACATCAGGTAAAGATCTGTTGAGTGCAATAATTTCACTGGCCATTAAATTAAACTGGTTGATTTTAAACATTTCCTTCATTTTCTCTTGGTCTTCCTTAGCAATGGCAACAGGTTTCCCCATTTCTCCTGGACCTTCATGAGGTTTTTGCACTGATTCTGGAACTAATGAAATATTATCATAACTAAACAATTTAAAAGGGACCATAATATCTGTACTTAATATACTCCAGGGCTATAACCTTAATAAATATTGAAGAAATATGCAGCACTGAGAAAGCTATATGAAATAAACCTTGAAACTAAGGAGAGTGGAGAGTCAGCACAGTAAAGTAAGTATGGGGTGTCTTAAGTCCTGATTAGATTTTTGTGTCACTGCACATCAGGGAAAGTATGCATATGCTATTTAGAGACAATTGCATAACTGTTGCATTTATACTTCTGCAAATGTTAATGATCTGCCTAGGGGTATTCAAAAAAAGCTTCCAAACAAAAAGTAGGATCAACCAATCAGTATGCAGAATGAGCACCTCCACACAATGAGAAACCGAAATTTGAAGGTATGCACATCAGTCTGTCTGCAACCTATGATTACCCATCAGCCTCTTCACAGCATAGATATGCATTGACATGTACTCTGTTGCAGATGAGTCTAAATCAAGATTCAGAAGGGGAGGTCTTTGGAAGGCTCAGAGCAGATTGCACGTGGTTGTCTGGATTTTGGGAGGGAGGATTTTCAGCTCTGACCAGAGCCTCCCAGGGTCTCCTCTACCTTACCCTCTTATCTGAGACTCTGTCCACTTAACAACTGGAGTTCAGTTGTTTGGTAAAACAGTCATGTGGTTCACTTACAACTGCTTCACTTAACTACCATGATTTCAGTTCTAACTGGTGTCATAAGTTGAGGATTACATGTAATTATCCACCAAATTGCTTTATTTCTATTTGACTTCCCATTTCACTATCCACAAGTAAACATTTATTTTATTTTATTTATTAGAATTTGTCAAACAAAAATGAGAAAAATAATAAGAGAATAAAAATACAATGACAGGGACGATAAGCACTTTAGTGCACTTATGCACATCCCCTCTACTGAACACTTAAGTATGAAGCAAGGTCCATGGAAGTCAATTTGTGATTGAAATTGTGAAAACTTGTAGCAGGAGACCACTTAATTAGGTAGGGCAATATCATGATTGTCATTGGCAAGAAGCCAGAATTCACAGTGAACCCTATTTAAATTTCCATCTCTCCTTTATTTGAAAGCTCAAATTCAACATCAACTTGCCTCTGCAAACCTTATTTTGTCTTTTCCTCTTCCCCATTCTCAAGCACCAGTAGGATATTACATATCCATTCCAACAAAACTGTCTGTGACAATTTTGTAACCAATTATATATCCAAGACTATTTTTCATTTTCATTTCATTTCTTCAAAAAAGAAATGACCATTCTTTGGTCTAGTAGTTAAAACACCAGCCTAAAAAATCAGGAGACTGAGATCTACTCTAGTCTTAGTCATGAAAGTCAGCTGGGTTACCTTGGATCAGTCAACTTTTTATCAGTCCAATTCACTTCATAGGTTTGTTGATGTGGAGAAAATAATAGTAGTATTTAGATATGTTTGCCAACTTGCACTACTTTCGAAGTAATAAAGGCAGGATACAAACAAACAAACTGCTGCCAGGCATACTGAACTACTTTTGAAAAAGAATGGAATTCAGTTTGTGATATAATATGGTTGGAAGAGATCTACCTCACAATTATTCTGGTCTAGATCACTTTTACTGAAAGCAAACATGCTTTTATCTTATTAGTCCAATCATCTTACAGTCATATTTCATTATAATTCAGTCTGAATTACTGTCAAGTTTTTTTCCCCACTCTGGACTCTGAAAGCTCTAACTAAAATAATACTTACCATCTCCTGGTGGAAGTCCCCGCTCTTTTTTTTCATCACATTTATTGCATTCACTGAAGTAAAGTAACATAAACATATCCAAAAGGACCCAAACCAATGAAGTGGCCAGGACCACCTTGCAATATGCAAATTTCCTCATGACACTTTAATATATACTTATTTTTATATTTGTTTTAATAGCACTTCTTGGATCCCACATCTGCCATCATATTCTATATCTATGGAAAAAGGAGGAAATATTAAATGATTGGAATAATAAAGCATTATGCTCAAAACAAGATTTATTAAAAGGTATCCAATTTTTACATATTATGGAAAGGTCCTCTGAAAATGGAAAGTACTTGAAGTATAGGCATTCCACATTCATACTGATTGTGAAACTTAAAACAATATTAGTAACTACTCAGAGTAAAATAATCTGTAATTTTATTGTGAAACTCAATAATTAAAATGTGATTTTGGACTTGCAAAAGATTTTGGAAGAAATGGTGGACTAAAAATGGCTCTATAAAAAATAGAGCTGAAGACTACAGTGGGATGAAGACTGTATGAGTAGATGAGTTCTTCATTAATTTCTCTCAAGGAGACGGCTTCAGATCATTCTCAAGTATTCCAGACAGCTTCTCCTCATGTGGAGACTATAAAATAGCACTCTCCAGTAGGCATAGAGTTCCAGAACGGAAAAGAATAGCCATCTTGCTCAAATCATGGGCAGCACATTTGAAAGGACACTAAGATTGCAAAATGTCTTTTCTAATTACTTTTGGAAATTGCTTGTAACAGCTTTCTAGCTATTAGGATCTTTTCATTGACAGGTTTAAAGCAGGGGGTAAGTTTCCACCAATTCTTAACAAAATAAGGTTTAATTATAATTTTAAGAACTAAAAAAGGGTTTTTAAACAAACTGCAAAAATCAATACAAATAAATCTTTATTTACAACCACAATTCAGCCCCAAATTTATGTTACTAAGCAATATAGTTGTTAAATGGGTTTTGCCTCATTGTATGATGTTTCTTGCCACAGTTGTTAAGAAAAACACTACAGTTAAATTGGTAAAATGGTTGTAAAACGAATCTGGCTTCCCCATTGATTTGGCTCATCAGAAGATCTCAAAAGCATGATCTCGGGATATTGCAACTGTCATAAATACAAACCAGTGGCCAAGCATCTGAATTTTGATCACATGATCATGATTCCCATGATGGTTGCCATGGTTTTAAGTGTAAAAAATGGTCATAAGTCACTTTTTTCAGTGCCATTGAAACTTAGACCTGTCACTAAATGAATTGCAATTTGAGGATATGTGCATTTTGATCTTAGAAAATTACAAACAGACTGAGAATCCAAATAAACTTGAAATAAGAATTCTGAATTAATTTTAAAAATCTTTCCCATAGGAAAAAGCTTTTGTTTTGAATTTTCTTTAAAAAAGTGGATACTGGTAGGAACTAAAGATCATAATTAAAGCAGAACACTCAAACTTAACTTACAATTACAGAACAAGCAGAAAATATTTTAATGTTGGATATAATGAAGGATATTTCTGAACAATGGACCTAAACGTTTATTTCAAGACTGTGTTTAAAAGATATCATGGAAGAGGGACACGTTCTACTTGACATTTAAAAAAAATAAAAAACAGAAAACAATGGCAGCCATTATGGTGCCTTTTTGTGCCTGTGCATATGCTATCCTCTTTCATTTAATACTAAGTTAAAAAGGAGAACTAGTCTGGTACAGTGGTTAAGGTGTGAGGCTAGAAACCAGGGGCTTTGCAGGGAGCAAATGAGTAAGCTGATAACTTTTAAAGGTCCATGTGGTAGATTTCAAGTGAGAAAAGGAAGGTGGGGTGTCATACTGCAAAAGCAGTGTTACAATGCAAGTCCTATTCTTTTTTCTATGGATATCAAACTGCCAAATATCCACTCAAAAGGGAGATATTTGCAACACAATGCTATAAAACTACTATTGTCATAATACAGATCACCTTGAGCACACAATAGTTTTTTCAGCTGACGTCTGTTCAGTTACTGTTTTAATCTATGCAAAATATTGATACATGTGCAATAATGTGCTCGCATTTCATAGTTGGCTGTTCTGATGACATAATGGATAGGTTAGTATAAATTCTTCTAAATTTGAGGGATAAATAATATCTTGCTATCACTTCAAAATGAGTTTCTTTTACTCACAATGTAGTATCATAACCAAGAGGGGGCAGCCAATTATAAACAATTAAAACTTTATTGATATAATTAGTCATACTTGTGGATAATCTCTGGCAAAAACAGGATGGTGGTAATGGCAATATCCTTGCTCTTCTGGACCATTCAAGAACATTTAATATCATTGACCATGGTATCCTTTTGTGCCAGCTACAGGGACTGAGTATCACAAGTCTTGTGCTAGGTCAGCTCATTTCTCCATAACCAAATGTTGTTGTTAGGAAGTGAGAGATCCAGCCCATGGCCACTCTTCTGTGGCATGCCAAAGAATTCTGCACTCTCTCCACTCTTTTTAAAGATCTATATGAAGCCATTGGGTGACATCATGCATCACCAGAGTACGCAAATGATATTCAACTTTTTATAAAGTGATGCTGTGTCTGTCCTCTCACATTGGGTGAAGGCTTTGGGGGGCTGGATAGGGACAATAAGCTCCAACTGAACCTTACAAGACCTAATGCCTTTGGATGCATGGACCCTCAACATCTGGGACTCTGACATCTTTAGCTATGGATAGAGTGGCACTACTCTAGGCAGGCCTGTCCACAACTTGGTGGTTCTCCTGGGCTTGCAACTCCTGCTCGAAGAACAAGTGACAGTCATGACTAAGTAAGCTTTTGCACAACATCTGGCCCCTCTAAGGTAAGATTGGCTCCCACCTTCCTGACCTTCCAAAAGAGCCAGAAGACCTGGCTCTGCTAGTTGACTTGGGATTGGAGATGGTTGATTAACCATTAGCAGTTCACACTTTCCCCCCATACATTCTGCTCCTTTCCTCCCTATCTTTAAGTTATAATGTATATTTCATTATGACTTTATTGTGATTTTACAGATTTGTATATATATTTATGATTTATTTTGATGTTGTAAGCTACCCAGAGTTGCTTTGCAACAAAATGGATGGCAAACAAATTTATTAAAATAAATAAACTAATGACATATAAGTAAATGATATATTTTTTCTTTAAAACAATGAATTAGTAAAACTCCTGCACACTATACTTAATTAGAAAACAATCATTCACTTTGTTAAAAAAAATTTCTTTTTGCATAAATACTAGATATTTCTTTTTTCCTCTTATTTTTCTCTATTTAACTGTGGATTGTGGTCTTCTCTGTTAATATGCCTCCTGCGTCTCCAAGTTCTTAGCTTTCCAGCTATCTTCACTGTAAACAAATGTTCAATTAATATTTTACTTGCATTCTATCATACCAATAAATTGCTGTTTTCTTACAGAAGTAAAAAAAAAGAAATTGTTTCTCAAGGTAGAAATAAAAGAGAAAGGTAGGCCATCTATATTTAAAATTAACAAAAGAGAATGAAATTATTACAACTGAGTCTTATTACTTCAGTTCTTCATTGCCTCCCCTTAAGTCAATGCAGTAATATCTTCTTATGTGTATTACCCCATATTGAGCTGCTCCACAATTCTTTAATTTTAAAGAGAATTTTTTACAGAGAAATGTGCAGCAGAAATATACAAAATTTGTCAGTGTCAGGCGTTCTGTTTCCTGCTGAACATGCTCATAAACCATGAAATTTCAGGGGAATCCAGGGGTTTCCATAATTATATTCTCCAACCAAAAGTGGTTCAAGCCATTCTAGATAAAGCAACCATTTTTTGGGAGCTGTGTCCTTCGCTTTCAATAGCTTCTAGCTTAGATAATCTGCTTCTAGAAGCCAATGAATCAAACCAGAATAGTATCTTCCAGGGAGATATGAAACATTATGGAGTTCTCTGGAACATTTCCTTCTTGAATCAATGAATTTGTCGTTAGTGTAAGGAAAATAAATATTAAGTAATTTTTTCAAGTTATAAAGTTTATTTGAGTTCCAGAGAGAGTTCTTTCTTCAATATGCAGCCATCTTTTTTTCTGTCCAAGAAAGGACATAAAACTACTTCAAGCCTGTCTTGAGTTGTCCTAAACTTTCAGCAGTTTGAAAAGAAACTTGAATTTGTTTTTCAATGCCATTCTGCTGATGGTGATCAATAAGATGCAAGGCATCACATTTGCCATCACATGACGTTCTGTAACATTTTGCCCCTTTGCGGAGCTAGGGTAGATGTGGCCTGCACGTGGCGCATTCAGTCCCAGGGCCATCAGTTTGACACCTCTTCACTAGAGTAACAAAAGAATAAGATGGCAGATTGCAGGAGGGAAAGAATTCATTTGCTTATTAAGGTTAAGCAGTTGTGTTGTTATCCCTGGAAACTCTTATTGGATTTTTCTGAATAGATTTGAAGAGGTATGTGGAGATATATATGTGCTTGCCCTGTGTCACAGATGCTAAAAAAGCCAATGCGGTTTTGAGCTGCATTAACAGAGGGCTATCATAAAGATCATGGGAAGTGATAGTACAACTCTATACTCTATACTGTATTAGTGAGGACAGACTTGGAATTCTGAGTCCAGTTCTGGTTGTGTGACATGATAGCTATCTTCCAGTACTTGAAGAGCAGCCATAGAGACAAGAGGGTTGACTTAGTCTCCAAAGCACCTGAAAGCAGGACAAGAAGCAACAGATGGAAGCTCATTAAATGATCCTCAATGGAACAAAGGAGAAATTGTTGTGGGTGCTGCATTGCTGGTGGTTTTCAAGAAAAGATTAAATAGCTTTTTGTCTGGGGTGATGTAAGTTTTCCTGCCTTGGACAGGAAGTCAGGTTAAAAAGACTCCAAGGTCCCTTCCAACCCTATGATTCTATAATTTCAGGTGTAACATCCCTACTTCTTCAGAGACCTCTTTGGTTTGTAATGTCTTCACCAGAAGTCAGCAAAAGTCAATTTTCTCACCCTTAATTTTTATTCTTTAATTTTAGATTTTTTTTCCAAGCCAATATTAATTTACATGAATTAGTAGTAGTAATTGAAATAGTTGCCAGGAACTTTTTTCTTTCAGTTAACTGACCAACAATTTAGAACTGAGGAAACCAAATAATTTTAAACACAAAGTACAATAAATACTGCTACACACATATAATTAACTAAAATAAAGTGCAAATAAAAGAAAATATATTTTCAAAATTGCATTCAAATGGATGAAATCACAAGTGATAATTTAATTATCTTTTTATATACTTTTAAATTAATTAGTAATTCATGTTGTAATTATGTATGGGCCTTGAATCTTTCAACTATATACAGTTCATATAGATTATCACTGAAAATTGTAGAACTAAGAATAAACTTAATTCTATTTTCTCATAAAGTACAATTCACAATTTAGTATTTAAACTTAAAAAGTTTATATAGCTTAAGGGTTACATTATATGAATTACAGTAGCTGCAAATTCATACAAATATTCTTATCAAAACCTAAATATAATATACTATTATAGATTAGAAATAAATGAAATATTGATAAGTTAAAGGTATATATTAAATTTCAGAAGATGGCTCTGGAATATAAGTATATAAGTGATTGTAAAATGGAATATGAAAATGAATAAAATATATATTATACCAAGAAAAACACTCATTAAATCCCTGTCAAAAATAATCATGCAATGCTTCTCAAGAAGCACTTAAGCCTGCCTTTTTAACTGTGATGAAAAGGTAAGGAAAAGGTAAGAAACACTGCTATAGGGGAATAATGCAAGCAAACTCACCTCCATTAAGTTTCACTCTGCCCAAGAGGATCTGTCGCCAAGAGCGATGGGGAATAACGGAAATTATTCCAGAATCAGCTGCCTCCAAAATGTGTAAACGCCAGGGCTAAGCATAGGCTTCCCCTCACAGGTCGTGTCTCGCTCTCTCAAATGCCATGGGGACTTGGGAGCGCAACGACTGAGAGAGAAAGAGAGAGATGGAAGATAACCGATCACCTCCCATTAATTAGGATCGCCTCAAAAAGGGTGTTGCCCACCTATACTGACTCCTTCGGTACCATCCGAACATCACTGTCCCCGACAAGGCGCTTTGTCCAGGCCTCACCGTTAACTCGGGTTCTTTTTCTTCGGCGCCACTTCTCCTTAGATGGCAGCCATTTGCTCTCGACCGGCGGGCGGGAGAGACGTTGACGGTCCCACCTAACCAGCACTCTTGTCAGCTTCGACAGCTCATCGCCTTGAGACCAAACTCACCATTTTCAGAGGACTGAACCCAGGCCTGCAACGCCTCCTTGCCTTTTGAGAGAATATACTATTCCCGCCCACAATGGCCGGATGTATTGGTCACGTGATTCAGCTCGAGCTGCCCTCTCTGAAGAGGGCGGAAGTTGGGTGGCCGGGCAGCCCGAGTGGCAGATTCGTGAGAGAGTATCATAAAGGAGCATTACCTTAATCCTATCCGGTCCTATCTTAATGTTCTTCCACAATTTCCAGTGATAATCTATATGTAATTAAAACTACAACAAAGAGAATTGCATAATAGAAGAAACGTATTTATTTTCCCTCCATTATTGAAGATTACACTACTTGAATCGTCTTGACGGGTTTTTGTTTAATTACATAGGCACATACAGGATTGCAAAACTAGATTTATCGTATGAAATTCGAAACATTCAACTTCGTCTGTTGCTTTGTTTCATTCGGCAGGAACAAAATAATATCCCGCATTGCCTAGGATACCAGCGGCGGAAGCCAAGGGCGGGTTTACGTGGCATTGCTCGAGTCACTCTAGAGGAACAAAGCCAGGGCTTTCCAGCGGTAATCAGATTGGTGTATCAAAGAAAAGGGCGTAGCTAGCAAATATATAAATAGAGTACTGCTAAGCTTACCCCCATCTTCCCGCGTACACTTGGAGTGCCTATTTTTTGTCTAGTGCGGAGTTCAATCATCCGCATGAGGTTGGTTTTAGAGGCGATGATTTCATGCTAAACAAATGCTAAATTATGATTGCAGAGTTAGAAGAGGATTTTATGCCTTCCTCCCTGTTCAGTGCAGGAAAGGAATGCAAATTAAAATACTGTATGCCAGACGGGAACATATCAAATAATACGTGATAGATCCAGAAGGAGATGGAGAGACAATATCAAAGACACATTACAGCAGCATTAAATGATAATGGTTGAAACCAAGAGAAGAGCAAAAATCAGAACTTTGTATCTTCGTTGACATCCGAAGCGGTAAAGTGGGAGTAAAGATGTCAGACAGATGGCTCTTCTGCACTGATGATGCTACCTAGTTTGGACAACAAAACATCTTCAAGAAAACAACCTCAGAGAGCACTAAGGATTCGTAATTTAAACCCTGAGCTACAAATATTCTCTTTTATCAGATGACTCTCTAACTCTGCCTGTGGACCTGCAATGAAAGAAATCCCCCAAATATCTTGTTTTTTCAGATTTTTATGCAGTCATGTTGCTCTATAAAAAGTTTTATATTCTATCTACTAACCTATTCAAATTGTTTTACATGTTATTTTTTTTTTAAATATAGTTTTTATTAAACATTACCTTTAAAAAACAGAAAAAAAACAATACAGCGACATAAATACAACGACATAAGCAAGACAAATCATACATAACAATATAAAGTAAAACATACAGATACAGATGCCGTTTTAGACATACAACCCCCCCTCCCCCCCCCCCCACGGTGACAGTCATTCACAGCCCAGTTTTTCTTTCTTTCCTCATTATTAGATCTCTAAGCCACATCTTCTCATTGCAAGATTCAGGGATCTATTACAGTACCTATGTTAACTTTCCCCATTTTAAGTCCCTGCTGTTCTCCTAGTCGCCCACATATACCATAGGTTCCAGCTAAGAAAATGTTCTGTTTCTCCTTTGTCCCTCAGCCAACCCGTCATTCTGTCCATTTCTGCACATTCGTAGATCTTTTTAATTATAGCCTCTTCCGGCGGTATAGTGGTGGATTTCCAAAATTGTGCATAGGTTATTCTTGCGGCCACAATTATATGCAGGCTGAAATGCCATATTGAACTGCTTATGTTATCTGGTTTGATGCTTAGTAACAGGTTCTCAGGTCTCCATTCAATGTTTGCCCCGGTAACCTCTCTTAACCATTTTTTAATCCTTTTCCAATATTTCGTGGCCTCAGTACAGGACCACCAAATATGGTAGAATGTGCCATCCTTTCTTCCACATTTCCAACACAATGGAGATAACCCAGGAAACATCTTAGCTAACCTCATTGGGGGGAAGTGCCACCTATAAACCATCTTGTATATGTTTTCTTTGAATGCAGTAGATGTTGTAAGTTTAATGGTCTTACTCCATAGATCCCACCATTTGCCCATTTCAATTTCATAACCTAGGTTTCTCTCCCATACTGTTAGAAGGCTTTTGTCCATCTCTTCATTAGTATCTTGGCAGGTCAAAAATTGGTAGATCTTCGATAACATTTTTTTGTCTCCACCAAACAAGATCTTATCTAGCCCCTGAGGGTTTGGGTAGATCCCGAAACGTGCCTTATCACTTTTAAAATGTCAGAATTATTTTGGATGCCTTAGAATATTATGAAGCTCGGCCAGATAAACAAGTGGCCTTTATGTTTCTTGACGCACAAAAGGCTTTTGATCGGGTAAATTGGAATTTTATGTTGTCACAACTAGAAAACATGAAGTTTGGAGAAAGTTTTTTAAATGCAATTCGGGCAATTTATGTACGACAAACCGCGACAATATTGGTAAATGGAGAAGAGGCGGGTGACATTGTGATTGGTAAAGGCACAAGACAAGGATGCCCGCTATCCCCCCTTCTGTTTATCCTCACATTAGAACCCCTTCTTAGAATAGTGAGAAGCGATACACAAATTAAAGGGTTATGAGTTAAAGCTCAGGAATTCAAGGTCCAGGCTTTCGCCGATGACCTTGTTTTTATCCTGGAGGACCCTATGGCATCTGGGATACAACTTTTATGTAAAATAGAAGAGTACGGTAGGATAGCGGGGCTACGTATAAACAAAGAGAAGACAAAACTGTTAATTAAAAATATGACTCTGAACCAGAAAAGGGAAGTACAAAGCCTGTTAGGGATCAACATGGCCCACAAAATACAATATTTGGGAATTTGGCTGACAGAGAGATGTTCCTCTATCAAGGTAGATAACTATATGAAATTACTACAACAGGTATCCAAAGATATGACTAATTGGAGTAGCAAACAATTGTCTCTGATGGGCAGGATCGCGACAGTCAAGACATATGTATTACCAAAATTTTTGTTTTTGTTTCAAACGGCACCAACTAAATTGGACAAAAAAATTTTTAAATCCTTGGAGACAATAGTGACACAGTTTATATGGCAAGGCAAGAAAGCACGAATTAAAGCCCAAACTTTACAAAAACGCAGAGAACTGGGAGGCTTCGGAGTACCCAACTGGGAAGCATACTATAACGCAGCAATCATGACATGGGTGAAAGATTGGGTGATGTTGAATAGAAGGCGCCTATTGGCTATAGAGGGACATGACCTCCCCCAGGGATGGCATGCCTCCCTCTGGCAAGAAAGAGACACCCCCCATAGGTACTTCATGGGACATTATATTCGGAAGATTTTGATGGGGGTCTGGGAAAAAATGAGGAAAAAATATTATCTTAGGGTTCCGTATTGGTTGGCACCATTAGAGGCCTTAACGCATCCGAGTTTATTTAATTGGACAAGAAACATAACATATAAAGATATTATGACAGAAGAGGGCAACATAAAAACAAAGATGGAATTAGAGCAACAGGGCAGGAATTTGGAATGGTGGGAATATTTACAGGTTAGAAACAGGTTTACATGTTATTTTTGTTTTGTGGCCTGTTATATATTTTTTATTTGATTTATTTGTCTCCACAAACATTTTATCTTTTTAATCTAATGAGGAACCAATGATGAATACTCAGTACTGTTTTCATACATTCACTCCACATCACTCAGTCCATATTTAATTAGCATTCTAATTAGCATCATTGGCTATTTGTTAAATGTTTTGCTAATGCCAATATATATTATCTCTGCAGCACTTCTACAAGCTATTAAGATAAGATTAAAAAGATTTGTTTTTACAAAACCAAGGTGACTTTGGACAATTAACAAAATTGTTTTTTAAGACGCTAATAGAGCAGCATTTCTTTGATTTGCTCTAAATTGTGCAGATAATTACCGCATGCTAGTAGTCTACAGATAGCTTAATATAAAACAATATTGCTAATTCTCAGGTGCATCAAACATAACAAGCGCTAAGATTAACAGGAATGCAGACTAAGCCTCTAAGAATAAACAGTGCCAGGAACTCAAGTCTTTTAGATATTTATGTTAAAATAAAACTTTAAACACTAATTCTTACAGTCCTTTATTTAAACCAAAAGATCTCTTTTATAAGGTATAAGGGAAGTAATTAGTTCATTCTCACTCCCCACTTTTATTAGACCTTCCAATATGTGCATGAATTAAATCAATCAGTAAGGTTGTCTTTATGAATGACATTGACACTATATCCTTACATGACAAATAACTAGTTTATTGTACCCTATCAATTAAAATGTTATTTTGTATGTGTCTATAAAGAAAGCCTGTAACTCCACTTCCCTGTAGCCTTCTTTGTTTGTCTTCAATACCACATGTGTTAGTAAATCAATTTGTGCATCAGTATAATTGTTTCTTTGACTCTGGTTCAAATATACTCTTGGAAACGTCTTCAATTTCAATTTGCAAAGTAGATTCATTTGTCCACTGGGATTAACTTGTGTCATTATACCAGTATTAGAATAGTCCTAGTCCTAGTTTATTCATCTTTGTTAGCTTTTAATCAAATGCTCCAGAATTATATAAAAATATGAATTTTGAAAAATTATGAATTTTCAGAAAGGATATATAAAGTTACATGAGAATTTTTGCTGTGATGCAACTCATGCCTTATTTGAAACTGATTGAAATTTTATCACATTTGATTTAAAATGGAAGAACAACAGAATGATAACATTTCTGTTAACTCTCATGAAACTGCTAAAGAAGTAACACAGAACTTGAAATTCATATCATTAATTGGAATGCCATTCAAAGTAATAAAGGAAATTGGTTATATAGGAAAAAGTGCCTGATTTAGGAGACAAAAGCACTTAAACTAATAGCAGTATTGAATCATACTTTCAAGAAATGTATTTTACAAAGAAATAGAGGTCTCATGAAGAGCCAGAACCTGCCCTTCTGGCAGGCGGGCCACCTCTCCAGTGGAGCAAAAAGATGTCAAAGAGCAGCATTGGAGTGGAGGGTCAGAAGGGCAGAAATAAGGGACGACAGGCATATAGGAAAATGGAAGTGAAGATAAGCACAGAAGAACAGCAAAAGTGTAATGTCATTGCTTAATGACCATATGATCCAGGATGTTTCTGGACACTAAGGTCAGTTGGTTTCTGAGGCACTAAGGCACTCTCTGACACAATAAATTATAAATCTGCCTAAGATAAACTTGTGTTTGCTCTGCAAAATCACAAGTCAATCCATATTAACAGTTTTTGTTGTATAATCTTGTATTTATTATACAATGAGTACCAAGATGGGCTGTAAATTTCTTTGATTATCCAAATTTTGTGACTTTGCCAGTATGTGAGTGTTTAAAATATTGGCAAGACTAGGGGTCAACTGATGATAAAAGAGGGTTGTTTTTCCAAAGCTGCTAGACATACCTGGTTATTAATAGAAAAGTATTTAAATTTTGACTTGGAATTTTGAGACAATGCTAGCACTTTCTTAGAGAATAATTCTAGATTGAAAATAGAGATAATTTTTAATTGAAATTCTTGGAGGAGATTAATACCTTGAACCAATTGATTAATAATATCACTTTTAGAAATTTGATACATTACTTTTGAATATAATACATAAATCATCTGTTTAGCAGTATTACAGTTAAAGCATATATCATTAAACAGCATGGATCAAACATTTTAGCAACTATTTGATGTTTAAAAATACTGTATTTGAAGTAAAAAGTACAATCTAATTTTACACAAAACTAAAAAGAAATAGGAAGAAGGTTAATACTGACAATGTATACTTGGAGTAAGGAATTAAAAAATCCAGTTTTGAATAGCAAACAAAACCATATTTTAAGAAATATAATTTATTTTTATGAACTAGAGATGAAATTAATTCATCAGAAAATCATGGACATGGACTTTTCAAAGAAGGTTTAAGGAATGTTGGATATTGGATTATTTATTCTGACATTGAATTATTTGATCACATCTGTTATTGGCTCTTTAAATGATAAATTAATGCAAGTCGAGAAAAATACAACAGCAAAATATTAATATTAATTTTTATTTATATTCAAAATATGGAACTTGATATTTTATGGAGAACTCTGGCTTTAACAAAACTGTGATTCAGCAAAGATAATTATTTTACATATTTGAAAAGATATTTATATTCCTAAATAATTTTTACTTTATTGAAATTTTATTTTTTGAAATATCTGTATTTTGTAAAAATAGGAAGACTTCAGCATATGATCTAGTTTTAATATATTACAAGATTGAGCTATCATATGGAGCCTTTTTCTTCAGTTTTATTCATTTTAATCAATAGCATATTGAACTTTCCTTTCTGATTATATTAATCACTGCTGTATTTTTATTACTATATTTAAGTTTCATTATTGTATTCTATTATAAATTACCAAATTAAAACGAAGAAAATAGGTTGAAAAAGTTTGATATTAGATGGCAGCTGATATAATTTCCTTGTTGCTTCTAATGGCTATTGGATTTTAATGACTCAGATCTGTAAATAGAAGTAGTCCTCAACTTACAACCACAATTGAGCCCAACATTTATGATGTTAAGCAAAACATATGTTAAGTGAATATTTTTACAACCTTTCTTGCTACACTTGTTAAGTGAATTATCGCAGATGTTAAGTTAGAGACATGGTTGTTAAATGAATCTGGCTTCCCCATTGACTCTGCTTGTAGAAGGTTGTAAAAGCTGATCACATGACCTTGGCACACTGCAAATGTCATAAATATGAGTCCGTTATCAAGTGTCCGAATTTTGTTCATATGACTGTGGAGATGTTGAAAAGGTTATGAAAAATGGTAATATAAATTATTTTTTCAGTGTCATTGCAACTTTGAACAGTCACTAAACAAACTGTTGTAAATTGAGGACTTACCTGTATAGAAGCTAGCTCTGACTAAATCAGTGTTTAGTACATGCAATCACATATCTCTAATAAAACCAGTGTTTCTAGAATAACAGCTCATGAAATCTCTGCTACTTATAACAGTCTGCTTCATAAAATGACAAAATTGTTTAAATAAGCATTTGCTATAGCTGGCTGGAGAATTCTGGGAATTGAAGTCCACAAGACTTAAAGGTGTCAAGTTTGGGGACGAGCTCGTCGTTACTTGCGCTTTGTTTAGCTAGACCGGAAAAAGTTCTAGAGCCAGCTAATACTTGGTGACCTCTCCCTCTTTCCCGTATGCAGCAATCGGGAAACGAGAGACGAGGCGTCTCTCTATAAAATTACCTCTAAGAAGCACCACCCAGTTTTCGCCCGCCTGAGTGACGTAATCGAAGGCGCCGCGTCTCCCTTTGGTTTCCGTCGCTCCTCTTTGGACATTTGGGGACAGGTTTTGTTTTGTTTTTCAGCGAGGAAGAAAGTTTAACGAAAATCAGGCGTGTTCCGGAACACACACATTTATGGTAACCCATGTTTTTACACGTAGGATGAACAATTTATATAACATAGATAAATTTAGTGATGTTACAGTATCAGCGAAAGTGTGTAGCTTTTGTATCGATATATGGTTTATGCTGCACTTAGCACTCATAGATAATTTAGTTATAAGTATTGCGTGCTGTAAGGTGGTAACTCCATTTTCTATCGAAAGTTTCAGAAATGATAGAGAAATAGAATGGACGAGTGGTAAGCATCCTTTTCTGATGGATAGTGCCAAACAGCCTCTTCTGATGTAGAGAACTGGTGCCAGTGAAATAAGGCAGACATAGCGTAGAGTCTGCTAGCAGGTCTATAATTTGAGGTCAGCCTTTCTAAAAGATCATGGATTTATTTCAGTCCTCCCTGGATAGATCTTTCAATCAATTTTTATTATGGTCATAGACCAACATTACAAATAAAAGCTTTAAAACAATAATTAAAAATTAAAAAAACAGACAAAATAATACATTAACAATAGTGTGAGTTATCATTAGGCAATTAGAGTCTGCTTAATTTTGCATTATAGCATGACAAAATTGGATCACATTCAAAGAAGCTACTTTATATTGATCTGATAACAGTTGTACATAAAAGAGATCAGGATTTCCTTGTGTTTTATTTAAGTGAGGTGTTATAGAGTCTATGAGTCCTTATATAAGATATAGTATAGCAGACATAACCTATAGTTTCAATCCTCCCTTGTCTTTAGAGGTGCAATCTCACCTCATACAGTATTTTTTTTTATATTGGCCCACAAAAACTGTTGTGGGAAGTACATTGCAGCATAATAAGATTAATGCCCTTTTGATTTTTGGGACAGTTATATAAGTATCTTGCTGTTTTAAAAGGAGGCGTTTGACTGCTCAAAAAAAAACACCATTCTTAGAGCATGCAGCCTGATCTTGTTGGACTTCCAGATCTTTGATAGTCTGAGTGCACTAAGTGCACTAACTCATATCTATCATTAAAACAGTTTCCTGGAGAAAACAAAATACTGGAGTATTTGTGAAATGGTCCTGAACCATATTGATTTGAAACTGTATTCTATCAGAAGGGAATTGAAACCTGTAGGGATAGAAAGATCTTTGGTAAACATTAGTACATTCCCATCACTTCAGAAGTAGTGTAGGCTGTCTCAGGAGCAATTGCAAGACATTGGAACTTTCTGACAACCATGGGTATGTATGCATTTATGACCAAGGCACTCAAAAAAGAATATGACAAAAACATTGCAATTTACATACTTTCATAAATCTGCAAACCTCAAATATCTAAGGAAAAAAAAATATTATTATGTCATTAGTTTATGAAGAGGATTTTTAGCACTTGTCTCTTGTGCAGGCAAGAGAGGCAGCAAGACAAAGATTTTAGTATGTTTTAGAATGCATTACGGAATGCACTAAAATGTTTTTAGCACAGTGTTTAGTTCAGCTTATTACCTTCCCTGCTGGCTTCCCCAGCCTTTGGGGGTAGGCTGGCACAGAAGATTGCAAATGGCAATTATATGATCTCAGAGACCTTGGCAAGTGAGTATAAGTGTAAACAAGTTGCTAAGCACCCAGATTCCAATCATATGACTAGGTGATGGGGTGTTACCGTGTGAGTACTGTGTGGTGATCATTGGAAGATCATAAGCATACACTTAGCTTTACTTAGCAACTTTTTTGTTTACTGACCAAATTGTTGATCCCAATTCTGATCATTAGACTGTCTCTAAACAAAATAAACAAAAATAAAAAAACTACATAATAACAAGCAATAATAAGAAAATAGAAAAAAAGATATAAAAAAGAGAAAGTAGAGCATATTATTAAAATAATCCTAATAGTTAACTGTCTTTTCAAAAACCACCATGCAGTAGTTTCAATATATTTAATTATGCTAGCACATTACTGCAATCACTCTATTTTGAATAGTTTTGGTGCAAAGTTATGATGTTTGCTTAGAGTTTCCTAAGCAGTTGATTGGGCTCATATAGCAAGTTAAGTCATATGTCATGTCTTATATATTACAAATCCAGCTTACAAATTGGCTGGATTTATATAGCACACTAAACCAAAACCAAATAAACCACTTCATGATTTAGTAGATATGAACCCAGTCTGTTTTTACACATATATGGTTCAATATTACTGATTTAACTGAGCAACATAATGCAATAATTTTGATAAAATTCTGAAACAAGTTTGGATTAAGGGTTGGATTTTGTAAAACTTTATTTCCTTCTCCCTCAAATTAATGTATATATATATATATATATATATATATATATATATATATATTTTTTTTCCCCAGAGTACCAGTGCAGAAACACTGAATGAAAACAAAGCTATGACAATCAATACAAGCACAGGACCAATAGAAACTTCTGTCAAGCATTTTCCTTTTAAAGCTCCAAGATTTATTGTATGTATTTTTTCTACAAATGTGTTACATTTTCTTGAGACAAATAACCTTTTTTATCTATAGTAGTTTAAATGAAATGTGGAACGCATTCAAGTATGATTGTGTAATGCCATATTTCTCTCCCGTTCTTCCTCTCCTCTGCTTTCAATTGCTTTATTTCTAATCTCTTTGTCCTCTTCCTATTCTTTTTTAAATATTTATCTTTCTTGTCTGATTTATATTTGATATGCACAGTGTGGCTACTAACTCCAATTAAAACTGTAATATTATTAAAATAATATTAACAATATATTTAAAATAACAAAGAACATAAGAGGACAAGAATTTAAATATGGATTCCAATGAAGTTATGTTGGAAATAAATATCTTCATTTAATGTTAGATGGGGTTTTGTATCCAAGTAATTTACAATATAAAGAACTTTACATTCAAGCTGATCAAAAACCAAAAGTCCCATGGATTTTAACCAATTTTTATCTTGGCTATTGATAATTGTAGATTATTATTATATAGGAATAATGCAAAAAATCACATTTGGGAAGATACAACATAGCTATTTAAAAGGGAATGAAGAAGCTGGTTAAAATACTGAGAAATAAGAGAAAGAAACTTAAAATAATCCTTTATTGATCTGGCACAGAGAGAAACTTGTATGGGCTTTTAAGATTCTCTTATTGTACCTTACTCATGTCTTGGGATTCTAGATTAATTTGTTTGATGATCCATCCATTTGTTTTGTTGGCTGTCTATATTTTCAGGAGAGCTTTTCACAAAAAAGTGAAAAGAGTGAATATTCTTCCTATCCAGCTTCTTCAAGTCCAAAGTGCTCTAGCCAACAGTATTTGAAAAAGAAAATGAACAACATAACCTTATCAAGTTCTGGAAACGCATCAGCAACCTTTCTAGTATTCTATTTCACCATTTTATTTTCGGTTAAGAAAACAGTTTCCAGAATGCTTTCCATAGGTTTTCTTTGAATGTAAACAGTTGGTTCTTACACAAAATAAACATTTCTTCCTTTCACTTGCAAGAAGGAACTTCCCAGCATTTTTTAACCTAAAATAAATAGCTAAACTGTTTTAAAAAGTGCTGCAACAAAAGCAATTTAAATAATGGCAGTATACTTGTTAAATATAATTTTTAAACATTCCAGCACTCTGGCACTGGTGGAGCAGCAGCTGGCAAGAAGAACAGAACATGGAAGAATCTGAAACAAATTCTTTCTTCAGAAAGAACACTGCCATGGCAATTAAATGATCCAAGCTGTAAGCTCTTTAGATTTTTCCTACATATTTATAAATAACAGCTTTCTAGAAAATACTTCAAAACAGTTTTTCCATTGTGAGATATATTGTGACCAAGTAGATTTCAGCAAAGGAAATTCAGGGGAATACTTATTCACCATGAACAGAAACATAATTAGAGTGACATGGAGTTGTAGGACGCATTTTTTATATTCCCTTCCTTCACAAGTTTGCATATCTTTAAAAAGACAATTAAAATACATTGAAATATGGAAAAATATTTACAGCCATCAATTCAAAAGATAATTATCACAGAAAACTGTTCTGACCCAGCTCCCCAAACATGGCTAACCCTCTGTAGTTGAAGCATTGATTCCTTTATTAGGAGCCTCAGCAGCCCCAGAAAAAAGCTTCTCTCTTACAGCAGGCTAACAAGTCAGTCTACAAGGAAGCTGAATAGTTGTCTCCACATCTATTCTGCCCCCTGCCTTTTATTCCCAGAGCTAGGGTGGGGTTTTGCTAGCAGCAATGGCGAAGGATCCCAAAGAGCCGGCCCACAGATTTCTATTGCTCTTCTCTGCCTTTTGCGCATTTGTGCATCAGGCACTGGACTCAGCCTCTTCCTCATCAGCCACCTCCAGACCTTGGGGCTGTTGACTGTGCATCTGAGGGCTGACAGATGGCCTAGGCTCCACCTCTGTCTGTTTCTCTGACTTCCATTCTCTCTTCCCCCAACCTGAGTTCTCAGGTTGCTTTGATGCTGACTCTGACTCCCACTCCTCCTCATATGATTTGGCTGCTGGAGGGACCGGTGGTTGACAGGCCACAACAATAACTAGTTCTAAAAGGAGCAAATCTAATGACTTAGAAATGCTTTAAACATAAAAAAAAATGTACGAAAAGCATCTGAAGAAAAATTCAAAGAACATTGTGGTTACAATATAAAGAAATGAATATTTCAAACAATTCAAGAGAAAAGTAACTGTTTTCCATTTAAATGGCTACATTACTTCTAGGTCATTGATTTCTTTTAAGTAATATTGGTATGTACTTTAAAAATTATTGAATTTAAGATTATTAAATTAAATTATCTTTTCTCCCACAGAAATGATACCTTATTTGTCATAATAAATTGCTCAGCTTAGAAGGAAATATCTAAAGCTGTCTGATTTCAAAACTATTTGTACCATACAACTATCACTCCAACTATAGTAGTTACCTGCTATACAGGTACAGAAGATAACTACAGAAAAAGCTGTAGGTTGTGGGGTTTTTTTAGAACTAAGGGAACTCTGCTGTTACAATTTTAATAACAACACAATTTGACCTATCCAAAAATAAGATTCCCATTTTATCCTGAAGGATATTATCCTAATAAATTCCTGTAACTATACTTAGTTATCTTCATTTGTTTTGCCAGATAAGAGTACCAATAATATCTTTAATTACTTTTATTTCTTCTCATTTCAGAAAAATTATCATCACATCTTTCTGAAAACTGCTGAAATTATTGCTTTTCTGGGAAAAGATTGTGATAGAAATTTCTTAGTGAAATAAAATTGCCCTCTCTGATAATGAAATGAACCTAATCATCTGTTTCAGATTATAATAATTACCAATTAAAGTAGCAACTATCATAATGCAATTTTAGAGAAAGAGTAGAAAATGTCAATATTCATCTGGTTACAATACTATTTTGAATGGAAGACTTGATTTTGAAGCAGTGGCCCAAATCAGTCCATGAAGTACATGCTTTTTCATCCTTTTCTAAGTGCTAATGTTACTTTTGCCGAAATTTGTTTTTGTTCTCATTTGGATAATTTTAATTTCTTGAGAGAACCATTTTTGTCTATGCAGTATTAGGTTTTTTAATTTTGTTTATTAATCAGCCTATTGCTACCTTACACTTGGTATTGTACTTTTATATAATACAAAGGTGTATACTTTATTAAACATTTTGTAATTCTGAGTAATTTTCAGAGGAAGATTTTTAGAAGAGACATTCTCTGGATATAAATTACTTGTTAAAAAGAATAAGATTTCCATAATTTGAACATATTGTAATTTAAATTGCTACTTAACTGATATTTTACAATGTAATTTAAATGAATACTTAAAATGCAGAAAGCAAATACTTAGCATTAGAATCTAATTACATGTCCTTGCTTGGATAGGATACTGTCTGTATATTTGTACTGATTGGAAAAAGTGATGGCACTAGATTAAAATTTTCAATGTAATTTGTCTCAGAATTGGAGGCTAGCCAGATCTACATTGAAATGATGAATTTAATTTCTTTTTAATTTCTTTTCTTCCAGACTTCAGTATTGATGCTCTTACTTCATTTAAACCAGTCAAAAAATATTCTGATATTTCAGGACTTCCTGTAAGTATTTTAAACTTATTTTAGAATTTAACTTTTCTCTGCATTGCTCTAAATATTTCCACTCTTGTTTAGTAGTTATCTAACAAAGTAATTTCAAACAAAATCAGACTGACAATAGAATGTAATCTTGTAATACTATTTGCCCCAGCTCTTGCCAATCTAGCAGTTTGAAAGCATGCAAATATAAGTAAATAAATATGTACTGTTTTTGTGGCGAAGTTACTGTTTTCCATATTTTCATGCTGGCCACATGATGACAGAAGTGTCTCTTGGACAATGCAATCTCCTTTGGCTGAGAATTGGGGATGAGCACCACCCCCTTGAGTCAGTCACAACTGGGCAGGGGAAACCTTTAAATCTTCAATTTAAACCAATATTGAAATCCCTGATTAGAAAAGTAGTACAGCCTTTTTTCATGCTTTCAGGGTGAAAAGTACTTGCCAAACAAATCATAACATTTTAGTGTTGAAAATCACTATGAGGATCAACTGATCCCACTCTCTGCAATATGCAAAAAAATAGTTATATACAGGAGAGGAGATTGTACAGCCTCATGTTAAAAACTCTAGTTTGTTTTCCTTCTGTTTTTCTTCTATAATTTAAAACTGAAAACTTCAAAATATTACTTAGGAACAATTTTTAGTCATCCTGATGGATTGTTAATTGCATTTTAAGAATAAAGACAATTCTCTCTAAATCTGATCTCTTCTTAAAATTGTTGTGACATAAACCCAAGAAAGATTCATGTATAAGCTGGTTTGAGCTCCTGGAAAAAACATGAGATACAAATCTAATAAATTAGGTATATCTGGTAATCACCCCTATTTTCATTTAAGTCAAGTTCCTAAGTAGATTCTAACCCACCTCATAACAGAAAGTTAGGAGCATTTGTAGACAAGATGAAAGACAATTATAGTTTACTTTACTTCTGGAATTGATAAAAGCACAGCACAGGTATACCTTTCTTTATCTAGATCCCTGTACTACTGCTGAGCCAGGTACATTTTATTCTACATTTGTGCTTTTGGGTTTTCCTACCTAAATCACAATTTTGCTTTTCTCATCACTGAACTACATATGGCCCAATGCTCAAGGACTGGAAGATCTTCAAGGTTCCTCCCAACCTTATTATTCGATATTCTATGTCCATTATGGTCAAGAGTTTTACATGACTGGCAAGAAAATACATTAACAAAATGTAACAGAGTGTATATACATATATACACTTTGCATAATAATGAAAAGCGAAGCAACCTATCGAAATCAGAGGTGCTCCATTACTGAAGATTTAAAGAAAAGTTTGGACAACCATTTGTCTGAGATGGTATGAGAATTCTTATATCAGGGCAGTAGGTTGGACTAAATGATCTTCATGATTCCTTCAGATATTAATGATTATATGGCAAGAATCACATTTATACCATTATCTTTTTTAGGTATTGATAACCATTTTATAATGTGGAAAATTAGTTAAATTTCAGAACATATTTTAAAATTTGAATTTTTATTATTATGAAAACATGGATGGATAGAACAAAGGAAGAAGGGAAACTAAAGGACCATGTAATGTTTCCAATAGTATTGATTTTCACTGTTTTTAAAAATGTGCAATTTCTTACACTTCCACTCAGATATTTCAATTTGTGCTTCTCTTACAGGCAAACTATACTGACCCTCAGAGCAAACTGAGATTTAGTACAACTGAGGAATTTGCCTATATACGAATGCTTCCTTCAGATGTTATTTTAGGTTACCTTACACTAAGGAAAGCAACAAATGTTGTTCCCTGAGAAACAAAAAACAAAGCCATCATCATCATCTTTAAAAATGTAGGATATATGTTTTCAATTAAATTAAAGTATCATTATTATTATTGATTCAGTGTTGATATTTGTTTTTCCTTTTTTCCATGATATTGATTATAGTGAACAATATGCACAACATTTATCACTGCATTGGTTCTGTTGAAATTAGTAGGACTAAATACTACTTGCAAAGGCTTTAGAAACCAGTTTTTTAAAACAGAGAGTAATTAGAGGGAGTTTAACATTTCCAACAAAAAATCTCCCACGGTTGACTGAAAGGGAAGAGATCATTCAGTTATATACTAAAAATAGTATATAGTATTAAGAAAAACTAGATTAGAAGAAGATGAGCATGCTTTTAAAATTGGGGGAAGAAACATCAATACCTTACACTGTATTGATAACATTACACTGATAAGTTGTGTTTTAAATAACAAATCAAATCCATCTGTACATAGCAGAAAAAAAATTCTAGTAGTTCCTCCAGTGTCTCTGTATAGGAGTCACAATTCAGTAGCAACTCAGAATGTTGCCAGCAGTCCATTTTAAGCCCTGATCTCTCCTTCATAATTTGGAGTTCAGCTATTTTTAAAAACATGGAAAGAATTCCAAAAAGTACATTTTTCATATTTTCTTCACCTTGTTTGTTTTCAGATCTTTTCAAAAGTTATGTAGTATTATTCATTTTTACTATCTTCCATTTTTAGAATTTTATTTTATTGGAGTTCCTGGCAAATTTATTTCAAGTAACTTTTTGTTAAGGTAGTTACGCTCAACTTGAACTCTTTCCTATTTTAATTTTTTTGCCATGGAGTCCCTAATTATTGTTGGTCTGAGTTTTAAAAAACCATTGTTAAAGTCCAAAATAAATGTTCAATTTCACAGAATTTTAATTTTCCTTAAAACCATGCCTTGCAGTAAAGGGGGAAAATAGGGCTTGCTGAGGCAGCAACAGACTATGGCAATTCCTGCAACCTGAAACAGCTGATCATCGGGAGGCCCATGCTGAAACTGAAATTGGAATTGAAACAGGCTTTGCCGTTTACTGCAAGGAGGCAAATTGTTGGGAGGCAGAGACAGATTTTTTTTCTTGTGCTAATCAGGCTAAACTGAAACAGGCTGTTTACTACAAGGAGATAAGTCAATAACTATAAATGCCTATAGAACAGTGATGGTGAACCTTTTGTGGTTCACATGCCAAAAGCGGGGGAAGCGCATGTGGGGTCATGTGAGGGTGTGCTACACATGGACACGCTTCCCTCCTCTCTGCACATGCATGTGCGACCAGCGCTTCCCCCCCCTCCACTTTTTTTGCCCTCCCCAGGTTTCAGAGGCTTTCTAGGAGACTGGGAGGGCGAATATAGCATCCCCCTCCTGAGGCCCTCTGGAGGCTTCAGGAGCTTCCCTGAAGGCTCCGGAGGGCAAAAAACAGCCCTACGGCCAAACCGCAAGTCACTTCCAGTTTGCTCGTAGTGCCGTTTTTTGTCCCCTGGAGCCTTCAGCCTTGACTTAAAACAATGCTTTAAGTCAAGGACTACATTCCAGACTGCATGTTTCTCCTATAGCCATAAAATAGTGGTAGTCCATGCTACTGCCCAGTCAAGAGAAAATTAAATTTTATTTTCTCATATATCATTTCTCTCTTAAGAAGTACATCAACAATACTCTGTATTTGTTTTATTTTTTTTATTATAGTCCTTTTTGTTTTATGTAAAACAAAGCTATATTTTCAAAGGGTATTTATGAATAGATAATTACAGAGCTTCTTCATCAATATGACAGCAAAGGTTGTTCAGGCAACACTGACCAAAGGGATCAAAGTTATGGCTGACATTCCTGCAATCAAGTAATCAAAATTTGGAAACTTGGCAAGCTGCCTGCACTTACATCCTTGATTGCCTTCCTGTGAGCTTGTGGAGAGAGCAGGAGTTCTTGTTTACCTGGCCTTGGAGCTTGTCATCCAATGAATAGTGGGGACATTGCTGGGGTGTCTGTTGCCTCTTCTGGAAGGTTTAGTAATGTACTTCTTGATCATGTGGTCAGGCTCTGCACAACAAAAACAAAGGGCAAGTTCTCTGTGCTGTTGCTGTTCTTCTGCTCTTCAGGCTTGGTGAGTGACAGGATGGCACACATGCGCATATAGTTCAACTCAGGCTAGGGGCAGGCTGGTGCATACATCCAGGCACATGCAGCTTGACTACAAATTCAGCTCCATATTCATATGCGTGTACACCCTGAGTGCATGAGTTGAGCAGCGTGCACATGCATGCCGGCCCCCCTCTTTTAGACCTGGTTCCAAATAGGCCAGTAGTGGGCCAATAGTGGTATCACCACAGTAGTGGCTCACTACTGGCCTATTTGGAACCAGACCTAAAAGGAGTTGGGACCCGTCATAAACGAGTTAGATGAGGGGATAAAAGGAGAGCTCATCAAATTTTCAAACATCAAGTTGGGGGAAATAGTCAATATTGTATATGTGTCAGCCTCTGCTTTGCTGTTGCTTCGGCTGCCATGAAACGGGGAGGGAGGGCATGGTATTTGGGTGGGGTTACTAAGTGTGCTGGAGGAAGGTTCTGGAGTTCAACTGCTGATTGGACTGCGCATTCGTGGGAGTTTCCCGCCAGGAATAACGGCACCGACATTCCATCTTCATGATGCCTTTTGAAGTTATCTCGTACCTGACACTTGGGAGAATTATGATTGGACTATAACTGTGATGCCAAGGGGAGAGGAATGGGCTATTCTATATCAATCGCTTTCGCGCCTAAATATTCAGATTTCGCTTCGCTATGCCTTTAATCATTTTTAATTAGTAAAAGTACACTTGATTTCCACACATGGAGTCTCGTGGTCTTTCTTTCCTAATTATTTAATGAAGAGGTGCTGACAGTAAGCGAAATCTCACTAACACCCCACCAGGAGATTACAACCTTCCGTGGGGGGTGTACTTGCAAGAAGAAACGAAGAAAATGTCTTTGCACGCAAGCGATGAAGAAATTGAAAAGGACACTACTGATCCATCATTACCTGAGAGAATGGCTGAGTTGGAAATAGCGGGCCCTGCGATCCCCCCCCCCCGTTGGTCCTTATCTGTGGGACAAAAGGAGGACAGCACAAGCTGGGATGCGGGAGTTACCAGAAGAAAACATCAGGCAAAGCCACTTGAAATGGGGGCCGAATGAAGGCCCTGAGAAAGAGTTCAGCCGGAGGACTTGGAACAAAGGTACTCTATGCAAAGATTCGGGGAGGGTGAAGAGGCCGAGGGGGAATGGAAGCGCGCTAACCCAGAGACAGCTTCAACCCCCCCCCCCAGCCAGGGGGGCTGCCAGAGCAGGGGGAGCCCCAAGAAGACGCAGAATGGCAAAAGTCCCTCCCTTAACTGTAAAGTATGACGGAAATCCCAAGAAACTGGGCCTCTTCATTATGCAGGTTTATAACTTTATGGAAATTTATGGGCCCGATTTAGAATCGGATGACATGAAAGTACGTATGGTGTTACTTGCTTTGGAGGAAGAGGCTGCCGACTGGATGATGGGTCTGCACCAAAGCAATTCCCCCCTCCTGAGGAATTTTGATGCTTTTATGACTGCGTTCAAGAGACGATTTGATGATCCCCTCACTGAGAAACGGGGGAAGCTGAAATTTATGACCCTCACACAGGGAGATAGGCCAGTGTCTCAGTACATTCAGGAGTTTCAACACCTCTGTACTTATATGAGAAGATGGTCTGCAGAAGCGCTTTTGGATAAGTTTGCATTGGGCTTGAATGAAGACATTTATCAACAATGTGTTAATCGCCACCTTCCTAAGCGCGTTACTGCTTGGTATGAAAATGCAGCAGATATTGAGCTTGATTTAATTAGACTTCAACGTGCGAAGGAGGAGAGAGAGAGAGAGAGAGAAAGAGCAGCAAGATCTCCCCCCCCCAACTCACAAGCCCCCTTTCCGAGTGAGGAGCGAAGGGAAAGGAGGCCCCACAGGCAAAGTCAAGCCGTTCACATTTTTCGTTGCGGGAGGGGAGGCCACCGCACTCCGGAGTGCCGCGCTAAGCTTCCCGCGACCACCCCACCCCCTGCCAAGAGGGAAGGGAGATCAAGCAAGGCCCCGGACAAAAAGAAAACGGAAGCTGCTTTCGCCGCGGATGCCACCACCCCACCCCCCCGCATTTCAGACAGGACATGGAGGGAGAAGCTGACGCCTCTACCAGCTCTTCCGATGACGACGCCTCGCCTCGCTGGGTGAGTTCAAACAAAGGCCCCATGCTGATCCCAATAGAGTTAAGGGTTCCGCCCGATGGGGTATCAGAGCAGCTTCCCGCCCTCCTTGACTCAGGCTGTTCCCGCTGCATGATAAATCCTGCTATGGTGGAGAAACTAGGCCTCAAGTTAAAAACTTTGAAAACCCCTATTGTCTTTTGCCAGATAGATGGGTTCATAGCAGGGGGTGGCCCAGCCCACTTCTATACTGAGCCTCTAGAGATGAAGAGGGCTCCCACACCGAATTAATCTCTTTTATTGTGGCTCCTGGAATGGACAGGCCCCTCATTTTAGGCCTCCCTTGGCTTCGAAAATAGAACCCTCGCATAAATTGGAGGGAGGGTTGGTTGGGCATTCGCACAAGCACGCCTCCAGAGGGGAAGGGCGTTTCCCCGGAACCTGTTAGCTGCAGTTCTGCTTTGGCCGCCAGAGGGCAGGAAAGGATTGAAGGAGAGGAAAAGATTCCAAAAGTGTATTGGGACCTGAGAGGTGTTTTTAGTGAGGAATCTTCCGATAAGCTTCCGCCCCACAGACCTACTGATTGCTCCATCGACATTTTGCCCGGTATCAAGCTTGCAAAGCCCCAAATATATTCCATGTCCCCAAGGGAGATGGAGGAAATGAGAAAATTCATTGATAAAAATTTACAACGGGGTTTCATCGAGCCAGCACAGCCCAAAGTAGCTGCCCCTGTATTATTCAGAGAGAGGAAAGATGGCTCCCTGAGGCTTTGTGTTAATTTCAAGAATCTGAATGGGATCTTGGCCCAAAACCTCTACCCATTGCCGTTAATGAAGGACATGTTAGCCCAATTGGGGAAGGGCCGCATTTTCACTAAACTGGACCTCAGAGAAGCGTACTATAGAGTCCGCATAAAGGAGGGGGATGAGTGGAAGACTGCTTTCAACTGCCCCCTCGGCTGCTTCCAGTTCCGGGTGATGCCTTTTGGCCTGTAGGGGGCGCCTGCAGTTTTCATGCAATTAATTAATGAAATCTTGCATGACCACCTTTACAAAGGTGTTATCGTATATTTGGACGATATCCTTATCTATACTCAGACTTACGACGAACACGTCGCTTTGGTCCGCACTGTCTTGAAAAAACTCAGGGCCGCTGAACTGTATGCCAAGCTGTCCAAGTGTGAATTTCACCAGGCGAAGATTGACTACCTAGGGTATCGTATCTCCCCCGCTGGCATTGAGATGGACCCTGGGAAAGTGAAGGCGGTCACTGAGTGGGAGGCACCCCGGTCACGCAGACAATTGCAAAAGTTTTGGGGTTTTGCTAATTTCTACCGTCAGTTCATTCCTTCTTTTGCCAAAATTGCGCTTCCCATCACTAATTTGTTGAAGTCCAAAGGGGGGCCTAAACCTAAGCCTAGCAAACCACTGGATTGGACCATGGAGTGTCAAGCTGCTTTCGAGAAGTTAAAGCACCTCTTTGCTGCGGAACCAGTTCTGAAGCATCCTGACATGGACAAGCCTTTCGTCGTCCAAGCCGATGCCAGTGACGTCGCTGTTGGGGCCATCTTGCTACAAGCCAACGACCAAGGTAATTTGCAACCTTGCGCTTACACCTCCCGCAAGCTCACAGACACTGAAAGACGTTGGGCCGTTGGGAGAAGGAGGCATTTGCGGTGCGCTGGGCCCTGGCCACATGGCGCCACTTCCTAGAGGGAGCTAAACACCCTTTTGAAGTGTGGACTGACCATAAAAATTTGGAGGCTTTGAGGACCCCACGCCGCCTATCCCCTAAACAGATGCGCTGGGTCCAACATTTCAACTGTTTCAACTTCACACTCAAGTACATCCCTGGAGGGAAGAATTTCATGGCTGATGCTTTGTACAGACTCCCTCAATACAACTGCTCTAAACTGAGTATTGTTCAGCCTGTCGTTCCCACATCCAGCCTTGCGGCTCCAGTGGTCACTCGCCAGCAGGCACGCTCGAAAGTGGAGGTGCCTCAGGATTTTCTTTCTGACCTCAGACGCGCCCTTCCCCAGGATGACTGGTTCCAGCGGCATCAGGATGAGTGTACAATGAGGGACGATTTACCATGGATCGGAGCCAAGCTTTACGTCCCAACCTCTCTTCGTCTCGTCGTCCTCCAACGAGCTCACGATTCTAAGTTGGCGGGTCACTTTGGATTCGTAAAAACATTGCACCTAGTGAAGAGACAATTTTGGTGGCCCTCTTTGAAAAAGGACATTGAACTTTATGTTGCCAGTTGTCCGGTCTGTGCGGCCGCTAAACGGCCACCTGGAAAACCACAAGGCTTACTTCAATCTGTCGCCTGCCCTGTCACCCCTTGGAGGGAAATTTCGATGGACTTCATTGTCGAGCTTCCTGAGAGCCAGGGGCACACCGTCATTTGGGTTGTTATAGACTTATTTTCAAAACAAGTTCATTTTGTTCCATGCCACAAGATTCCTTCTGCTAAGGCACTGGCTAAACTCTTCATTTCCCACATTTCCGATAGAGGTGTCCAGTTCACTTCTGCTTTCTGGAAGGAATTTCTTACACACATTGGCTCCGCCCAGGGCCTAAGCTCCGCCCACCATCCTCAGACTAATGGGGCATGTGAGAGGACTAATTCTGTTTTGGAACAATATTTACGTTGTTTCATTAATTATCAGCAGGATGATTGGGTGGACTTGCTGCCGCACGCTGAGGTGGCCTACAATAATTCGGTCCATAGCAGCACTGGTTTCACTCCTTTTCGTGTTGTTTTTGGTCAGGATTTTGTTCCTATTCCTGAGCTACCTTGTGAACAACCGCAAGTTTCTTCTGTCGCTGAGTGGAGCGAACGTCTGAGCCATGTTTTGCCTTTAACTCTTGCTACTTTGGATGCTGCGCATCGTGCTCATAAGAAACAGGCTGATAAGAAGCGTGCGCAACCTTATCAGTACAGGGAGGGTGACCTGGTTTATTTGTCCACAAAATTCCTTCACACTATGCAAAAGTCGAAATTGGGGCCTAAGTACGTTGGTCTATTTCCCATCATCAAAGTCATCAATCCTGTTTCCGTTCATTTGCAGCTGCCAAAGCATCTCAACTGTGTTCATCCCGTGTTCCACATTAACCTCATTAAGCCTGTTTGTGTTTCTACTTTACGTCCGCCTGTCGACCCTCCACCTGCACCCCTGTTGATTGATGGTGAACGTCACTTTGAAGTTTGTGAGATACTGGACTCTCGACGCCGGCGTAATCGAATCCAGTACTTAGTGGCTTGGAAGCATTTTCCTCCCTCTCATACGGAATCGGTTGACAAGTCCCATGTTCGTGCCCCCCCGGCTGCTTCGACACTTTTATTCTGCTTATCCTGACAAGCCTTGATTTTTTTTTCTCTTTCCTCCCCCTTTTTTTTCTCTTCTGTGTTGTTCGTCTGTTTGTTTGTGTTTTCTCGTTTTCCAGGCCTGACTGCCTTTTTCCGGGGGACAGCTGGATGTCAGCCTCTGCTTTGCTGTTGCTTCAGCTGCCATGAAACGGGGAGGGGGGCATGGTATTTGGGTGGGGTTACTAAGTGTGCTGGAGGAAGGTTCTGGAGTTCAACTGCTGATCGGACTGCGCATTCGTGGGAGTTTCCCGCCAGGAATAACGGCACCGACATTCCATCTTCGTGATGCCTTTTGAAGTTATCTCGCACCTGACACTTGGGAGAATTATGATTGGACTGTAACTGTGATGCCAAGGGGAGGGGAATGGGCTATTCTATATATCAATCGCTTTCGCGCCTAAATATTCAGATTTCGCTTCGCTATGCCTTTAATCATTTTTAATTAGTAAAAGTACACTTGATTTCCACACATGGAGTCTCGTGGTCTTTTTTTCCTAATTATTTAATGGAGAGGTGCTGACAATATGATAGATTCATGATACAGAAAGATCTTGATAGACTTGAACATTGCACTTTATCTAACAAAATGCAATTCAGTGGTGACAAAAGTAAGATCTTAAAATTAGGCAAGAAAAACCAAATGCAAAGGTACAGAATAGGTGATATCTGGCTCAACAGCAGGAACCGTAAGAGAAATTTAGGTATCCTAGCAGATCTCCATTTAAGTATGAGCTGTTGGAAAAATGCCGTTGCCAAAAAAACCAGTGCAGTCATAGGCTGCATCAACAGAAGGACAATATCATGATCATGTGAAGTGATAGTACCACTTTATTCACAAGTAAGACCACACTTGGAATGTTGTATTCAGTTCTAGTCACCATGATACAAAAAAGATGTTGAGACCCTAGAAAGAGTACAGAGCAACAAATATCATTAGAGATCTGGAGACTACACTATACAATGAACAGTTAAAGGAACTAGGTATGTCTAGTCTAACAAAGAAAAGATGGTGTGACATGATAGCAGTCTTCTATTACTTCACTATTTGTGCAGCTACTACAGAGAAGAGAAGGTTGACCTATTCTCCTATGCACCTGAGGGCAGAATAAGAAGTAAGGAAGATTATTAAAGAGAGATCCAATCAGTGATGGGTTGCAGGTGGTATGCCCCAATAAAGGCGTACTGGTGCCTGCCGGGAGCACCGGGTATCGTTCCAGTATGGTGCTCCGGAGGGCCCACCTGCCTGCCCACCATCCTTACCTGTATTTGAGCTCTTTGGTGTTTCCGCACATGCACACAGAGTGTACAGCGCCTGCATGACCCTCCGCTGAGCAGCTGGAGTGTCGCAGAGGTGTCACAGAGCATCACAGGAGGTAAGGATGCATGCGTGTGTTGCGTGTGTGTGCGTGCGCATTGCACCGTACCGGTTGCAACGGGATCTGGAATCCACCACTGGACCCAGTGTAGAATTAAAGATAATTTTCCTGACAATTAGAACAATTAATCAGTGAAACTGCTTGCTTTCAGAAACTAGGTGATTTTAAGAGATTGGACCATTTGACTGGAATGATATGGGGTTTCCTGTTCAAGCAGAGGTTTGGATTAAAAGACCTTCAAGATCCCTTTCAGCAGTTATTCTATGATTTTATATTCTGCTATTGTACAGAAAGTTATTGTTCCACATGAGACCTAGCAGCATCTCTTGAAAGAAGAGGATTATTTTTAGCATGAAAAATATAATTAATATTAAAGTTCATTGCACAATCAGCCAGAGGTTCAGAGTGGATTTGGAATTTTTATCAATGAATCAAGACCTGGGATATATTATTATTGTATGGTTCATCATAAAGCCAGATGTTCAGACTGGATTTTGCATTTTGTCCATCTATTGAGTCCTTCCCAAAGAACTGGAATTGGCAGAAGTGGATGTTTGATGGTAGTATAGGTATTTTTTCAGGACATAAGCTGCATGTAAGCTGTAATTCCCTATTGCAATTGACTGAAGTAAGCTTGTCAATGTTGATGATATTCAAGTGGCGCTCCAGTTGTTTTGGGATTACACTCAAAGGCCTACTAATTTTACCACAGTTGTTCTATTTCTATTTGCAAGTGTTTCATTTTATTATCTTCTTCACTTCCATCTCTTCTATTTTGCTGTCTCCAGACATTGCCAGATCCATTATTCAGACGTTTTTCTTATTTGAATAACCATTTGTCTGAAGGGTTTCCTGCCTAAGCAGGGGATTGGCTAGAAGACCTCCAAGGTCCCTTCCTACTTTGTTATTCCATTATATTCTATTCCATTCCATTCCAACTGTTAAGAAAGGAGCCATAGAGGTGCAGTGGTTAGAATGCATATATTGCAGGCTAATTCTGCCCTTAGCCAGGAGTTTGACTCTGACTGGTTCAACATTGACTAAGCCTTCCATCCTTCTTGTCTTGTTGAGGCAATATGCTGATATTTGTAAATGCCAGAGAGTGCTATAAAGTACTATGTAGCAGTATATAAATCTGCAATTCCTATAAAATCTGGCATGTTATATGACAGATGCCTGCCTGTTTGAATTCTAAAGATCTAGAGTACTTTAGCCTCTTCATTTTCTATTACATTCTCTAGTAATAGTCTCACCAGTTCTTGCTTGCAGGCAAATGGTATGTCTTGCAGATCTTCTAATGCACTTTGTCATTGTTGCTACTTTGTCATGTTGTTTGTTTGTCAGCCTGTGCAATTTTCTTGCAGCAGCTAACCAGATGGCCCACTGTGACTTCAACTTCTTTGCATAGGTGGCTCCTACTGTCTTGTTTTCTCAATTCTGACTTTTATGTATTTGTTCTTAAGGCTTGGTCTTATGCAGCCAGAATTAGCCCCCAAGACTCTTTCTTCAACTTTCCTGCCCTTATCTATTGCCAGGTTCTATTATCTGCTTTACCTGTTATTCACCATAAGCCATGATGGCACAGTGGTTAGAATACAGTACTGCAAACTACTTCTGCTGACTGCAGTTCGATTCACACTGGCTCAAAACGAGGACCCAGATTGTTGTGGTCCTCATGCTGACTCTCTAAACCGCTTAGAGAGGGCTGTAAAGCACTGTTAAGCAGTATATACAGTGGTGATCTGTTGCGGGTTCCCACGGGTTCAGCCAATCTTCTAGCTAAGGATCTGCACAGTTCGGCAAACCCACAAATCCCATCCCTAGCTGGCCCCACCCACTACCTCACCTGAACTGGTAGTAACAAAAATGCTAAAAATAAAAATAAGTTCTGGCAGTCAGCTGTGCCACCCGATCATTGGAACATTTTTAAAACTTTTTTAAAAGCAATATTTAACTACCAGTTCGCCCAAAAATGCTTTTTAAACATTTTAAAATGCTTTAAAAAGTAAAAAAAAAAATAAAGTTCCAATGATCAGTTGTGCAACAATCAGTTGTGCCACATGATTTCTAGCGAATATAAATCACATAGCACAGCTGATTGTCGCACAGCAATTTTTTTACTACCGGTTCAGGCAAACTACAAGTTCGGGCAAACTGACCTGAACATGTAGCATTTCACCCCGGTCTCTATGCTCAAAAGTGGAAACATTCAACACTACCCTCAAGAATGGCCTGGTTGGTGAATATGATGGCATTTGCAGAGGGGTATAAATTAACTTCCTTGATTAAAGACAGTACAATATCTACATTTATGGCTGACTGGAAATCCCTTTTTTATGATTAGATAAAAAATAGAGTAATGATCTTAGAGCTTTTGTTTGTAATTTGTAATTACTGTATATTTGCTGCAAAGGAAATCAATCTTCTTTCAGGGTCTTTTTTTCCTTTTGCACTTTTTTCTTAATTCTATTAAATACACAAGAACACACTTTGATTTATGTAGCATTTTGATCCTTTCGACTTTTGTGATAGGGATTGGCAATGTTTTTCTGTCACCTTGGTATTACTGCCCAGCACTCTATTACAAGTTTGTGTGAATTTCAACAACTTAGTTTGAGTACTGTCTCCAGGGTGCACAAACCTTTCTGTCATGTTAGCTCATTACCCTTGACATATAGACAATATACTGTTTATACCTCCTCTAATCAAATATCTGAATTCTAAACATCCCCATGATCATCAGACATGTATTTTCAATCCAGTAGGATACTTCTTTAATGTAAGATAACCTCCTTAGTAATGGGTCTCTTCCGTTTTGTGGTGACAGCCTGTTATTCCAAGATTTTCATTCTTTATTACTCATCCGGGCAAAGTATGTAAGGAAACTAACACTACTATCAGGACTTTTTTTAGAAAAACAAATACATCAGAGTGCTTATCAGATATGAGCAGCCCATTCCAGGGGCTCATATAAAGTATTTAATAACATTGTATTTTTTTTTCAAAATCAAATTAGTTATTGTATACACTAAGTGATGAAATGGAGTTTCAAATATCAACATTTTGAGGTAATATTCTTTAATAGTGGAGAAGGGAAGAAATAACTCAAAACCTGTAATATTCAAATTTTCCATTATTTCCTACCTACAGTATCTTGAATGAATGTAATTTGTATTAACATATCCTTGCCTATACTTGAATGTATGCTTTGAAGACAAAGAGTAGCAATGGAGACATTTTAATGTTTAGATTTTTTTCATGGGAAAGAAGTTTGTTGATAGTCATATTTACCTGAAATTCAGCTATGATTATGTTCTTTAAATTCTTTAATATCTGATCCCCATAGATATTGATCATCTGCACAACTTGCTCATGCTCCTTGTCAGATCTGTCTCAACTTGGACGTTGAGGAAAGAAAGACCCTCGACTCCATTTGATTGAAGTGATAAGATTCTTTTACTAAATCAGGCAGTTGTAATGAAAGTAAAGCTGGTATTCCCGCACAAAGGTTACACTTTTCCCCCTTTCCCTGCTCCCCCCATTGACCAGTTCAACAGTGTCCAATATTATTCCTTTTTGAATTTTTGGAAACCACTTTGATGTTGGTGCTTCTTGATGCAGTTTCTCATTCTGTTCCCAGGCCATCTGTCTTTGGCATCTGGTTTATTCTGGTTTGCCACCTCTGGTTCTTGTCAGCTTGTCTTCCCTCCCTCATTTGTCTTCCCCTTCCCATGCTCCAAATTCTTTTCCCCTACTTTCATTTTATGGCAGGATGCCAGCAAAATAAAAAGCTGAAGATGGTGAACGTGACTTTTATAGTGCTGGAAGGTACATGAATATTTCCATGGGACTTCTATTTTTCCCATTCAATTTATCTATTGCTTAATTTACTAAAATTACTAGTATCTTATGTACCAGACAAGTTCATTTAATACGGTGAAGCTAAAAGAACTCTTAAGTGAACATATCAACAAATTTTAAGCAAGAAACTAAACAGTAAAATTGATTTCCCCCGCCCCCAGAATTCTATTGAAAAGTTCATCACAAATAAAGGCAAATATACACTATATTGCCAAAAGTATTTGCTCACCTTTCTTTACTGACATATGGAACTTATTGTGACATCCCGTGCTGTACACCACTGCATCCAACGCTTTGCATTGCACTTGGTGATGTATGGCTTGGATGCAGCTGTTTGGCCATGGAACCCCATTCCATGAAGCTCCCTGCACAGTATTCTGGAGCTAATCGGAAGGCCATATGACGTTTGGAGTCTGTAGCGATTGATTCTGCAGAAAGTTGGCGACCTCTTCGCACTATGCACCTCAGCATCTGCTGACCCCTCTCCATCAGTTTATGTGGCCTACCACTTCATGGCTGAGTTGCTGTCATTCCCAAACACTTCCAAGTTCTTATAATACAGCTGACAGTTGACTGTGGAATATTTAGGAGCGAGGGAATGTCACGACTGGATTTGTTCCACAGGTGGCATCCTATCACACTCCCACACTGGAATTCACTGAGTTCCTGAGAGCGACCCATTCTTTCACATATGTTTGTAAAAACAGTCTGCATGCCTAGGTACTTGATTTTATACATCTGTGGCCATGGAAGTGATTGGAACACCTGATTCTGATTATTTGGATGGGTGAGCAAATACTTCTGGCAATATAGTGTATATATGCCAAGATAATGTTGCAGGATCCAATCTGGGTTGGTCACTGGGACAGGAGGTTTAATTTTCCTAGCTTTCGCATTAGTGCTACAACCAATCCTCAGGGAACGTCTCTCTACCAGAATATGTGTTCATCAAAAATTCATCTATTCAGGCAGTAAATACCTTATTCTTTTTACTGGATGTATTGGCAAACATATTTAATAACTGCAAGACATAAATAGAATCCCATTCTTATTCTTTGCATTTAACTACTTTCCTTTGTAAAGATCAATGAAATCACATATTTTAAACATTAATCTGATTGGTTGGACATAGTTTTCATCATTGAGATGATGATCTCTATGTTTAAGTTGGCAATTTGTAAGGATAACCATGTGTCAGGATGATCAATATATAGGGAATGGATTGTATCTGCTGTACAGATAGTCTCAACTTGGTTATTACCAATCATAGTTACAATTAAAAAGGGGGGGGGTTATAACCTGGATTCAAAGTTTCCATAGTTGGGCCCAGTCTGTAGTCACATGACTTGGCAACATGGCGATATTTATAGCCATTTGCAGTCACGTGACCACATTTTACAACAGTTTTGCCAAAAGCTAGCACTCCTATTTTTGGCAAAATTGCACTCATAGAGAACCAGTAATTCTCTTAATGACTTCAGGGATTTTCTTAACAACTGCTGCAAAATGGTCATAACATTTTACAACCATTACAACCAGTCTCCATTATAGTTGTGTGTCAAGGACTATCTTTGTTTGAGGGTCTGAAGAATGAAAAGCATGACAGCATAGAAAGGACTGTAGAAATGTGGAAATACTATTTTTAAATAAATCCTATTGAACATACTAGCACTGCTAATACAAAAACCACATATATTTAGTTGCCATACATTAATATGGTAACATCCAATACAGATTTAGATTAATCAAAATAAGACTGGTATTATTAGATTATGAATGTACTTATGACAGTAACTAAAGATACTGATATATACCTCACAAAGTTATATTGATATCACAAACCAGTATGAGGATTCTGTGGGTTAAATTTTAACAAATCTGGAGAGGATTACATTGATATAATACAAGCTAGAGATGGTGTAGCTTTAGCCAGTGTTTCCCAAAAATACTTTCTCTGCCTTCTTAAATTTTCTGACTTCGACAGATAACTCCCAATATCGAAGGTAGATCCACATGAGCTTTCCATTTTGATTTTTATTGGTATTTAATAAATTGCTGCAAGAGGTATCATATCTGAAAATATCTTTCAGCCCAGCTTCCAGTTCCAGTTCCAAACCAATTGGATTAGTTGTTGCTTTGGTTAGCATTTTTTTCTCTACTGCCAACCGATGATATCTTGGCAGTACAAGGCTGCAATACATATCCTGCCTTTCCATTAAAGCTTCTTCAAACTCTTTTAGTAAAATAGAGGCTTTTGTTTGCCACTGATCTTCCTTCTCCAAGCAGTTCTTATACAAAGCACCTGCAGCACCAGAATCCTGCAGAATCTGCTTCTCTTGTTCCACCTTTGTCCTCTCTTCTTCCAAAGTTCTTCTTTCTTCTACCAATTTGTAACTTTGAGAAATGAGTGCATTGCGATAACTTAGGGTTCTGTTCCGTTCTTTTTCCAATTCTAATTCCAAGTGGGCAACCATTCTGCGGTTTTCTATAATTATATCGCGATATTTAGATTCAAGCTCTTTCTGTACAAAAGACAATTTTCTATAGACCTCTCTTTTCTCTTTTTCTATTTCTTTCTTAGATTCTCTGGACCAAATCCAACCTGTAAGACATTAAAATAACCTAGAATGGTAAATAATAGGACTGGTTTCCAACTCAAATTTAACACTATACTATATATACTATATAACTATATATACCTCTGGTGAAATATTATCAGTAGAATAAAGTGGAATCAGAGATCAATGAGCTTATCCTTGGAGCAGGGTAAATCTTACAACTAGATACTTAACTGCATTGCTTGGAAATGGATGGGGGAAGAAAATGAGGTTCTCTTAGAATAGTTCTCTGTATGAGATTGTTTTCTCTTTCCAACTGACTCTTTAAAAATTATGTCATAATATAGCATTTTTCTTCATTTTTATAACACATTGTAACTTATTATTTTCAATTTTAAAAAAATGTTAAATGTTTACTTAGTCTTTTCATTTTCAACCATTAATTATATTGCAAGGGTTATTTTACTATAGTAATGTCACTCTATGCATTGGCCTTCTATCTTTACATTAGAAGTAGTCCTCAACTTACAACCATTTGTTTAGTCACTGTTCAAAGCTACAACGGCATTGAAAAAAGTGACCTATGACTGTTTTTCATATTTATGACCATTGCAACGTTCCTATGATTACATGAACAAAATTTTAACAACTGCAGTGATTCAACTGCGGCAAAAAAGGTCATAATATGGGGCAAAAGTCACTTAACAACTACCTTGCTTAGCAACAAAAAAATTGGTGTCAATTGTGGTTGTTAGTTGAGGACTACCTGTAATACCTTACCCCTCTCTTCATGGCTCTTCATTTAATGTTTGCATGTTTTATGCCAGCACAGATTATTTCCAAAAAGGAAAGAGGCAGAAATAAAAGCACTAAGGGAAAGTTACATCTTATTTTTGTCAGGGGAAAGTATTATGGTCCCTGCCCTTAAAAGTATTTGGTACTGATACTGGCCATCCTGGGTAAGGTTGCCATCTGGAAGTAGCAGATAGGAACAGAGCTGGTTGTCTCATCACATTAGTCCACTCGGAAAAGGGAAGGAGATTCACAGGAATAATTCAGGTCCCTATGTTTTTGGTTGTAGTGGAAGAAGATGATGTCATGGAAAAGGGGATGATGCAGAATTGCAATACTTCTCTTTGATTGGGAAGATGGGAGGGGAGAAAAGGTGGCAGTATAAGCAAAAATGTCATTCATTGCTCCTGCCAAAATCCTCCAAACTATCAAACATTTCATGTCCAACATCATCAGGCAATGGTCCTGGAAAAAATAGCCAAGCACTAAAGAAGGTTGCTCTAAAACCATCATGAAGATTTTTATTTCTCTTCTATTTCTCATTTGCGAGTTGTGCAATAGATTAAGGGGAGCAGAAGTCTATATAAATCATACTATTATGAGGAGAGATAAACAAGAGATGATGTTTTTTTAGCCTGAATACTGAGATCCTGTTCCAGGTAAACATGATGTTACAATCTTTTTCACGAGTGTCTGGAAATAGGAACAGGATATAGTCCCAAAACTAATTCTTAATAGATCTACCTCTCTCTAAAATCTTAAATTGGCCCCTAATTGGACAATGCAAATTAGAATGACTAGAGTGAACAAGGGGCAGGAAGGATGTGGGAGGTTTCATTCAAATTGGGCTGGCAGTAGAATTTTACAATCATTATCAAAGTGGGTTCAATAAATGATCAGAAAAAATATGGAAAAATTATCTTATTGAGTTCTAGACTTAAGAATTATAAACTGTTTTAGGCTGAAGATTTTGTAAGCTTGCATGGCCATGAATTAGAAGTAATCATAGTTCCCCTACTGAATCCCTGTAACATTACATTAGTCAAATTCTAGGCAGTTGGCTGACTGACAGAAAAAAGAAACTTTGTTTCCTGCAAAATCTGAGAGTTGATTATTTTCTTTGATAAAGGAAAAAATAAAAATGTCTTTATTTTTTTCATATTACAGTAATGATAAGAGCTCCTGGTTTCAGGAAGTCTAGGTAATGTTTAAAATAAGCACAAAATATTTGTAGGATGATTCAATGTTAATAATGGATAAGCAGAACAACCTAAATTTAAAAGTAATCAAAAAATTCAAATTTTATTTAAAGATCACTTACGGAAGGCAGCCAATCCCAGCATTGGAACCAACAAAGCATAATTCCATTTGCTTCCATGATCTTCATTATTTCTTGCATTAGGTTGAATGTTCCAGTTAGGAGGAGGGTTATTTAAATTATTCATAGGCAAACCTTAAAATCAGAGAAAACAACTCTTGAGACTCTTATCACCTAACTTTACACTCAGCTATTTAAACTCTGATAGAATTCCCTAAAAATTACTTATATCCATGACATAGTGAGAATACACAAAAAATGTAGGAGAAAAACATACTGCTGCCAAATCTGATTTCTCATATCTTTTATTATGCTTCCCCAAATAATGAAGGTTTGGCCAGATCATCAGCTAGTTCCTTTAGTACTTTGGAATACAATTAATACACTCTTATATTTAAAATCATTCATAAGAAACATGTGTTTCCTGATGATGTTTCTGATGGTCTCAATATTTAATTCTGTCATTTTATCTATTCTTTATACTTTCTGGTAGAACCAGGGCTGATTCAGGGCTAAAGTCAAGTAGGCCAGATTAGAGGAACCAAATTTAGGAGTGCCTGTTCTTATAATCTATTAAGGGAAGAAGGAAATACACAAAGTGATATCCTCTCAGGATATTCAAATCCTGAGAGGAACAGTATTAAGAGCAAGATACATTTAGCTGGAAAAAAAAGCGGGGGGAAGAGCTATATCTTCAAATATCACGTGCTATTATTAAGAAAATGGAGCAGAATTTTTCTCTGTTGCTATGGAGATCAGAATTATGTCCAATGAATGGATGGGAAGTAAATTTTAGGTAAAGGTTCCCCTCGCACATATTTGCTCGTCGTTCCTGACTCTAGGAGGCAGCGCTCATCTCCATTTCAAAGTCGAGGAGCCAATGTTGTCCGAAGAAGTGTCCATGGACACGTAGCTGGTATGACTAAATGCTGAAGGCGCATGGAACGCTGTTACCTTCCCATCAAAGGTGTTTCCTATTTTTCTACTTGCATTTTTACATGCTTTCAAACTGATAGGCTGGCAGAAGCTGGGACAATGGGACCTTGCTCAATTACAGACCATTAGGGATTTGAAGTGCTGACCTGCCAACCTTTCTGATAACAAGTTCAGCATCTTAGCCACTGGGCCACCATGTTTTAATCAATTTTAGTCAAACATTAAACAAATATTACGGTAAGGCCTGTTTGGTGATATATTAAACTATCTCTAGAAGGATAGTCTAGTTTCTTCTCTGAATGTATTTTAGCAGAAGTTGAATAATCATCTTTCAAAGACTTTATCATACTCTGTATTAAATAGAGAGTTGGGTAACATTATCTCCAAAGGTTCTTTTTGTGATATACAGTAATTTTATAAGCAACAGAATTCCCTAATTCTGATATAGGCATTTTTATTTTCTACAGAAATTAATATAGTAATAGGCATGGTTAAAGAAAGAAAATGTATTTACTTTGGGGGGTTACTAGAATTTCTAGGAAATGCATTCATAACCTCCCAATTTAATATTTATCATTTACAAACAACCACCTTATTGTTTTCTCTAGAGTCACTGGAGTTGTAGTTAATCATCATGGCTACATCAGGGCTTTAGAACTCACAGTTTGTTAAGCCGTTTTTCCCCATATAAAGTCCAACATTTAACTGACTATTCTTTAATAAAAAGTTTTGTGGAAATCTATAGGAAAAAATCTTCCTCTAAGAGAAAAATATGAAATGTTCCTTCAAACAGTTGCTTCAAACACATTACATACAAATCTGTATCAGGGAACTTTTTAGCATCTGCAATTTTATCAAAAAATAGAATAGTTATTATACAGTTTTACCCTCTTAAGTAAAAACAGGATTAATATGGATTACTAGATTGTCAGGGCCCAGTACTGTTAATTGCAGTTGTCAATTACGTATATTGCTTCACAAGCCTCCTTTTTTATTAAACTAACAGCACTTTAAATATAAAAACATGCAAACTCATACCAAAAAATCTTCACGAACATTAAATAAAGGTGAAAAGAAAACCCACGACCAGAAGTTCTGGCAAAACAATATTCCAAACCCCGTAGCAGTTACTGAGCACCTTAACTTTCATTGCGCGTGCGCAACGTGAGCATCGTACTCTTAGCCTCCTCTCCACCCCGAGATAAAGCCCCTTCATCGCGAGAGTCAAAACCATAGACGATACATCAACTATAATGGTTTTCCTTTTTCAAAACGGATTGTCCTGGTGGTGCAGTGGAATATTTAAATCTTCGGAGCTTTCCTAACCTTTGATTTTCATACCTTTTCATAGAAACAACGAATGCCTGAAATGATAAAAACCTACCTGGACAGATTTATTTTGGTTTTTTCCTCGCACTGGTGCTAACCAACCAGCGCTCTCCGTGGGACGCTTGCTCAATTAGGCCCCACTTTCCACACATGCGCAGTAGCTTAATATCCTACCAGGTAGAAATGGCGTTGACTTTGGGGAGGCTGCGATATTTGCAGCTGTTCTGCAAGGTACGTCCTTGGTACAGGCCGGGTCAACTATAATAAATTTATATTTACCTTGCGCTCGAGGGTGGGTATTTCAGCTTCAGTCGGAGAAAAGTGGCGGGATGTGCGACTTAATGGGCTACGTATATTCAGGATAAGATACTGGAAGTTTCGGTTCCGTCTCCCCCCCCCCCCCCATGTGGCATTCCGGGAATCGTGTTTCCCATATTTCTATAGGGATATGTTTAATATATTCTATATAAGACATCTTGTAAATGCTTTAACAATTTGTTTTTATTTTTTCCGTCCGTATATTTTCTTGTTGAGACCCGCGTTGAACTTTGTTCTTAAAAAATAAACGTATCTTGGTCTTGAGATTAAAACATAACTTACACAGTAATAGCTTGCTAATATGGAGATGATATATCAATTAGCAGCCCTGATAAGTGACTTTTCTCTAAAATCTCAAAACATGATGAAGATTTGAGATGATACAATATATTTACATAAGAAAGAGGCCTTTTTGAAACCAATACTGTATAAATGCAAGAGACATTTAAAATGATAGAATCGACTTCTGCAAACCTAAAAGTATACATGACTACCACACAATCTTAGTAGCATAGCACTCCCACATAGGAATATTTTAATAGAATGCCTTATAGTAGTGGCCAAAATTGTGGAAACCATTTGGGAAAAGTGCACAGTATTTTTGAGGTTTGATTGCTAATACCACTTTTTTTGCAATAGTACCATAAAGTTAAATATCAATGGAAAGATAATTTAATCAAGAATGTAATGCAATAACTTATATGAAGGATCTTGAAGAAGAGCCAAGGTGGCGCAGTGGTTAAATGCAGCACTGCAGGCTACTGCTAGATCAGCAGGTCAGCGGTTCAAATCTCACCGGCTCAGGGTTGACTCAGCCTTCCATCCTTCCGAGGTGGGTAAAATGAGGACCCAGATTGTTGGGGGCAATATGCTGACTCTCTGTAAACCGCTTAGAGAGGCCTGAAAGGCCTATGAAGCGGTATATAAGTCTACTGCTATTGCTATTGCTACTATTTGCTATTAGAATAGCAGTTATAAAGAAGAAAAGGGAAACACTTAGGCCAAATTCCTGAAGTCTGCACCGAACAGTCCTTGCACTCAACTTTACATTGCATTTCAACATTTCATCTTGTATACACCCAGATGATTTTCTTCTCTCACTTAGGCATAGTCTTTTAATTTTTCTATCATCACTTGCTCTTGCATCTTTTTCTGCCTTTACTAGTGTGGTTTTTTAGTGACTGAGTCTTCTTATACCTCTTCAAAAACTTAGAAATGCCACCTTCTAATTTCTTTATAACTGTAGCATTGTTCACTTGATAATACTATTTTACATGGCTTTCTGGGTGACCAGTCAACTCTGCACCATTACTTTAATTTTATTACGTTTTACAAGCTCACTAAATGAAAGAACAAAAAAAAAAACCCCAACTTGATAGCAATTACAATATCAGATTAAAAGTCTAGATGGTATTTTGTCCAGTTTTGTTGAAAAATGTTTGAAATTAATTCATAATTCTTCCTAATGTTTCTTATCATTTCCTTTTTTAAATATTTTGACAATTGCTGGAAAAATGTAACTACAGATATTACATTTCTGCATACCATTTGGTTATGATGATTTATGTAAAAAATAAAATCACGAAATATAATTAGTTGCACTGTCCCAGGGTCATTTGATTCCCATGTACAACCTTTCTACCTAGCTTCTGACAAGCAGAGTCAATGGGGAAAGTCAGATTTGCTCAAGGATTACATTTCACTTGAACCCCTGCAGTGATTCACTTAACAACTGTGGTAAAAAGTTTATAAAATAGTGTGCAACTCATTTAACAGCTTGTCTTGCTTAACACCTGAAAATTTTGGGATCAATTTGGTTGTGTTAAGGGCACCAAAATGTTTGCTTACAAACAATGCAAGTACTAAGTATTGTAAGCAACATTTTGGTTCCCTTACTAATTAGAAGATTTTTAACTATTATTTTTATTTTTCAGCAAAGACCAGCAGCTTGTGATGTGTTTTCTCGTAATTTTCACTTCACGGAATATGGAAAGAAGAATGTGTCTGCCAAAGTATCTGATTCAGTAAGTTATTTTTGAATCACTTACATGACTTCTTCATCCAATCCAGATATGCTGAAAAAGATAAGACATTCAGTCCACAAATTGATCTAAGTTGTACTCTAGTTTATTTTTGAATTAGTTGTTTGGTTTAACAAACCATGATTTGTGGTTTAACAGTTGAATAGTTGTGGGTTACTCAATAAACCTTGATTAATAAGACATGGCTTTGCATGCATACTGTACATTTAGCCAGTAAGTAACTGTATGGGTATGCGTTCGTAAATTTTAAAGCTGGATTTAAATGATCCCAACCTCTGTTTTCCTTATTGAGGATTCTGGCATTCAATCTTGTTTGTATGGATCAGTCAAATTGCAGTTTATTTATTTATCTGATCTATCTTTCTGTTCAAATTAAATACTAAAGATACAGTGATAACTTACAGGAATGAAAGAGCTTTTTGTTAACATGGCAAAGAATGGCAGCAAAGGATTAAGGACTTGAGTTTAATTATGCTTCTTAATTGATTAAATTACAGAGGAGAGGAATATTATTAATCAAAACCTAAAGAGAGATAATTGAATTGTTTTCAGCATAGTGCTTATTGATTGTGCTACTCTCCAAATGTAAATTTAAATAATAACTTAAATTGTATTGGGGTATTGCAAATATTTCATCTCAAGGTATTCTGCTTTTTTGTTGTTCAGATTTCAACACAGTATCCTGTAGTGGACCATGAATTTGATGCAGTTGTAGTGGGTGCAGGTGGTGCAGGTTTGAGAGCTGCCTTTGGCTTGTCTGAGGCTGGTTTTAATACAGCATGTGTTTCCAAATTATTCCCGACCAGATCTCATACTGTTGCTGCACAAGTAAGAGACCTCTTTTTCTCAGTTGCTGCATGCTATCTAGATTTATGTTATATACAGATGCCATTGTTTAACAGAATTTGTTTGTCTCTTTATAACTTTGAATTTGCCTTAACAGTTCACCATAATGCAATTTTTTTTAAATTAAGTTGTCTCAATTCCACTAATTTAAAGAATGTGTTTAAAACCTGGAACCATTATTCCCTTGTCATTGAAATTTCAAGACTCTTCAGATTTGCAGAGTTAAGACTGCTGCAGTGTCACAGTGCTTAGTTCGGGTCAAGTGATCATAATTTTCAATATTCCATGTCAGTTTCCTCCAAGCAAAGTTGTCGGGGAAGCCAGTAGGAAGTGGGAAATGATTCCTGCTTCCACTGTTTTCTGCTTATCTGTGATCATTCTGATTCTCTGCTTAGGTAAGGAAATATCTCGGGAAGGTGACCTAATGGGTCATAGGTTTTCTAGTTAATAGTAATGCTTGAGGCCTATAGTATTCTGATTTTCATGAGTAGCATAGAGTGAGGTGAGCATTATATATTTATTTTGCATTGAAATATTGATTCTGGGTAAAATTCTGAATTTAATTTTCACAAGAGAGATCATCTGGAGCTTTGGAATAAAGTATTGCTATATGCTAACAACACCCAACTTAAATCACTTGTGAATGGATCAAAGACTTCCTGACGGATCGTCTACAAACAGTAAGGGTTGGATCCTTTACATCTTCCACGCTGAAGCTCAGGCTTCCCTTAGGGCTGTGTACTCAGCCCATACCTGTACTCGTGTACACATGACTACATATCCTCTGATCCATCCAACATCATAATAAAGTTTGCAGACGACACAACAGGGCTGGGTCTCATAACTGGAGGGGATGAATCAGCATACAGGGAAGAAATCGAGAAGATGCTCAAGAAGCAACTTACATCCAAATACTAGTAAGAAAAAGGAGATGGTGCTAGATTTCTGGAAGCACAGAGAGGAACCTGCCCCACTATATATCGAGGGGGATTGTGTGGAGAGGGTTTCCTCTTTTAAATTCTTGGGAGTGCTTATTAGTCAAGATCTCACCTGGAAAAACAACACGTCTCTGGTGATTGGAAAGGCCCAACAGAGACTTCATTTCCTTAGAGTTCTGTGAAAAAATCAGGTGGAACAATGGCTGATGACCTCTTTCTATCGGTCCATCATAGAAAGTGTCCTCACATATTGTATTACGGTATGGTATACTGGTTTAACAGCTGCAGACAGGAAGGCACTACAGAGAGTGATCAATTCGGCACAAGAAACCATTGGTTGCCCTCTGACACCACTGGATGATATTGCCAGATCTTGCTGCTTTAGCAGAGTAAGGAAGATACTCAGAGATGATTCGCATTCTGGTCAGTGTCTCTTTGCACTTCTACCATCAGGCAAAAGACATCAAAGTATAGCTAGATGAACAAACAGGTTTAAGATAGTTTCTATCCTTGGGCTGTGAGACTTTTAAATACAACCACAATCACTCCATGCACACACTAGTTTTTTTTTTCTTTTTCTTTCTTTTTTCGTTTCTGTCATTTTGCACCAGTGAGGTTAAAACCAATTTTGTTGTATTTAAGTACAATGACAATAAAGATTATATTTATACTTATAATTCTCCATATCATTGAACTGTAAACGAATTGATTTCCTTGATAGATTATACATTTAATAAATGAGCTGGATAAATAGAAATTATGGTACATTTATTTAATTATTATTTATAGACTACATGTTCTAATTATGTGATATTCAGATCTCTTCTGGATGGGAATGAATTCTCCTTTAAATAACTATCCCATAATATAGAAATGATCCTTGATTCACAGCTGCATCTGGATTCCCAGATGTGCTTTTCCAATTGCCAACTATTAACAATTTGTGTATCAAACATGCTTGATAAAAAATGATTATACCTTGATTGCAGCATGACTTGTTTCTAGCAATGAGCTCTTTATATAGTTAACTTTGAAGAGTGTTTAAAGGTTCAGTTGGGGTTAAATACAATTAGATCCAGAATTCTAGGCGCATTTTATTTCAGTGTTGAATACATATACTGATTACCAAACTGTTTTTGGACAGAATGGAAAGTGATTATTCTTTTTAGATACTGAAGTGTTGAAGACATGATTAACTGAGAAACTGCTGCTCTTGGCATGAATTTGCCTTGACTTCAAAGTCAACAAGAGAAAATTTCTTAAATATCACTTTCTGATCTTTAGAGAAAGGAATTGTATTAAATCAATCATTTTTTATTTTAGGTGCCAGGGTTATGTCATTTACTCATTTTTTAAAATAAATAGGTTGTCATAATCAGAACAAGGCTAAACCTACCATGCAATTCTTATTTCTTGATCTATGAAAAAAAATCTCATATTGATCTCTATTAAAGGTTTATGATAAACCTTTAATAAAATGATTTATTAACATTTTAACAATTTTCCTCTGCAATGGCTTAATTTATAGGGAGGAATCAATGCTGCTTTGGGGAACATGGAAGATGATAACTGGCGATGGCATTTCTATGATACTGTGAAAGGCTCTGACTGGCTAGGAGATCAGGATGCAATTCATTATATGACAGAGCAGGCCCCTGCTTCAGTTATTGAGGTACAGTTACTCAGATTCTTTGACTGTCTACAAACATTCACATTGATAACATAATTAGGAAAAACCATTTCTTAGCTAAAATAACTTTTTTCTTCACTTATAGTATCAATGTGAAAAATAGGATGCATAAACATGTATTAGTTGACTGCCTTTATTTGTCTTTTAATAAAATAACTGTAATACATGAAAAAAGCCCAGAAAAACATTCACATTGATAACATAATTAGGAAAAACCGTTTCTTAGCTAAAATAACCTTTTTCTTCACTTATAGTATCAATGTGAAAAATAGGATGCATAAACATGTATTAGTTGACTGCCTTTATTTGTCTTTTAATAAAATAACTGTAATACATGAAAAAAGCCCAGAAAAACATTCACATTGATAACATAATTAGGAAAAACCGTTTCTTAGCTAAAATAACCTTTTTCTTCACTTATAGTATCAATGTGAAAAATAGGATGCATAAACATGTATTAGTTGACTGCCTTTATTTGTCTTTTAATAAAATAACTGTAATACATGAAAAAAACCCAGAAAAACTGCTGATGATCATGTATTTCTTGATAATGCCAATATCATTGAAGATATTCTTTCTGAAACGGCAATCCCAAACAAAATGTTTATATTTTATATCATTTAAAACAGTGGTCCCCAATCTTTGCAGCTTGGTGGGCTGGCTGGGAGAGAGAGAAACCAGACCGTGTGAATGGTGGGCTGGTGTTCATATCTGCATACGTGCAACTCAACTCACGCAAGCAGGCTGCTCCATACGCACATGCCATGCAACTCCACTGCAAATTCTCTCCCACCTCTCATGCAGCCAAGTTCTGAATAGGCCATAGCCACATAGTAGGCTGCAGCCTGGGGGTTGAGGACCCCTGATTTAAAACCGTTGTATATTCATTGACAAATTTCAGGTTTGGATCACAAAAAATCTTACATGATTTTTCTATATTTAGATACCCTACTTAATTGTCTGTTTTGAGACATGATCCATTGCAATCTACCTAAGTTTACCTAGTATTCTTTATTTCCTCCTTGGCTGTTTTAATTTTTTTTGGCTTTTTGTGTTCTGTGATCCAGCTTTATATATCATTGAAAAATGGGGAACTGTCATCCTTAGTGATCAGGCTATTTTTATGATTTTGGTCTGACAATATCATTATGTTACTTTTGAAAAAAAATTGATTCAAACTTGGTGTTTCAGACCTATCCATACAGTTTTCTTACCAGTGCCACATAAATGATTTGCCATTACTTTAGTTAAGCCTTGATTTTGTCATTTATTCTAAGTGGGTCGGCATGTATGGTTTTCAATTTTTGAGAATTGAATTATCACAGTTGTTAAATATTATGTGGGCTAATACAAAATTCTTCAGGACATATTTAGGTCCCTAATTAGTGTCCATAAATTGCTAAACTTAAATAAATTAAATTACTGTATTTAAAAATGGCCAAGAACACATGTCATCACTAAATCTCATAACATTTTAGTACTTTTGCTTAAATTGAATGAACATTTCAAAATCTTTTGAGATTTTAGCTATTAAAAATAAATATACATGTTCATTTGCATATTACAGCCTTCTTACAATACATTATTGTCATAGTTCATGAATAATCTAGGGACCGTAGTGATATTACTAGCTAATTTTCAGTAATTTCTGTTAGAACCCCCAGTTACATAATAGTGCATAATCTTGCACCATAACATACTAAATAGATTAAAATGTTGCTTAGCTTATGTTAACTCCTTTCATTTTACTTTATTTGTTTTTGGGAGCTGAGATATTTTCAGATGTATTATATGTTATTTTACTAATTCCCCTTGTCTTTATATACAATTAAATTAGTCATCTCTTTTTGGATTCCTCAGCTAGAGAATTATGGTATGCCATTTAGCAGGACAGAAGATGGAAAGATCTATCAACGTGCTTTTGGAGGTCAGAGCCTTCAATTTGGGAAAGGAGGACAGGCTCACCGTTGCTGTTGTGTAGCTGATAGGACAGGTCACTCTCTGTTACACACACTGTATGGCCGGGTAAGTAGTTGTTTATGGAGTGGGGAACAAAGATTAACAGTTGCTTTTAAAATTGATGGTGGCATTGGCTAATGCCAATTGCTGTTATAACTGACTCCAGGTAGAATTTTGCTGATGTTCCTATATATTGTCTATATAAGTAAATACAGTCAAAATAATAGAAAGTTTGTATAAGTGATATTTCTCTATTATTCAGAATTCAAAATGACAGTTTTTAAAAAATAAATCTGTTCTTAAGATAAAAAATTTTTGGCTTTATTTTTGATCTTATAAAATATAATGGAACTGAAAAGATGCCTTGTAATATGTCAGATCATTGGACTATGCATTCCTGTAGATTGTAGTTAGTGATCAGAGAAGAGAGCTTGGGATTGTTATGGATACATAATGAATTTCTTAATACAATGGGTTCTTTGAAAATAGCAATTTCCAAATTAGACATTAAGAAAGAAATTCAATATTGCCAGCAAATAATGTGTGATTTCACATAACAACTATTTATGAAAGTTGTATCATAAAAAAGCTATTAGGTGCTTGAAAATGTAGAGGAGAAAGGCTATTGAGGTCAAATTGGGCCAAGACATGGAAACGACCAGACTTGTCTTTCACACCTCAAAATCTAGAACTTGGATCATCAACAAAATTTAATGCAAAGATAAAATCAAGTATCATTTCACACAGGGTATAGTTAAACTACCTAATTCTCATCTAAACCATGAACAGGCTCTCAATTTGACTAAATTTAATATTTATTAAAATAGAGTCAAGATGAATGAGTGTGTGTGTGTGTGTAGATTCATCTTACCACTATTTTAATCTAATGCTCAAGTAGAATGCTTGACACGATTTCAGACAAATGGCTGTCCAATTTCTTCTTAAAAATCTCCAGTGAGGCAGCACCCACAATTTCTGAAGACAAGCTGTTCTGCTGATTAATTGTTATCACTATTAAGAGATTTCGTCTTACTTCTAGATTTGTTCCCTCCTTGATTAATTTCCATCCATTGCTTCTTGTCCTTCTTTCAGATGCTTTGGAGAATAGGTTGACTACCTATTCTTTCTTAAATATTGTACCATGTCACCCTTTGTCCTTTATAGCATTTATTTCTTCTGTTCACCATTTTTTATTAAAACATAAGAAACAAAATGCAGCACTGGAAATAGATTTTTAAATTCTGTCAGAAAATAAATCAGGAATATAGAACGTTATGTTATATGAGAGTCATGTTAATTGTATTATATGAGAAAGTTTTCTAATCAAATTTGACACTTTGTTTCTTAAGCTACTGGAAAATAGATACTCATTGAATGTTAGTTAGAAAAAATCTTAACAATGTGTCGTTGGATGGCGGAACCATTTATGCAGGAAATTAATAGTCTGCTTTACTGCATATGCTTAAACAGGGGCTGGGCAGCCATCTGTCACAGATATTTTAATTTAGGTTTTTTCACTGAACAATGATTTGAATTTGATAAATTAAATTCATTCATTCAAGCAATCAATTTCTATAGTTGCCCATCTCAGTCAGTGATTCTGAGCAGCTTACAATTGAAAAAAAATATTACTCTTAAGAATGCTAAAACACTAAAAACATCTAGGTTAAACACAATAGGATAGGCTATTTGGCCAGTTAAGAATACAGCCAGGAAACAGGATGCTTGACATATTTAGTGCCCCAAGCTTGAGAACATAGTCAGGTTTTTAGGGTCTTACAAAAGGATAACAGGATTGGGGCCATTATAATTTCCAAAGGAAGGATGTTCCATAAAATGAGCCACTGTGGAAAACAACTTGTCTTCAGCTGACACTCTGACTGACAAGAACTGCAGTATCTGCATTCTGCAGAATCCATTGAATGCTTTTAATTCTAGGGTTATTGCTTTAACATTCTCATAAAAATATTAAACATTTAGAAAATACCAAAAATATTTTTTTAGCCAGATTTATGGTCTAAAGCAGTGTTTTTCAACCTTTTTTGTGCAAAGGCACACTTTTTTCATGAAAAAAATCACGAGGCACACCACCATTAGAAAATGTTAAAAAAATTTAACTCTGTGCCTATATTGACTATATATAAAGTAATTCTCCCACGGCACACCTTACACTATGTCACGGCACACTAGTGTGCCACGGCACAGTGGTTGAAAAACACTGGTCTAAAGAAACACTTTCTAATTACATAATGAAATTAACATTGTTGCTTAAGTACTGAAATTAATGCTTTGTTCCCTTTCTCTCACTATTAGTCACTCAGATATGATACCAGTTACTTTGTGGAATATTTTGCTCTTGATCTCCTAATGGAAAATGGAGAATGTTGTGGTATTATTGCACTATGCATCGAAGATGGCACAATACATCGTTTTAGAGCAAAGAATACAGTTATTGCCACTGGGTAATATGTTAATAACTATGAAGAAATGTCAATGCCAATATCTGGGCCTTTTTGTTTTAATTCAACTAGCATTATCGTTTTAATATAATATAATACAGTACAGTACAATACAATATGCCACTAGTTTATATTCCTCCATGCATTTTTGTCTTTCTTCTAGTTGATATAGGGCATGAGAAATTTAATGCAGCCCAAATATTCCATACTTGAATGTGTCGTATTTTTCGGAGTATAAGTTGCACCTTAGTTTTTGGGAGGAAAATGCAGGGGGGGGGGGAATTCTGCCTAGCAGGTATTCATTTTTATTCCCATAACACCAGAAAAGCAAGCAAACACAATAGTATAATAAAACAATACTTTTTGCCACTTTTTTCCTTTTCCCAGGCAGGCCGGGGAAATTCTTAACAACCTTAACTAGATGTCTGGGCATTCAGCCAAAAGCAAGTCATACCTGTAAAAATGTAACAAAGTTGAATCAACAAACCAGCCCAGCACTTGCCTGAAGAAAATCATTGAGAAACTCAGATAGAAAAAATCCTTGCCCTTAAAGGGATTATCCCCAAAAGAATAGAAATCACTAGTCACAGGAATTCTCTGCCTTGCCCTTGAGTGAATTAGCTCCCAAAAATACAAACTGGACAAAAGTACTTCTTAAGGCAGTCTTCAAATCTTTCATCATCGGCTTCTCCCAGTTGGAACAAACTGGGAAATTTTTCCAACATTATGCTGCAGTAAAAGTATTCAAAGCTTTTTTTCATCCCTAATGAGGTGCTAATGAGTGAAGCCAGATCTTCCAGATCTTCCATCTTCCGTGCTTTGCCTGAAATGGAAGATTGCTTCACTCATTAGCACCTCATTAGAGCTGGAAAAAAAAAGCTTCCAAAAAGCTACATTGGAGTATAAGACTGTACCCCAATTTTCAGCCTCTTTTAGGAGGGGAAAAAGTGTGTCTTGTACTCCCAAAAATATGCTAACTATAACATTTTTGTTAAAATTGATTTTTTAAAACTTTTTTTGCATGGGTGCAACCAATACTGGAGAGATGGTAGACTCGCTTCACTGAATGTAGTCTAGCAGAAGTTAGACAAATTATTTACCGTAACTGCCTATATTGAGTATGGTATTAGGCTTGATAGCCTAAACAGTCCCTTTCAAATAGCTTCCATTAAGATAAGTTTCATTCTGACATAGGTTTATCAATATATGAAGAGTTGAGAGCTGCAGTTCAGCTGCGGCTTTTTTAGGAGGTAATTTGAAGATGTATGTTGATGTGCTTTCATGGGAAATATGATTGTTTTTGGGTCTATTTTTCAGCCATTTGGGCATTTGCTTTCCATAGGATTCTGATTTCTAATAATAAAACGTCTGAAGTGCAAAGAAATTTCAAGATTGGTTTCAAAAATTGTGATTTATTTTTATTGTCTATGAGCTGGGGAATGCTAAAGATGGAAAGTTCTCCCAGTTAAATGGCTCCTTTTCCTTTGACGATGATGACGATGATGATATGTATGTCGGTGTTAGTTAAAAAAACAGAAAAGTTGTGTTATTAAAGTGTAAGCATTTTGCTTTTAAATACCAGCTACATGATCTGAAGTGTGTTGGTGGAAAGTCAAAACATGGGAATCTGATTTAAAAATCTGTATTTCAGACACACACTAAGCCACTCTGTGGAAGAATGGCATATTATGATCTATTATACTAAACAACAGGAAAAAAATACTTAAAAGTGACTCATAGATGGTATGACTGTATGTTGCTAAGATGCAAGTTGCTAACATTACAAATGTTGGAAATGGAATGTTTTTTAACATTAAAGAGATGACATTCATTATTATCACATATATTGGCATTAATGTTACACATGAAACATTTTCTTTCCTGCCTTATGAATAGTAGATACTAACTATGAACTTTTTCCAGAGGATATGGGCGCACATATTTTAGCTGTACTTCTGCTCACACTTGTACGGGTGATGGCACAGCAATGGTTACCCGGGCAGGCCTACCTTGCCAGGATTTGGAATTTGTACAGTTCCATCCCACAGGTAAAAACTACCTTATTCTGTTACAAGGAACTAAGTTTTGTAGTAAATCCTTTTTTCTCCTTAATGTTTTAAAATCAACATGATGTGCAATAGAAAATTATGTATAATCTATTCATTGTTTTTATTGGATAATCTCTTCAATAGATTGCAGCAATCCCATAGACCTTGTATACCTTTAGCAATTTTAGCAAAGTAAAGAAATACGTGACCCGACAAAAGGGCGAACTTCTAAACCGTGCCGCTAAAACCGCAATGTCATCAATGCAGAGACAACAGCGCGGAGACAGAAGGGCGCTTTACAATAGCACAGCGACAGAAAGCCGATTTAACTTAAGGTAAGGGTTAAGTTTAGGGTTAGGTTTAGGGTTTGGTTTAGGGTTAGGTTTAGGGTTAGGTTAGGTTTAGCGTTACGTTTAGGGTTATGTTTAGGGTTAGGGGTTAGGTTTAGGGTTAGGTTTAGTTTTACAGCGTGCTTCTGTCTCCGCGCTGTTGTCGCCGCGATTCAGCGCTCATTCGTCGGAGCGCTTTAGAACACATGGTTTTATCACCGCGGTTTAGTTGGGTGCGGTTTTGTCGTTCGCCCTTTTGTTGGTGAACCAAGAAATATCCCATGAAATTTTAATTAGCAAGCTATTTAATTAGCTTCAATTATATGAGGATTTAGCAGATATAGGCAGACTCAAAAACATTCCACAATATTGAAACAGCTACTTTGTCCATGTTTATTAAGGCCATTTTCTCAAGAAATTGTTCATTTTGTTTCTAGCATTGAACAGATTTTGAATGCAGTGGCTTAAGTGGCGTCTTCTAGTACTGTGACTATTGTCTGTATATAAAATTGGAAATGTTTACAATTTCTATAAAATTCATTTTGAGCAAAGTAAATTCTTAAATTTAGGCAAAGTAAAAATATTGACAGCAAAGTAAAAATAAAGAAATAAGAAATTTTGGCCTCAATTGACTTCCTGTAGACAATAGAAAAAGGCAATCTTGAAATATCTACTTCACATTTCTATGGCAATTTACTGGCATATTTCTTTTTCTAAGACCATGATTCTTTCTGAAAATAGTAATAAGAGAAGAATGAAGAAGTAACTGAGATGTATTAATTATGAATACTGCATTTATCTGTTAATTATGAAGTAACAGTTCTTACATCATCTATTAGTGATGGCTAATCTTTTGCATCATTGTGTGCCAACCTGCATGCCAGAAATGGCACATAAAACCATCCCGCAAGGAATGTGCAACCTCGCTGGTCTTCATGTACGCGGGAGCGCCCAAACCAGAAGAGCAGTGTTCCACCACACCTGTGCATGGTGGCACCTGGATTTATGGTTCCTGGATTTATGGTTCCTGGTTCGGGTGCCCGCCCGACAAACAGGTGGCAGTCGTGCATGCGCTCAATGGAAACCTGGAAGAGCGCGCCGAAACTCTGCTCTTCCAGGTTTCTTCCAGATCAGCAGAGGGCTCCCTTGCCTGACCCTTCTATTGATCAGATGGGGGAAGCAGATCTCGGACCTCCTCAGAGAGATAGCTCCTCATCTGTAGTTGAGGAGGTGTCACAGGATTCTCCTGGGGATACCCTGACTCCCTTAGTTCTTCCATCAAGGAAGAGCCAGAGCTCTTTCAGTGTTTCCCCCCCTCAGTAGGGCTAAAGGCAGGTCTGCTCCTCGGTCTAAAGAAGACAAGGGCCCTGCTTTGTCTGCAGAGATGAGGGAAATTGCCATAACCATCTCGCAGGGTATAGCTGAGGGGACGTGCCAGAAGAATGCTCGAGCCTCTGGCTCTTCCAAGTCACGACCACACCCAGCTCAGGACAGGGACCCTGTCCCGGCTTCTCCTGGCACCTCGGAGGAGGATGAGACGGAGGAATTTGAGTTGTTGGAGGATGAGGACCTTCCGATAAATCCGCCTTCACCGGCCTATTTAAACTGTCCTTATTCAAGGCCATCTTGCACAAGGCTAAGGCCTCCACCGAGTTAGGAGCCAAGCCCAAGGATAAGGCCGTTCCCTCTATCTCTCAGGGCCCCAAAGAGGGTCTATTTAAGGAAAATTCCCCAACTCAGGAATTGATTCTGGTTCCTGATCTTTTTATGAACGCTGTCCAATGCCAGTGGGCACAGCCTGGTACCCTGGCCAACCCAAGTGGGGGAGATAAAAACGTATATTCTGTAGAGACCAGAATGGACAACATCTTGAAAGTGCCAGAACTAGATGCTCCGGTAGTCCCATTAACTTCTAATTCAGCTTTGCTGGCGGACCTTCTAGAAGGTCTTAAGGTGGAAGATAAGAGGTCAGAGAAAGCCTGTCATAAAACGCCTGGGCAATCAAGGCATCCACTTTGGCGTGCTTCTTTACCAGAGCCTCTCTCCTCTGGCTGCGCCAGCTTAAATCTAAACCTCCTTCAGAAGAGTCTCAATAGTGACATGACATCAGCAAAATTATCACCGCTGTAGAGTATGCAGCCGACGCTTCACTGAACGCGGCTAAGTTTGCTTCTCGAGCGTTGCCATCCAATGTCACCTTGTGCCACCTGCTATGGCTTCGCCACTGGCAGGCGGATATGAAGGCCAAGTGGAAGTTGGCCTCCGCCCTCTTTAAGAGTGGCCAACTTTTTGAGATGCCTTAGATAAGTTTGTGATAGAGACAAAGGACAAACACAAGATCCTTCCGTTTACTCATAAGAAGAATGAGCAGAAGGGCTCGGACTCATTCAGGAAACAGAGATTTCGATCACAAGAGACCGCACAGGCCTCTTCTGCTCCTTCCTTCTCCTACCAAAGGTCCTATTCCCAGGCTGGGGACAGGAGCCAGGATAGAAACTCAATTGGGTCCTGGGGTAGGCAACAGCAGACTTCCTTTTGGAAGCCCTTTCGTGGCGGTTCCAACTCCTAACAATTCCGATGTAACAAGTGACCACCAACAGGTTCCTCCCATAGGCGGCCGACTGCAATTGTATGCCCACAAATGAGAGGTGATCACCTCGGACTCTTGGGTCCTCAACAAGATCAGGAGGGTCCTAATCCTGGAATTTCTATCCTTTCCTCAGCGGAAGTTCATCCGCTGCTCAACCCCCCAAAATCCCATGAAGAGATCCCTCATGCAGGCGGAGATTCGTCACCTTCTGCAAATAAGGGCCACAGAACTCGTACCAAGTGAACAGGAAAAGCAAGGATTCTACCCCATTCTTTTCCTGGTCCCGAAAAGCTCAGGGGAGTGGAGGACCATCCTAGACTTGAAGCGCCTGAATCAACAACTGGCCTACAAGCGCTTCAAGATGCAGTCACTCCAGTCCATCCTGGACTACGTAAGCCAAGGAGACAAGCTAACCTCCATAGACTTAAAAGAAGCTTACCTGCATGTTCCCATTCATGTATCTCACAGGAGGTCCCTACAGTTCCATTACGACGGGAGGCATTACCAGTACAGGGCTCTCCCATTCGGCCTCTCGTCCACGCCCAGGACCTTCAAAAAGCTTCTGGCAGCTGTGGCGGCTCACCTCTGGGCCCGCCTAATTCGACTGGAATGCTATCTGGATAACATCATTCAGTCTTCAAGCTACCACCAGGTCCTGCAAGACATTCAGGTGACCATATGCACCCTCCAACAGCACGGCTTTTCTGTGAACCGGAAGAAGAGTCATCTCGAGCTGACCACACGAATTCAGCACCTAGGCACCATCATATACTCAGTTTCTTGCCAGGTGTTTCTATCCCCAGACCATCTGCGAAACCTCAAGAGCAAAGTGCATCAGTGCTGCAGCTCAGGTCAGTGCCGATCACCAAACTCTCACAACTTCTTGGCATCATGATTTCCTGCCTAAAAGTAGTTCCCTGGGCGCGCCTTCATGCTAGGGAACTACAGTGGTTCCTCCTGCCGATGCAGAGGTCAAAGGGCAGCAACTCTCCAAGATGAGTCTGTCCGCCACAGAAGGTGATCCGATCCCTTCACTGGTGGCAATCTGCAGAGAAGGGGTGCCAGTTCAAGGAGCCCAAAAGAATCGTGGTAACTTCATATTCCAGCCTCTATGGATGGGGAGGGCGCATTGTCAAGGACAGCTGACACAGGGCAGAGGGAGGCAGCTCACAATATAAATTGGCTGGAGCTGAGAGCTGCCCGACTCGCCCTACATCGGTTTTCAACACAGCTTGTGGGCCGCCATGTACTATTACTAACAGACAACATAGCAACAAAGGCCCACATAAAACGGCAGGGCGGCACCCACTCCAGGAGGTTCATGACAGAAGCAGAGTCTCTGGCAGGTGGGCAGAATGCCACCTAGCATCCATCAGAGCAGACCACATATCTGGGACAAGCAATGTGAAAGCAGACTGGCTGAACCGGCAGATGATCGACAACTCCAAGTGGCACCTGCATCCAGAGCTGTTCCAACAGATAGTTCGGAGGTTCAGCCAACTGCAGGTTTACCTATTCGCTATTCTCGCCAACACACACCTGCCAAGGTTCATTTTCTGTTACCACATGCCCCAGGCGGAGGGGACGGATGCACTGAGGTGCAAGTGGCCCTCAGGACTTCTCTACACATTTCCTCCCCTCCCATTTATTCCGCAGGTAGTAGCCAAACTCCTAGCGGAGGAAGCGGAGATCTTCCTTGTGGCCCCACTTTGGCCCAGGAGGTCCTGGTATGCAGACCTTGTCAGTCTTTCCATCCAAAGACAGTGGAAGATTCCTCAGGAGCAAATGTCCCTCAGTCAGGGAGCAGTCTGCCATCCGGACCCTCAGTGGCTCCAATTAGCCGTCTGGCACTTGAGGGGAAGCTCTTGAGGAAACAGAATCTCTCTGACAAGGTCGTCAAGACCAATCAAGTGTCCAGAAGACCATCAACTACACGAATATACGAAGTGACATGGGTTGCCTTTTCAGCCTGGTGTAAAGAACATAATGTATAAGAGACATTTCAACTTCAATACCACAACTACTTGACTTCTTTCAGGAAGGATTGGACAAAGGTCTGGTGCCCAACACTCTCCGCCGCCAGGTCGCTGCCTTGTCCACCATCCTTGCTAGGGGCTCATCCCGGTCCCTGAGTCAACACCCTCAGGTCAAGAGTTTCCTGAAGGGCGCGGCCAATATCCATCCTCAGACTATACACCGATACCCTTCCTGGAATTTGCTGTTTGTTCTGCGGGCCCTGACGAGCGCTCCTTTCGAGCCGATTCGAACTGCGAGTCTTCACCATTTGACTCTTAAAACTGCCTTTCTAGTGGCGATTACGTCTGCTTGGAGAGTCTCAGAGATTGCGGCTCTCTCAATCAGGGAAGAGCTGTGTATAATTCATACTAATCGGGTGATCTTGAGACTCGACCCCACCTTTATCCCCAAGGTGAACTCTCACTTCCATAGAGCCCAGGAAGTGATCCTCCCCAACTTTTGCCCTAGACCTACACATCCCAGGGAGCGTACTTTGTATAAGTTAGATGTTAGGTGAGCTAACTCGCATTTATGTCAGGAGGACTATGGAATTTAGATGCTCTGAGTCATTTTTTGTGTCATTTCAGCCTGGGTCGCTGGGCTGCAAGGCCTCGTTTTTAACCATTGGACGTTGGCTGTGGGCCTGCATCAAGATGGCCTATGAACATCAGGGCAGAGCCGTGCCAGGTCTGGTGATGGCACACTCCACAAGGAGTGCTGCCACCACAGCAGCATGGGCGACCCAAGCGTCCATCATTACATTTGCAGAGCAGCTACGTAGGCGTCCCCCACTGCTTTTATTAGAAATTACAAAATTGACACCTTTGCCTTGGCCAAAGCCTCCTTTGGAAGATGTGTTTTGCAGAAACTTGCCTTGGCTCCGGACAAATTCTTCCCGCCCTGGGACACAATAGCTTGGGTATGTCCCATGCTTGGACTCTTCAAGCAACGCACAGGAGAATGATCATTGGCTTACCTGAATGGTCATTCTCGGGGCGCTGTGGGAGAGTCCAAACCCGCCCAGGGTTTAACTAGGTGTCCAAGAATCCTTGTAACAGTTAGAATTCTGTAGGGCGTCCTGCAGCGGATAAGACCTTTGTTTTAAACTGACCTCAATGAGACAAAGGAGGCGTAGTTAAAGAAAAATCTACTCAGTCCTATGGCAGATAGACTGTATTTAACCCATGCTTGGACTCTCCTGCAGTGCCCAGAGAACGACCTTTCAGGTAAGCCAATGGTCATTTTTTCTAGTGTTTTTTTAGCTTCCAATGGTCACTAAATGAATGTTTGTAAGACACGTATTACTTGCAGTTGTTAAATAAACCAGTGTTTTGCCAATAACTGGAAGTAACTGCAGGTTTTCAGTAGAAATAAAATCTGGTCACATGACTGGGGCGCTGCTAAGGAGATAAATATAGCAGTGTTGCCAAGCATCCGAAGTACAATCAGATCCAAATTGTAAATCCCCTTTTTAGGCTTCATTGTAAATCAAAGACTACTTATATAAAACTCTTATTTATATCTTACTTTAGGGATATTAATGTTAGGCATTCACTTTCAAAATATAAGTAATGTTTTAATCATTCACTCAAGGCTTTTCAATATTGGTCATATTAAAAAGCTCAACAAGGTTGGACCTGGTTGTCCCAGGAAATCCCTGGAATAGGAAGCAATCCTGGAGAAGATAATTGCAAAACCCATTTTATGTTTTCAAACAAACTATGCGGATATGTTTTAATCATTGGTAAGCTTGACTTGAAAGAAACTCTGCTTGTATTTAGATAATTCAGTAAATTTTATAAAATTGTATTTTTAAAAATCAGTAAATAATTGCTAGGCCATAATTTGAACCTAACCTTTGTAGAATATTGTTCAGTTAGATGTTACATTACATCAAATGTTATAGTAAGTTTTGTTTTTGGGATGATATATATCATTGGTAAAATGTTTTAATTTTAATATATTTTGCAGGTATTTATGGAGCTGGCTGTCTTATTACAGAAGGCTGTCGTGGTGAAGGAGGTATTTTAATTAACAGTGAAGGAGAAAGATTTATGGAGAGATATGCTCCAGTTGCCAAAGATCTAGCTTCCCGAGATGTTGTATCTCGTTCTATGACTATTGAGATCCGTGAAGGAAGGCAAGTTTAATCTATCAAGTCCATAAATGTGATTATAAAAGATGCAGAGATCAACATTGTACAAACAATACTTGTATGCACACATATCTTTCCATTATTTGCTTGCAAAATAAAGCATAGCACAACATTTGTAAAACCCACCCATCTGCAATTTACAATCCAATCTCCCTATAGCAAACTTTTTTTAAAAAAAATTAGTGACTTGGCAACTTGACAGACATGAAACTGCAATAAGTCATCTTGTTTGTTTAACTATGTGCTTAATTGCTTTTTTATTCTCTCAACATTCATTTATAGATAATCTTAAACAAATACATGTAAGGATGTCATTGTTCTGTGTTACTGTATTATACAGAAAAAAACAATAGAAAAAGAGCAACTCAGTCATAAACCAGAAAACATTCTAATTGCAATGATCAATCAGAACGCTCTGAATTGAAACAAAATAGCCTGTTCTTGAAACAGAACTCTTAAAATGCTTATGTTTTGTTTATTTTTAGATTCTTGGAACTTTTACTTTCATGTTAGAATATTTCAAAAGCCTTTTGCACATCCCTGTTACAGATTTGTTTCATTGGTTTTTTTTAAAGGGAATACTTCATTTGAACTTTTTATTTATTTATTTATTCATTCATTCATTCATTTTTATGCTGCCCATCTCATGGATGCAGTAAGCAGTTTGAAATATAATAAAAAATAAAAAGTAATATAAATCAATTAAAGATAATTAAATAGAAAAGCTAAAAAATGTAGTTACTAAAATAAAATCAAGTATAGTTTGCAAACACTTGATAGAATTCTCTTATATAATTATTTGTTGTCTAATGTTTGTATCTAAATAATGGTAAGAAAAAATGTTTATCTCTATTTAACATCTCTTTAAAATAACAGAGGTTGTGGTCCTGACAAAGATCACGTGCACTTGCAATTGCACCATTTGCCACCACAGCAGCTAGCAATGCGTCTTCCTGGAATTTCAGAAACTGCTATGATATTTGCTGGTGTTGATGTTACAAAAGAACCTATTCCTGTCCTACCTACTGTACATTACAATATGGGAGGTATCCCTACAAACTACAAAGGACAGGTAATTTTCTAAACATTTATTTATTCATTCATTAAATGTATATACCCGTGATGGCGAATCCTATGGCACAGGTGGCATGCAGAGCCCTCTCTGCAGGCATGCCAGTCGCCCCAGCCCAGCTCAACTAGCATGCACATGCAGGCATGCCTTCCACTGGCCAGCTGGTTTTCAGGACTATGCTGTGGGCCAGGGTGAGGGACCTGTGAGCAGGGGAGGGAGCTCACATTGTGCAGCAAACTCGGGCTGGATGTGAGTGTGAATGGCCTGGTCCCGCAGTGCTTCCTCGCTCAGTTGGAGACTGAGTGTTTTCCATTTTGGGCCTGGAAAGCCTCTTGTACCAATCTCAAAGCAAAAAACAAAACAAAACCCTACAACTGTTTGAAGACTGAAGGAAGCCTCCAACTGAGCGAGGAAGCACTGTGGGGCCAGGCCACTCACACTTCCAGCCCGCCGGAGTTTGCTGCGCCAGGGCAGGAATGAGACCCTGTCCTGTGGAGCCCACTGCCTCTTGCGTGAGGAGGACATCGATGAAGATGAGGAGAAGAATGGTGAGGCTTTGCAGAAGCCGGCAAGGTGCAGGTCAGGTGGGGCTGGCTGGCTGACTGGGGTAGGGCCAATCCTGTGCTTAGTTGGCTGCTGCCACGAGCAGCTTGCATGCCCCGACTGTGCTGGTGGAGAAATGAGATATCCTGCTTGAATGGGGCGGACGAGGAGAAAAGTATTCAAATTCCCCCCCCCCTCCCGGCCTCGCTGCTCAGGTGTCACCCACACCATTGCCAGCAGTTTGAGTGCCCTGGCTGAAGCATGGATCGCTTTCTCTGACACACACACACACACACACACACACACACACACACACGGATTGCTCTCTTACCCTGGCTGTCCCTTATTTGCATGCAAGTGTGCTCCTTGAAACAAAGAAGCCTCATTAAGTAGTTAAGTGGAAAGTAGTTGAGAGGGGAGGAGCAGGAGACCACTTTTCATGCCTAGAATGAAAGTTTCTGGGTCCCTGAAAAGAGGATGGGTGCCTGAGTCTGCACAATATTATAGCACCCAGGCACGAAAAGCATTTCCCAGCCAACTCTCCTCTCCATTCTTCAAAGGCAAAGAAACAGAAACAAGAGAGGAGACAGATGTTTGCAAGGTAAGCGAGTCCTTGTTGCAGGAAGGAAGAAGCATTTTAGTGGGTTAGGTAGATCTTGGGAGCCTGTTCTATCATTAGGACCTCCATAGCCTTCCCCACCCTGAGATATCTCATGGGCACATTGATATTCTTGAATTGTGAGCTCTTAGGAAAGTATCCCCTACTTTTGTGTTACAAACAGTTATTTCCAGTGGGGAAAGCAGGACAAAGCAAGTGGGGGAAAATAATTTCCTTTGCTATATTTCCAGTCTGAATTAGACCATGGCAGGGTCCATATAGAAGAGCTCTTTTAAAGATCATTATGTATTAATAGAAAAGAAACTTAGCTCTGTTCTTCAATGCTAAAGCTGTTGCACATAAAAAACAGAGGAGCTCTGTTCAACTACCAGAGCCATCATTTTGACAGTTTTGCTGTACTGTAGTGTGTCCCCATGAAATGCAAGCATGGAATAAACTCAGCCTGGTTTGTTCTCAGTCTTTTAAGTGGCCACAAACTACTAGCAAAAGTGGTGTTTGATCACAAGGCAAGGAATGTTTCCCCTTTTGTATTTGAGCATCCAAGAAGGGACAGGAAAGACAAAGAAAAAGAAGGAAAGAGGGGAAGAGAGCAAGGAAGCAAAAATAAGGAAAGAGGAGAAGGAAGAAGAAAGAATGAAGAGGAAAGGAAAAAGAAGGGAAGGAATGAGAGAGAGTGAGGGTATGAGGTAAATCCTGCCTTAGCACTTGATCACCAGCAGCCCTGTTGCCTTTTACCATCCCCTTATCCCCTCCTGTCCTCTCCTGGTGGTCTCCCATCCTATCACTGAGGATGCTTTGGTTTCAAAGCTAGGTCTTGTAAGAAGAGGAAGTGGGCCTCCCTCTGACCCATATACTTTGCCCTCCTGCACATACCATAGGCAACCAAGGAGAGCCAGCAGAGCAGCAATGGGAGCTGGCCCTGCCCAGCATGGCCCCCGAAGTCAACCACAATGTGGCCCTTATTGAAATTAAGTTTGACACCCCTGGACTAACAGATGACCTGACTGCTGCATATGTTGCTCTCAAATTTATAAAGTATGAGTCAAGGTTAGAAACATCAGTGTGCATACAACAGCAAAAGTCACATTAATCAAAAGCATGCCAAATGCAAACATTTACCTTTCAATAAAAAGGTGTTTGTATCATTGAAAGCTCTGTTATGGTGGGGTTTTTTAAAGAAAAAATTTTAAAATCACATATGAGTTTTTCTAAACTAAAACCTAATTATTCAGGTTAAATTGCTGTGTTGGCACTCCGAGATAAATAAGTGGGTTTTGGATTGCGGTTTGGGCACTTGGTTTCTAAAAGGTTTGTCATCATTTGTACTTACTGTCCATCTCACTATTGAATTTTAATTTTAAATAGACTAGATGTTTATTTTTATACTATTTAAAGCTTTGACAGTATATCAAAACAGAAGCTCTCATTAGTTTTCCTCCTGTGCCTTAATCTAGTGTCATCATTTTTTTTATTATAAGATGCCATGCAGAGGTGGGTTGCTCCCGGTTCAGCCGAACAGGTAGTGGTGATTTGGCCTGGGTCGCAGAACCGGCAGCGACCCAGGCTGGCCACACCCCCGAAACGATTCCCCAGTCTCTTCTGCCATTGCCAGCATGATTCTGCGCAAGCACAGAACAAATTACAGACAACTGCTCATGCGCAAGCAATGCGCAAGCAATGCACACAAAGCGAACCGGTGCTAACCGGTACAGGAATCCACCCCGGTGCCATGTCTTGTCTATCTACATTTGTGCATATATGTATATATTGACAGGTAATCACACGTGGAAATGGCAAAGATCAAATAGTACCTGGTTTATATGCTTGTGGTGAAGCAGCTTCTGCCTCTGTTCATGGTGCTAATCGACTTGGTGCAAACTCACTTTTGGACTTGGTAGTCTTTGGTCGTGCCTGTGCTCTTACCATTGCAGAATTATGCAAACCTGGTAAGTCTCTTTAGTTTTTAACATCTAAAATATGTACCTTAAATTTTGCAATGCTGTATTTTGTAACATACTTAAAAATTAAGATCATGTCATTTGTGTCATAGAAAGTTACATGTAGTCCTCAAGTTATAATGGAGCCTGCCCATTGGGGTAAGAAATCAGAACAAATGTTAAATGAACTGCCTCAAGTAACAACTAAGTCATCCTTGCTCTTTCCAGTACATTTGTTAATCAAATATATGTATCATTAATTGGAGCATGGGGTATCTTAAGGATGGCCTACTTGCCTTGGGTCTCCCAAGGCCTCCTCCATCCTCTGAGATATTCTTGGCTCTGCTTTTGCCCCTTGGGTGGCCATACAAGCCTGCCACACAGTTCACTGTTTTGCCAGTAAGAAATAATAGGGAAGGAACCACTGGGCACACCTGCCTTTTGTAGTTCTGCCACTGTTTTTTAGAGTTTTTTTGTCCCAGTCCATTGGTCACTGATCAGTTGGCCATCAGGAAATTGCAAACTCCTATCTAAGTCGGTAACTTCAAGAATAGCTTCACAAAAGTTTTCCCTTGCTTTAACTTTCTTCCTTCCCCAGAAAGCCAAATTTCTTCAATAAACAAAACAAAACAGCTGAAAGGAACAGATTTGTTGATCTTTCTCCCCTCCTCAATTATGTGCCTAAACAAAACTCCTCACTTCTGCTCTCCAATTGCTATTCCTTTTAAAAAACTAACTCCAGGCTGAAGAGTACAAGAAAACAAGCAAAGAAACTTTTTGCCTTCAGCAGCTACAGAAAAAATTCAGCTCAGAATTTTGCAAAGCTTTTTACTGCTTGTCTGACTGCATGTAGAACCCAGCTAGGATTCTAAAGACAAGTCCTAGTTAGATCGTATGGGCAGTTGACAAAAGGTTTGCAAAGACCCAGTTTCTGTCCCATTTTGCTGCAGCTGGCTAAATTTCCTGAATTTTAAATGCAAAAAGGATTTGTTTATTTCTTCCGTTCCCTACTCTTCAGTCTGGAATCAAGATATGGTTTTTAAAAGGATTAGAGCCATGAGGGCGAACCTATGGCACATGTGCCAGAGGTGGCATGGGGAGTATTCTCTGCTCGCATGCCTGTTGTCGCCCCAAGTCAGATCTCCATCGCGGTTTTTTCATGAGCTTCTGTTTCTCTGCAAATGACAAAACAGAAGCTCATGAAAGAAAAAGATCTTACCTCTTGCCACGCTACTGCTGTTGGGATGTCCCATCTCCTGCCAGCCAGCTGGTTTTTGGGTGTCTGCTGCACATGCATGCATGCGCATGCATGTCCATGCCTATACACGTGCACCTTTCAGTTTGGGCATGTGCGCACGCACTGTTTGGACACTCCATGTCTAAAAGATTCACCATCACTGGATTAGAGATTAGAGGTGGAATAGAAAGATCAACAAGTCTATTTCTCCAAGCTTTTTTTTTCTTCTTTATTGAAGAAATTTAACTGGGGGATGAATTAAAGCGAGGCAGTGGTTTTGGGAAGCTTGTACTGAAGCTACTGCCAAACGCTACTGAAGCTTTTGGTTTCCCAAAAATTGCAGGAGCCAGGAGAAGTTTGTATTCTCCAGCAGCCATCTGATCAGGATAGAAAGCTCTGAAAGCAGCCACCATTTTCCACAAGGAATTGTCAGTGCTGAAAATTGAAGCATTAACACGTCATATCTGGAGGACTACCTGTAATTGCATTACCGGGTATCGACTTCTGCTTGAATTTGTATGAAAATTATTATGCTGTCAGGGTTGGAGAGATGTTTTCTCTTTTGTAGTACAAAATTCAGAGAAAATGTTTCTAAATTATCATTATTTCTGATGAACTTATCTAATGTCATCTAATGTTATTTGGGAGTTTGGCTGCTAAAGACATAATTTAAAATTGTCTGTTGTAGGTGTCATATAGAATGGATTCTTCTGTATTTTTATGCCGTGTTTCCCTGAAAATAAGACAGGGTCTTATTTTCTTTTGACCTCTGAAATAAGCACTTGGGGAGGTCTTATTATTTTTGAGGTGCAAGAGGTGGCGAGTGTGATTATCTCATGACTGCTGCTATGTTGCAATATTTTGGGGGAGGACTTTTTAAATATTTTTTTATTTTTTATTTAAAACAAATACAACATCCTTCTTTACATGCTATATAGAAAGTGTATCAATTGGTTACAAAAAGACTTTTGTGCATCTCTTCCACAGTCAACAAACATAATTCATATTAACTCAAGTATTTTAACTCAAATATTTATACATGTCACCATCATCATATCTCCATTTTAATTTGACTATAGTTGTTTAAGCGTCCTTCATCATAAAATATACCAAAATTTAATACATAACCACATAATGACCTTTCAATTACTATTTCAAGAATCCTCCACTAACACTAAATCCTTATGTCCTATTCTTGCTAAACATCCATAATATTTAATAACAAAGTTTTGTAATCCTCCTTTCCAAATCACTGTTTAAAGTTTACATCCAATTTCTTTATGTTATACACTATATTGCCAAAAGTATTCGCTCACCCATCCAATTAATCAGAATCAGATCTTCCAGTCATTTCCATGGCCACAGATGTATAAAATCAAGTACCTAGGACTGCAGGTAGACTGTCTTTACAAACATTTGTGAAAGAATGGGTCGCTCTCAGGAGCTTAGTGAATTCCAGCGTGGAACTGTGATAGGATGCCACCTGTGCAACAAATCCAGTCGTACAATTTCCTTGCTCCTAAATATTCCACAGTCAACTGTCAGCTGTATTATAAGAACGTGGAAGTGTTTGACAACGACAGCAACTCAGCCACAAAGTGGTAGGCCACGTAAAATCGTTCAACATCAGTGTGTGACCTCACAAATGCGCTTCTGGAAGAATGGTCAAAAATTCTCACAAACACACTCCTGAACCTTGTGGACAGCCTTCCCAAAAGTGTTGAAGCTGTTATAGCTCCAAAGGGTGGACCAATGTCATATTTAACCCTATGGATTAGGAATGGGATGTCACTTACACTAAGTTCATATGTGAGTAAAGGCGGGTGAGCGAATACTTTTGGCAATGTAGTGTATGTACGTTGTTATTCATCCCTCTTTTATTTGACTATATCTTATATCATAACATTTCCCCCCTAATAATCAAAACTTTAACTATATCTAACTTGGTTCTTAATTGTTGTTGTTGTTGTTGTTGTTATTATTATTATTATTATTATTATTATTAACCTTTATGTATAATCCAAAGGGATTGCTAATCTTCCTTACATGGGTACCATTCAATATTCATATCCAATTATACTCATCACACTACACATTGTGTGTGTGTGTGTGTGTGTGTGTGTGTGTGTGTGTAACATCAGTTATTTATTTAAACTATATCTATTGTCAATAAATTTCACTAAATTTCACTAGTTTTAAATTATATTCTTCCATCTATCAACCTGTATCTTTCCAATAGCAAAACAGTCTCATATCTTCTGCCATTTGTGGTGCTAGTCCTCTAATCCTTGATCAACTTTGTATGGACTCCTCCTAGCAACTCCTTGCTTATAAGATCTCTCATGATGCCCTCTTTCTGTTTCCTTAGTCAGCTTATCTTTGATTGTCAGTAGTGTTATCAATGCTTTTGCTAATAGAATTTCTCTCTTTAAGTCCATAGATTCTTTGGTTTTTTCTTCTTCTGTATCTTGCCCTCTGGGATAAATTTCCTCTCCATTTAATTCCTCTTTCAGTATTCCATTCTTTCCATTTTCAGAGACAATCCAATCACATAAATATCAGCAGATTTAATCTCTTTATATTCATTTTCCACTTCGATTTTTTGAGTTTTCACCACCACATTTTGCATTTGATAGATATCCTCAACTTCTTCATCATATTTTGCTGTTATATGCTCTAAGTCTTCCAGCTTCTTCTCTATCCTCTGATATGTATTTAATAATTTATGTATTTCTTAAGGTAACTTTTGCAAGCTTAAAATTTCTATTTGGTTTTGAAATTGTGCCATTCTCTCCAGCTAACAAACACAGCTGCTCTAGCTTGGAAGGTTAATAAAATTAAACATAGATTCACAAAAATGTTTGTTTTCACTTTTCTCTGGTTAAAGATATGCTTCAAAGGGACATCTGTATGCTTCCCTTCTTATCACTCTCTATAACCAAGCAGTGAGACCTTGTAGTGCCAAGCCAAAACAATCAGTGAAGAAAAAAAAAGTGTTCCATTTCCAATACACAAACTCCAATACAAGACCTCCCAGCCTCCGAGTTGTGTAATTATTGCAGATTTCCTTATTTCTTTTGTATCTTTCAAGCTTTTTTTAAAAAGAGTCCAATTTTTAAATGGGTTAGAAGAACATCCACAGTAATGAAAGTGGAAAATTTTAGACCATAGGTTACAGAGAATAATTTTAAAAAAAAATAGAAGAAGAAAACTTAATCCATTTGTTTTAAAAGGTTTGCATAAATTCCATTCATGAAGATAGCATTTGAAAAGTAAGATAACCATTGTCCAAAACCATTCTAAATTTAATTCCGCCGCTTGATTCTTCTGTTCTCCAATTAAAATTAATTTTAAGTTTTTTATAGGCAGTCTCTTTTTAAAATAGTAAAAAGTTCCTCACCAGCTGGAAACACTTTCTCTTTCCATATCTTTCTGTTTTGGAGTTGCCCCGACTTCGTCAGCCTTGGCTGGATTTTTTGTCACCGGCTTGAAGAACTTCTCTTGCATCGATCAGGGACTTTGTGATGTCCCTGAGGTCAGCAAGACGTATTCCTCCTGTTCGCCGTCTCTTTGGGGTGGTTTGGGTCCGATTGGACCATCAAGTGGCAAAAGTATCGTCTGCGATCTCGGAGCATCGAGACCGCACTTCCGCATCATTGCGACGTTGGCTCCTCCTGGGGTGGGGGAGGACTTATTGTCACGCATGACCTCAAAAGCCCAATTAGGCTTATTATCTGAGAGATTTTATTGTCAGGGAAACAGGATAAGATAGATGGGAATATGGGTAATACGACCAATTAGATCCCACAGATTAGGCCTCCTCCGGATTCCATCAGCTAGCCAGTGTCGACTGTCGACCACCCGGGGGAGGGCCTTCTCTGTGGCTGCTCCGGCCCTCTGGAACGATCTCCCCGTGGAGATTCGGACCCTCACCACCCTTCAGGCTTTCCGCAAAGCCGTTAAGACCTGGCTGTTCCGGCAGGCCTGGGGCTGATGAGTTCCCAGCCCCTCTCGAATTGTTGCGCCTGTTGAGGAGTTTTAATATGTTTTTTGTAATTGTTTGTCTTGTTTGTTTTCGTTGTATTACCCCCTTTCCCTATGAGTTTGTTAGCCGCCCTGAGTCCCTCTGGGAATAGGGCGGCATACAAGTTTAATAAACCATTGAACCATTAAACCATTACCTTTGCAGGATCCTTGGTGTTGTCTGGTGTTGCTTGTTTTCTTGCAGACATTTCATTACCCAAACTAGGTAACAGCATCAATGAAGATATTAGCTAGTTTGGGTAATGAAACTTCTGCAAAAAAATAAGCAAGCTCAGAGAGCACCAAGAACTCTCATGTCAACTCTGAACTACAAATATTCTCCTTTATTATCTGTGTTCCCTGAAAGAAACACTATGCAGTTAAATAATAATTATGCTTATTCTTGTTAGGGGAATCAGCTCCATCAATTAAATCAAATGCAGGTGAAGAATCTGTTGCAAATCTTGACAAATTGCGTTTCGCCAATGGAAATGTAAGAACATCAGAACTGAGGCTTAATATGCAAAAAGTAAGTAAGATCTTTGGATTGGAGGATAGGTTTTTAATCTGAATTTGTAGTGCATGGTTAATTATTAACTCAATTTCAGAATGTTCTAAATATTTTTCCCAAAAAATTCTACCCTTGACTTTTCCAAATATAATACCAATGCATCCATCCATAAGCTAAATATTGATAAATTATCGAGGCCTAATTTGATATGGTTGTTGAGTTCAGCAACTTAAGTTTAGTCACAGAGTTCCCTAAATTAAAGTGATAACTCTGTGCTGTTTTAATTAATAATCCATTTGTTTGGGTGCTTTATCTGTTATGGTATTATGGTTATAGTATTCTCATGAGTCTTCTGTAAATTTTTAACCTATCCTCAAAGTCCATATTTTATTTTCATGGAGTATCACATTGCCTGTGCAAAGATTGTATAACTATGGTCTTTATAGGTATAGACACAATCAACATTTGAATATCTTTTTAAGGCATTAAGGTTACTCTGCCAAGCATTAATTAATTTTCACTACTGATTCCCTTATAGAGGTCTTCAACTTAATGATTCATTCAAAATGAGAGGAAAAGTTACTTGAAGTTACAGGTGCTAACCCACCCCTGTGATCATATGATAGTATTTTGGGTGGTAGCAACTTGTTTGCAGTTATAATCAGTTTCCAAGCATGTGCACTCATGTGATTGCCATTTGCAATCTTCTCTCCTGGCTTCCCAAAAAGTCAGTAGGTTGAAACTCCATGCATGGAGGGGAGGGTGGTAGGGACTGGAGAAATAAAGATTTTTAGGATTCAAGCTTCTTTTCTTTAGCTGTGTTCCAATGTCTGTCCTCTTACACGCACCCCCACTGCCATCCCCCCTCACCTTGACATAGAAGGGAACTCAAGCTCTGGGCTGGAGAAAGGAATCTTGTGTCCCAAACATTCAAGCTTCTTTCTAGCCTTTTATCACTCAGAAAGTGCAGGATCCAATCTCGGTCAATCACTAGGACCAGAGGTTTTTTATTTCGAGCTTTTGAACTCATGCTATAGCCCATCTTCAGGGAACTTCTCTCTAGCAGAGTGTGTGCTGTTGTGTGTGTGGTATTTATAGTGCCTGTTGTACATAGCTTTTTAGATGTTGATTGGGGTGCATTGATAGCTGATTTTTAAGTCATTAATTATTTGCTTGTGCAGTCCAGCCTTTTAAGTACTTGATAGACTGATGGAAAATCAACACTCCCGTTGACTGATAAGGGACCTGTGGGGAATCAGTGTGCTGCCTGTAGGAAGCTCAATTTTTTGGAATCTGAGTTTCATTGTTCCAGCATAGCATAGTTACACCCTTTATTCCATTTCCTTTATATTTATATTCCATTCCCATGTAACATATATTTAGTATTATTTAAATTGATTTAGAATACTATAATAACAAAAATGCAGGAATACAAAAAATAAACATTGGAATTAAGTTCAGCTTAATCAACCCAAATATTAAAGGAATTCTAAGCCCGATGTGATTCTTACTGTGTTTAAAATTACCAACTAAGAAAGCTCCCTAGGGAACCTTACGTTAACAAAGGAGAGAGAATGTAACCAAAAATACTATTCATCAAATTTATTGCATCTCTTTAATTGTGTCACTTCAAATTTATTCTCGCTTAATAGGGTAACTAGATACTTTTAGTAACAATTTTGTTAAATAAAGGTATTCCTCGAGTTATGAATGTTCACTTAGTAACTGTTCAAAGTTGCAACATCCCCGCCAAATTACTTAAAATCGGATCCTAAAGTTATGTATGCGCAGAACCATAGGGATTGTTGGCCCTTATGAATAACCACAGAGATGCTGCAACCACTGTTCCCTCTAAGGTGCGCGGCTGCGCGGCCGCGCACGTGGCTAGAAACCCCCGCGCAGAGATTTCTAACTGCCATGCAGAGATTTCTACCAAAGCAAACGTGGGGAAGTCCTTTGCAGGCGGCTAGAACTGGCCGCCTGCAAAGGACCTCCCCAGACTTGTTTTGATGAGCTGCCCGTGGCAGTGGTGCCTCTCTCTCCACGCGGAGCACCTGAGCTGGCCCCCGCGTTATCCCTCCCCCTTCCTCCTCTGCCGTGCTTTTGAGGCCGCGGGAGCTAGTAGGAAAGCGGTGGAGGTGGAGGCGACGGCAGGGATAACCCAGAGCCCAGCTGAGGTGCTCCGAGCGGAGGGGGATGCACCACCGCCGCTGCCATGGGTGGGGGTGCCAGCGGGAGCTTTGCCGGTGAAGGAGAAGGAGCAAGAGGACTGGCGGCTTTGAAATGCAACCCCCTGGTCCCGCTGGCCGCGGATTTGATTCGTCGTAAGCGGGGGCCGAACACATGCTGAGCCGACTTTGCGCAGTGAGGCGGAGTAATTCAACCCCCCCCCCAAAGAACGTGTGTGTGTGAGAGAGAGAGAGAGAATTGGATCAAAATTGGTGGCCAAAGGAGTGGAGGGAGGGAGGGAGGGAGGGAAGGAAGGAAGGAAGCCCTGCCCCCTGTGAAAAAAACTGAAGATGGAGCAGTGAATGAATAAGCCATAAAAGCAACAAACAGTTAATGCGTAAGTAAGCTGAGGTGGAAGTTCTCAACTAAGGAAGCAATATAAGAAAGAAATATAAAAAGCTCAATATGCCAAAACACTTATTTTAGTCTTCATTTAATTACTTGTATTGTAGTCTGATGTAACATCTTTTTAAAGTTAACGTTAGTTAGAAAAGATAGGGTACAAAACTTAAATAATAAAAAAATTGTACATTCATTTTGAAAAATAAATGCAATACTTGATTAATTTCATATCTATTTATTTAAAATAGTTTTGGCATGGCATATGATTTTATTGACTCAGTTGGAAATGATGTGGATGTTGTATCTGATTCTGAGGTATATATATTCTTAAGTAACATAACATATAGCATATTGTCCAAACTTGCTAGACTATTTAATTGATCTTATTACTTTAAAGGGGGAGAGTTTCATGATAAATTATTTTACTACATTTATGTTGCATTTATATATTATATTTATTACATTTATATTCCACATTATATATTTGTATTGTTATTTTAGTGTTTATTGTCAATTTTGATAGATATTATATTGATATATCAATACTGATTTTAATCATACTAAATAACAATTACTGCTATTATTTATCAGCATTAAATATTTACATTTTTAATATCGAGTTAGTCATATTTTAGAATAATAGGATTATCTTTTAATAGGATAATTGGCAAAATCTAATTCAAATGTGATGGGTTGCATTCCAAAGGAATGTGAGAGGACAGGTTGCCTGCAAAATGCCAGGACCCTGTTGGTGCCATGTCTCTCTCTAGCCAGTCTAACAATCTAAAAGCTGAGCAGAGAGTCTTTTTTTTTCAGGGTGAGCGGAAAAGTATAGTGTTTGAGTGGCACTTTTCATGCCTGGCATTCATCAGGCTGAAACCTCGCTCACAATTGGTGCTTGGCGCTTGGAATGTTGCGCAAATGTCCAGCAGACGAGACAGCAGTTCAAACTGTTGCTCTCTTAGGTGCTCAGGCATGAAACTGTGCAGCTCAAACACTATACTTTTCCGCTCATCCTGAAAAAAAATTAGAGGGAACATTGGCTGCAACATGCTACTTCACTACCACACCTGAGAGCCCTGTGCTGCCCCTATTTGTCTCCTGCATGACTGAGCGTGGAGCCCTTGCCAAGCCTGACTGAGAAGTGCCGAACTGGCCTCTCCCCTTCCCTGCCAAACCTTAAGCTTTCCCACAAGTGGCACAACCCTGCCCCACCATTTGCTGAATTCCCAAACCTGTCCAGATTTCACAAATTGTGCATCCGCGGAGCTAGAAAGCTTGACATGCGGCCACCCTGCTCCCCTCACTTGCCAGAAGGACTCCAAGGCCTTTTCCAAATTGCAAGATGGGTTCCTAAACTAACCTGCTTTCCAGTTTCATAGCATTTCTCTCTGCAGCTCAAGATGCTCTTCTTTCACTGGAGAAATCGAAAAAATAAAAATAAAAAAATGTGCACCGAAGAAGAAGCCTCTGAATGTAATGTAATGTAATTCCCAAATGTGGAGCAGGAGCAAGCAACTTCATGAGCAAATTTGTGGGGCTAGAAAAAAAAGTAAAATCAGCCTTTCCAACTTCTCTTGAAAAAAAGTAAGAACTCGCAAAGTTGGAAATGCTGATCTTTTCTTTTTTTTAGTCCCATGAACATGCCTCGTAGAATTGCTTGGTCTCTCCTGTTCCTCATTGGGGAAAGCAACTACTTTGGAGGATTCTTATATATTTTATTATTTTATAGGCTAGAGAGTTTGATTCCAAATTGAAAGGGAAGGAGAAAGAGTTAAGAAGAGATGCATGAATAATTATGGTTGAATTAAAAATTAAATAATTCATTCAGTTCATAATAATCAAGACAAAATTACCATTAAATATTTTCAAGAAACAACATCAAAGTCTTGTGCAACACCCAAGGAAGTTATAGCTGATAGGCCACCTATACAAATTACAAATTTGATATTTTCAGAAACCTGAGAGAGAATCTATGCAAACCCATTTAATAATTCTACTGAATGAATCTCTTACCAATTTCAAAAAACTTTATCAAATATCTCTGCTTAGTCTTTCAATGAAAATATCAGCGTTCCAAATATCATCCAAAATTAAATCAAGAGTCCAAGGCAGAGCTTTCCTTAAAGTTCCAATTTATTAATAGAGACATGTTGGTACATCTGTGTAAACCCGAATCTGAAAGCTTCCCAGGGTTCCCACCCACTTGAAAGTTCATGATCTTGCCCCCATACCCACAAGTCCATCAAATGGTCCAATCTTCCACTGCCATGCTGGAAGTTCCACCCATCCAGTTCTGATCAGGCTCAGAGGTGTAGAGAACAAAAGATGATCTTGGACTTCTAGAAAGGAATTTTTTATTTTGACAACAACACATTCTACTCCTTACTATTGCCCCTCCCAATTCCCCACAAATGAAAAAGCATAATAAAATAATAGAGTGTGTGGCAGCCAAAGATCCTAAAAGGAACTGGCTGCAGGCCTGACAGAAAATATATTTAAATTGTTAAAAATCTATAAAGTATGGTCTGAAACCGTGACAACATATAAAAAAGTGAGATCTCAGAAAACATTTTTGATATAACAATTCCTGTGTATGGGAAGAAAAAAGTACACTCCTGTTGGAATAGAATATGAAATATCCGTTTTGTATTAATTTAGAGATAACTTTGTGCAAAAATGAATTTGACAATATAATTGGGTAATCGAGCCTCTGAAAAGTTCCTGAATTTGATTCCAATCACCTCCACCTAGGGGCTGAAAATAACTATATATTTGTCTTAAAAGTCTGTGGGTTAATTTTGACATAATTATTTTGGCAAATGTAGAAACTTAAATTCTTACTTAAAGCTATCAAAGAAAATGAATTGAAGTGTATTGCTCTTTTATTCTTTATAGACAATGCAAAGCCATGCTGCTGTTTTCCGTACAGGCCCTGTCTTACAAGAAGGCTGTGAAAAAATGTCCACACTTTATAAAGATTTGGATGATCTGAAAACATTTGATAGAGGTATTGTTTCAATACAAACTTCATAAAACTGTGAAAATTCATACATTCTTTTATCTAATTAACCTAAATGTATCTGCATCATAATTTTATTTAAACAAATCAGACTGGGTCAATTTATCTGCAGAAAAGTAAGTTAAAAATGACCCCAACAGGGATCAGAATTTCCATTGCTAAGCAAAGAAGTTGTTAGATGAAACAGCATGTGACTACACCACTTACTAACAGCAGTTCCGGCAATTCTCACTGCAATTGTTAAACCAGGACTAAGATTATTATTAGGTGTAGTGCTCATGCTATTCCTGCCCTACATACTCACCTCTACTTCAACCCTTCACAGCTTCTCTCCCCACTATTTCTGTCCTTTTGGCTCCCTTGCATTCTGCCATCTATCCAAACGGTATTCTGTTACCATAATTTACTTGATATCCTGTCACCTGTAACCATCACATTCTTCTTCCTTGACATGCAATCTCTGTTGATGCTGGGCTTGCCACTGCTACCCCAGGCAGGCTCCTGATGGGTGTGCCCCACTTTAGCTGTCTCAGCATGCTGCACATTCCCATGGGTGCACACCCTATGTGCCTATCAGGATTCCACCAGATGCAATTCACTGCCTCCTCCTAGCTTTCAGCCATGGTGCTGCAAAGCAGCTGTTCATTCAACAACATGGTGGTGCCTTATGAGATGCAAGAAAAACAAGGTAAGTGCGGTCTGCAGGTCATGACCTGGAGCAATCATAGCCCAGGCAGCAGTCCCCTGCTCAGCTTAGGTTATGCCTCTCTCCTGTCCTGATGTGCCTGTCTGGCTTGTGACAGGACTGTTCTGATCCCCATCCTTACTCCCATCCCACCTCTGTGTCTGCCTTCTCCATTTGTGTTGCTAAAAAAGAAAGTCAGCAATGAATGCAAAGTTTTGTTTACAAGACACATGTTTAAGGACAACCCTCTCTGCTGCAGGCTGATTAGGAGACTTGCAGCCAGAGAGATGACAGCAGGCAGGGGCATAGGCAAGAATGTATATAGGATCCCCAGCCATCAGTGGCTGCAGGCTCCACTGCTGATATGGGGCCTGCAGAAGAAAGGGCTGTGTTTAATGGAATGATGTATTTTTTCCTTGTCTCAGACTTTTTTAGCATATAATTTTTTTGATTGTTTTAAATTATTTTATTTTTTTGTTACCTTCCCGTACCTTTCCCCTACTCCTACTCTTCCTCTTCCCCCTTCTACCCTCTCTCCTCTTTCTCTCCTTTCCATCCTCCTCTCCTTACCTCTTTCTTCTTTCCCCCATCTTCCTTTCATTCTCTCCCCCTTTTTCCCTTTCTTCTTCTACTATTATTGGTGTTTCTATTTTAAATCTCAGTTTATGTTTCCTTGAGATGGTACTTCCTCCAACCCAGATATAATTTAGTATCATTTCTTATTCCCTTACCTTTACTAGTCTATCCCCCCACAGACACACTTTGTATCTCTCTATTGTATATGCATTTATCTATTTGATATACACAACAATTAAAAAACAATCATGCACTCACAAAAAAAAAACCACAACAAGTATATGTTATAAAAAAGTATATCAGCTGGTTACAACAAGTTTTTGTGCATCTCTTCCATTAATTCATATTAATTCAAATATCTTAACTCAAATGTTTACTATATTAACATCATCATACCTCCACTTTTAGTTGACTACAGTTATTTAAACATCCTTCATCCTTAACTATACCAAAGATTTAATCCATAACCCCATGCTAGCATTTCATTTACTTATTTATAAAATCCTCCATTAACATTAAGTCCTCATATCCTGTTTTAGCTAAACATCCATAATATTTAATACCAAAAATTTCATCCTCCATGTATATAATTTATTATCATTCTCCTTTCTTTATTTAATTATATCCTATATCATAGCATTTCCCCCCTATTAGTTAAGATTTAACTATATATAGTTTTATTTTATTTTTTATAATAATTATTATTGTTATTAATAATCTTTATATATAGTCCAAATATATTAAATTCATTTGCAATAGGTATAGATGAATAAAAATTGATAATGATAGTAATGTATATAATGTTGAGTTGATATGGTAAGTAATAATTGGATATGAGAAGGGAAGGCTAGAGCATATAATTTTTATTGAAAATTTCAACAACAATAGTAGTAATGCAAACTCTCAATGAAATGAAATGAAAGAGAAAGAAATTCAAAACTAAAAGTGGAAAAAGGTAAAAGAAAAGAAAAAATGAAAAATTTAAAGATATAAAGAAGTAGTTTCCAATCTTCAGAAAAGTTATAAGTACAATTATATTTTAGTATCTCTAACATTATATCATGACTCTCTTCTTTCTATAATCTATTCTGTATAATCATCAAAAACTTTAAATCTTAAATTCATTTTTTTCTTTTTTATGCAAAAAAGTCCATAAGGGATTTTCAGTCATCACTAAACATAGATATTGTCTTTTATTTAACCAAACAAGTCAGGTTAGCCATTTCAGCAAATTCTGTCATCTCTATTATAGGTATTGTAGATAAAGATCTTCGTGCATTCAGTAATCTTGCAGCTGTTATCAAATGTTATCAATTATAAAAACAATGCTCCATCCTCTGAATCTCTGAGTCCCATATTTTCTAATTTTTTTACATCCACCAAGCATGATAAAATTATCCTTGTTCTTATTGCCAGCATAAATTTGAAGTACACTTATGCATACTAGATAATGTTTTTAGTATTATATACAATAGTATATCATTGAATAAAAATTCTTTTTATAACAATATAAATTTTATCCTTTCAACCACTTATTTTCCTATTATTCCCATTTGTATATTATAATCAATGCCTTTGGTCCACTGTATCATATATTCCTCAACCTTTTCATATTGTTTCAAATTGGAATAAACTACATATTTAAGCAATTATATTTTATCCTTGTTCCAGATATCTTAATAAACAAAACTTTTTATGGTATTCATTGCTGATTTCTTTTTTTAATAACAAAAATGGAAAAGGCAGAGTCTGAGATGGGACAAGGACCGGGTCAGGAAGTACACCAGCTCTGTCACCAATAAAGCAGAATATTTGTAGCTCAAGGTTAAAATGAGATATCCTTGGTGCTCTCTGAGCTTGGTTGTTTTTTTGCAGACATCTCATTACCCAAACTCAGTAATACCATTAGTGCTCATAATGATGTTACCTAGTTTGGGTAATGAAACGTCTACAAGAAAACAATCAAGCTCGGAGAGCACCAAGGTTCCCTGTCACAAGTCAGGGAGGAGTATCTGTAGAGAAAATGAGTATAACCTACACAAAGTAGGGCTTTGCTAGCTGGGCTGTGGCTGCTCCAGGTCATAGTCTCTAGCTTGCAACTGTCTCACTTTTGCATACCACTCAGGAGGAGCAACCCCTTATAGAAAAAGAGCTATTTTGCAGCACCACAGGCAGGAGGTGGCAGTGAGTTACTTCAAGGCCCAGCAGGCAAAAGTGGTGTGCACTTGGAAATGTGTAGCAGAAAACCCAATATCTGAGATGGCAATGCTACTGAGATAGGCAGGGATCACAAAGGCCTTGCCAATTATGGCAGATCGTGAAGTTCAACTGGGGCAGTGGAGAGTGACAGGTGGCTGAATGCAGGGTGGTCAAAATGGCAGAGCTGGAAGGATATAGCAGAGGGAGGGAGTTGAAATGTATCCTTGGCAGCCCACCTCCATTTATGACTGTATGGTATGTTTCAGATTGGGTCATTTGATTACTTGCTTTATAATTGTCATGACTTACTACTATAATTTGCGGACTTAATTACAATTGTAAGTTGTCAACTATCTATGCATTACAGTTTTAGCACAATAACCTTAAATTACAGAAAACAGATTCTGGTTCAAGGTTTAGCAAAATAGTGGGACCAATTACTAAAAAAGTATGATAGATTTGTCTTTGTTGCAGATATTTAAACATAAGTTAAGCAACCAACTGCTCATGTTGCTTTAATTTAGATTCCTACAGTCCTGATCAGGGTTGAAATCAGTGACTTATAGAGTTTCTGCCAATCCTGATTTGTAGAAAATTCTAAAAATAAAGTAAGTCTGGCAGGAAGGGCTGAAATTATAATTTATGCAAATTGAAGGTATTTGTGCAAATGTGTTAATACTCTTTTTTATTCATTGGAAAATTATTTTAAGAATGGTTTCTACTCATTTTCATGGCAATTACTCAATCTATTTTGGTATTGGGTGAGTTGCAAGTACTGCAATGTAAATCAGCAAATGTGGCACTATATAGAAATGAAATCTTTGAGGCAATCTACAAAGCTGCAACTTTGTTTTCTTTGCCTGCTGCTGCTTTTCATGCACTGACATATCGTAACTTGTTTCTACGCTTGTTTCCATTGATTTGGAAAGCTGCTCAGCTTTTGGAGATTTTTGGTTTTCTTTCTTGCAACCTAGCCACTCCCCTCAACTTATGTATGACAAATTCACAATTCATTTCCTTACTCAGAAGTATACCTTGTCTTCAATATTTATTGTTAAATATCTTTATCAAGCTGTATTTGAGTCTTAAAGAAGTATTAAGCTTCTTTCTGCTTTCTGTGATAGTACCATTAAATTATACCAAAAGAAGAATCTGCTGAATCTGCTGAAGTTCTTTCTTCCTATAATTTCTAAAACTGCTCCATACTTTTTGTTGTACTTGTAGGTGTTGTTTGGAATACTGACTTGGTAGAGACTTTGGAACTTCAGAATCTCATGCTGTGTGCTTTACAAACTATTTATGGAGCAGAAGCTCGAAAAGAGTCACGTGGAGCTCATGCTAGGGAGGACTATAAGGTACATATTTATTTAGAAGTTATTTCTTCAATTGCTAAAAATAAATACTCTTAGCATAGGCAAGATAAAGTTTGTACTTTTTATAAAGTTATCCTCAAAATCGATTTCTCTGTCAAATAAGCTTTACTTATATTGCATTTAATAGCTTAAGAATGTGTCTAAACAGGCTGTTTTCTATTATAAAAATACATAATGTCATTATCTTGATCACTTTTATGTGTTTCACATTTCTTAGAAGGGTATTCTTTTGTGAAATGGTACAGACCATTGACAAGGAGAATGTGGCTGTCTTCCATGTTTTCCCAAAGAGGCATTTATAGCAATAGCAGTAGACTTATATACCGCTTCATAGGGCTTTCAGCCCTCTCTAAGCGGTTTACAGAGAGTCAGCATATTGCCCCCAACAATCTGGGTCCTCATTTTACCCACCTCGGAAGGATGGAAGGCTGAGTCAACCCTGAGCCGGTGAGATTTGAACCGCTGAACTGCTGATCTAGCAGTAGCCTGCAGTGTTGCATTTAACCACTGCGCCACCTCGGCTCATTTATTACAGAAAAAAACCTACGAACTTATTTTGTAACCTCTAACTAAACATGTATGCATGAATGTCTATATGAATCAATCAATCTATCCATCCATCCATCTATTATGTATCCATCCATCCATCCTGTCACAAAAGTACCATTTAGCTACTTTGAAGTTATGTTGGTTTCTGTTGCTGCTACATGCCTTTCCTTGCCCAGTTTCCCCTCCCCCCCTCTATTGAGAGGTGAAGCTGCTTTACTTGGAACACTTACATTAGCAATAGCACTTAGATTTACATAGCATCCCATAGTGCTTTACAGCACTCCCTGGAGGTTTACAGTGTGACTGTAATGGAGCCTGATCCAGCCCTCATATTGCTCTCAACAATCTGGATCCTCATTCTACTGACTTCAGAAGGATAGAAGGTAGAGTCAACCTTGAGCCCTGTCAGGATCCAACTCCAGGCTGTTGGCAAGCTTGCCTGCAATACTGCATTCTAACCACTATACCACCAGGGCTTCTATATCCTGTGATCATATAAATAGTCCTTGTGATGTGCTGTAATGGAGCCTGACCCATCCCTCCAAAGGCTTTCCGCACCTTCGAGATATCCTCATGCTCTGCTTCCTTCCTCTTGGATTCCCACAGATCTTTTCCCATGACCATCAAGTTCCCCAAGTCTTAGGCTTTATTCCTACCCCACCAAGCCAAATATCCCCCTCTAACTTACCTTTGAAGAATGGAACAGGTTGCTTTGCCACTCATGATTCCTGAATCTTGCAGCTCTGAGGAGTCTCATTAAGGCAGCAGAATGGAGTGGTTTGTCCCTCATAAGCTTCTACAAGCAAATGGATGCAAAATTGAGCTGTTTCTGCAAACCCCTACATTTTGCTGTATTAATGAGGTTGCACAATGCTGCAGAGAACTTCTGAAAACAGTAGAAAGCTTCTATAAAGCTATACAAATTGTATTAAGCAACAAAATAGAGTGATTTGTCCCTGGGCCACACAGCGGTGAATCAAAGGTAGCTGCCATTTTGTTCCCACCCATTTCTGGATGGGGATGAAATGGCAGTCACAAGACAAATTCCCATTTTGCTGACTTAATGAGATTCCATAGCACCACAGCAAGATTCTAGAATCACAACATGCAACAAAACAACCTGCACTATTAAAGGCTTTGGAGCACTTCAAAAGGTAAGTGAGGAGGAGGAATGTGTAGGCCTGAAGGAGTGGGAACCAGTCTAAGGCTTGCTAGGAATTGTTTGAGGAAGGAAATACTTGCAAGGACTGAGGAGAAGGAAGATAAGTGGGGAAGTGCTTCAGCATCCCTGTGGCCAGTCATAAGGGTAAATGACAGTGCTGCAGTGGTGTTTGGAGAGTCCGCTAAAATTCCCAACATCTGTTAAGCAACAATTATAAATCGAGGACTACCTGTATCTTGAATATCATCAAGTAACAACCTCTGCCTATCTCAGATCCTTGGTAAGGACTTGATAAAAATGTTAGATCCAGTCTAAATATGTGGCTGACCGCAAAAAATCATCATCATAATAGAAAGCAAAGATAATACCAATAGTAATAGGCACCCTGGGGCAGTCCCAAAATATCTAAAGCATCATTTGAACATCACCAGCATTGGCAAAATCACTATCAGTCAATTGCAAAAGATTGCTTTACTTGGAATAGTTTACATCCTGTGTTGATATCTTTAACACTATAAGATAACATATTTTGCCTAGCCCAATCCTTGGGAAACACTTGATAGGTGGATAAAAATGCCAAATGAAATCTAAATACCCAACTTACTGTGCACTCAATTATAATAATGAATAATTTTCCAACCAATGCACACATTTATGACCAAATTTCATTCACCTCACAACAAAAATCTTTAGTGTCAAACTGTTTACAGTCTACTTATTTTCAGGTAACAGTGCCAAGGGGACAGAGGATTCTAATCAATCAATTGAGGCCACAGAGCTAAGCTTGTTAACTTGCAGTTGTCAGTGAAGCACTTGATGAAAACCAGCTTAAGAATAGATAACTTATTTAAGCAATTACTCCACCCTGCACAAAGGGGCAACAATAAAAGGAAAAAAAGTGGCTCAGGTACAGGACACTGAATGGATGGCTGCAACCAGTGACCTTTGCAGTGTCTCTGGCTCTCTCTGGCTCTGGTTCTCTGTCTGACTGTCTTGCTTCTCTCTCCTTCTCTCTAACTTAGTGACAATTTCACTTCTGATTTAAGAAATGGCATACTATCTTTTGGAAATGTGCTCCAAATATAATTCTTTCACCAGAGCAAAGTGGAGGAGAATAAATACTATAGGCATATCCAGTGCCCATAGCACATACAATGTCTTGATTGAGCCTGAATCTGTAACTTTCCACTCAGACCCAAACAATCCTCAGGCACTAGACAAAACCTTGTCCAATCTGGAGTTGATACATATATATACTATAGACTATGAAAGTAGGAAATCATAGAATTGAGACTTTATGTTATGTTCCAGTGAATGGGGTTAAAGTTTTGGGAACAAATATGCAATATTCTGAGTAAAGAATTAGTAGAAGATCTTTTGTTTGGTCACATAAATGGAAGGATGAGAGAGTACAATGAAAGAGTTCAGAAAAAATATGGGAAGAAGAAAGCAGAACTGCTTATTTTCCTGTGCACTGCTTGGAGTGTCCAAGCATGGGTTAAATTCTGCCACAGTGCCCAAGGACTGGAGTGAAATTCTTGGCCACGCTTCCTGGCTTCCTGTATCCTCAGTTTTTCAATTCAGTCTAGCCCATCAGGACACTTTATACTTTAGCTCCTTAATTGAGTGTTTTTCCTCTTTTTTTATAGTGTTTAGTTGCTTTAGAGTATTTTTTGCCTTTATTCCCTTTTTTGCCTAGCACAGTGATGGCAAACCATTCTTGGTTTGCATGCCATAAGCGGGGGGAGAGCAGGGAGGGTCGTGTGGGGGCATGCCACACCCATAATGCAATGTGCTACACCCCCCAGCGTGCATGCACGTGTGACAGGCGTTCCCCCCCCCCATTTTTTGCATACTTTTTTCACCCTCCCCAGGCTCCAGAGGCTTTATAGGAGCCTGGAGAGGGCAAAAGCAACCTCCCCCGCCCCTCAGAGGCCCTCTGGAGGCTTCAGGAGCTTCCCTGAAGCTTCTGGAATGCAAAAAAACAGCCCTACGGGCAAACCGGAAGTTCAGGAACAGACTTCCGGTTTGTTGATAGGGCCGTTTTAAGATAGATTCATAAGCAGCTGACCAATCACACTTAATGTATAATTCTCAATGGAACTATATCTACAAGGTTCTGTCCAAAGCCCAGAACTCTTCAACATCTTCATAATGAGTTAAATGAAGGGATAGAAAGGGAACTCATCAGAATTGCAGACAACACCAAGCTGGGGCAACACTGAAAAAGGTAAGTTTAATATCCAGAAGGATCTTTGATGGATTTTAATATTGGGCCTATCCAACAAAAGGAAATTCAGTGGAGAAAAAAAGTTGCACTCTTGCACTTAGGCAAGAAAAACCAAATGTACAGGTATAGAATAGGTGGTACCTGGTTCAATAGCAGTGATTGTGATAGAGATCTAGGAGTGCTAGTGGACAACCACTCAAGTTTGAGCTAGCAATGTGCTACAGCTGCCAAAAAAGCCAATGCACTTTCTAGACTGCATCAACAAGGGATATCATGCTAAGTAGTAGTACCGCTGGTAGGACCATACTTGGAATCCTGCATCCAGTTTTGGTCACTACAATACAAAACACATTGAGACTGTGGAAAGTGCAGAGAAGAGCAACAAAGATGATTAGGTGACGAGGTTGAAGCATACA